>NC_141695.1:810726860-811326860 GCF_964263255.1 Lissotriton vulgaris | reverse complement strand
AAGGAACACATTTTTATTGCTACCTGCTCTGACTATTTACAAATGCTTAAATGCAAGTTTCCTTCTGTTTTTAGTTCCAAATTGGGTAAAATAAAAGGGTTCAAACACAAGATTATTGTTAAAGAGGGGTCAACACCTGTTAAACATAAGCTTCGGGGTGTGCCCTTCAGCGTCGGAGATGATTTGAAGAAGGAACTTGAGATGTTGTGTGAGAATGGTGTGATAGAACCTGCAGAGTCTTCCCTTTGGCTTTCGCCTTTAGTCGTAGCTCGGAAGAGGGATGGTAAACTCAGGGTCTGTGTTGACCTTCGCTCTGTCAACAAGGTAATCTGGGTGGATTCTCATCCTCTTCCCCGTATCAATGATCTTTTTGCGGCTACTAAAGGAGCAAAGTTTTTCACTAAACTAGATTTAGCTAGTGCTTACCACCAGGTCAAACTGCATCCTGATTCCCGTCACTTGACTGCTTTCATCTCTCCTTTGGGCACATTTCAGTATCGACGTATGCCTTTTGGCCTAGCTTCGGCCGCGTCGGTTTTTCAGAGAGTTATGAGTATTATCTTGGAAGGTGTTAAGGGAGTGACAGTTTTTCAAGATGACGTTTTGATTTTTGGCAAGGAGGTTTCTTCTCATGATTCGGTCCTTGATAATGTTCTGAGTTTGTTCAAGATCATGGTGTAGTGTTGAAATTGGAGAAGTGTAAGTTTATGTGTACAGAAGTTGAGTATCTTGGTCACATTTTTACACAAGACGGAATAAAGCCTAGACCTGGACTTCTGGAGGCTATTTCTAAAGCTCCAATCCCGCCTGACAAGACTGGGGTTAAGTCTCTTCTAGGTATTTGTGAATACTACTCCAAGTTTATTCCCCATTACGCGACCATCGTACGTCTCATTAGTAACCTGTTGAAGAATGGAGTGATGTTTGTTTGGTGCGAGGAATGCATTAAGGCTTTTGAAGAAGTGAAACTATCTCTGACGTCTGATTCTGTCCTTAAACCCTTTGACCCTGCTTTGCCGTGCTGTTTGACTGTTGATGCGAGTCGGGTTGGTATTGGTGACACCTTAACGCAAAGTGAGGGTGTTGTTGAAAGAACTATCAGTTTTGCATCCAGGGTTTTGAGATCTGCTGAGATTCAATACTCTGTGATAGAGAAGGAGCTTTTGGCTTGTACATGGGCTATTGAGAAGTTTAGGGGAAGGCGTTCATTTGGGGAAGGCGTTTCTTACTTCAAACTGATCACAAACCTTTGGTTAACATTTTGGGTGGTGGTCTTACTAAATGTTGCACACCTAGGATTTTGAGGATGGTGACCAGGCTTTTGCAGTACCATTTTGATGTTGTGTATATTGCTGGTGGGAAAAACGTAAGGGCAGAATCTTTGTCCCGGTTCCCGCCTGCTGCGTGTGATGATGATGTTGACATTTCTTTTTCCAATCTCATTGAAGAGGACTGTGACGATTGTTTAGTTGCCTGTGTAGACATCCCTGAACTACAAGTTTGTTCTGAAGTGGAGTGGAGGAAGGCTTTTAAACAAGATAGTGTTCTTCAGGATGTTTGTAATTTTGTTAAGTTGGGTTGGCCGCGTGAGAAGGTCTTGTCTTCTCTTCAGCCTTTTTCTAAGGTTGGGCATGAGATCTCCATTGAAGATGGTATTTTACTTCGCAATGATAAGATCATTCCTCCTTTTGCATTTAGAAAAGATATCATTGTGAAGGCTCATGAGGGTCATCTGGGTTGTTCACTTACTAAACGCAGAATTCGTGAAATGTTCTGATGGCCCGCTATGGATTCAGATATTGATCTTTTTGTTGCGGCCTGTTGCATCTGTAAATCTTCAGATAAGAGTCTCAAGACTTGGGTTCCTCCTCTTATGCCGGTTGAGTGCCCGGATCGTCCCTGGGCTAAACTGGGTATTGATATCATGGGACCTTATTCTGTGCTGAGTGGCTGTTCCAAGTTCATTCGAGTCTTGGTTGATTATGCCTCCAAGTGGCCAGAGTATAAGTTGATAAAAGATGCTGATACTAAAAGTGTCATTGAATTCTTGTGTGATGTTTGGAGTAGGGAAGGTTTTCCTGAAGTGTTAGTTTCCGACAATGGGAAGCAATTTGTGAGTCATGAGTTTGTTGACTTTTTGTCAAATTCAGGTGTTAAGCATGTCAAGAGTTCTCTTTATCATCCTCAAGGGAATGGTCTTGTCGAGAGGATGAACAGAGTTATTGGCGACTGTGTGAAGTGGGCTAGGAGTAGTAATGTTGAGGTCAGCAAAGCATTGAAGAGCATGATTTGGTTTTATAGGACCACTCCTCACTCCTGCACTAAGGTCTCTCCTTTTGAGTTAATGAGAGGTCGAAAGCCTAACACTTCGTTTTGTCCTTGGTGGATGTTTAAGTGGATGAAGTCTAGTTCTGATGTCTCGAGTCTCATGTCCATTGTAAAGAGTAATATTCTGCATGCCCAGTCCAAGCAAAAGGAAAATTTTGATGTAAGGAAAGGTACGAAAGAGAGCGTTTTGGAAGTTGGAGACTGTGTGAGGATTAAGAAGTCTGTCCATGTCAACAAGGGGGAAAGCAAGTTTGGGTCTCCTGTAAAAGTGGTTAAGATTGTGGGAAATGCTGTACAAGTTGAGGGAGGTTTCTGGTGGAATCTGAACAGAGTTGCTAAGGTTGTTAGTAACACTTCTGTTGTCACAAAAGCATCTTCAACATCTTCAACCTCACATGTCTCTAAAAAAACTTCCACAAATTCCTTTCCCACCAAGGCTCCTGCCACCAATTTCGGTGTCAGGAAGAGTTCTCGCATTGTTAATAGACCTTTGAGGTTTAGAGAGTAATATTTCTTTTTCTGTTTGTTTCTCTCTTGTTTTCTTTGTTTTTTTTTTAATTTATTTTTTTATTTTGTTCTTTTGAGAAAAGGAGGTGATGTAGTATTCTATGTATTTTTTTCTCTCTGATAAATTGTATTTTTACTTATGTTTATCTCTTAAGTTCTGTTACTATGGATTCTTGGAATCCTGTTGTGTTCTCTGAGTGCATTCCACAGGCGGAGCACTCTGGCTTAGACCACGACTTGATCAGATGGTTGTACCTGTACTGCTTGCTCAAATAAACTACCTTTGATCTACAACCTTGCTTCCCGTGGATTTCTACAGTACCTTTTACTTGCTTTAATAATAATAATAAGGGAAATTTATAAAGCGCCTGGTTACGTGCACCGGCGTGTCCCCGCGCTATGGTGAGTGGTGGTGGCAGTTACCCCAACCTGCAGCGGACGCATCCTACCGGGTGTACAGATATGTTTTAAGTTTCTTCCTGAATCTGGGCTCAGAGAGCTCCAGGCGCAGTTCCTTTGGCAGAGCATTCCAGCTCTTGGCAACCAGGTACCTGAAGGACCTACCCCCCATATGCGCTTTTTTTACTTTGGAGACCTTCAGTAGCCCTGAGCCAGAAGAGTGCAGGGCGCACGGAGGCTCATACCGAGTAACCAGGTCCTGTACGGTGCAGGTGCCTTCACGCACAAAATGCGGTGGCATGTGCAAAGAGCCTTAAAATCAACCCTACTTTTTACTGAAAGCCAGTGAAGTGCTTGGAGGGCTGTCTTTGAAGGCGATCTCTTCGGAAGCCTCAAGACCATACACCCGCTGCATTTTGCAGCACTTAAAGACGGCTGATGACCTTGCCCGTTGCCCCCAGATAGAGCAGGTTGCCATAATCTAATTGTGATGTTACGAGGGCATGTACCAGCGTCTTCCGAGCTGCCGTGGGAAGTAGATCGAGAACTTTCCGAAGGCTTTTCAGGACAGCGCAACATGCCCCCACCACCCGGCCTATCTGAGGCCCTAATGCTAGGTCCGCATCCAGCCATACCCCAAGGTTTCTAGCTTCCTGGCAGGGTGTGGGAGTATCCCCCAAGCCGGGTGGCCACCATGCCAATGACCACAGCGACGAGCCCCCCCCCCCCCCCCCCCACCACGAGCACCTCCGTCTTGCTGCCGTTCAACCTCAGGGAGAAAATTACAAAAAACAATTTGATGGACAGAATGTAGATCAAGGTCTTACATTCACCCCAGTACAAGGATCTGGGCCTAAATCCATTGTTTTTTGCACTCCACACCACCCTGGGTTAGATAATGGCTTTATGCAAATCAGCTCTGACCCTGTGCCCCATGGGAACAGTCCAGTCCGAACTACACAGCCATATCTTTCCCAGACCGGAATCAAGCATCCGAGGACCGGACCGGTTTCGAGGTAACACCTCATCAGCCCGGCTAGCTTGACTCCAGTGGTGTGGAGGCTCTGGGACCCACGTCTGAGCTACCCCAGTACACTCAGGGAGAAAATTACAAAAAACAATTTGATGGACAGAATGTAGATCAATGTCTTACATTCACCCCAGTACAAGGATCTGGACCTAAATCCATCGTTTTTTGCACTCCACACCACCCTGGGTTAGATAATGGCTTTATGCAAATCAGCTCTGACCCTGTGCCCCATGGGAACAGTCCAGTCCGAACTACACAGCCATATCTTTCCCAGACCGGAATCAAGCATCCGAGGACCGGACCGGTTTCGAGGTAACACCTCTCATCAGCCCGGCTAGCTTGACTCCAGTGGTGTGGAGGCTCTGGGACCCACGTCTGAGCTACCTCAGTACACTCGGGGAGAAAATTACAAAAAACAATTTGATGGACAGAATGTAGATCAATGTCTTACATTCACCCCAGTACAAGGATCTGGGCCTAAATCCATTGTTTTTTGCACTCCACACCACCCTGGGTTAGATAATGGCTTTATGCAAATCAGCTCTGACCCTGTGCCCCATGGGAACAGTCCAGTCCGAACTACACAGCCATATCTTTCCCAGACCGGAATCAAGCATCCGAGGACCGGACCGGTTTCGAGGTAACACCTCATCAGCCCGGCTAGCTTGACTCCAGGCACTCCACAACACTGGAGTCAAGCTAGCCGGGCTGATGAGAGGTGTTACCTCGAAACCGGTCCGGTCCTCGGATGCTTGATTCCGTTCTGGGAAGGACATGGCTTTTGTAGTTCGGACTGGACTGTTCCCATGGGGCACAGGGTCAGAGCTGATTTGCATATCGCCATTGTCTAACCCAGGGTGGTGTGGAGTGCAAAAAAACGATGGATTTGGGCCCAGATCTTTGGACTGGGGTGAGTGTGTGACATTGATCCACATTCGATCCATCACCTGTTGTTTTTGCCGTTCAACCTCAGGCAGTTGGAAGACATCCAGGTAGCCAACTCCTGCATGCAGGCTCTGAAGCTGCCCGCAGCAAGACTAGGCGCGCGCGAGAGGGAGATGACAAGCTGCATGTCATCGGCATAGGACACTATGTGCAACCCATAGCTTTGGACAATGGCTGCCACCAGGGAGACGTACAGATTGAATAAGGTTGAGCTCAGGGACGAGCCCTGCGGTACGCCCTGAGCCAAACTAATCTCCTTTGAGTAGCAGTCTTCCTGTCTGACCTGAAAGCCTCTACCTATCAGAAAGGACTGGATCCATTTTAGCGCAGCCCCTGAGATCCCACCATCATTCAGACACTGTAGCAAGGTGGTATGAGCTACAGTGTCGAATGCTGCGCTTTTATGCAATGAGGTCCATCCCCAACTACACTCACTTTTCTTTCTTTTGGCGCACCACCTTTCCGTTGAGGACGCAAATTTTACCTGTCTTTTCCAGGCACTGTCTAATCTCGAAGTAGAATCTGATATTCAGGAGACATTGAGGGCTGTAGTTCAGGTTCTAGGGGGTCAGATGAAGTAGAACCCTGAGCAGCCCTTATTTCCAGAGGAACTACTTTATTCAACAAAATATTATTTCTGCTCCTGTTTGCGTCCAAACCAATTGAGCATCCGAGAACAGTTTTGTGGTCTCCAATGCCCTCTCTTACCCAGGAGTCATAGTGCAGAGGCACTCTCTTATAGTGAAAGACATGCAGTTCTTCCGACCTTCCACTCTCACCGCTGTTCTCGTACCAAATAGGGGCACTTCCACCTGACTCCAAGCTGTCCTTTCTTTGAAAACTTCGAATTAGTGTATAGTCACCAGGCTGAATAGTGTGCCCAGGCCCCTCAGATGCTGTATCTGTTGGTGGATAGAACGTAAGCTTTTAGTAAGTTCATAAAATAGTCAACCAACAAAGGGAACTCAATTATCAGAGAATCTCTTTGGTCTAGGGACACCCCACACATTCACTGGACGACCGAAAATTACCTCATAAGGAGTTAATCCGGTCCTGGAATAGGCAGTCATTCTAGTGGAAAACAAAGCAAGGGGTAACACATCTGGCCATTACAACCCAGTACTCTCCTTCACCTTTGCCAATTTTATCTTGAGTCCCATTGTATTTCTCAACTAAACCTGCTGACTGAGGGCGGTTAGCTGCATGAAAATTTTGCTGAATATGCAAACCGCCCCATATCAGCTGGATCAGTTTGGTGTTGAAGTGACTTCCATTGTCACTCCAGATCAAGCGGGGCAAACCATAACGGGGGAAAACTGCTTAATGAGGGCCTTTGATGTTGCCATGACGGTGTTTTCTTTTGTGGGGTTAGCCTCAAACACTTGTGTGAGAAGTGAGCCTGGCATGTGATGTCCACTATTCTAGTGGGCACCTTGCACCAGTCTAAACGACCCTTATTGATGGTGGTTGTAAAGTGAACCTTATAGACAAGATATCCTAGTGGTAGCATGGACCAGCAGTCATAGGCTAATACTTCAGAGAGCATGTGAAGCAAGCTGTTTTACCAAATATAATCCCTTGAATACCAAATGAAAGGACACCACACCAGGTATATTTCAAATATATATGTATTTATTTCTAACACAACCACTCTGCACTCTTTATGAGGTCAGAGATCGAAGTACATCACAAGTTACTCAATTAGCATACAATAAGTTGCACAAATACAGTTATGCCCTAATTAGTGGTGTAAGAACCACTTCAGAAATAGTGAATAGGCCTAGGGCCTAGGGAATTGCTGGGGCTGCACTAAACAACCAAAGGTTAGGAAGTAGGAGACCAACTGGAGATGCAAGCAGTATCTAAACACAGTCGCGAGTTACCATTGACTTATAATGGAGAATGAAGAAGTTACAAAGTTACTGTTTAAGGACACTTCCGGATAGACTACTGTAAAACCCCTTTAGACTAGGACACTTCGAGAGTCAAGACCCACGAGAGCACCGGAGTATTCGTGTTACCTCACCCACAGAAGCCGGGTGCATAGGTGTCTTTTCGTGTCGGGTTTCGTCGTCGTTTTCTATGGAGATCTGCAAAGAAGTGCTGCAGGCGACCAGAGGAAAAGTGTCTGGGTGGATTCAAGGGTGGATCAGTGAAGTGAAGAACCTGAAAGCAGAGGGGACAGAGTCTGGGTCATTAGCCAGTGACCAGAAAAGAACCAGGGAGTAACCAGGAAGGAACCAGGCGATGTTGCGATGATCTCAGGTGAAGAGGTGAAGCTTGTCTTTGCAGCCAAGAGGACCAGGAGGCGTCGACTATGACCAGGAGCTTGATTCAAGCTGTCCCACAAAGGATCTAGTCGACTGCGGTGTCGGTATCCAGATTGGACCCAACAAACCTTGGCAAACGCAATCCACGCTGGAAGTGAAGATTGGCTTCGGGTCAGACCAGCAAGGTCTGAAGAGCTTCTCCCTTGCAAGGAAGCTGGAGCAAGCCTGGAGCAACCAGGAAAGCAGTTTGGTTTCAAAGGTTTGTCTTCAGGAGGCTCACTAGCCAGCAGGCTAGCAACTGGAAAGACGCGCTGTGCTAAAATGCAAGAGCGGGCCCCACGCGGCACTCATGGAGTGTGGAGGGCTGAGATTCGGTGCAAATGGCGCTCAGGTCTGGGGCTTCTCATACCCCAATGCCCAACTGCAAGGATGCCTCTGTAATTGCACTTTCAGCAAAATGCAGGATGTCCAGGGTGTCCGGTCCCACGTCTTTCGTGTCCGCCACGGGTCTCAGCTTTGCTGTGGATGTGGGTCAGAGAAGTCTGAGAGTCCAGTTTCTGTGTCGATGAGTCTTCGGGTTCCAGCGGGAGCATCGACAAAGCAGACCGGCAAGTTACTGGTGGTGCCTGTTTGCACAAGGGTGGTCACTCCTTGACCACAAGGGAGATGTCTTCAGTCTTCTAGTCAAAATAGTCAAAGGTCCAAGAGTTTCGTATCAGAGTTTCGTTCCAGGATAATCTAAAGTCCTGGGGACTCATGACCTACCTTTATACTACGAAAATGGGCTGGATTACCTGCTAGGTCCCTCCTATGGGTGGACAAGAGAAGGGGGTGGTTACACCCCTTTCCCTTTGTCCATTTTCGTGCCAGAGCGGGCTGGAGTGCCCCAGCAACTGGTTTGAACTGGGCTCTGCATGGAGCACCTTGTGTGCCCCAGGCAGTGTCTGTAAAAGCATCTTTCCATTCAACCCACCCTGCCCCAATACACTACAGGCTGTCTGGGGAGGTGCTGGCACCTCCCTCAACAGGAAACCTATTGTCCAGGCCTCCCTTGCTGGAGTTTTCCCCAGCAGCAGGAGGTCAGACTCGTGTCTGTGGCAGCAGCATCCATTTTGTGATGCTGAGGCTCTGTTTAACTTTAACCGGGTAAAGCAGGAACATACATGTCTTTTCCCTCTAGAAGGGTGGAATGCTACCCCCGCTGCCAGAATTGGTAGCGGGGAGGGGTAGTATTCCAAAGTGTTTGACACCTTACACAACATGTTTTGATAAAGCCAAACCAAAGTTAGTATTAACCGCGAGGATTATAGCGCACTTAAGAGTATATGGAATGGATATATCATAGAAGAGCTATAAGGAGATGGTTCCGAAAGCTGCAGAGGGGCTCAGCTCATGCTAGGGCACCCTCTCACAGAAAACCAAGCACTCTGCCTCCAGGATTGTCGAGGCCTACCATAGGAGTGACTTATAGGTGCATATGTGTCTATATATATATATATATATATATGGGTAGATATAGGTATACTATATCTAAGTAAGGGGTGATTACACCACCTTACCCAAGCTAAGGGATCAGCCTTGGGTGTCAGTTTGGATGGCCAGCCAGGGGTGGCATAATACATGCTGCAGCTCCTGGTAGGCCTTGGATGCACCTATGCCCTGGGTGCCTATGGTACACTATACAGGGGCTCACAGAGGTGACCCAATACCCAATCAGGTATGTACCTAAAGTACATGTAGTCCATTTTATATGGAGAGCAGATAGCCTGGGTCCCTGAATAGCAGGATCCCAGGCCAACTAAGTCGAAAACCAGCAAAACACTAGGCAAAAAGTTGGGGTACCATATAGTCAGATATCCACCATCCTACAACTTGCTAAAAGCACAAACTGCCACTACTACATATTTCAAAGTGTTATCCTGTGGCAATTCTATATAGTCTATTTGGAGTACCTCAAAAGGGAATAAGTGAGGTGCAAAATTATCAGACGGTGTAGGGGTACCCTTTCCAGGATTGTGTCTAAGACAGATCATACAGTATTTCTCCAAGTGAATGTAAGCCTTTGAAATATTGTCATTGCTCCACACAGGATCTAACAGTTTGCAAATACCCTTAGCGCTAATATGAGCTGGACCACGTGCCATCGTAACCAAATGAAGTACATATGCATTTGGTAATATCCATCTCCGTTTCTCAGACAGATCAGTCCAACATCCCTCATAATCCAAATGCCCTGTTTTCTTCTGCCACACTGCCAACTCCTCCACTGTTGATTCACTCTGAATCTCCTTGACGTTGGCTAGTGTGTCTTCAAACATCCCATTGTCTGGCACCAACATATTGGGACCACCTACGAACATGTTTTTCATCTTTGATCTGGCTGTCTCCTTAGTTGTCTTATCTGCAAATGTATTTCCTTTCCAACATCATCCGTAATTGCTTTATGGGCCCTGCATTTTACTATTGCCAATTGTTTGGGAAGAGTCAAAGCTGTCAAAAACTTCTCTATCAAAGGACCGTGTTGAATTTTGATCTTGTGTGATGTCAAGAATCTTCTCTCTGCCCAGAGGCATCCAAAATTATGGGCCACCCCAAAGGCATACTGACTGTCAGTATATATATTGACAGTAAGTCCTTCACTTAATTCACATGCCCGCAGAAGCTGACTGATAAGAAACGTGTGACATCTCAACTAAAATGCGCAGTGTGGTAATAGCATACGCCATAGTAGTGCCATCTGGTAATTTAAAACAAGAGCCATCAACATATAGTTCCCCTTGCGGGTCAGATAAGGGAACATCAGTCAAGTCTACCTGTCCCTTCGTCTGTGCGAACCAAACAGTCATGAATGTCTGTGTCCCCTTCTTCTGAAGGGAGGGGTACTAATGTGGCTGGATTCAGTGTGGCACATCTTTTGATAATGTCAATTCATATCCAGTCAGAAGAGCACTGGTAAGGTGCTGTGTCTTCGTTTTATTCAACAGTAAATCCACAGCATGCAGTACCATTACTGTGAGATCAAGATTGAGAACAAGCCCTGCCAATTGTAAAATAGAGACCGCCGCAGCCGTGGCAGCTCTTAAACAGCTTGCGAGGACCCTGGCGACAGGGTCAAGCGTAGCAGAAAAATAAGCATACGGCCTCTGTTTACCTCCAAAGGCTTGTGTTAACACGGAGAGTGTGCATCCAGCAGCTTCGTGTACGTACAGCACGAAGGGCTTCTTGTAATCCGGCGTGCCAAGCACAGGTGCAGAGCAAAGTGCAAGTTTTAATTGTTCAAAAGCATGCTGACATTCATGCATCCAGGGCAAGGGTTCATGCACATCTTTAGTGGTTAGATAAAGCAGAGGCTGTATTAGTAAAATGTAAGCAGGTACCAGTGCCGACAATACGAAGTGATGCCTATGAACACACGCACATCCCTTTGAGTCTCGGGACGGTCATCTTAACAATGGCATCTATTCATTCAGGTGTTAGACTCCAACCCTCCTTCAACAGCAGGTGACCTAAATAGGTGACCTGCTGTTGACAATACTGGAATTTAGAAAGGCACACTTTATGGCCATTTTGCGCCAAATGCATTAACAATTGTACCGTGGCATCCCGACAACCCTCTTCGGTGTCGGAGGCTATCAAAATGTCATCCACGTATTGCAATAATACATTACCTGCGGGAAGAGAGAAATAGTCCAATTGACCTTTTAAAGCCTGACTATAAATGCACAAGTTACTTACCTTTGGTAACGATATATCTGTAAGAAACAGTTCTTAGTGTTAGATTCCTTACCTTAGAATATCCCGAGGCGTCAGACTGGATCCGGAAAGTTTTCGTCCGCAGTACCCCTGCGCGTCGATAGGCGTCGTCTGGGGCTCCGCGTCCGTCGTCGACGTCGTGATCGCCGGGATGACGTAGTCTGAGTACTTAGACACCGCTCTCGCGCGCTGATGTCAGTTCTGTACATAGCTTTTTGCGCCAGTAACACAGAGCCATGATAGAAACCAACACTGGTGCCATGAAACTAGGGCCCTGAAAGGGATGTCCTTAACCCTAGATATTGGTTCGCAGAACTGGGAGGATGGGTGGGGTGGTTGGGAATCTAACACTAACTACTGTTTCTTACAGATATATTGTTACCAAAGGTAAGTAACTTGTGCATCTGAAAGTAACAGGTTAGTGTTAGATTCCTTACCTTAGAATAGATACCCCAGCAATACCAACCCCGGTGGTGGGTCTGTAAACCAAGATCACACCAGAAAGTCCTGGAGAACAGAACGGCCGAAAAAGCCATCTCTCTGGACTTGTCTGTCCAGGCAGTAGTGTCTAGCAAACGTGTGCAGCGAGGCCCACGTAGCTGCCTAGCAGATGTCCTGCAAGAGGACTCTCAGACCCGGGGCAGTAGTAGCTGCCGTGGCCCGAGTGGAATGGGTGCGCAGCCCAACAGGAAGCTCCTTTTTCGCCAATGAGTAGCAAACCTTGATGCACAAGAGGACCCACCGAGAGCTGGTTCGCTTGAGCACAGGCCGTCCCTTCTTTGCGCCCACGTAACCAACAAAGAGCTGGTCGTCCACCTGGAACTGGTGTGTGCGGACCAGATAGAATGAGAGCGCACGTTTTAGGTCCAGACGGTGGAGCCTCTCTTCCTCTTTCGAGGGATGCGGAGGTGGATAGAAGGTGGGAAGGTGATGGACTGCCTGATATGAAAGTCTGTGACCACCTTGGGCAGGAAAGAAGGACAAGTCCTTAGAACAACCTTGTCCGTATGGACAGAGAGAAAAGTAGGTTTAGAATATAGAGCCTGGAGTTCACTCAATCTCCTGGCATAGGTGATGGCAACCAGGAATGCAGTCTTAACCCCTTCGCTGCGGCGGCTATTCCGCCGCTGCGCTAATGGGGGGGGCGCGCGGCGGTCCCATGCTTCTGACGGAACCGCTCCGTCACGGCTCGCGGGTGAGCTGTGCTTGTGACGGAACGGTTCCGTCATGAACCCGCCCGCCCATTAATTTGTCAGCGCAGGCGCGGAATTCGCGCTGCGCAGGCGCGGCGAGCGGGCCGTGATGGAACCATTCCGTCACAAGCACAGCTCACCCGTGGCTTGTGACGGAGTGGTTCCGTCACAAGCATGCAACGGGTTAAGAGTCAGAAGACGAAGAGGACAGTTATGAAGTGGCTCAAAAGGAGCGCACATCAGATGCATTAGAACAAGATTCAAGTCCCACTGAGGCATCATGAAGGGAACAGGAGGAAACATGTGTGTGATACCTTTCAAGAATCTATTTACAACAGGGGACTTGAAAAGAAAAGGCTGATCAGGAAGCCTTAAGAAGGCTGAAATGGCCAAGAGGTAGCCCTTGATAGTGCCCAGAGCAAAGCCCTGTTGGGCAAGAGAAAGAAGGAAGAGGAGAACCTCTGAAAGGGGGGCAGAGAGAGGATCCAGAGCCTTTGCTGTGCACCATGCCACAAATTTGTTCCACCGGCAGGCATATACCGTTTTGGTGGAGGGACGCCTGGCTGCCAGAATCACATCGCAAACTTCAGGAGGCAAGTCAAATGGCCTCAACTGGCGCCGCTCAATCTCCACGCATATAGGTGGAGACTGGACAGGTTTGGGTGGAGGACCGTCCCCTGCTGCTGCGACAGAAGGTCCTCCTGAAGAGGCAGACACATCGGGGGATCGACTGAGTAGCTCGGGATACCAGTATCTTCGTGCCCAGTCGGGAGGCACAAGGATGACTTAGGCCCGGTCTCGCCTGATCTTCTTCAGAACTCTGGACAGAAGTGGTATAGGCGGAAAAGCGAACAAGAGACTTTAGCTCCACTCGCGATGAAAAGCGTTGCGAAGGGAGTGCCACCTTGGAAATTCCAGAGTGTTCTCTTCAGTGGCGAATAGATCTAACCAAGGCTCTACTCACTGCTGAAATAGACCTTGCGCCATGTCCGATTTCAGACACCATTGGTGATCCATCATGCACCGGCGGCTGAGTTTGTCCGCCCTGGTGTTCAGGGAACCTGCCAGGTGCTGAACCACCAGGGTGATGCCCTGGTGTTCCAAACATTGCCAGAGGATCAGAGCCTCCTGGCAAAGGGTCCACAACCCCACCCGGCCCTGTTTGTTACAGTACCACATGGCAGTGGGGTTGTCCGTGAACACCTGCACTACACTTCCCCGGACAGAGGGAAGGAATGCCTTTAGTACAAGTCAGATCGCCCGCAGCTCCAGAAGGTTGATATGGAGCCAGGACGCGGCCGGAGACCAGAGGCCTCTAATCTCCCTCTCTCCCATGTGGCCCCCCATCCCAGGCGGGACGCATCCATCATCACTACGTCCTCCGGTTGGAGCAGGGAGAGAGATCTGCCACTGACCCAATTGTGGTTTGTGAACCACCACTGCCACTGACTCGCAGTGCCCTCTGAGGTCAGGACGTGGTCGGACAGGTTGCCCTGATGATGCTGTGCCCACTGAAAATTCAGGTCCCACTGCAGAGCCCGCATTCACCACCTGGCGTGATGCACCAGAAGGATGCAGGAGGCTATCAGCCCCAGGAGCCGCAGCGTCCACCTGACTGAGATCCAGGATAAAGGCTGAAAGATCGGAATCAGAGCCTGAATATCCCGAACCCGCTGCTCGGGGGGGATAAACCCAAAACCACGCTGAGTCCAGAAGCGCTCTGATGAAAAGGAGCTTCTGAGAGGGGCACAGGTGTTACTTCGGCACGTTGATGGAGAACCCCAGCGAGTGCAGGAGGTCGGCCGTGGTCTGGAGGTGGGAGACAACTGTTTGGGTCGAGCCCGCCTTCAACAACCAATCGTTAAGATAGGGGAAGACTGAAACCCCTGATCTGCACAGATGTGCTGCGACCACCGCCATCACTTTCGTGAACACCCAAGGGGCGCTGGTACGGCCAAAGGGGAGCATGGTAAACTGAAAGTGCTTGTGACCTGCCGTGAACGGCAGATAGCGCCGATGGTCCGGCAGGACGGGGATGTGGAATTACACGTCCGGCAAGTCCAACGCTACCATCCAGTCTCCTGGGTCCAGGGCAGCTTGGACCTGAGCCAAAGTCAGCATCTTGAACTTCTACTTCCAGAGGAAGCCGTTGACGCTCGGTAGGTCCAAGATAGGGCGTAGGCCTCCTTTGCCCTTCTTGGGTACCAGAAAGTAGTGGGAATAGCAACCATGTCCTACTTCTGGCCCAGGAACACGCTCAATGGCCCCCTTGGCTAAGAGGGCCTTAACTTCCACCTGCAGAAGTTGCAAGTGATCCCCCAACATGCAGTGGTACTGCGGTGGCATGGCTGGAGGGGTTGCCTCAAAGGGGAGGGAGTAGCCCCTTCAGACGATTTGCAGCACCCACCTGTTCGACGTGATGGTATGCCAGTGGAGGAGGTGATGGTGAACCCTGCCCCCCACTGGCATCGAATGGGCCTTAAATGCCGGACTAGGAAGGCTTAGAGGCAGATGCTGCGGATGTGGACTGACCCTGCCGTTGTCCCCCATCACTGCCACGGCGGTAACCACATCCGTGACCGCGTTGAGATTGGTTCTGCGGCCTGTGGTTGGCTGGACGTTTGGCCATGAAAGGGGCGAAAAGCAGAAGTTTGCTGGCATTGGCCTAGGCCCAAGGACTTGTCCGTAGCCCTGGAGTCCTTGAAACGCTCAAGCGCACTGTCGCCAAAGAGGCGACGGCCATCGAAGGGCATGTCCTTGAGTGTGGCCTGGACATACCTGCAATCGGTCTACCCAGCGAGTCTGTGGTGTCAAGTCCACACCGGATCGAGTAGCGTGCTGCATCACGCCCTTCCACCAGGGCTAGGGCGAGCCATGTTTGGGCCTCCTCTGGGCACTGTGGTAGCACCTCCGGAACCGTATACCACAGAGTGGATGTAACGACCCAAAAGGCAGGCGGTGTAGACTGACCGCAGTCCCAAACTCAGGGAGGAGAACAGTTTGTTCCCAAACTGATCATACCTTTTGGATTTTCGATCTGGAGGAGCGGTCGGGAATGCAGTCTGGGGCGTAGAGGCCTGGTTCACCAGGATTTCCGGGTGGGGTGAACGGCCAGAAAGCAGGGGTTGCGCGGAGCAGGGTGGTGGTGTCGGGCCATGTTCCGATCCACAGGGAGGCCTGTGGAGGGCTTGGACCAGGTGCCCATCAGAATGTCTGTGAGGGCTTCATTAAACGGCAGTAGAGGCTCCGAGGAGCTTGCCTGCAGTTTGAGCACCTCAGTGAGGAAGTTAGTCCTCTCGGTCGTGACAGGGAGCTCAAGAGCCAAGGCCTTGGCCGCCCTGTTCAACACCACACTGTAACCAGCCCCCTCCTCCGAAGCCACAGAGGGAGGAGAGACGAATCCAGTTTTGGGCGAAGTGTCCAGACCACTGGCCTCCCCCAGCTCTTCTGCCCAGTCCTGGTTCAACTGGCACTGCTGTGCCAGAGGGTCCTCAAACCCCTTCCAGTCCTCCTCATCATCCCTCTCATGATAAGCAGGCAAAAATGATGGAGCCGGGTCGTAGGTGAAGGCCTCACCCATCGATGCTGGAGACGGCACCTAGCATCGCCGGTCCGACCCTGGACCCGGACTGGGGTTGGAACTGGGGTCAACGTCGTCCGGGGATGGCACCGGGAGCGACACCCTCGGGGTCAGCGCCAGCGGAGGAATCGTAAGGTCGACTGGCGATGACCCGGATCCAGGACTGGATCCTGCGGGGCCCTGTGGCATCGGGACCGGACGACGGCGCTGGGGCCGGAGCCACTGGCCCGCTAGGGTTCCCTGTCGGACCTGCGGGGCCCGAAGGCGCCTCGGCAGGTTCCGACGGAGGGAAGTGCGACCTCATGGCCTTGAGGAAAGCACTGATCTCCTCCGGCGTCACGTGCCGCCTAGGGACTGGCGGGTATGGAGCTAGACGCAGCACCTGCGGCTCCGATGGAGCCACGTGGGCGGTGTCGCCTGAACCCCCGGCCGTGTTGCGCGAGCGTCGGGGGCAGGCACTAAAGGCACCGACGGTGGGGGTCGGTCACCGACATCAAGCGGTGACAGGCCTCGCAAGGTTTAAAACCAGGCATCCTTATCAGCACCGCGAGTCTAAGGTCGACTCGAAAAGTGATCAAAAGAGATCAAAAAAGTTAGTAAAAAAATGACTAGAGTACTGCTCTTCCCGGATCTGCGCTTGCTGGCGTGGGAAAAAAAAGAATTGATGTCAGCGCACAAGGGCGGTGTCTAAGTACTCCGATGTCATCCTGGTGATCACGACGACGGATGCGGAGCCGCAGACGACACCTACCGAGGCGCAGGGGTACTGTGACTGAAACTTTCCGGATCCAGTCTGACGCCTGGGGATATTCTATGGTAAGGTATCTAACACTAACCAGTTTTTTTCAGATACTAGGACTTTCTGTATACCCTTCCCTTGAGGAACTCTACAGAATTGGAAGCTTTTAACAGCTAGAGCAAAACCGAATAAATAGCGGCTATCAGAGTGAACAGGAATGCTAAAGAAAGCATTTTTTAAATCGATCACAGAGAAATATTTTGCCAAAGAAGGGATCATGGTGAGAAGGACCGTTATATCAGGGACCACCGGAAACTGAGAAATAACTATTTCATTAACTTAACGTAAAATCGATTACAAATCGATAAACATCAGAGTGTGTATCAGGAGAATCCACAGTGCCCATTTTAAGAATAAGAAGAATGGAGCTATTACACACGTTATCTACTGTCTCCTCTACCACCCCGACTTAATCAAATTCTGTATAATCCACATTAGCCCCTGTTCCCCAGCTTGCAATATTTTGTATTGAGGAATATGAGGAAGCACAGCATTAGCCTTGATCTTGATGGAAACGTGTGGTATCTGTAATAATCCTACATCATTGTCCCCTGTCGCCCACAGAGAAGACGGGACATCCTGGAACTCAACAGGAAGTGGAGTGTCCTTTGCAAAACACTGTCTCGCACCATCCACATTAGGTCCAAAAGTTATATAAACACCATCCGGAGAGCAATAAATAGTACCACATAACTTCTTTAAGAAATCCAATCCTAAATATTTTCACCACAATTTGATGTCAACAAAAATGGAGAATCTATTGTAAAACGACCAACAGTCAAAACTAAAGGTTTGGAGATGGGGCTCACAATCGGTACGCCTTAAAAGCCTACTGAAACCTTATTACGGCCGGAGAGGGTGGATCCAGGGAACAGTGAATGAGAAACAGAGCTATTCATTGTTGCATCGAACCACGTAGGTCCACGGTGACATAAGGACCACACTGATATACAGGAATCTGAACTGGTCCCTTACCCTGTCCCTTGCTGTCCTATCTATGGGACATCCCTGGAACTTAATCAATGTCATAAACATCATGGTAATACTGTCTACCTCGGATCGTAAAAATAATTCTGATTAGACCGACCCCTGAGGATGCATCCCCTTGAGCCTCATCTCTGTTACCTGCCTCACAACCCCTTCCATTCCATCCCATTCCTGTCGCTGCTGCAACCTTCTGTAACAATTCTGGGCACTCACTTCGCCAATGCCACTCCTTTTTACAATACGCACATTGATTTAGCCCTAAAGGCACACAACCTCTACCGGCACCTTATGACCTCTGAGCCGGACCAGAACCCCGACCCCTTCCTGATCCCCTTGACACTTGCTGCAACAACACCTTCGTCTTTAAATCCTTACTCTTTTTCTCCACTCTATCCTTCTCATTTTCTAGATGTTCATGATATTGGGCCATGCTCAATATCACTGTAGGGGAAGAAGTGTCCATGTACTCTCAGAACTTAACAGCCTAGTTGCAATTTCAGGAAGTAAATTTGTAACAAACAAACAAACCCCTCCTTCTACTGACCGATCATGTCCACTAAAATCCCAAAACGCCCCTTCAAACCGGGTAAAAACATCAGACACACTCTTCTTTCTTCTGGCGACATACTGTCAACTTGTACCAGTCTACTCACCTGGGTGGAGTAAGAGAATGCATATAAGTAATAATGTGATATGGTAAAGCCAATATCTCCGCCCTAGGTTTGTTACTAGGCTTCTGTTCCTTATCCCATGCCTTGTTCTCGTCCCATGTACCACCCAAATCCACTCTTTGATCTTGTGTATGCACCTGCCTCCATATATCTACTGGCACTAACAACTCAAAAAATATCTCAATGTCTGGGATGCACTTCCCTCATCGGAAACTCGGATACTGGAATAGGAGTGCTATGATATAATGATATAATTTTGCCAGATAACTGAGTAATGTCCCAACGTTACTATGAACTTCCACAGGAGCCATACAAGCAGAATATACACTATCTCGAATATCATAAACAATTTGTGGAGCCTTGCCTCCAATACACTGTTGCCACAGTCCAATCAATGTATTAGACACGTGCTGAAGGGCATGTTACACAAACGGATCAAAATCCTTCATTACTTTCCATATATCTTCCAAACCATAAATTGCATTTCGGACTCACTGTGTTGCTTGAATTGCAACCATCCTTTTCTCTTCTTCACCCACTTCAGCTCTAATCATTGGCCGCTCTAATCGCTCCCATGCCTCTGCCCAATTACCTCAATCTGACCATTGCACTGGCTTCCCAACACTACTCAATACCATGGGTGATATGGTCAGGGGGAATGCGACAGATGCCAATGCAGGTGACAGTATCAACATGGATGTGTGGTAGATGTAAGAAAAGGAGGAGAAACAGAAACCGAAGCAGCTGACATTATGGGGGTACCCACAGTCACTGTACTCGTAATTTGCAAAACTGGGGAAAAGACGGATTCGGCCGGAGCTGAAGCTGTTGAGGATGTGGAGCGATCAGGCGAAGACGAAGGAACAGCTGCAGACTGAGACGGCGGAACAGAAGGGTATGTTCTTTGTGGGGCGCATGGAGGAGGGGGGGTGAGTTTCCAACAAATCCTCCACGAAGGCATCCCCTTCCTCTCTAACAACATAGGACTTATCACACTGTAATCGAAACTTCCTAACTGCAAACTCAATACCCTTCTCTGTTCTATCCTTATAATAAGCTACCGCTTTCTGCACCACCGTTTGCATTTTGCATTGCCTTCTTCCAAGACTCCTTCTCAGCCTGTTTACGCCTCTGCTTAGCTTTCTGCTGCCATACCTGTAAAATATCAAACATCAACTGTCGACTTCTTCTAGCAAATAGTGTATCCTGCAAATAATTACATTTTTGTTCATCAAAGGTACCATTCCGTGGCCACTGAAGCTCAGCATTGTCCCTTTCATACTTGTACCACAATGTACAAAACATAATAGGGCCAATACCATGCTTCACGTACATATCAAAATTCGGAGCGCCTTCAGTGGGTGCAGGCTGCCGCTCTTCTAAACGACGTTCCACAGAGCAGCATTGGCACCCCAAACACCATACTTTATACCAACAAGGCATCCTGGCAACAGGCACATCCACGTATCCACTTTTAAAAAAAATAAACTTTTTATTGATGACTGCTTCCAAATATTGCGTCAGGCATACAGTTTCTACACCACTTATACAGTCTTTTCTATTTTTCTTCCCCCCCCGTCAACTTGAAACATCTGGCTCAGTGTCCTCATAATCTATACAAATCGTCCACATCAGCCCGAACAGCTCTATATACAGGTGGTAATTCTTTACAAGTAAATGCAAGCTGTTGATACTCAATCAGTTCTCAGCGTGTATACATCCATGACTTCATAAGTAAAGGAGTCGCCAGTCTCTATCCCTCTCAACCCCCCACCCCGTTTCGTACGTCTCCTGACATCTCTGCACAGGCCATGGCATCTCCCCGGGTCTAGTGGTCTTGGAGAACTGACTTATCTAAATAAGTGTGATCATCATCCTCTGACCATCCTGTGCGCATCCTGGGCCATTCTCCATTCGTGGACCCACCTCCCTCGCCCAGCCATCCCTATTACGCTGTCCCCATCTGGGAGGGCATCAAGTCCATGTCCTCCAGCTCCAAAAGAATCTGTTCCCACTCCTGTGCTATTGGGTGTTTCCGTAGCCCTCGTTCCTCCTCCCTCCTGAGTATTGTACCTTCAGCCCCACCCCACTTCAGTACTTCGGACCGCCATACCTCTACAGTCTGAGGTTGTGCAGATTTCCACCTCATAGTCCGTGTCCTGACCGCCAGTAGTAATGCTAAGTCCATGAACTTCAGTGGGGCCCTACGACCTTTAGGTCTTTTCCTGTGTCCCAGCAAGCACAGCAGCGGCCCCTCTGGTATCTGCATGCCCGTGACAGTGTAGAGGATGTGTCGTACCTGACCCCAATAGCCGTCTATACGTGGGCAGGACCATAACATGTAGAGAAGGCCAGCCTCCTCTGCATGACACCTGGGACAGCAATGGGAAGAGGCAGGAAACATCCTGTGCAGCCTTTATGGGGTAAGGTATGCCCAATGTAGTAACATGGCTTGGATAAATTTAAACTTCACATTCCTGGACACCTTTCTAGGGTGTTACATAACAACCTTCCATGCCCCATCTGTCATGTCCTCCCCCGTGTCTAACATCCAGGTGGTCCTGAGGGGAGTAAGGGACATAGCAGCGTGTTCCCTAATGCCAGTGTATAACCACCTCACAAGATGACCCCCAGTTCCCTTGTAATGTAGTAGGTGCACTAGTTCATGTTGCGCCGGTCTGCTACGCTGTGGGGCCCATGTAGTACTTATGCAGTGTGTGACCGTGGCATGTAGGAGGTATAGTCGTGGAGGGGCTCCGGTGGCCTGCACAAAGGAGGCGTGGTCTAACAACGCGTCGTCTCCAAACAAATCGCCTACTCTGTCTACCCCCGCATCCGTCCAAGGCCGTTATCTACTGTGCGTCAACTGACCTTGTGGTGTTGGGATCCCCAAGAGGGGGATGTGGTCGGCGTATGATGGGGCCGATGACGTGTATGCCAAAGCTTTCTGCCAACATATCAGGGCGGTATGCAGAAGAGGGTGGCAGTTTCGGGGCACTTTGGCCTTGGGAAGTAGTAATGAGTGCAATTCCCCACGCGCCAGCCGTTCATCATTGAAGCTGATTTCATGCAGATGTCTACCCGCCACCCATCTTGATAGCCATTGTAATTGGCTCGTGTAATAATAACCACGAAAGTCTGATACACCCAGGCCTCCACACCTGGTTCCCAGTTGAAGTTTTTTTAGGCTTATTCTCCGCCTGCCAGAGCCCCAGACTAGGGTGGTCAAGAGTGTATTCAAGTTATCAAATATGGTCTGTGGGAGGAGAACCGGTAGATTTACAAAATAATAAAGTAATCGGGGAAGCCTGACCATTTTAGATATGGCAATCCTACCCATGACGGACAGCGGCAGAGATGTCCAGAATTGCACACTACTCCGTAGGCCAGCAACGGCCCACCTAATGTTGCCATCGATCTGGTCCTCCGGCCGTCTATAGACCCGTATGCCTAAATATTTAAACGTATCCTGCGCAATCGGGATTTGGGAAGTGCCAAATAGTAAGTGGGTTGCCCGTTGTCCCACCTGGAAGTAAAACCCCACCGACTTCGCCGGGTTGATCGCCAGTCCCGACACGTCTGCGAACCGTGTAAAAGTGGTCGCTAAGTCCGAGTGATCCTCCTCCAGATCCCGGAAATACAAAAGGATATCGTCGGCGTAAATTGATATCAAATTGGGTGTGCCACCGACTAAGATGCCCCTCTCAGCCATCCCGGTCCGGAGGGCGATCGCCAGAGGTTCGAGGGTCAAGACAAACAGGGGCGACATTGGGCAGCCCTATCGAGTGCTGCGATATATATTATAACTAGAGGAGACGTGTCGACCCGTGCGTGCTTGAGCTGTCGGGCGTGTGTACAACAGCCGGATCCATCGTATCAGGGAGTCGGGGAGGCCAAAACGTTGCAAGACCTCAAACATAAACCCCCAGGACAGTGAGTCAAAAGCCTGGCGGAGGTCCAGAGCGACACAGCCGGCCCGAGGTAAAGTCGGCGGCGTCACGGCCATGAGGGCATGGAGTCTCCTTGTGTTCTGGGACGTACTTCTCCCCGGCAGCAATCCGCACTGATCCGAATGAATCAAGGCCGGAAGGTGGGACTGTATCCGCAGAGCTAAGGCTTTGCTAAGTATTTTATACTCCGTAGAGAGCATTGAGAGGGGTCTGTAATTGGTGAGGTCAAGGGCGTCCCGGCCAGGCTTGGGGATCGAGATAACGGAGGCCTGCATTGTCGTTCCAGGCAGGTGACCAAGTTCATATGATTCTTTATAGATATTCTCCAGGATAGGGACCAGGGTCTCAGAATATGACTGATAAAACTCTACCGGCAGACCGTCCATCCACGTATCCACTTAATCAACACACACAACAAAACTCACATCAACAGAGAGCTCTCAAAAACAGTCCATAGACTGTGCCAAGACAAGTCATTCCTCAGACTGCATCAAGACAAGAAGATAGGCTTTAGCCCCAGACCTTTTCAAAAGTAAACCGAATTCCCAGGTGGCCTGGCAGAACGTTCAACAAGGCTCTGTATCATAAGGATCTGCAGACCTACTAAATTAAACAAGACGTTGCTAAACTTACCAAGAATTCAAGGTAAACTCACCCGGTGCACACAAGTCAGACAAGACTATTCTCTACTGCAGACTCTTCAGACCAAACGGTCAGATCCAAGGGTTTTGTCTTCTCAGGACCCCGGCCAAGATGACCGCTAGACAAGGAGCTGCCCGATCAGACAGGTGGGGCAGCTGCGAGAACCAGGCTCAATCATCCCTGATCCACCCATCCGACCAGATGCAACTCTGACTTCTACAACCGACTAAGGGTGAGAAGGGTCACCTGTGGGGTTCCTGTTCAGGCGCCAACTGAAGGAAGTGACCCAATTAGGGTCATCCGGGCTACTTTCATTCTCCTCTAGCCTTCCAAGAATGAAGAGTTGACGCAGTAGGGAATACAAGCAAACTAGTTGATTCCCAGAATACACTGCAGTGGAGTCCACTCCTATGATGTCTGACCTGGGACTGACCTTTACAAGCATGAAGTTACATAATATACGTTGTAAAGTCCACAAAGACCTGCCCATCATGGAAAAACACTGGCAGATGTCGTAATACAATGAGGATACTGGACATGAGTTTCACTTGTGCAGCCTGGCACAAACTATCAACATTTCAAGGTTGTCTGGCCTATCCTCCCCTCTAGATAGGTGGGAGAAGGCCTTGATCTAAAAGTAAATGAGCTAACATGGCATTAAAGACACGAAATTTACCACAGACCATTTCTCGTAAATGAGCAGAATACAGTTTCGAGTAGGCAAGCCACAGTTTTGATTGCATCAGAACATGGTGTCCTGTTAACTAACGTGACATTTGTATCAACTAATAAAGCTTTACACTTGCTACGAAAATATAATGTATTATCCACATGCATGCCAACATATTAGAGAGATAAACACTTGTGAACTATTAACACCTTCGCTGCAGCGGCATTCCGCCGCAGCGCTAAGGGGGGGGCGCGCGGCGCGCCCATGCTGGTGACGGAACCGCTCCGTCACCAGCCTCAGTTGAGCTGTGCTCATGACTGAGCGGTTCTGTCATATCCCCGCCCGCTCAATGGAACGCCCAGCGCAGGCGCGGCGAGAGGGCCATGACGGAACCACTCCGTCATCAGCACAGCGCCACCGTGGCTGATGACGGAGCAGTTCCGTCAGCACGGAAGTTGTTAAAATTATGTCTCTATACTATCAGGAGTGGCACATGAATACGACACAGCCATTGCGGCCCTAGACCGATACTTTGACCCGCAGATGAACACTGACTATGAGCGGTTCAAATTGCGACAGGCACGACAGACAGAAGCAAAAACAGTGGAGATGTTCTACGCCCAACTCTGAATGCTGGCACGAACGGGCACAGGCATTAACCAGAACGAAGAGATTAGGGCGCAAATTATACAGGGATGCAAGTCCGTCGTCCTGCGGCGACAGATGCTCTGACAACCAGGGATTTCCCTGGACGAGAATCTGGTCCTCGCTCACTCCCAAGCGCTCTCGGATAAGCAGGCCAAAGAGATTGAAGTGGTTCGAGTCAGGAACATGCCGACTACGCAGAAAGAGGTGCAGGTGAAAGAAGACATTGTAGACGTCATACAGAGGTGACCTGCACCTAGCCAAAGGCGAACCTGCAGAAGCCGGCCCAGCGGCAAGTGTTGGCACTGTGGATTTGATCACTGAGAGCAGGACAGATGCCCCGCAAAAGGGCAAACATGCTCGAATTGTGAAAAGGCAAATCACTATGCCTGCGTATGCCGCACTGGCAGAGGGAGATGTTGCGGAGGCACACCTTCCTGAGCAAGGCTCTACCACCTACTATGAAGACAATGATGACACATTTGTCATCTCTTTCGCAGGGAGGCCAGGTCATAAAGGACGTCCCCCAATGTGCAACATCAAGGTCAACGAAACATCGGTACAGGCCCTGAGCAACACCAGGGCGTCAGTTAACGTCATGGACTCAGACCAGTACCAACGGCTGCCACCCAAACCACAGTTATCATCACCCAGCGCTGCCAAGATCTACACCTATGGAGGTAATGAACCGATACCACTGCGAGGGATGATAGCAGTCGAGGTCTCGAGCTCCAAGTACTCTGTGAAAACCAAGTTCCAAGTAACAGAAGGGAAGAAAGGAATGCTACTGAGCTGTCACACGGCAGAGGACTTGGAGCTAGTTTTCTTCGCCAAGCATGTCCACGAGAATCATACCGAAGATATGATGAAGGAATTTCCGCAGCTCTTCATGTGTGTAGGGCTACACTACACATCAACAAGACTATTCAACCGAGGGCACACCGGCATCGGCACATACCCTTCCATCTCCGCCCCCTGGTGGAGCAAGTACTGCAGAACCTGGAAGACCTGGGCGTCATAGAGAAGGTATCGGGACCCACTCCATGGGTGTCTCCGCTGGTGATAGCTCCGATTCCAAAGAACCCCGGCGCAGTCCTCTTGTGCATGGATATGAGGCTCCCTAATCAAGCCATCAGGAGAGAGAGGCATGTGACCCAGACGACGGATGATATCGTAGCGGACTTGAACGGCACACAATGGTTCTCAAAACGTGATCTGAACTCCGAGTACCACCAATTGAAGTTAGCTCCGGAGAGCCGCTTCATCACCACCTTCTCCACGTATGTGGGGCTCCGGAGGTATACCCGACTCCGCTTCGAGTGTCGTCCGCAGCTGAGGTGTTTCAAACGCAATCAAGGAATCCCTCTCTGGCCTTGTAGGAGTGATCAACTTAAGTGATGACATTCTGATATATTCACAGTCTGGAGGAGCACCACGCCCGACTGAGAACCACGTTGCAGAGGTTGGCTGATTGTGGACTCACGCTCCACAAGAAAAAGTGTGCTTTCTATCAGGGGTCGATAGACTTTTACGGCTACATATTCCAGAGAGATGGGCTTCGTGTTTATTCCTGCAAAAAGTGTCCCAGTCCCACAGAATCCCATGGAAATAAGAAGCTTCCTCGGCATGGCGACATACTGCGGGAGGTTCCTTCTGAACCTCGCCACCGTGTCTGAACCACTCCGACAGCTGACAAAGACTGGGACACCCTGGTAATGGACGCCAGAGAGGAAGCGGAATTTCAAGGTATCAAGATAACACTCATGGATCAAACAATGATGGCGTACTTGCACCCCAAGCGGAGCACAGAACATGTGTAAACACCAGCCTGGTGGGGCTCGGGGAAGTCCTCCTGCAGGAAGCCACCAAAGCAATCTGTGATCCAGTGGCATACACCAGTCGTGCGCTGTCGGCAACAGAAACAAGGTATGTGCAGATAGAGTGCAAAGCTCTGGCAATACGATGGGCATGCCAGCATTTTCACTTGTATTTGTGCGGTCATCCGTTTCAAGCGATAACAGACCACAAACCCCTCATACTTCTATTTAGTGGGTCCACGCGCATGGCACCACCAAGGATCAAGAGATGGGCTGTTCAGCTGCAGGCATACTAGTTCCAGCTGCTATACTGACCAGGTGTGGACAACCCGGACGGTTTCC
This sequence comes from Lissotriton vulgaris, assembly GCF_964263255.1. Lineage (NCBI taxonomy): Eukaryota > Metazoa > Chordata > Amphibia > Caudata > Salamandridae > Lissotriton > Lissotriton vulgaris. The sequence goes on along the minus strand of NC_141695.1, from coordinate 811,300,332 downwards.
TGTCGAGGCACCCCACGGCAAAGGAAGGATAGCTGCTTCTCAGCGATACAGCTAGCACTGAGGCATTTATCTGCATGGCTGAGGACATTGCCTGCCCCCTGGCAGTAACCAAAGAAGATCTCTGCAGCACTACGGATGCAGACTAAACTATGAAAAGGATCAAAGAGGCTCTCGAAAAAGGGCAGTGGCATCGCTTTCTGAATGGTCTCTCTCTGCTCATTGGGGGAAGAACAAAACTCCTGGCGTCAATTATGAAGAGTTCGACAAACGCAGTGTTAGTGGATCCAGACTGGCCCTAGGAGGACAAAGAATTGTTGTGCCAAAGGAGCTGCACCAACGAATGGTCGTGCTGACTCATCAAGGTCTTCAGGACACTGCCAATGAATGAAATGAAAAAGGATTTATAGAGCGCATGGCTGCCCAGGAGCGTCCCCAAGACCAAGGCAAGACTCAGGGCGAAGGTGTGGTTCCCTGGCATAGATGATATGGTCGATGCAGAGGTAAGGAAGTGTCATCCCTGCACCATCACAGGTGGCGACCCTGCTCCCACGCCTATAATCACAGAGGAACCGTGACGTACGCCATGGGCCAAGATTAGTGTTGACTTTGGGAGTTTTCAGGACGGGCAGCACACCATGGTCAACATGGACTCCTTCTTAAAGTTCCCTGTAATGGAGCTGGTACCATCCACGGTGTTTGTACATGTACAACCGGCCCTGGAGAAGATCTTCTCCATCTTTGTGCTGCCGGAAGAAATAAAATCGGACAGCGGACCTCCATTCCAGGGGCAGGACTTCCATGAGTTCCTTGAACGTCGAGCCATTTGACACAGCTGCATCACACCTCAGTGGCCACAGGCCAATGGTGAGGTCAAGAGGTTCATGAAGACACTTAATAGAGTCCTGCTAATCGGAGTGGATCAGCACAAAGATCCGGAGATGTGCTTACACCAGTTCCAGCTAGGATATCAGCAGACACCCCAGTCGACAACTGGGTGTGCCCCAGCCACGCTTCTGCTGAAGTGCTCACCAAGAGATCTCATCCCTGAAGACGCTTAATGGACGCCACCAAGCCTGGATATTGAGAGAGCCCAATAGAGGTGAAAAACCACCAACGAGAAAGCGACAAGCTGCAGAGGAGCTAGTGCGCATAGGATCCCAGGTGGTTCTCAAAGATCGGCATCCAGTTTAGAAGTTTTGCACGCCCTTTGAACCAGAGATATGGACAGTCACCCGAGTGGAGGGCACCATGATCACAGCATGGCAAGGCCGCCACACAATGGTGCGGAATGTTTCCTGGTTCAAGGAAGCTCCAGCAAACCCGCCGGCTGGCAGGGTCTTCCCAGAAGACGACAACGGATCGATGGAGGTGACCATGGAACCCACAAGAGACCCGAGTACGAGTACGATACCTACACCGAAAGTGAAGCAACAGATACCCTAAGGGGAAGCCCCGAAGACCAGATACGACAGGGAGTGTCGGTGACGGCTGCCGTGTTTTCCAGGGATCACTCTAAGGAGAGGCTGTCCTGAAGTCAACGGTATCTGCTACGACCCAACCCGGCACCCAGCCAGTAGTTAATAGACTTTGCATGTTGAAGCATTGGGCCTGGGCGAACGCAAGGCAGCAACTGTAGTACCCAGATTCTTATTGTGATATCACTTTTGTTCTGATATTCCTTTCCTCTTTCTTTTCACGTTTCTGTTTGTTTTATTATCTAAAGGAAAGGATGGATGTAGAGGGCCACCCGGCTACTACAATACTTTGTAGCACTACACTACCCCTTATGACCGGGCTTGGTTAGAGCGCATAAATAACTGTGCCCCTGGTCACATGTGATTATTGGCTGACACCCACTAGCGTGTGCTTGTGCATTTATACTACGCGCAGATAAAGCCGCAACCCTACCTCATTGGACCCCTCTACATATACTACCAGGGCAGCAATTTTGCCAGCCTCCTTGCATCGTGCCCCCACACAAGACACCTGTAAATGCAGCGTATTCGCAGGACAAGGACACTCGTCTTTACATGGGGCTGGGGAGGGGGTGATATTATAATGGTCTGGGCAGAAACCTGGTCTCCCATCCCGCTGTACGTGTGCTGTGATTGCTACAGGCAAGGATATGCTGCTGAGGCAACCTAGAGTGAATGTTAGAGGGGATACAGTCAAAATAGGCCAGCCCAAACTACTGGGATTGTAAACGAGCATTTGCAATGCAATAGGACTCGCATTTACGAGAGACCTGTTGCATTGCATCACGGACAACGGGAGGGATGGGGTGTGAAGCACAGAGAACGGGAGTGCGGGAGGGGGAGAAGGGGTGAGAAGGCACGGGCAAAGTAGTGCTCACAGTCTAAATAACACGTACCATACTGTGTAACACTCGAAGTAAAGTGGCCAGTAGCCATGGGAGGGTACATGGCCACATGGCCATAAGGAGGGACTAACAAGCCTCATAATCAATCAGACAGCAGCATTTACGAAAGACAATGACACAAGCCAATTAAAAACATGGGCGGAGAGTAGGCAGAGCTACCACTCAACACTCCATTACTTCATGCCTCGCAAAGCGAGAAGCGCATGTGCACTACCGCGATAGGCTCGACCTGAAAAGGAGAGCAGTTAAACAGAAAGAGCGGGAATAAAAGGAAGAAAGAGGAGGGGGTAGCTGACACCAATAGTGCATGAGAAGTGGACACTGTCCTTGTTTTCTCTGGGAAAGAAATAAAAGACTGAGTCCTTTTACTTCTATGCCCAACCTGCCAGCACAGAAGGGCCACGAATGCCCAGCCTTATCTATGGGCTTTGGCTATTTCTGCCGTCCTGTGACTCATGTTTAAAATAAACAAGCAGTTGCAATGCCAAGGTCTTGCATTTATGAGAGTTTGAGCTATTGGCATTGTTAATGACAAAAAGTATAAAGAGGATCCCTGGAAGGCACTCCTTCATACTAGAAACAATCATTGGTCATAAACTATTTTATACCGTTCACAGACTTTTTTTATTAAAACAAAGGGAAACATATATAAATAGATAAAACACAATGCATTACATAATCAATGTTGTCATTTAAAAACAAGAAGAAAAAACAGTCCATACAGTAGGTAAAGGTCAGAATTGCAAATTAATTCATCAATGTATACGAGTAAACCAACACAAGGCCTAGCACATTAAAAGGTGTCAACAGATCCTAACCACATACATAGCAGTTTAATGTAAAGAAAACAATACCAATCATGTGAATTCAAAATCAAACCCCCAAGAGTCAAAAACAACCGTTTCTATTGTTGATTATAAGATTCATAGAGCCCTGCTAATGATTTTGGAACAAATCTCTTTTTTTCACTTTTGATCTTATACCAGAGATTTACTAGGCTTGAATTCTATGAGCAAAGAAAAATGTGTAGACTCGTTTCGGTGTCACTGCCATTGGATATCGGCACACCTTCCTCAGGACAATAATCAAAGTCCTTTGGGGTTAAACTCAAGTATCCTTCCTTAAAGAAGGTGTTTTTCTTTAAAGAAGGTCTCTATCTTCGTGGATTATGAAGACATCAGATCCACATTGAAATCAGTATCTTTAGAATATGAGGTCGTCAGAAGGAGGATATTCTCGCTTAGCTTCTGTTCAAGGTTCGAATATCATTACACTTCCTCTGGATACGGGATTTTACCTTGTTTGGTACAAGGCCCTGTAATATTATGGATAGCCTCTTCCCCGTGGCGTACGTCTCCCTTTTAAAGATTATCCCCACACCTTTGAATGGCGGTGAGTGGCTCGTTAGGAGTGATGCCTGACCTTGATATTAAGCTGCATCTAGAATCGCCACGGGTACGTCTGCTTCAATGTTAATGACAAAGCCTTTTATTTAGGTGTTGTTTCTAAAACAGATAATTAAAAGGCATTGTTATTTACAATGCCAATAGCTTAAACTCTGGCGAATGAGAGGCTTAATGCATTGCAAATATGTGCAAAAGCTTTAGGAGAGAGTGTGTCCGGCCTGCGACAGCAGGCAGGACAAAGCTATGTGAGAAAATAGTGCTCTGATGGCGTAAATAAAGCCTACTGAAAAACAACACATGTAACATGGGGTTTCGCCATGGGAGGTTACTAAATGAGACAAGGCGGGACTACTAAGCCTTTTGACCAATGAACAGTCACAGTTTACAGTGGACAATGACACAAGCCAATAAAAAATGAGGGCAGAGAATGGGTGGAGCTTCAAGTCCCTACCTCAATACAGCATGCCAGGCTCGACCTAAAAACCATCTGAGTTTGGGGAGTGCAACTGTGGAACGTTTCAATGACTCATTGTGGAGAAAAACAAAAAAGTAGCGAAAGAATTCTGGCAAAATTCAACATGGAGCAAAGAGATGGATGAAAATAATATGCAAAAAAGTTGCAAGAATGATGGAGAGATGGAAGGGGCACTATTGACAGTAATTGGGCTACTAGGATATAGATAGTGCCACAGAAATTATGCAGTTGCGCGGCCACAGTTGTTTTCCTATTATTCGAGATTTGCTGCACAACCCATCATCTGCCACATAATCTACACTTTAATCTTCTGTGAAACATAGACACACTACAAGCGGTCCTTCAGCGGTGGTCAGAGCGTCATATGCAGTCAGAGGCTCCTCCTGGCACAGGGTGGGCACAACAGCATCACGGGGTGTGTGCGTGCTTTAAGTGTCACAAGTGTAATTGGTAGTTTTAGAAGCAGTTGATTAAAGAAAAGCTGTACCAGTGGTACTGACAACTAGAAACAAGAGTCTGTTGGCTGTGAGGTACTAGCGGGTGCAGAGACTCAAGAAGTCAGTCGGGATGGGGCAACCTGTGCGGTCCCCGCACGTGCAGCAGCGTTAACATTTGCTGGAATTAATTCTAGAAACTCATCATGGTGTTGGGATGATATTTAGATGGGGGACCAGATTTTGAAAACTATAAATCGTGACGTTTCACCAGCACAGAAGTAGGACTACAATTTCACATTGACTGATGGGCCATGATGAATTAAAAGACAGTGCTCACCAACATAGAAAACACAGTTAGCGAGGCATTGAGGGGAATAAATGAAATGGAACTTTTAAACAGAGTATCATATGTTTTATTTAAAATGATTTCTGAAAAGCCTGGTAACTGCTCCTGCATCCAAACACATAAAAGCTTGCCTTCCAGTATGTTTAGTCGCCCTCTCAGGACAGGACATGTGCTGAATATAGTGAAATCTGCCAGGACAGATGGGAATAAAAATGTAACTGTCTCTGCAAATCCTGGATACCAATATCTACTTGCTCCTTTGAACTGCTGGAGCCTGTGCTCAATTTGAAGCCTACAAACGCTTTACTTATCCCAGTACTTACTCAATGGCGTGGAACCCATTGCGCGTAGAAATACACTCCACCGACAGATTCCCTCTCGGCAAACCTTCACTTCTAGAACTTCCTCCCCTACCCCTTACCAAAAGTACTTAATTTATAAAAAAACATCGTCAGGAGGCCTCTGCAAATGCAACATTCATTGTCCCTTCCTGCAGTGTCGAGGCATTAGGTACCATACCTGCCAACTCACTCATATGTCACACAATTTCGGCTCCCTTCACACGCTCGCCCGGGGAGGAGCCGAAATAACACTGTGGCTTTGGAAAACGAGCTGAAAACCACTGTAAACAGTAAATGTATGTATGTATGTATGTATGAAACAGTGGATTTCCAGCTCGTTTTTAGAGGCTGTACGCAGTCGATGTCCATTAAAAGTTGTGAAGGTACATCAGTGACCGTCTCGATGACCCTTTGTTTGGTTTTTTAGGTCTCCCCTGAGCCAGCACATGCGCTGATCGGCGAAAAATTTAGTAAGCGGCTTTTCAAAGTACTTCCAAAGGCTTTTGCCGGCCACCAGCTTGTGGTTACGCGCACAATGACGATCAGAGGCGCCATATGGCTTTCCTCTCTTGTCATGGTGCATGCACTCGCCAGCCTACTTTCACTTTTCCCATCGCGCGTGTCCACTTTTTGCTCGTGCTTCTTGTTTTAACAGGCATTACCAACACTTCTCGGGCCAACTCGATTACATAGGAAGTTAGTGAAATATATTGCTTCGATTAGCAATCTGGGCTCTTTTCGAGAGGAAGCAGGTGCAGCAAACATTTATACTTTATTTCCCAGCGCAAACAACGCTTTATTTTTCCATAACCATCAGATCATGATCTGACTGTTTTTTTGTTAGGAGGAACACTTGCTCGAGCGTCGGCTCCTGTCAGTGATGTTTGTGTTTTGTTAGCCCTTCTCAGTCAGGGCTGAGCCTGTTTCTCAGAGCCCGGCCCATCCTGCATGCTGGGCGCCTATTGGTTACATTCCAGTGACCTGTCTAGAAAAAAAGTCGGGGGACCGTTCAAATGAAAAGCAAAGCGTTCATGTACATGAATGCATACTGTCAAGTTAGTGCCATACCATACATATTCCATGGAATTATTTACGCTTTGGAGTTTTCATGCCTGGTTGTAGTTTAGCATAGGCACTGCTCACACATCGGTGTTTGCAACTTGCTTCGGGTGCACATGCTACGTTAATAGACTACAGGGCCGGCTTTAAGCATGTGCAAACTGTGCACCTGCACAGGGCCGCCAAACCCCAGGGGCCGCCACGAGGATGGATACAATATTTGCGTGGCGGCCCCTGGCAGGGATTTGGCGGCCTCCGGCTCTCGTCCCTGATTGGCAGTGGCGGTGTTTCTCAGCAAGGGCATCGGGTCTGGCAGACGTCAGAAGCCGAGGATTCGAGTCTGCGCAGACTCAACCTCATACGAAAAGAATCTCATGAGAAATCTGACTCATTTTGAAATGTGCCGCTCTGATAATTGCAAACACAAACGTAGGTAAACAAATGCACTCAAGAAGCTCCACGAAACTGACCAACCATGTACTACCACTAGAGATGAGAGAAACTTGTCCAAGCACAGCCAAAGTGTACCTGCAGCTCTCCACAGACTCCGAAGCACAGCAGTGGCATGTCGATGAATGAAACAGAAACCCTTCCGTAGTCATCATCAGTCCATCCCGCGGTGACAGACACAGTTCCAGTCGGCGTGTGCCTGCATTCTGTGGTGGTGGTGGTGGTCCTCGGAACGTACTGGAAGAAGGAAGCCTGCCATCACTGTCATCAACTCCTAGCGCCTGGAGCTAACACGGACAGACTGCAGAGACGAGTCTACTCTCACTCGAGTCCCGACCCGTGACAGCTAGTCAGGAGTCGAGTCTGCACTGCAGTTAATCAGGCAGCCCAGGTAAGGCCCAGGCTGCATGCGTCATCTTTCTCGCCAGAGCGGCCAGACACACATTCCTCCAGCTGACAGACATACTCCTGTATCAGACTGTCCCTAGCGCACACACTGCGCCAGTCCTATCTGGCAGGCACGGTTGAGGCGCTATACCAGTCTAAAAGACGCGCGGTTGTGTGCCATTCCTTCTGGGTTGCGGATGCCACGCATGCGGGTTCTAACACATCGACTCGTCGCTATATACCTTTGTTAAATTAGGCAGGTCTCTGTTAGCGCAGTGCCTGTTACTACTTTCATGACCTCATGGCGATAAATGGCTAATCGATGTATATGAATTGCAGCATTGGAGGTATTTAACGCCTTGCAGGGTTTGCAGTATTTCACCTGGCTTGTAGCTATATGAATTGTGTATGTTTCTTGTTATAGTATTCCTTTTGGATGAGTGTGCACTGCTAGTAGTTTCAAAACGCATGCATGACTGAGGGTTAATGTGCTACTGCCGAGGTCTCGAGTCATGGTTCAAGTCCCAGTCGGCGCACTGATAGAAGTGTTCGTGACGTGTCTACGCCTTCCATCCGTCATTTTATTTAAGGTTGTGGTCTGGTGCATCCGTCCGGTTGCTTGTAATAAAATGACACGAGGCTACTGTCTCCAGCATGTCTGAGCATCGCCCGGGGCTCTTATATGAAATGCATACGTTTAAATTGAAATTGACTACTCCTGAGCTACTTTTCATCCTTCCAGGGGCAATGAAATGCGTAGATTCAACTGGCTAAAAAGAAGCACCTGCTATTTATAGTGTTTGAAGCGTGCATTATTAGACTTCTGCATACTGAACATTACATCTGCACTGTAGTCAGCTCGTCTACCAGTGTCCAGAGCTGCTGACAAGGTTCCACCTCTACATTTATTTCACGCACACATCTAGCCATGCACTGGCTGATGCGTCGGTGTTGTATTCGAGCCCATAGCAGGTATATGCTGTGAGCGGGAATTATGCGAGATGCTCAGATAGGGTGCCTCTGTATGCATGAGACAGGGTTTACAAATGATCCTTGAGCACTGACAGTTAGCCCGTGTCAGGCATGCACAGCTCGTTCACTTCTGTTTTTCTCGATGCATCCTGGTACTTTTAGTTTTCTTTATCATGCACCTTAAATCCCCCGGATGTCATTATAAATTTGTAGTCTATCCCTGAAGAGAGATTTCATTTACAGACAGTCCGGCCTGTATTTGCTTGACGATCGTGGCACAAGGAGACGGTCCTTCAAATAATGCCTTCCCACTTGACCAATGCTGTGTGATCTTGGACAAAAGACTTTTCCTGTTCTACAGATCCCAGGCCTGGTTAAATCGGAGGAAGGGGGTAGAGCCAGAGAAAAGTTGGTGTGGCCTCCAACAAAGATTTGAGCACCAGCACTTCAAATCTTACAAATTAAGCACTGCTGTGGTGATTAGTGCGCTTTACAGATACTGTTTGACTGAGGCGCCGTTTTTGACAGCTGGCAGGGTTTTGTCCTGACTGCTTGTGCAGAAGCCCCCAGAGGGCCTGGGTGCCATCCCCGGCGCGGCCCCTGACTCCAGGTGCTGCTCCATGGCGTCTCGCGGAGGTAAAATCAAAAACATCCTATTTAAGAAGGCTTTCTGTCCGGATTCAGAAGGTGAAACGTCATCATATTCGGGGCGCGCCTTGAAGCAGGGCCACGTAGGTCAGTGGAGAAATAAAGAACAAGACCGGTGAATATAGGTCAGGCACACCAAAGAGGTGAAGGACAGGAACAGAATTGGAGGATATGTTTGTAGCTCAGTGCTAAAAAACCCCAATGGCTTGAGGATAGAGCTGAGCGGAAAAAACGAACTACAAGACGGAAATGTAAAACTAAAAGATATTGCACAGGAAGGGCCAATGAAAACAAATATATTCCTTATTGTGGAGAGATGGAACAGGTGGGGATATAGCTCAGTGGTAGAGCATTTGACTGCAGTTCAAGAGGTCCCTGGTTCAAATCCGGGTGTCCCCTTCAGATTTTTTTTTCAATCCTTTTTACAATATTTTGTGCAAAGCCTAAAAAGAAGTTTGTTGATGCGAAAAAGACCAACATTAAAATAACACACGCTTTTTGGATCATGTTTCCTAGAAACGACCAAACGATTCAAACATTTAACTTTATACTGACAAGTTGACTAAAGCTAAGGCACTTTGTCTGAGAGATACACAAGCTGAAAGAGAGAGAAACGCAGAAGGTGAAAGAGAGCGAGACACAAAGGGAGCGAAAGCGAGCTCCCCAAGTGTTTGGAAGCATGTGATCACTCCCAGAAGGATGAAGAGATAAGTTGGCATTCTGTGATTTGAAGCTGTAATGCTCAGTATAGTGAGCTCTCTCATACTATTATTAAGTCCTAACACAAGCTTTTAAAAGTGGACGCACCCTTTTACATCACCAAAGACAGAAGTTTCTGTTTAATGTAAGACTTCCCTATTCCAATGTTTGCAAAGTTTGTGAATGGTATAGGTTTGCTGATTAATAGACTACGAGAAATCTAATCTAATAAACAGAAATTTAGAAAGAGGCTCGCACTGGTTCTGAAAGTAAGCGGTGAGGCTCCCGGACTACAGCAAGAGATTGTGAAATGTCCACCTTTCCCCTTTAAGACTAAGTTACATTCCCTGGATCTAGAATAGGTTGAAAGCATGGTGAAGAATGCTCTGTGTATTCCGATCAGTGACAGCCACGTGACAGTGGGAGGTGGGTACCAACATCAATGACCAGTGTAAGGCCTTCCGTAGAGCACCACTAAGGTTTGGGAATATTTCCTTTGCGCCCCAATTTGGTGATTTTTTTTCTCAGTGTGAACCCTCCTTCCCAACGGAACGGTGAGAGTCGAGTCTGACTCTGTCTCTGAGACGAGACTGCTCACAAAATATTTATAAAGTAATCGCCTGTCTTTCCAGTTGAGCTGCCTAGTTATGTGAGTGTTAACAACATGTCTCAGATGCGCAGCGTAGTCAATACTGAATGGTTTGTCTGCATTATGCATGTTCACGACACGCGTGTGTATGCACATTTGAGTGTGTGCCTGTGCATAACCGAGAACTCACAAATGCATGCGTCTGTGTGCTCCTCAACGTGTGTGTGTGTTCCTGTTGTGCGTGAGTGCATGTGTGCGTGCATGCACATTTGTGCGTTCGTGAGCACGCGAATGTGTGGTTGTTTGCGTGAGTGTTTGTTTCTGGCTGCCTTTTATATGCACTAGCCGTGCTTGTTGAGTTGAAGGGTGACATACGAGCAGCGAGATACGCCTTGGTTAATGGCAAAGTTCCCGGGGCCCCCACCTATGCTCCCTGCACAGGGCCACCATGAGCCTAGAGCCGTCCCTGTAGACTACCAACTACAGCTAAAACAAATACATTTCCGTGTTAATGCACGGTGACCTGGCATCTCTTAACCCAGAAATAACAGTTACACTCATGGAAATAAACTTAGCCAGTGTCCCTTAGGTCGATCACTGGAACGAGGCCAAGGTGTTGAATCAAGCACAGCGAGATCTGGTTAATTTGTAATCCAGGGTAAAGTGCCTTTTGTGGAAGCATAAAAGGCTTGCAGTAAACCGGGTTTCACGAATGGTAATCAGCTGATGATACATGCCTCAAAACATGCTGCAAATTGTTTAGGCTTGAATAAATAAACTGAGAATGTGCAGAATAATACGAACGTGTACATTTTCACATTTTCTGCCTTTGTCCTTTATTTGCTATTCCTTCTGTTTGAGATGTATACATAATATATCAGCATAGTTTGCTTTGTAGCAAGCGCTATTGGTTTGAGAGACGTTTGTCGTCTTGACATTATTTTCATCGGAATTTATTCATGAAGATGGTGTTTGCCTCTGCCTGCTGCTTCACAGTGAACCACAGGCCCCTTCCTTTTGTAAGCAACATATTTATGTGTCAATTGAAATAAAGAGGAATATGTGACTGTTGATATGTTGACAAAACGATTGAAACATGAAATCATGAGACCGTCTCTAATGCATAATATACAAAATCAACACGTACTAATAAACAGTAAGTATTGTGGGGGAAATTTAAAGGAGAGAGAAACTGTGCTTTTTGGAGCTGAATATAGCCAGTGCCTACGACCAAAATATGAACAAATTTCAACATCAAGGTACAGTGGGTGTCGGCTGTACAGCAAGCAATTGTCGTACAAATGTAAATTGTGATTTTATTGTGTGAGGCGAGTTGGGATTGTAACTGAAGTGTGCGCCCCTTTTGCTTTCCTGGCACATCGTGAAAGAGCTCTCCAACCCCAACGCCGGAAACAACGACATCACCCCATCGCAAGACCTCTGCAACTCCCTCGCCTCCTACTTCCACAACAAGATCGCGGACATACACAACAGCTTCACCACTCAACCGACGCACGCCACGACCGCAGCAACGCCGCCCACCACCACCCTCCGCGCCTGGACCCCAGTCAACACCGAAGACACCGTCCGCATGATGAACTCCGTCCACTCCGAATCTCCGACCGACCCCTGCCCTCACCACGTCTTCAACAAAGCCGACACTGTCATCGCACCCCACCTGCGGGACATTATCAACACCTCTTTCGACACCGCCACCTTCCCCGAGAGCTGGAAGCACGCCAAACTCAGCGCTCTACTCAAGAAACCTACAGCAGACCCCACCGAACTCAAGAATTACCGCCCCATCTCTCTACTCCCGTTTCCAGCCAAAGTCATTGAGAAGACCGTCAACAAACAGCTGGCCTCCTTCCTCAAGACGAATGGATCCCTCGACCCATCGCAGTCCGGATTCCGTGCCAACCACAGCACCGAGACCGCCCTCATCGCCGCCACCGACGACATCCGGGCCCTGATGGACAACGGAGAAACAGCGGCCCTCATCCTCCTAGACCTCTCCGCGGCTTTCGACACGGTCTGCCACCGCACCCTAGTGCAGCGCCTCAGCAACGTCGGAATCCAGGAGAAGGCACTGGAATGGATCGTCTCCTTCCTGGACGGAAGAACACAGAGTCCGCCTACTACCGTACAAGTCAGAGGCCACCAAAGTCATCTGCGGCGTCCCTCAAGGATCCTCGCTGAGCCCTACTCTCTTCAACGTCTACATGAGCCCCCTCGCGGCCATCGCACGCCAACACAACCTCAACATAATCTCCTACGCCGACGACACCCAGCTGATCCTCTCCCTGACCAACGACCCCGCCGCCGCCAGAGCCAACCTGCACGAAGGGATGAAAGAGGTAGCCGAGTGGATGACGACGAGCTGCCTGAAACTGAACTCAGACAAGACGGAGGTCCTCATCCTGGGCTCCTCGCCCTCCGCTTGGGACGACTCCTGGTGGCCTCCCACCCTGGGCACCGCTCCCAAACCGACGAACCACACCCGCAACCTGGGCTTCATCCTGGACTCCTCCCTCTCCATGACCAGGCAAGTCAACGCCGTCTCCTCGTCGTGCTTCAACATCCTGCGCATGCTTCGGAAGATCTTCTGGTGGATCCCCACGGAGACCAGGAAGACCGTCACCCAGGCCCTCGTCACCAGCCGACTGGACTACGGCAACGCACTCTACGCCGGAACCACCGCCAAGATCCAGAAGAGACTCCAGCGCATCCAGAACGCCTCAGCCAGACTCATCCTCGACATCCCACGGAACAGCCACATCTCCGGACACCTGAGAGACCTGCACTGGCTCCCCGTCAACAAAAGAATCACCTTCCGGCTCCTCACCCACGCACACAAAGCCCTACACGATCAAGGCCCGAGCTACCTCAACAACCGAATCAACTTCTACGCTCCCAAACGCCACCTCCGGTCTGCCAGCCACGCCCTCGCCACCGTCCCACGCATCCGTAGAGCCACTACAGGAGGAAGGTCCTTCTCCTACCTGGCCGCCAAGACCTGGAACTCCCTCCCGGCCGGCCTGCGCCTGACCCAAGACCACCTCTCCTTCAGGAAGAAGCTCAAGACCTGGCTGTTCGAGCAGTAACGGCACCCCCGCCCCCTCCCAAGCGCCTCGAGACCCTACGGGTAGGTAGTGCGCTCTATAAATGTCGTTGATTGATTGGCTGCCCATGGATATTTTGTATGTAGGAACAGACGGCATGCTTATAATGACTTAAGTTACTGATTGTTGACTAAGTACTTGACATAACCTTTAGTTGGACATTATGGATACTCTGAATTAAGAACGAGAACGTATGGCAGAAAACCTCTTTCGGGACCTTAATGCAGTGTAACACTTGATAAAGTTATGACTATTACGATAAGGCTAAACTGGAACATCTGAAAAGCTAGAGTGAATCGACTCTAATAAAGAAGAATTGAAACACCATCGGACTTTGAGTTTTATAAGGTTTTGGGCATAGAAAAAGTAGCCAAATTGGAAAGATTTATATTTGTATCTTGACAATGTGCCTCAGCTTTAGATAGCCATTCCGTGAGGACCCTGCCGGGGGTCACTCACTCCACCTCCAGCCAGTGGTTCACGTCCTCCCTGGGCTCTCTTTCTCTCTGTGTCAGCCTGGGCCGCTCCCTCCCTCCAACCTCGTCCCCCTTCTTTCCCCATTTTCTGAATAAAGGGAAATTCAAGGCATGAGCAAGGCGCCTGCACAAGTCTGTGATGACAAGCGAGTGTGAAACTTTGGTGGAGATTAATTTAAAAACTGAACGGAGATTGGGTGGGTGGAGGAGTGGGTTTATTTACTGAACTGACGAGAAACCGAGGTCTGTTATGGGCGACTTGCTGTGTGTCACTAACAGCGCCATGGGTGCCTTGATTGTTGAACGAAACAAGTGGGTGTAGGGTGACCGATCTTGAGAACAAAAAAACGGGACATTAATGGGAAAGGAAAATTGAAGAAGGACTACAATTTTTCATCCACGGTATGGCGCAGAATAACTGCTCTCATCAAAATAGGATAACAAAAGTTGTATTAAGAAAAAAAAAATGTAATTTCTACAACCAACATCATACCTATTCATCAAATTGCTTACTTTTAACAGCTGCTAACTAGCTCAGCCTTGGAATACCCAAAAAAGTGCCTCTCACTGTTTTCAGTCGACCCCCTCTAAAAAGCAGGACAAGAGCTAAAAATTGCCGAAATTTGCCCGGACAGCAGGTGGAAAACCGGGACTGTCCAGGGCAAATCCAGGACGTCTGGCCACCCTAGGTGGGAGCCGTGGGAATCCTGTCACCTCAAACTTTCCGCCTCTCAAAGAATTAATCGGAGGCGATGGTTCGACCTGAAGGTGAAAAAGATGACGTATGCCACACACAGGAGTTGTTCGCGATTTGTATTGTCAGTCTGAAAAGGAGTGCAAACCTCCGCCTTGCACCCTTTTCTACCTTGCACCCTTCTAACCTCTGCCTTGCACCCTTCTCCCCTCTGCCTTTCACCCTTCTCCCCTCTGCATTGCACCCTTATCCCTGCTGCCTTCCACTCTTCTCCCAGCTGCCTTCCACCCAAACCCTTCTCCACTCTGCCTTTCACCCTTCTCCCCTCTACCTTTCACCCTTCTCCCCTCTACCTTGCACCCTTCTCCCCTCTGCCTTGCACCCTTCTCTCCTCTGCCTTGCACCCTTCTCTCCTCTGCCTTGCACCCTTCTTGCCTCTGCCTTGCACCCTTCTCCCCTCTGCCTTGCACCCTTCTCCCCTCTGCCTTGCATCCAAGCATTGGCATAGCCAATAGGTCTCACCTTTGGGACCTTATAGTTGTTTAGCCATGCAACAGTTGATGTTGTTGCACCAAAGATATTGTGCTGCATAACTAAATACTAATAAGGTCCCATAAGCGAGACCTATTGGCTATGCAAATGCTTGTTTTTGGGAGAGGGTGGGGGACTTGGTGAGGGGCAGACGACCTCTTAGATAGCTCTCAACACCAGAGAGCTATCTAAGAGGTTGTCTGACCCTCACTAAGTCCCCCACCCTCTCCCAAAAACAAGCATTTGCATAGCCAATAGGTCTCGCTTGTAAGGAAAAAAATCAAAGTATGAATGAAGATTACCGGTAAATACTCCAGCCATTGCACTCTTGGTTTAGTTAATAGGTCATCAACAGTGCAGAGAAAGGAAGTGGTGCAGGCAGCTGACAGCTGAACACTCAGTGTTCTCTCGTACCAGGGAAGGGTTTCAGGTCAGCATCGTTCTGCCGACATAGGATACCTGTCCTCCTTTCTACAAGCACATGGAAGGCAGGGAAAGCAGGCACTGGTCGGCATGAGTGTGTAGAACAGGACATCCTGCATGCGTGTTGCTTTCCCATTAGTGCCGTTCACACAATAAAACTTGGTTTTAGTCCTCGCTCCAAAATTACCAGCGACCCCCAGTCTCTGCTCATTCCCGGCTGCAGCTGGGTACACTTATACTCTGAAGTTGTGCAGAGCAGCGAGTGTCATTGCGGGGCAGGAAGCCTGGGCGACCTTATCGTGTGCTCATCAATGAGATGTATGACAGACATCATTTGTGAGGTGGGCCCCTGCGCATGCGCATTTCTTCCGAGAAATGCGCTGGCACCCACGCATGCGCATTTGGTTTGGAAGAAGTCGGCGCAAAGAAGAAGATGAAGCCCCGGGACGCCGCATAAAAGGTAAGTGCTTTTCTTAACTTTTTTAATCTATTTAAAATCCAAATTAGGGGTGTAGAAGGGGGCGGGAGGGAGGCGGGCGGCACGTAGTGGGGCTACGCGAAGCACGTGGGTGGGCGTAGAGTCATGCCCACTTCACGAAGCTTCGCGTAGCCCCACTACGCCCACTACGCCCAGGGTTAGACAAGAGTCACAGGAAACCACCATGAAACACAAGCATTTGCAAAGCAATAGGACTCGCATTTAGGTGAGTTTAAGCTATTGGCATTGTGAATGACGATGCGTTTTATTTATGTTTTAAAAACCAAAACCTAAATAAAACGCCTGCCTCAGACCCACCCTCTGTGCTGTGTCGAGCAACAAGGGAGAGAACGAGAAAAACACACACACTATTGTCCTGGCTGCTCACGTCGTCCTGCCTGCAGTAGGAAAAAAGAAAATAGTACTTACAGACTAATAAACATGTACCGTTTAACAGAAGAAAAGGGGCCATTAGCCATGGGAGGTTACAAATGAAGAAAAGGCGGCACTAAGGAGGGACTATCAAACCTATTACTGAATCAGAAGCCTGCATTTACGAAGGACAACGACAGAGGCCAATGACCAATATAGGCGGAGAGGTGGGCAGGGCTTCTCTTCCATACTCCACTATAGCAGATCGTCAGAGCAGCGCATGCACGCTGACTCAAGCTCAACCTAAAAAGTAGGGGACCGGAATCTATTGAATTAAGGAAGTGGGGCACACCGTGCCCTGCCATTCCGCCCACTTCGACCACTGCCTTTCTAACATCCTATTTATCACATATGGTAAGCACGTTCCCTAAACATGTTTTTTTCTAATTGTATGAATACAGTTTTTTTAAACTAGTAGGACAGGATGGTTAGTATTCACGTCACAACAGTGTAACGTGCAAAAGGTTGTTTTTTTCATTTACTATTTGCCTATACAAGCATGCAACATTTTACAATCCATATTTTGTGCTGTATTCTCTTTGTAGACCGTAGTTCTTATTTGATGGATTAAAGATCATTCCATAAAATAGAAAAGAGCAACAAACGGAAAATAGTAAAGAATGCTTACAAAAAGCATTAAAATAAAGGGGGAACAATTGTTTCATTGACAAATCCAGCATAGGTTAAAAACTGATTGTAGGGCACAATATATATTTTTGTATATTGCAATAACAGATGTTGTTTGTGCTCCTGCTTCTGGCTGTCTGCGTGAGACATAGCTATGTTTGCCTCTGTTGGCCCGAAGGTGCATGCCACATTTTCATGCTGTGTATTCGTTCTGACTGAGACGCCCAGAACTGGGCATAAATTAAAAATAATATTGCAACACTTTCTTTGGAGGGTATAAGAGACCTGAATTGAAATGACTGGGCTAGCACTCGGCAAGTGTATGGCATGTAACTCACTGTTGTGTTACACCAGGATGAGAACATATATAGCACTGAGGTGACGAAATTCAAGGAACATGCCAAAACATTATGCTCCCACCTGTGCGAGAGACCGTACCCTGCAGATCTTACAGAAATAGCAGCCAAAAGGGCAAGGAATAAGAATATAGAAGTAATCCTTGAAACCAATAGTAAAAGCCCCTCGGGCAGACTAATCTGCATTAGCACATATAGCTACCTAGCTAACACCATCAAGAGATCAATAAACAAAAGCTGGTCCATTCTCAACACAGGGGATAGCCAGTTACCCAAACCTCTGTTTGCTTTTAAACACATCAAGGACATTGGAGACATTCTGATACACACAAGATCTAAACCATCTCTTCAAGCTGTGCGAGAGGCTCACCAGAACCCTTTATGTTGAGCCTCACCTACTAAGGTTCACTATCTTTGTGGGTCATGTTCGGCCTGCCCCTATACGAACCCCATGTCACAGGTTGACTTGGACCTCAAACCTCCATGGGAACTATGCATCCTAACCAATTGCAACCCAGAGGGGGTCATCTACATGCTAAAAAGTATTTGCAATTTGATTCATGACCACACGTAAAATCAAACTGAGAAAGGTGGAACATAGTAACTCAATAAGATGTAAAAAATACAACAACAAACTTACAGGATATTATCTGGATTCAGGACATACAGAAGATCATATCAAGTGGGTACTCATTGACAAACCTTACTATCTCTTAATGATTGGGACCCATGAATCATTTCTGTTCCACAGAGAGCAACAATGGATCTTTAGGCTCCGGTGCAACAAACAAGGGCTGATTGATGAGATCCCTTGGATGAGCCTGGAGTGTTTGAAGTATACCATACAGCACTAGCCCTTTAGCATATGTCCCTTTGGGCAGGTGGCCTTCCACATCGGCTCTACCTATAGGAAGCATGACAGCCCTTTCTCATATTACTGATAAGGTGCTCCGTTATCCCCTAAGCTCTTGCTACGGATCTTCTATACTAGCATGGTACCAAATTGCTTGGCCCTTTCTTTCTTTTCCTCACTCTCACTATGCATTTAGCTGACATGCATATTATAGAAGTGGGTTTGTCTCGGATCCCATTTGGTATGTGAGCCTCTTCTATTTAGAGAGTAGCACTCTTCCTGGCTACCCTGTCCATGCTGGCTTTCTCCCCCCCCCCCCACCAGTAATAATTCACCCTGTCTTAAAACAGCATACACTTTAAATAGTTAGTATCTTTTGCAGTTTCTATAACAACGAAACTACACTTCCCAAGACCCCCCCAATGCTTGGATCGCGCCACTTACTTGCGACCACACACCATCTGTATGCTTTGCAATCCTAAATATATATGTCTACTTCTATCATCACTCGCACTCTCTCATCCCAATATATATACCATTGGTTACACTGTTAACCTTATTCATAGGAGTACCTGTATCAGTGGACCACATTTCCCATGAATACAAGTGCAGGAAACGCTTTGACCTTGTGCCACATCCTACTTATGTCAATTCTATTTGACTCTTTCCCAGCAGAGGTTTCTTCCCCTCGCCAGGACACCTTGATCAGTGGAAACGCAAACCTTTAGAGGTAAGCGTCACAACACTGAGCGCTCCTGGACAGCCCCCCCACCTGCTGACATAGCCTCATGGTACCATATACAAATACTTGCACTTTCTGTTGTTTTTTTAAAGCGGAGACACACACCTCGGGACACAATAGTCTCCTATTTTCACTGTCTCCCTGTACAAGCCTCTTTGATTATACACTTGGTGAGCGAGGCACAGTAAAATACCCCCTCTTTAACCTGTCCTTAATCAATCTCATGACCTATGACTAATGTGATAAAGATATCACGCTGCCTCATACTCATTATTTACTAACCCCTTGCATATCGATGTAGAAAAGCTTTATTCGAGTTATATACTCATAAAAGCACAACATGTATATAAAAACATAACACTTGGTAAAAACATTTTTTCCATTACATATTAAAACAGTTGCGCAGCTTAATCATTGTAAAAGGAAAAATACATACAGGCTAAAAACATTAATCAAGGAGCATTAAGAGAAAGAGCTCTCCGCCTTATGGACCAAGCCCAGCCCAAATACTTAGCTGTTCCCATAACAATAGGCTCCTCAGAAGTAGTACAAATAATTCTCTGAGCCTCAACTGCACTAGATGTCCCAAGAGTCTTGCAGACAGGGGTTAACCATACCCTTCTTGGGGAGGCATAGGCATTACAAGCAAAGAGGAAGTGTCCTACGCTTTCGTTGATAGCTCCGCACGCTGGGCAGCACATAGAATTCAAACCCTTCCATCTGCCTGTTAAATATCTCAAGGGGAGGGAACCCCTTGCATATCTACGGAGGCTCAGCATTGACTGGGAACTCCGACTGTGTCAACATTAGGATTTCAATACAACCATTCTCTCGGACCTCTAACCTCCTGGTCAGGGACCTGCTCTCTCCCCCTCAGCTCTGCTGGTGTGCCGTCTTTGCTATTGTGACGTGGCCCTGACTAGCAGGGTTTGAGTCTGCTCTCGGCTGGTCCATTTAGGTATAGTGCCCCTGTTCTGTATTGTGCCGCTATTCTTGTGACCTGTATTTACTTTTTGTGATCGCCTTGTTGCCTTGTTTACTGTTTTCTGTGCCTGCTACCTGCTTTATTTTTTCCCTCCGTGCTCACTTCAGTTCCCTTTCTTCCCACCTCCCTCCTCCCAGCTGCGCTTTCCCTCCCCAATTTAATAGCAGCCACTGCGAGCGTAGCGGAGCAAGACCTCTGACCCCCTGGTCCGGGACCTGCTCTCTCCCCCGCAGCTCCGCTGGTGTGTCATCTTTGCTATTGTTACGCTGCCCTGACTAGAAGGGTTTAAGTCCTCTCTCCATTGGTCTATTTAGGCATTGGGCCCCTGCTCTGTATTGTGGTGCTATTTTTGTGATTTGTGCCTTGTATTTACTTTGTGTGCTCGCCTTGTTGCCTTGTTTTCTGCTTCTTGTGCCTGCTACCTGCTTTCTTTTTTCCCTCCGTACTCACTTCAAAGCCCTTTCTTCCCGCCGCTACTGCCCTCGCAGCCCCTCCCTCCTCCCAGCTGCGCTTTTCCTCCCCTATTTAATGGCACCAGCTGTGCGGCAGCGCACCGGACGCACACAGCAGGCATGCGACTGGCGTGGCAAAGGCAAGCCAGTCTGAGCCCATCCACGACACCACCACTACCAGTGACATGGACACAGGATCTCCGGTCATCCACTGATACGACTCAAACGCCCTCCTTACACTCAACACAGGAAGAAAGAACAAATGGCAGCAGTCTACATCGAAAACAACCATCGGCCAATTCTCCTGCCACCACTGACGCTGGACCTTCACCACCGTCCCGGCCGCCAACACTGCCGGCGCCCTGAAGTGCATCCAACTCAACGTGCACTCCATGCACAGACACTCCGTTGAGATACTGAACCTCCTTGACACCCTCTCGCCAGACGTGAAACCGGGACCAACACCTCCTCCGCCCCGACATCACCACCCCGGACGGATACAAGATTCAGAGAAAGTACCGCCCCCAACTACCCGGAAGGAGGACTCGCCATCGTGCACAAAAACTCCCTCCGCCTCTCCACCTCGAGCAATGCCTTCTCCGCCGCCGAACACCTGCACCTCCAGGTCCAGACCAACCCCAGCACCGCACTTTCATGGCACTTTCATGGCACCCTTGTCTAAAGACCCCCCCCCGGCCAAACACCCCTTTCCCCGTTTGCCTCCACCATCACCGATCTCATCGCACCCCACGTCATCGCCTCAACGGACCACATCATTATCAGAGACCTTAACTTCCACCTCCACAACCCCAGCGACCACAACTCCACCACCCTCCTCGACAACCTCGCCAACATCGGACTGAAACAACTCATCACTATGCCCACTCACAAGGCAGGACACACCTTCGACCCTATCTTTACAGGAGGAAACCGAACCCACTTCAGTCACACCACGCAACCGCCATGGACTGACCACCACCGCATACACTTCTTCGTCATCAAACCTAAACCGGCCAAGCCGACTCCAGCCCCCCACAAAGATACTGGAGCAGGGTCACAGAGGAGCAGCTCAACTCCACCCTCAACCGTGACCCCCACAACCAATGCCAACCTCACAGCCAATGGACTCCACACTTGGATCTCCAGCTGCGCAGACAAGCTCGCCCGTGTATTAAATTGGCCACTCTTGTGGTCTAGTACCCCATGATGACCGTTAACTATCACCATCTTAGACTGACATTAGCGTGTTATTTTTATTCTAGCTTTAATGTAGAACGATTTTACATATGCCTGCCTAGTGAGAATAGTTATGGAGTAGAGCAGTACCTTTTCATGCGAGCTCTTACTGTTGACATTGACATAGCTTCATGTCAGTCTTGTTCTCAGACTTTATCTTGCTTTACAGTAGTGCTTACTATTGGCTTTGACATGGTCTCATTTCATCTTGCATACTAATTTTGCTCTGTTTTAGGCTTCTTTATGTGCATAATAGCGTTTGCATAACTGACTCCATTTTCTTGACTGTCGCCATTTTCTGAGCTTCACATGGGGGGATGTCATGTTTTGCTCTTCACTTGTTTTTCCCACCTCACTGACCAGAGTGAACTGGATATTATCTGTGGAATGTACAAACACCGCCTCAAGGCCAAAATACAGGGGCTTGGCCAGCCACTGTCTTGACCTTGATGCGGACTGGTACGAGCCAGCCTGGTTTTCTCCGATGAGAAGGGGGAGAGGCTTTCTAGAAGCTTCACTTTACATTTGAAATGGTATTAAAGCGAGGGGCCTCCGCAGGCAAGACGGAAGTTCACCACAGAATAGACGTATTGCTGTGGATGGGTGGGAACTTTGTGTCCTGACTGAACTCTTGCCTGGCTGCAGTACCGGACTCCCCTCAGCTTGGTTGGCGAGATGTGGAAGAATCAGTTGGTGAGGTGTTACTAACGAAATCTTTGCTATTTCTTACTAGTCTGGCTATTCTTTGCTATCCTTTTTCCTATTATTTTGTATTCCTTTCATTCATTGCTACACATATATATATATATATATATATATATATATATATATATATATATATATATAGCATTTTATTTTGACCATTTATTTCAATTATCCATTTGTTAATTGGGAGTCTGCCATGACTAATGCATTCAGCCTGCCTTTGTTGAAGTAGTGTATTAATAAATGTATATGTGTTATATTCCATATGTTTGGATTGGTATTATTATCTCGCCTTAGGGGAGTGCTGAGTTTTGCCTCGGCCTAAGGGAGTAGTGTGGTTAGGATCTGTCCTTTTTGTGAAAAGCAGATTCAATACAGCCCGCTATCCAACTCCGACATACAGTGCCACAGGAAAGCCACCTGGTTCACAGCCGACCTCCAAGAAGCCAGACGCACCTGCAGTCGCCTCGAACTGGCGAAACAACAAGACGCCCGAAAACCACACCACCTACAAAGATGCCATGTCAGAATACCATCAACACATCAGAACCACCAAGAGAACCTTCATCCACAACAAAATCCTCGCCAACTTCAGCAACTCTAGTGAACTCTTCACCGTCATCCAACAATTCAACAAACCTCCCAGCGAAACCACAGATATCTCCCCCTCCCAGGACCTCTGCGACAAGCTCGGATCATACTTCCACCTGAAAATCAAGAACTTCTAAGACAAATTCAATGACCAAACACCGGACTCCTCAACCAACCCGCCCTCCAGCAACACCAGCCAGACCACCATCGACACCTGGACACCAATCACTACCGAAGAGACTGCCTCCATCATGAAAGGCATTCACTCGGGGTGTGGAAATGGCTGAAATTACCATTAGCATAAGCTAAAGCCATTTTGTTTGTGGCATCCATTTTAGTTAGCCATGTGCTTCTTCTCTCTTCACTGTTGCCTGCTTTTCTATTCTGCTTGAGTCATCAACTATAGTTAACTCTTTCAGTACTGAGCCAGAGCACTGCACATGCTCAGAAAGGCCTGTAGCTGCTAGAATGCACCTGTCTTAGACTGTGACTGTCAGGCTGTTTTAACTGATGTAAGCAGAAATGTTTCCCCTCCCACTTTGCTGATCAAGACATATTTGTATGCTCATGTTAGTCAATAACTATTCCTGTATATGCCTGTACCTCTTGAGTCTCCACATTTACTCAGCTGTGAACTGGGTCTATAAGGCCCATTGGCCTCTGTATTCTATGGACTACCTCATACAGTGCCCGAGGATGTTGTATAGATGTAATCCCACCCATGAGAGGTTAATCAATCTATTTCTTTGATATTACAGCTTCCATGCCAATCTCTTCTTTGTTGGTTTAAGAACAAGTGGACAGATAAGGATAAACCCCTGCACCAGTGAGCCCCTAAAAAGGCTCATTTTCACAGGGGGCCCCCACGGACCCCTGCCTACCACACATCTACCACAGAGCCGCCATCACACCAGAATTAGGACACAAGATCAACACCACCTTTATGGCCGGCGCTTTCCCCGACGACGACTGGAAACGCTCAGAAGTTCTGTTCAAGAAACCCACAGCAGATTCCACAGACCTCAAAAACTACCGACCCATCTCTCTTCCCCTTCACGGCAAAAGTTGTGGAGAAGACCGTCACAGCACAGCTAACAAAGTTCATCGAAGACAACTCCATCCTTGACCAATCCCAATCCAGATTCATAGCACCGAGACCGCCCTACTCGCAGCCACAGACAACATCCGCACCCTCCTCGGCAAAGGCCACACCGCGGCCTCTTTCTGCTGAACCTGTCAGCCGCTTTCAAAACTGTCTCCCACCGCACAGTCACTGCCAGACTACACAACGCCGGCATACAAGGAACCACCCTCAAATTGATCTGCTTGTTCCTCTCCAGCAGAAGCCAAAGAGTCAAGACTGCCACCCTTCATCCCCGAACCCATGGAAATCTTCTGCGGAGTACCCCAGGGATAATCAATCAGCCCAATCTCTCAGGCTTCTTTTGCAGCCATCGCCAGACAGCACGGCCTCAGCATATTATCCTACGCCGACGACACCCAGCTCATCCTCTCCCTCACCAAGAACCCCACCACTACCAGACTCAACTTCCAGGAAGGAATGCAGGACGTCGCATCCTGAATGAGCAACAGCTGCCTGAAGCTCAACTCGGAGAAGACCAAAGTCCTCGTACTCGTAACTACCGCATCAGCATGGAACAAAACTTGGTGGCCCACCACCCTTGACAGCCCCCCCCACCCCACGGACCACGCCAGAAACCTCGGCATTGTACTCAACACATCCATCTCCAGGAACAAGCAGGTCAATGCCGTCACGTCCAGCTGTTTTAATACCCTCCGTATCCTCAGAAAAACCTTCAAATAGATCCCCCCGGGTTCAAGGAAGACAGTCACCCAAGCTTTCATAACCAGCAGATTGGACTACGGAAACACCCTTTATGCTGGAATCAACAAGTCCCTACTCCGCAAGCTTCAGACGATACAGAACACAGCATCCAGACTCATCCTCGATCTCCCCCGACACCAGCCCATCAGCCAATACCTACGGAACCTCCACTGGATCCCCATTGAGAAGAAAATCACATTCGAGAAACTCACCCATGCCTACAAATGCCTCTACAACACAGGACCTCAATACCTCAACGAGTGAATCACCTTCCACATACCCAAACAAAACCTTCAATGTGCCAACCTCGCCCTCGCCGAAACACTGCGCATCCACAGAGCCAGAACAGGGGGAAGAGCCTTCTCCTACATCGCAGCCAAGGCCTGGAACAAGCTTCCCATTGACATCAGACGCACCCCCTCCCTGAACAGGTTCAGGAAGGCACTCAAGACCTGGCTTTTCTACTGAATGGAACTGCTGTACTCCCCCCCCCCCCCCTCCCCCCCCCCCCCAGCACCTTAAGACCCTCACAGGTGAGTAGTGTGCTTAAAAATCCCTGTTTGATTGATTGGAATTTTATTTTTATTGCAATTTTTCATTTCAATGCTATACAAGATTGTGATGAGTGGATTTTGTGGTTTTCTTTGGATTTCTCGCCCTTAGCTGTGCATCAAGGTGGTGTCACCTATGGCTGGAGAGGGGTACTATCATTACACTTTATAGGTAAGCTGACGTAGGAGTTCCTCTTAAGCTAATAAATGCTTCACTTAGAACATTACCTTTTGCTTATTTGATATGAATACCTCTTTTGCAGATAAACCATGAAATGGTTCTGGTTGTTTATGTTTGTTAATGGTTGTCTATTTCAGATACGGTACACCCCCCACCCCCAAACATACTTGGGCATTTCTTGATTTGACTGGCTAATGAACACTGGTGGCCAGTTTATTCTTACATATATATATTTCAATATTGTTTTTATGTTGAGTGACTTATAACGTGGCCCTGAAGAATGCCACTGAACCCTGATTGGGGTCTCATAAGGGCTGAAACATGTTGACCTACTGTTAGAGAATATTTGTTGCTAACCCCTAGTTCTCTTTCTTTTTAATCCTGTCCCAGGGGACCTCAGAATAAATATTTGCCCCCCCGTACACTGTTTACCTCACAACTTATCCTTCTCTGCACTCTGCCCTTCCCTACCCTTTGCTTCATTCCATCCCTTGAAAACACCTCCGCTCCGATTTAGAGCCTGGAGAGTTATAGCCCATGCCAATGGCCTTGCTGCCTGGTGTGAGAAGGGAACCCAATGATGAAGCATGTCACCTCCGGGTGAGTGCGGGTTCTCGTCCGAAAAGATGTACTTCCCTGCGCAATAGTTGAGACACTCAGTCCGACACCTAGATTTCTAAAATTCCTTTCTTTAACTCTTTTCCCTTGAAGTGTACTCATTGTGTGATATATATATATATGTATATATATCGAAACAAAATCCTGTCACCTCAACCTTCGATGCTGCGTTTTCCACAGGTACGGATCACTCAGACACAAAGCGTTTGTGAATATTCAGTGGTTTATTTTCTCCTATCCAACATCATGACGCGTTTCGGCTGTATTACAACAGCCTTGATCAGTCCGACACCTAGATTTCAAAAATTCCCTTCTTTAACTCTTTTCCCTTGAAGTGTACTTGTTGTGTGATATGTATATATATGTATATATGTATATATATATATTTATATATATTACCTACTGGCGGTCGCCAGTAGGTATATATAGTTAGGATTTTTTCTCTATGGAACTTTTGAAAATTCTATGTCTAATAACTTTGGCGTTTGTGGACGGAATCGGCTGAAATTTTCAGGAAAATGGCACCTTTTGTTTCTGATCAGCCCCTGAAAATATGGGGGGGTTTCGTCAAGGTGGGGCCGAGAAAAAAGGGGGGTCCCAAAACGCGTTTTTCCCATTCATTTTTCCAAAGGGCCTTTGGCCTCACTTTTAGCTCGAACGGCTGAATGGATTTACACGAAACTTGGCAAAATTGTAGGGACTGTTTGCCCGATGTGCCTTTGCTGGGTCTCAATATATGTGCTCCAGTGGATTTTGAGAAATTAACGTCTAAAAAAACAGATATATCTGTGACAGCGTCCTAGATAGCGCTCCAGATCGCGTACTTTTCGCATAACGGAGCTTTGCGAAGCGAAGCTGATTGGCTCTCCGTTGTCTGTCAACATTCTAAACAGTCCGGTGCGGCCGCCATCTTGTCTCTCGGTAGGATCGAGAGACAAGAGGAGGAGAAAAACGAAGGTGGAATTTAATGAAAGGGGGCAAGGTAGACCCCTCTTGACCCCCTAGGAATGATGTTGGGGTTATTAAAGGGTCCCGTGGGGCAAATAATAAAAATGTGATTTTTCGCGGTAGAAGCGCTTCTCGGTTCGCGAACCGGGTCGCAAACTGTTAGCGAAACGTGAATTCGCCATTTTGTGTTTAGATTTAATTAAATTACTAGGTATAAGGGGGTACGGGAGACGTATCCTGACCTCTTATGTTTTCTGAGGGTGGCTGAGGAGGTTCATATATGTTGATACTTGTCTTCCAGCGGCTGTGCGTGAGCGTTTTTTTTTTTTTTTGCTGCGTGATGTCTGTTAACGTTCGATTCGATGGAAATCAGGAACTGTTGACTGCCATTTTGTCACTGCGAGTAAATATTTTGTTAAAAATAATTGTTATAAATTAATCCTTATTGATAAACATTGTCTGCGCCATCTTGCCTTTTTTGCAATGCCACACTTTTGTCGTGCACGGCAGCCATTTTAGATGCCTTGACCAGACCCACTCTCTGCACGCCGCCGATCCTCAGCATGGTTCCCCACCCTCGCAAGCATCTCCCCCACGCACTGGTCACCCCGCTCTCTCTCTCATGCATGGGCCAGAAACCTCCTCTCATCTGCGCTGTTCTTCTCTGAGAATCACACCCTGTGCCCGCCCGACACCTCCCTTTCACCCTATTCACTACCGCACCCTCTGACACTCCTCTTCCTCTGTGTCCGATTGTCCAGGCCGGTCCCAGGCTATCACCTAGCCCTGCAGATGTAGTTTATGGCCCCAGCTGTAGAGAATCACCCCTCTTCAAAGGAGTTACAGTAGATCAAGGCCCCCACCCGATGAGATCCGTCACACCACACGCGTTCCTACTATCTGATAACCATCCTGTATTGTGCTTGGGGAGGGGATTCTCACTGTGAGGGTGTGTGGGTCCGAGCCTGAAGCGGAAGATTCCAGGGATGCCTCTTTGTACATCAAAGTTTTTACAATTATGTGTCACATTATAAATATATAGCACTCCAACAAAGTAGTAGGATTATAACACTTTAATAACTTATAAATATATACAACGCAACAAAAACAGTAAATACATTTAAACATTTTTTTGAAAAAAGAAGCAACAATGGTCAGTAGCTGTGTTTTGTGCGAATAGTCCCAAGGCAGCACAACGTGCTGAGTTCTGGACGGCACCCAGGTGATGTTATCTGGGTGCCGCACTGGTTTTTGGTATCCTACAATACAGCTCCGAAAAACGGCGTGGGGCGTCCCGGGGGGTGCGGGGGGGAGGCCTCGTCAGTAGCGGTCTGTTGTGCGAATAGTCCCAAGGCAGCAGAACGCGCTGAGATGTGGATGGCACCCAGGTGATGTCCAGTAAGTTGCCGCACTGGTTTTAGCATCCTACAATGCTGCTCCGAAAAACGGCGTGGGACGCCCCGGGGGGGCGGCGTGAACGGGCCTCCCCAGGTGGAGGCTCGTCTGCTGTACTGGGGCGCCCCTTTACCGTTTCAGTTGCCATTCCGCCCGCTTTTGCTACACTGTGCCTCATCCTCCATTCAGCTGTTTATCGCCCGCTCTTGCGGTTACAGCGTCTCGCTCACCATGTAGTTGAGTTGCGCCCACTCTTGCGGTGCAGCGATAGGCGGCTGCCACAGGACTCTTAAAATGGCGGACGGCTCTTCGGATTTGGGCCTGGTCCACTAAAATGGCCCTGGGACACCTTGGAACTCGGACGTCTCCTGAGCCTTGAAGATTTTACAAAAGTCTTGTGGGCCCCCGACTCCTGCAGGCTTCCGGTGGGGAGCGGCTGCCATGATTGTTCGCGGAATGATCACGACGGAGCCACAAGATGGTGGTGCTCTCATGCTGACGCCAGCTTCAGTCTGAAACATCCAGAAAACAAGGTGGGGCTTTCATCGTTTGGGAAAAAAAAATGTTTTAATCCAATGAAAAGTGTTATTTTTAGGTCATATGATCAAGCCTTCTATCATTAGGAAACCAAAAGTAAAATGAACCAATGAAAAGTTTTATAAAGTAGTCACATGATCTGTTAGGCTTACGTTACGCGCTGCTATAAAAAGCGTAGAAAATCCGCTGGCACGTGAGGCGGCGTCTGTAGCGGACCGATGTGCGAATAGGCCGAAGGCAGCACAACGCGCCAAGATCCGGATGGCACCGAGGTGGTGTCCAGCAAGTTGCCGCACTGGTGTGGCCATCCTACAATGCTGCGCCGAAAGTCGGCGTGGGGTGCCCCGTTGGCCTGTGAGGTCGCGTCAGTCAGTGGGGGCTGTTTGAGGATCTGACTGCATTGGAAAGCAATGGGATGCTGTGCGCCGCCCCCAAGATGGAGGCTCCTCGGCTGCAGTGGGGCGCCCCTTGGTGTTTCCCTCGCTATCCAGCTGAGTTGCGTCCGCACTTGCGGCTACAGTAGGCGAAGGCAGCACAACGCGCCGAGATCTGGATGGCACCGAGGTGGTGTCTAGCAAGTTGCCGCACTGGTGTGGCCATCCTACAATGCTGCGCCGAAAGTCGGTGTGGGGTGCCCCGTTGGCTTATGAGGTGGTGTCAGTAGCGGACCGATGTGTGAATAGGTCGGAACCAGCACAAGGCGCCAAGATCCGGATGGCACGGAGTTGGTGTCCTAGTTGAGAGTTCTGAGCAGTGCTTGTAACACTGTCTGAAGCTTATTTGCACCTGCTGCAGCTTCACTATTGCCCTGGTGTGGCCAAAGATCGCCCATGACATAAGCGGCCGGCTCCCGAGGTCCGGCAGAACTTTTTTCCTTTTCTTTTCTGCATCTTGTCCCACAATCCGTTTGACCTGAAGACACGACCAGGTCCCTGAATGTGTGCAGGGGGACGCTATTGATTGAATCAAAATGGCGGCTTCACACAAAGCTGACTCAAGCGTTGCTGCTGATGCTATACAGATAAAAACTGGTTTTCAGTTTGTACATTCTTGAGGATTTTTCCATCCAAGGCTGGTTGAGAGTTTGTAGAACAATGGCTTTAGATCTTGCCCTCCCCTCTTTTGACTGTTGGTTCTTGTTGCCTATCTCTTCTGTTGTCAGTTAACTGAACCTTTTTTGACTGCCGAAAGGGGTTCTGGTGCGACCGCTGTTTGGTGGAGACATTTTGACTATATCCTGGACCTGCCCGGCCTCGCCCAAAATGGCGCCGGTATAAATGGGACTCGTAACTCCTTGTTGTGTACTGGTTGCACAACCTTGATATCACGAGATACGTATGCAGTTTTGAAGCACATGGCGGGCGGGGACGAGAATTGATTGAATATTTCGACATCCCTATTGATATTAAGGTCTGATGTGTTATTGATTACTGTACTATTGAAAGTTCGAATTAACGTCACCCATGGTACTTGCCCGCAAATGTAAATCTAGATAATTTTATTGTAAGTGGCCCTGTCGTATTTTAATTACAAAATGTACGTCCACCGACTCCGCAACTGTTAGACACCTTAGTTCTTGCAACCTAATGGCCCGCTCGTTACGTTCCTCTACAGTGTAAATGTCTCCTCATCATATACGATTCCAGTTTGCTCCGTGGCCGGCCCACGTGGTTATAGGCCCGTATTTGTATACTGACATTTTCACAATAAAGGTTTTTAAAACAAAACATGGTAGTAGTATTTACATTGGTAAAGTTTTTAATTTTAGTCACTATTTTCGAATCAGTAAAAGGCAAGTGAAATAAAGCAGTCCAATTACATGACGGATAAAAGGTATAATACGCAGGAACGCAGTAAAGATAAATGGTCAAGGGCTGTTGTGTTTTCTACTCCTGCAACATAAAGTGATCGATAAGAATCTGATATTCAGGCGTATCGGCGACTAAGACAGCAGGCCGAGCATCTTTTGCTCAACGGCTCCGTCATGGGACGAAGAAACGCCCTTTTTCTAGAAAAAGGAATATATTTTACTTGTAGGACAGTTGTAAATTTTCCGGGAAAGTACATTAGCCTGGAACATTATAACATATATGTTTAAGAAAAAATAATGTTCGAAAGCAATAAAAAGCGTAATTTTTAGGTCATATGATCAAGCCTTTCATCATTAGAATAACAAAAGTAAAATGAACCAATGAAAAGTTTTATAAGCAAGTCACATGACCTGTTATGCTTACGTTACGCGCCGCGCCCCGGATCGCTTCCGGGAAGCTGCGCTTCGCGCACCGGAGCACTTCCGGGTGCGCTAACGCGGCGTGTCATATAACCCATTACGCGACAACGTAGGTCCAGAATATAGTCAAAATGTCTCCACCAACCAGCGGTCGGAACACAACCCCTTTCAGCAGTCTAAAAAGTTCTGTTAAATGACAACAGAAGGGACAGGCAACAAGAACCATCAGTCAAAGAGGGGAGGGCAAGTCTTCCCTACCGGGTCACGTTGGTGTGCTACCGGAACTGATCGAATTGGTAGTCTACAGTGTTTCTGGATGTTTCAGACTGAAGCTGGCGTCAGCATGAGAGCACCACCATCTCGTAGCTCAGTCGTGGCCATTCCACGAGCATGGCAGCCGCTCCCCACCAGAAGCCTGCGGGAGTCGGGGGCCCCCAAGACTTGTAGAATCTTCAAGGCTCAGGGGACGCTTTCGAGAATGGGGCCCACGCCCTAGCAGACAAGCGTCCGAGTTCCAAGGTGTCCCAGGGCCATTTTAGTGGACCACGCCCAAATCTGAAGAGCCGGCTGCCATTTTGAGAGTCCTGTGGCAGCCGCCTATCGCTGCATCGCAAGAGCGGGAGCAACTCAACTACATGGTGAGCGAGACGCTGTAGTCGCAAGAGCGGGCGGTAAACAGCTGAATGGCGGAAGAGGCACGGTGTAGCAAAAGCGGGCGGAATGGCAACTGAAACGGTAAAGGGGCGCCCCACTACAGCGTGTCTTCAGGTCAAACGGATTGTGGGACAAGGTCCAGAATGGAAGAGTCATCAAAAGGCAAAAAGTTCCGCCGGACCCCGGGAGCCGGCCACCTATGTCGGGGGCGATCTTAGGCCACACCAGGGCAACATGACTTGGGGAGGGGGCAGGAGCCAAGCGCCCCCTTCCAGTCCGCGCCACCACACCGTATGTTGAAAATCTGAAGCCATCGTTCTACAAACTCTCAACCAGCCTTGGATTGAAAAATCTTGAAGAATGTACAAACTGAAAACCAGTTTTTGTCTGCATAGCATCAGCAGCAACGCTTGCTATCAGAGTGCATGAGTTTCATGCTCGATCGATTGAGCTAGCCGGATCAGGCAACAAAAAGTATAAAATAGTTATGTAAATAGTTATTTAATAAAATGTTTTACCCTTTTACTTTGCTGGTGTGTTGTATATATTTATAATATTTGTATAGAGTTTATCATTATTTTTGGCGGGGTGGGTGGCGGAGCCGAGCTGTCTTGCAGCCATCATGGTGTGGAGCTCAGTTCATCTCACTATTTTCGTATTTCTCATGAAGGGTTGTTCCTAATGTTTCTATTTTAGCGAGGTCAAAAAGAGATCCCATTAGTGGCCTACTGATTTTGCTCGATTACTTTTGTTTTTTACACGAATTTTCACTATCTGCAAAGACTAAACAGAGTATTGCGACTTTGTGCTTGTTTGTAAATAGAGAATGAACCAAAGAGAATCAATTCTAAAACAGTAAATGCTTGGATAACAATCAATCAAATAGAGAGACCAGCAGGCACGACGGATTACAACGGGGGCAAAGGCCTGCGTTAACTACCCTTCACTATCTGCAAAGAGAGAGTACTACTAAGAGAAAAGAGGGGGGGGGCAGCGTTCAAAGCACATCAGCGTGCATAAACACGAAAAAGTTTTTACCTATCACGTACTTGACATTTGACAGCTTTTGATATTTGCTATTAAAAAACCATTGAAATTCACTGAAAAAACCATAGGTTTTAGCCCATATATAGTTAGGGATTAGCATTTACAAAACCTTAATTTACTCGCACAAAACCATAGAAATTCGCATTTCTTTGCATGACTGACTAGGTGTGTGAGTAACTCCATGGATGAGTAACAGTCTCCGAGTGTCTGTTTACACTGAGTATATCTAAGGTTATATTAGAGTCTGAAGAGGTTCATCGTATTATCACATGAATGATATTATCAGTGATGTGATCAGTAATGTCAAATGAGATGTCATCAGTGATGTCATCAGTGATGTCACTGACCATGCCATGAATGATGTAATATGTGACATCATCAGCAGTGGGTTGTGGGTGCGCGATATATAGTTATTGCATCTAACTATATATGCGAATTTCTATGGTTTTGTGCGAGTAAATTAAGGTTTTGTAAATGCTAATCCCTAACTATATATGGGCTAAAACCTATGGTTTTTTCAGTGAATATATATAGACACATTGACGAAGGCTAATTGCCGAAACGCGTCTGTGGGCTAACTTGTAGTAATAAACTACTTCGTCGATAAGGTACCTCCCGAGTGCTGTCTCTTTGAATTCCTTGGATTGCTTGGAGTTGTTTGAGCGCAATATATATATATATATATATATATATATATATATATATATATATATATATATAGATATATATATATATATATATATATATATATATATAGATAGCAGTTCCTCGTTGCACGATTCCTTCCTGAAAAAAACTAGCACAGACCCAGTTTTGTGCTAGTTCAGTTATTTATTTTGCCAAAAAAGTGACCCACCATGACACGTTTCGGCCGTCCCTCGGCCTTGATCACATATCTATATATATATTCCAGCAATCCTGTTTGCACTGGACCCAAGCCTCTTAGCGACGGCATCCCATGGTGGGGAGGCAAGCCCCTATATCTCCAACACATGCGTCGTAACCTCTTACAAGAACAACACACCACGGCCCAAGTGCTTTCAAGCAAGTTTATTCCTGGCAATGCAACTCTACGCATAGTACTTAGTCAGCTTATGGTGTTTTTTTTCCAAGGTTGCTCCAAACATCTGGAACTTCTTCCTGAAGTTCCTCTCGAGGATCCAAAAGGTCGAAAACACAATCCAAGTGCCTGGAAGCTCCAAGATGGTCCTTGAAAGTGTGGGACCTCAATTGATTCTCACAATGCACCTGGCCAAACCCTGAACTGTCCACTGGATGCACCCAAGGCATGGGACTCCCGGTGGAGTTGATGCAGATCAGCTCTGTTAACCTGTAGCTTGAAGGGAGTTCACTTTTTTCTTCTTGAAGCAAGGTACATCCAAAGGGCTGTGGTTCCAGATACTGCAGCAGGCACAGTCAGTCAGAATTCAGGGCCTGGTGGTGCAAATCAAGTTTCCAGCTTGGCAATCTATCTTCTCTTAGTTTCAAGCAGCAGAACTGAGAAGCTCTGCTCATCTCAGATATTTATTCAGGGTTCTCTGGGGTAAAACAGAAGAGCCAATGAGGTGCAGGGGATTACCCTAGAGCATGACCACTTCTTCCAAAGTGTGGCATAATCTTCGCAATCAAAAATACGTTATTTCGGCCAATAAGCATGACCACTTCTTCCAAAGTGTGGCATAATCTTCGCAATCAAAAATACGTTATTTCGGCCAATAAGGCCATAAAAGTAGAAGAGCAATAAAATACAGTATATACAGATAAACATTTCTTAAAATAAATGCATCCATTGCTCACTTTGTGAACTCTATTTACATCTAGTGTGTTGTAATTCATTTTAAATGTAGATGAGTTCCACCAGTTGGTCTTGACAGTCTGGGGATTATCCTATTGTCTTGTTTGCTTGAAAAGTACCTGTGCAATGTAATAGGAGCGAAATACTATTTATTCTATAATCATATCAAGTTCTTTAAAAGTGTACGTACAATAAATGCGTAACGGTACAAAATCTTATACTCTACCATTATGCTAGAACAATAACTTGAATTGATTTATATCCAAACTGCAGACAATCCTGGAGAGGTTTAAATATTCAAAAAAAGTTCCATAAAATGCCTATGTTAAGCTAGAGCTATCAATTCTTAAAATCATGATGTTTAACTAAAAACATGAAAACCAATACAATACACGATAGTTTAGAAATGCTTCAAATTTTGCACGGAGGCATAGCTATTTTAATTATAGTTGGTCTTAGCCAGGGTATGTCGGCCCCTTTGATTTTTGTCATAGTTATTCTTGCTAAATTGTACAGCATTACCTCGAGGTTTACGCCTTGGATTGACAGCCAGTTATAAAAAGCTATAATTTATAATGTTTGTCCTCCTTTTTCCCTTGTAAAGTTAGCAGCCAATACAAATTGGCTGCGGGCAAAAACTATTAGGCGAGCATTGTCAGTTTTTAGTATTCTCAACGTATCATTCATTCGCCTAACACTAAGGCGCCAGGCTATTGGTTTTATCCATTTCCTTCTGGCTAGTCTATATGCTAGGCAGAAAAACAAAACATGTGGAATATCTTCATCAACCCCCATTCGACATAAGGTGCATAGGGCCTGCCCCTCCTTATGTTGTAACATTGAACTTTTGGCAACAAAACGATTTAATTGTAATATACTGTATCTAAATTTCAGGTATAAACACTTTGCCAATAACGGTTCTATCTCATCTAAAAATTTCTCAAAATGGGGTGTAATTTTGAACTGGAATTTTGAACTGGAGGAATTGCACATTTAGTCTGCCATGGGAACTGCTTGAAGTTTCCTTATCTCTAATGAATTCCCAAAATAGGGATTTGATCTCACGTTTTGACTCGGGAGTCAACAGACCTAGATTCAACCAATATCTGTTCAGTCATAGGTCCAAAAGCCATGATCTAGTGTGAATCAGCCAAGGGAAAGAAATGTGGGTGTCAAGTGGTTGGAGTTTGATAAGTGATTCTCTATACATTGTTAACTCTGGTGTTATCTAAATTCTAATCCCGAATGACAGAGTTCTCCAAATTGCTAGATACTCCAAGCGTTTAAAACCCAAATCGTAGATCAGGGGGGTCAATGGAGTGTGTTGGGGAAAGGCAACAAACATTCTCATAATTTTATTTTCAGCTATAGTTAAAGATTTAAGATTGCCACTTCCCCAAATCTCACCACCATATAGGGCAGCAGTTTGGGCAGGGAGCGGGAGTGATGGCTTTAGATGATGTTGCAAATTGTTTCTTTACAATAGGGACAGGGCCGACTAGCTACCGGGCAGTTGTTTGTGCTGCCGAGCTGGCGGCTGTTTTCGTTGATAGGGACCTGCATGTGAAAAACGAAGTTCGTTTTGCTTTTTTTATTTCAATGCGCACGCAGGTCCCCATCAACGAAATAAGCTCCCACCACAGAGAAATTAGCCCCCAGCTCGGCATCACACACAACTGCCCGGTAGCCAGTCCGGCCCTGAATAGGGATAGAGTTTTGTGTTAAAATAGCCTTCGACTTCTATATCTGTGCGACCCAATAAAGTTTAGAGTCCAAAGTGACCCCCAGATGTACAACATTTGATACGCATTCTAGCACTGTGCCCTTCAAAAACTGTCTGTTCTTTAAACTTCTATGTGGCCTTATAGTCATATATTTAATTTTTGTTGGATTCACCTCAAGACCGGTTACCTTACAATATTCATGAAGGCTATGAAGCAAATTCTGCAGGCCACAAGGTGTTTAGGACAGTAAGATAGCCTTGTCTGCAAATGTTAGGGCACAGATGTGATTAGTACCTCCCAATTTTAGTTCCTCATGTACACAGTTTTGGAGATGTTTATGTTTAACTAAATCATTTACATACAAGAGAAAGAGAGTCTGCACCAGGACACAGCCCTGGCACACTCCCCTCTTGACTGAGATCTCATCAGTAAGGTCACCTCCTTTGCCCCATAGTACTTTGGCATAGTAGTCTTGGTGTAACCTGATAATTTGAATTAAAATCTTATCTGGTACCCCTTTTGGATGTAAGGATTCCCACAATTGGATCCTTGGGATGGAATCGAATGCCGCCTTAAGGTCAATAAAGGCGACATATAGGTGACTGGATCTTAGTCTTGTGTATTTCCAGCATATGATCCTCAACCTAAATACTGGATCAATTGTACTGTTTTTTGACTGAAACCAGCCTGGCATGCTGATTGTACATTTTCTGTAGGATGTCTATCAGGCTTATGGGCTTATAATTTGCAGGCTCTTCCCTGCTAATCTTTTTATGGATGGGGACTATCTCTGCTCCTTTTCAGGACGGTAGCTATTGCATTTGTTAGTTTGTTTATGTACTGTGCCCACACTTCTTGAGAGTGTTTAAATAAGTCCCCCGGAATTCTGTCTGGGCCTGGTGCTTTTCTGGTTTGATGGCTGCTATAATAAGGGCAGTTTCCTCCATGCTAAACTGTAATGGTGTTATTTGGTTAGTAGACAAGAACTCCCAAGGGTTAGTTGCAGAGTAGCTAGCTAAATCTGAGTCAGTAATGGTATTATTAAGATTTGTAAAATGCCTCTGCCAAGTAGTGTAGTGTAGTTCCTATATTCCCAATAGGATCTGCGCATTGGAATAATATATCCTATAGATTAGACGTAGGACTAAGGTCGACTAGGTCTCTGTCGAATATACTAAACTTAATTGTGTGTGCCAGCTAGCTCAGAGGTCACTAGAAACTTTCTCGAATTCACAAGAAGGGATTAGTCTCTGACAACCGCATAAAAATGAAAACTTTGTTTCCCCAAGATAAAACGTATCTTCAGAGTCGTGGAAACAATAGATAGATATTTCACTCAGTCAATCGTGCATGCTTCGTTTCACTAGAGGTACAGAGAAAGTAGAAAGACGGGCGTTTTCAATAAAAGGTTTTATTGAACAGTCTTCTTTCTCAAGCATAAGAAATGAACTGCTACAATCGTAAAACTATTTGTGAAATATAATGCATACAGTATAAATAGTAGAATAAAATAATATTGTAAGAGCCTTGTATTGTTCCTAAACCATATATAAATACATAGATAAATAACAGAGGCTAAAAGTGCTCAACTGGTGCTTCTAAAATACGCCTACCCCGGTGTACCTAACCTAAGCTTAGTATGAGGGAAGAAGTAAGTGAGGTGCAGCATAAATGTAGTATTATTTTGCCAAGAATCTCCTCAAGATTTCTCTAAATGTCTAATCAGCACGTACCTTAGTTTAGAATGGAGAAGGTCCATCTCGGGACTCGATTTCCCAACAACCCGCAAGGTTAGCTTGGAAACACTGGAGTTGGATTTCTCGGCAGGAGAAAATACAGTGTCTCTCTCAGTGCGTCTGCTGGAGGGTCGGTTTCCTTCGGCACTTGCTGTAGCAGGGCGTGTCGGGCAAGTAGATAGTCGAACTGCTTCAAACCACTGTGTGTTTGCTTGGGCAAGTGTGGGCATATTTATACCTTGAAGGTGCCGGGTTTGACGTATGGTGGACATAATAACGTCATCAAAGAGTCTCAGTTCTTTGAAAACTCCATGAGTTCTTGGACAAATCCATATTCAAGCAAGGGGAAGTCCCTGACTGCTGAAGGCGGGTTTTTCCAAGAAATGGTTGTGGATTTTCGGAACCAGTGTAAGTAGCCCTGCCGTATTTGGGCTGCATGAGCTATGCCTAAATATGGTTATGATTTATATGCCTATATAAGGATTTGGTGATTTATACCTATATAAGGGCATGAATCGGGAAACTTACAATAGGGTCCTAAAATGATACATAACACCCACTCCACGTGGATCGAGAGAACATGGTGCCCGCGTGTTGAAGCGGTAGCGCGCGTCCTCGTAGGTAGCCTTGTCTCTCACCCCCGTGTATGGCGTGAATGAGCTATTGATGGTGCTAAAGAGCTAAGGTGACAGCTGAGATTACGGAATACGTTTCCCTTTTTACTTACTTTTATCTTCAGGGAAGATCCGCAGCAGATGTGGGTCAGCGGCGCTGCATGGTCTCAACACCCCTCCCCCCTGCCGCGCAGGTCAGAAGCCGCTGTGAAGTTGAGACGCGGCCGCGGAGCTGCGGCCTGCGGTCTCCTTCGGGGCAGCGTGGGCGGCATCAGAACTGGTTCCAGTGCTAGTGCTAGTGCTAGCAAAGTTAGAATCAGCGCTTTCTTTCCGCCAGTGGAGGGGCGGCCCGACAATTTTGCCAGAATCTCCAGACAGGTACAGGACGGCCCTGGGGGATGCAGTGAGGACGATAAAAGTGTGGTCTTTTTTTAAGCTAAGACCGGGGATACAGCGCTGCTGGAGGAGGGTGTTGAGATTGGCCTCGCTGCTCTAAAAAACCCCCGACTAAGAAAGTAGGCAGAAAGAAATCCAGACGAGCCAAGGGCACACGAATTTCACAGGCAACACAGGAGGCTGATACTGGAGGTGTTGTAGGGCTTGTGTGTGCCGATAGTGCTCTAGGGGGTGCTTTGGCTAGTGGTATAGGTCCGCAGAAGGGGGCCAGCTTGAGCCAGGAGTTCCAAGTAAAGGGGGCGGCTACAAAGGCGGCTAGAAATAAAGATCTCATAAAAGCACAGAGATCAGAGGGCAGCGGGAAAAAAAACAGCGCGGTATGTATTACACCCTCCTTGCGCTCGTTTTTTAAGGTTTTGCCCCAGGTTCTGAATATTCACTCCACTGACTCTACACGTCATTCGGACTTCTCTTCCCTTAACACGTCCCCCTTAGCATCCAAGGGCGTTCCAGCTATACCCACTGACACTAGTAAATTTGGTCGAACCCACAGGACAGATGAAAGTTCCTGCTGCACCAGCTGCATTAACTAGGTTACTCAACCATCCAGTCATCCTAGATGGCATCAGCCATTCCGAGGAGCCATTGCCACATGCTCTGGGGGTCCCTCCTTCCTCATCGGTGTCTTCCCGGGTAGAGAAAGAGGATTGCGGCTCAGGTGGGGCGGAGGGCCCGCCTAGGGTCTCGATAGAGGGCCTTCTTACATCTATGAAGGGAGATATAAAAAATGGTTTCCTGGTCTCAGCAGAGAATCAATCAGAGATAAGGGCAGCTTGCGAGGTCCTTGAGAAAAAAGTTGACTTACTCAAGAAAAGAGCTGAAGCTTTGGAGGGATCAGTGGAAGAACTCAAAGCAAATTTGGGGTCGGCTGAAGTAAAAATCCTAGGCCTACGAAGAGATGGCGATGTCATGCGGGAGAGAGTAGAAAGCATAGCGAACTACTCCCGGAGGAAAAATCTCCGACTTCTGAAGGTTCCGGAAAGAAAGGAAGGGAGTGATATCAAGTCCTTCGTGGTAACAATATTAAAAGATTCGCTGAATCTTGAGGAACCGTTCGATCTCTTGGAGGAAGACATCCAAAGGGTGCACAGAGACCCTTTCCGCTTAAATCCCGGTAGGGTGAAACCCAGAAAAATTTTAGTTAATTTCCTTACCTACATGTTAAAAGAAAAGATTTTGAATTTGGCGCTAAAAGCTAAATCATTAAAGGGTCCAGATTTTCCATTCGAGGTTCGCTCAGATTTATCGAAAACTACACTGGATCGACAATGGGAATTAGGCCAAAGGATGGAGAAATTTAGATCGCTCGGCGCTACCGTGCAAATGAGATTCCCTGCCTTTCTGCGGATCATGTACAACAACAAAATGTATAATATTAGATCCCCCTTGAGGCTGACGAGCTGCTGGAATCCTTAAGGGATGTTTCACGAGAGAGAGGAGGTAGTCCGACCTGAAGATAGTCTGGGTGAGGGAGTATATTTCACCAGCTCAGATACCCTGATGTTAAATAAAAGTGCAGATACTAAATGGGGAAAGTAGCGAGTAAAAAGGGAAAAGGAAACTAAACGGAAAAAACTGAAAAAAAGATAAGAATAAGGATGGGAAAATATAAAAAAAAAAATATATATATATATATATATATATATATATATATATATATTCTTTCCTCCAGTGCCGGTTAGTGCTCCCTGGGCTGTCACGGAACGGTCCCGGATAGGCTACCGACAAGCCTTACAATTATATCCAAATACCTCCTCC
Source organism: Lissotriton vulgaris (assembly GCF_964263255.1). Classification (NCBI taxonomy): domain Eukaryota; kingdom Metazoa; phylum Chordata; class Amphibia; order Caudata; family Salamandridae; genus Lissotriton; species Lissotriton vulgaris. The sequence goes on along the minus strand of NC_141695.1, from coordinate 811,259,350 downwards.
TTCCAGGAGTAAACCAGGACACCCGGAGTTAGTTTGCAGATTTTATTCGGCAGATGAAAAAAGTGCGATGCGTTTCGCCGATAAGGCTTGCTCACGCTCGTCCTGATTACAATGACGGCCATATTTAAAGTGCTCAAAACACACCCCCAAGTGTATACAAAACAATACCATGGTAATGTGGGCAGCCATGTTCATAAGGATACTTTTACAATGTGTATATCGATTAAATCAAATTCCATTGCGTTGGTGCCATAATCACTCATTGCGATAAATATATATCGAAAATCAAAGCGCGATTATGCCAAACAGTTTAAAGTGTAAACAAATTTCATAACTTGTTGGATATGTTTTTAAATACCACAAATACTCAAGCCAAGCGACATGTAAATCAATAATGTCACAATTGTATCCCAGCTATAGTACCCGAGAAACGTTCGGTATCATCATTCCCGATCACGTGATGTGTGTCTACATGTTATTTCGATTCTCATTGGCTGTTCAATCACAAGCTTATAATACGCTTAAAACGATTGGTACCTGTTGCTAAGATACAGATGTCAATAATATACAATGACCACAGCGTAAAATACTGATGAAGTTTTTGACATTTTTGACAATCCGGCCCCAGTGGGCAAATGTAACAGATATGGCGGAATCAAACCACTCAAAATGATGTCACGTGTCAGTTCGTAAAATCCTTGCCCCAGTGGGCTGAATTCATGTACGTAAGTTGCCGGGTTGGTCATTGAAAAAGTCAATGTTGCTGGTATTAGTACATTCATAGAATCCTTCCCCGCCCCAGTGGGCAAATCCTGAACAAAATAAGCATTTGGTGTCCCAACAAGTTAGATGATATCATTTCAAAATTTCATTGTATCCAAAGGTATCCCACATTACCTGTGAATAAAATTAAAACATGTTTAAAATTACTGACAGCGGATTATCTCATACATGATCTACATATCTACATATTCATTCTTCATACAGATGTACTGCCAGTTCCTCACTCGTATTGAGCCCTGCTGGAGTTAAACATTGAAAATCAATTATATATTTGGACTCAAGTTTCCTCATAGAGAGTTCATGACTGCCTCCTCGAATTCCCAGGTCTACACAGTCAATGACTACCATGCGTAATTTGGTCTCATCTTGCATGTGATATTCAAAAAAATGTCTTGCGACCGGATATTGTCTATTCAAATTCCTTATTGCTCTCAGATGTTCTAACACTCTCTTTTTGGCCTCATGTTTAGTGCTACCCACATACCATTTGTTGCATGGACATATTAGTACATAAATACTGTATGGGGTGTTGCATGTCAGTTTCTTTTTTATTGTGAATTCTCTAGATGTTCCCGGTATCATTAGATTGACACAATCTTTGCTAAACTGGCAAGCCTTGCATTTTCTACAGCATTTAAATCCCACATTAGTAGCATGATCTGATTTACTTTTGTCTGTTACGTAGTTCTGACTGAGCTCGTCCCGCAAGGATTTGCCCTTCCGGAAAGTGATCTGGGGATTGTCACTCAAATACTTTTTCAGATGTTCGTCGGTATTAAGAACATGCCAGTATTTTTTAACACTTTTCTCACCTCTTGGGACTGTCCCGAGAAGGTGGGGATAAATCTGATTGTTTCAGATTCTGTCTGGGGCAATTTAGGAGCTAATAGCTCATCTCTAGTTTTGGTGTTACTGCGTTCCACTGCAATAGCAATTACCTTCTTGCCATGTCCTCTCTCTCTAAACCACTGACACATCACTGTTTCCTCTTTCTTATACCCATCGTCTGTACTGCAATTGCGCCTGGCGCGCAGTAGTTCTCCATACGGTATGCTGTAAATAAGGCTCTTAGGATGGCAGCTAGAGGCTCTCAAAAGACTATTTCCTGATGTGCTCTTTCTGAAGAGTCTTGTGGTCAGAATGTTATTGACCACTTCCACTTCCACATCAAGGAACTCCATCCTTGTTTTGCTGATGTGTTCAGTTAGTTAGGTTGAGAGTGTTGACATTCAGTTTGTCAATGAACTGTATGGCAGAGTTCACATCTCCATTCCAAATGAAAAAAATATCATCAATGTACCGCAGCCACAGGGACACATTGTTGAATTCAGTCATTTCTTGGACAACCTGCTCCTCCCACCAGCCCATGAATAAATTCGCGTAGCTTTTTTTTCGCCCCCATTCTGACCACTAGACACTTGGGGGTGTGTTTTGAGCACTTTAAATATGGCCGTCATTGTAATCAGGACGAGCGTGAGCAAGCCTTAACGGCGAAACGCGTCGCACTTTTTTCATCTGCCGAATAAAATCTGCAAACTAACTCCGGGTGTCCTGGTTTACTTCTGGAAGGAGGAGGTATTTGGAGATATATATATATATATATATATATATATATATATATATATATATATATATATATACGCTCCAAAATCCTTCCCACTCCTGGAAGAGAATAAGACAGCACTCGAGGTTGAGGGTTACAAACGCGCTAGATTTTATTTTAGCGGAGGGGTGCACACAGATGCGTTTCGGCGGTCTGCCTTCGTCAGTGTGTGATGCACTGTGTTTGTTTCCAACATTGTTTTAAACAAGCATAATCACTCCCACTTCCAGTCAGGCATGGACACAAACAAGGGGACTTGCGCCTCGCAAGAAACAAATGCGGCCATCTTGTAGTGTGTAATATATATAACACAGAATAGCAAATTGCATAGTAAAGCCCACAGATGGGCAATCGCATTATTCCATGCGTGGCGTGTCAACATCAAAAAACATCATGAGATAGACATAAACCATACAGCCGTATATATATACACATACAATCACTCCATAAAAGAAAATAGGGGAAAGAGGAATCGGGGAAAAAAAAGGAGAGAAAAAAAAAAGAGAAAAATATTGAATAAGGAAATGGTAAAGGCATGATTGTTTTTTCTTTTTTCCCTTAGCACCACCATATAGTATCAGAGTGTAGAGTAGAGAGGGACAGCCAAAGGGTGCAAATACTGGTCATACATCCGGCCAGTGTAAGTAGGGATGGGTTTCCCAGGGGCTGGGGGGGGACATGGGGACAGGGGGTGGTGGGGGTGAAATTTTTAAAATTCCTCATTTGCTGGTACCTTTTTGGTATCATTCAATCTTTAATTGCATCCAAATCTTTTGTCATGGAGTTCAAAAGACTCCTTTGGCCAAGCCAGAGATGTATCGAGGGTTTTTCAATAAGTGGCCTACGGGGAGGATGGAGGTGGTGGCTGAGGAGGAGGTTGGGATCTCATGATGTCGCTCCAGTTCTTATCCTGGAATGTCAATGGCCTGCGCCAGGATAGAAGGGACAGAATACTTCAATTTCTGGGAGATTCCCCGGCCCAGGTCATTGCGCATACAGGAAACTCATCTTCTCAAATCCGAGACTACAGCGCTATTAAAAAATCAGAGATGGATTGATATGTTTGTATGTACGGACCAAACTGCTAATATTAGAGGGATTTTGGTGGTATTGAAAAGACAAGCCAAGGCTCAAATAGTCGAATGTAGGGAAGACCACAGTGGAAGATGGCTTTTACTAAGAGCCTCTTTAGGGGGTGTGCTGTTCTCCCTGGTGGGATATTATGGTCCAAATCAGGACGACCCCTCTTACCTAGACACCATCCGCTGCCACCTAGCGGACTTTTAAGACCCGGTAATCTGGGTAGGGGACTTTAATATTGTATTTAACCCCAAGCTTGATAAATCACCCAACTCTAGAGCCTGTGTCCCTGTTAAATCCAGGCAATCTCTTCTGCTAATTATGGCTCAGCTAGGGTTGGCAGATATATGGAGGGAAAGGGTGGGTGATCAATTTAGGGTTTCCTTTAAGAACCTAAAATACAAGCACAAGTCTAGAATAGACTATGCATTGTTTAGTCAGTCTTTAAGAATCGGTTGAAGATATAGAATACTTGCCATCTCACCTTTCTGATCATCTTTTAGCCTAACTCCTGTCCAACAACACCAGTATAGTTCATGGTCCTTCGATCGCACCATTTTATTAGTGGAGGATAAAATTAATTTCTTTCAATCTGAGACCAAATACTTCCTGGAGGTAAATCTAAATTCAGCAAACATCTCCATGGTTTGGGATGCGCTGAAAGCCTTCTGGAGAGGATGTATTATCAGCAGAGCCTCCCATAGAAGAAGGTTATTTAGGGGCACGATCAAGGGTCTAGAGGTAGAAATGAATACTATTGAGCTTAAACTAGGGGGCCATATAGGCTCAACGGAGGATCAAGAAAAACTAGCCTGCCTTAAAAACCAACTTAAAACTATTCTCCAAGATAGGGTGGCTAGAAGGTGGGAGGCGAGTAAAATCTCTCATTTCAAATTTGGGGAGGCAGCAGGTAAGATACTCGCTTGGAAAATAAAAACAGACCAAGCTCAATCATATTAGAGACATTAGGGTGGAGGGAGAGTCAGCTCCTCGCCTTTCGAACTCCGATATTGGGAGTGCATTTCAGGAATTTTTTCAGACCATATATAGGGACGATATTAGGGAAGACTGTGCAGAGAAAAATATCTGACTTGAAGGGGTCTCTTTGCCCAGACTTTCAAACGATCAAAGACTGGGTTTAGAGGTAGAAATCTCTGAGGAGGTAGTGAGGAAGGCCATTGCTTAGTCTAAACGAGGGAAGGCGGCTGGACCAGATGGGTTACCAGAGGAGCTGTACCGCTCTCTTAGTGAGGCCATCATTCCAACTTTGGCGAAAGTCTTTAATAGTATTCTCCTGAAGGGAGAGAATCCCCCAACTTCATGGAGTGAGGCAACAGTAGTTTTGATCCTTAAACAAGGGAAAGACCCGACTGAGTGTGGATCCTACCGCCCGATCGCACTGCTCAATAATGATTATAGCATCTTTGCCGCCATCTTGTCTAATAGGTTGGGGAGTGTAGTAAATACCATCATACACCAAGATCAAAATGGCTTTGTAAAAGGGCGCCAATTAGCGGACCTCACGTACGATCTAGTGCGGGCCATCGATATTGCATCCACCTTTTCTCTCCCTTTGGCCGCTCTTACCCTGGATGCGACCAAAGCCTTTGATAGGGTGAACTGGGCTTATTTGGCTGCGGTAATGAAAATAATTAATTTAGGTGACAGATTTTGTCGAGTGATAGAACTCTTATATAAGACACCAACAGCTAGACTGCTTGTTAACAGCGCACTGACCGAGGCGTTTAAGATCACAAGGAGTACAAGGCAGGGCTGCCCGCTTTCCCCCCTCCTCTTTAATCTCTATATTGAGCCTTTTGCTCAGGTCCTTAGAGAGGATCCCAATATCCCCTCTTTTAAATTTGCAGGGTGGGAAGGGCGGGTGGCCTTATATGCAGACGACATCCTCATATTGACTGCTGATCCCCACCTTGCTTTTCCAACAGTTATCTAGAGGGCGGAGGAGTTTGGCAAGGTTTCGGGGTATGAAATAAATGCAAATAAAACCGAAATAATGGCCTGGAACATTAGTAATACACAACTTAATGTCTCCTCCACCTTGCGTTATCTGGAGATTAGCATTGTACAGGAGGTAGGGAAAATCCCTGAATACAATCTGGATCGGGTGTTTAAAGCATGTAAGAAGCAGCTAAAATCTTGGGCTTACCTCCCCTTATCCATCTTGGGGAGGATACATTTAGTCAAGTTGTTCATCCTGCCCAAATTCACATTACTCTTCAATTCCATCCCTCTGGCATTTGACACCAAGCAATTAGATAAATGTCAACGTGAGATTAATCTTTTATTTGGAAATATAGAGCCACCAGATTGGCGTGGAAAAAGCTCAGGCGGAGGAGGAAAAATGGAGGGTTGGCATTACCCGACCTTCAAAACTATGCATGGGCTTTTCAGCTCTCGCATTCAAGAATGCTTTTAAAAAAAACCTCTATTACATCAGGAGGTGAAATGTTTCGGGCCATGTTAGAAGGGGCCAATCTACCAGCTGAGGGCTTCTTGTTCAAATTTGGGGATCAAAAATATTTCAAAAAAAGTTTACATTAAAAATTCTTCAATCTTTGGCTAGAAGCTGGGTAACAATTAGAAAGAAAATAGGACTTAGCTATTTTATTAATCTTGCACCACTGTGGGAATCGCCAGGTACTCCATCTTGCATACAGGATAGTTTGGCTACTCCCCTGAAGGATTCTGGTATTATGAAGTGGGGAGAATTGTTGGTAGGGGGTGCACTGCAGCCTTGGGAAGAGCTACGGGGGAGAGTGGGTTCCGGCTTATCCTGATTTAAATATATGCAGTTGAATATTTGGGTGCAGGCACAGCTCAGACAGGGGGCCGCCCTAGGGAAAGACAGCAATTTGGAAGAACTACTGGTGGTAAGGCCAGGGGGTAGTAAAGAAGTTTCACTTTGTATTGGGCAATTTGGGAGGGGGTTGATGGCGATTTTAAAGTCGCTGATGAGTTATGGGGAACAGAGCTAGATATCCAGTGTGAGCAGGTGTGAATAGATTCATTCTCTCTCCTGCATAAATTAGTGAAACCTGCATGGTTGAAGCGAAACCACCTTTTCACAGCTCATCGAGCATACCTCTCTCCTTTAAGACTATCAAAATTCCAGCCCGGGAAAGCATGTAACAAATGCGGTTTGTTGGAAGCATCTGATATGCACATGTTTAAAGACTGCCCCCCCCCCCATTTGGCTTATTAGGGAGGAAGTGAAGGTGTCGCTGGATTCTATCCTCAAGGTCTCTCTGAGCATAAGTCTCCCACTAATCATTTTCGGTATCAATGACAACATCTCCAGCCATGCAAGATCTTTTCTCTTCTATGCTATCCTTTTGGCAAGAAGACACATTTGTAAGTTCTGGGTAGACTCTGCCGTACCAACACACTCTGGCTGGCTGACGTCCCTGTGTGAAACATCTAGAGTCGATCTGGCTAGGGACTGTAGCAGGAAAAAGATCGCATTCTGGGACTTATTGGTACAGTGGAGATAGGACTTCCGGGTCCCCCCCCCCCCCCCCCCATCCTCCCCCTCGGGTCCTATGATTATGCCTTCCCTGCTTCATGGATCATTGTTACAGGTCCCCCAGGTAGATAATATGGTCCAACAGGTTGAAAGATACCTTGGTGGAGTTAACCAATTAGCCCTCTAATCCTGGATGCTTCTTCTGCCAATACCTATTTCGTGTCTTGGTGTGAGATTTATAAAGATCTTTTGAACTTGCCCAGGTAAGACACGCAAGGTGGTTGATGTTTCCTAAATGGGGGTCAAGGCAAATGAGGACAAAAAAAAAAGAATCACCCACTCCACGTTATCATGTTCATCTAAGTTCAAGCACTAAAGCATATAATCTAGAGCATGTGTTTACAACCCCCAAAAAAACATGTAAAATGCATTTGAAATGGTTGTTCATGAACAATTGAGCATTTTGTATAGTACACATTTAAGGAAAATTACTTCATTGTAAGCATATGATATGATATTAGAAATGCTAACTGAATGAATCATGAAAATTACATTTAGGAAATGGCTCTTAGTTACAGAAGAAAAATGTCGAGACCATCCCAAAGCAGAATATACAAACTTTTTGGGTTTGTAGATTAGGCTAATATTGTTCCTAGGAAGTGTTCAAGGAATTCTTGTTCTCTAAGAATAGTTCTACTTTAAGCACATTACTTTTTGTGCCAAAGTTCATTTTTTTTTGTGTGGAAAAAGTCAAATAAATCTGTCGTTAAAATAGAGTTTCAAACTTGGTAGCTTTTGTTTTGAAAAAATTGAAGGTCGAATTTCAGAGTTTGAAAGAACGCTGTGTGCTAATTTCAAAAGTTATTCTCGGTGTCAGGAGAAAACATTAAGTCATCAAGGCTGGCAAAGAAATTGCCTACCACAGTACATGAAAGTTCAACCACTTCATTAAGAAGGTCAATTGTGCACATATGTGAAGCATCGCCATCAGCGTCAGTTGCAGCGTTAGCAAAGTTCATAGCAGATGGCCCCAGCACCGCCAAAACTAACCTACACGAAGGAATGAAAGAAGTTGCCGAATGGATGAAACAAAGCCGTCTGAAACTGAACTCAGACAAAACTGAAGTCCTCATCTTAGGTACATCCCCCTCTGCATGGGACGACTCCTGGTGGCCGGAAGCCCTCGGAAAAGCACCCATCCCGACAGACCACGCACGGAACCTAGGCGTCATCCTGGATTCTTCACTCTCAATGAACAGACAAGTCAGCGCCGTATCCTCTTCCTGCTTCAACATTCTTCGCATGCTCAGAAAAACATTTCGCTGGATCCCCACCGAAACAAGGAAAACAGTCACCCACGCTCTGGTCACGAGCCGACTGGACTACGGAAACACCCTCTACGCAGGTACTACCGCAAAACTCCAGAAGAAACTCCAACGAATCCAAAACACCTCAGCCAGACTCATATTAGACATCCCACGCAACGAACACATCTCTGGTCACCTTAAAGACCTCCACTGGCTACCCGTTAATAAGAGGATCACTTTCCGACTGCTTACCCACGCACACAAATCACTCTACGACATCGGTCCAGAATGCCTCAACTCACGTCTGTCCTTCTACACCCCCTCCCGCCAACTACGTTCTTCCAGCCAAGCCCTCGCCACTGTACCTCGCATCAACAAGACCACCATGGGAGGCAGATCCTTTTCCTACCTGGCTGCTAAAACATGGAACTCACTCCCCGCTCACCTTCGCCTCACCCAGAACCACCTAGCATTCAGAAAGCAACTTAAAACGTGGATATTTGACAAGTAATCCTCCTCCCCTTCCTAAGCGCCTTGAAACCCTCTGGGTATGTAGTGCGCTATATAAATTCTTTGACTTGACTTGACTACCTGTGTGCCTGTTGATCCGCGTATCTCACCTCCAGTTGGATTTTCCAGTGAGATCTCAATGAATACCGTCATCAGGATTGGTAGCCGTTGGGGGCAACACACCACATGAGCCGTTACCGGACCCAGTAATGCGTCCGCATCCGTTGGCATAACTGATGGTAGTGTTAGACAGACATCTAACACGCATTCCTCTCCACAAAGCAGGCATCGTAGAACAGGTAAGATGCAATCTTGCAAGATTGGTCTGAATGACAGGAACCATGTGGTATTCAGATCTCTTAAACGAGCCAAGCCAAGGATCTGTGTTATTCTGTCATGGTACCTCATAGCCTGCAGCGCATTTTCCATGCTGGCTTGGGTATCGCTGGTGGCCGGATTTGCCATAAAGAAGCAGGAGGAATAAAAATAAGATCCCTGCTACGAGTCCCAAAAGTAGAGGCAGTCTGCCGAACACAGAGTGGACGAAGTTAGGAAAAATGCCCAGGACTGCTTCAAAGGGTGCTAACAGTCCGAAAAAAATCGTCATAAATACATATGCAATACCGCTGGTATCAGACATGTTTAAGATATGACCTAACATTTCTGAAAAATGTACTGGGCAGTTTGTTGATAATAATGTATGATCTCTGCAGAGGACCTTGCAACTTGCAGATCATACGTCTCTCTGGACGAGGTCAGTGGCACAGTTTTTTGCAAACGAATGGCTTTCATTCTGCTTAAAGTATCAATTCATATAGAAGAGATGTTCAGTGAAGGCCATAGTGGTGACTGCCCGTCTGTCTTAGTTTTAGGAAACAATACTTGCATACAGCAAGTGACCCTGGCTGACACAGTAACGAGATATCTTATTCCTGGCATCATTCCACAACAGCTGTGATCATTTAACATAACGTAGCTACGATTGGAAAGCTGCTTGAAAATTGGATCTATCAGCGCTGTGGGCGAACCTTGCAGGTGGCAAGAAAGGTTATTGGAAGAACCTTCGCAGGCTCCGTGTAAATTAATACCTTGACACAAGTGTGTACTGCTTAGTGAGTTTTCACAATTTGTACCACTAAGAAATACTTCCTTTCCCCCACTCCAACATTTGTGTGTATGGTAAATCTCAGGTCGACTTAATGTATTCTTTACCCAACCTTTCAGACAGGCCTGCTGGTATTTGTTTTAGCCAATACTGAAACTGGAAAGTCGTCACTGTTATCGTGATGGTGCCATGTATTATCCATTCAACTGATGGTTACTCAGAAACGGTCAATGGTAATCTCTCCAGTTTTATGATGCTCAGCACCGTATAGTCTGCTCCCCTCTGTGCCAACGAGATTTGTTTATCTGTAAGGTTAAATACAGTAAACAGTGATGTAGTGTTGATTAAACGCCAGGGCACATAGCCAGAACAAAGGTTTTGCAACGTCCAGCCTAATAGCATTATAGAACGTAATTGACACTGGCCATGTTGTAACATTAGCAAGTCCTGTTCCATTATGCCTATGGCAGAGGATAAAATGCTGTCCAAAGAATAAATTCTGGACGACAGAGTTGTTAACCCATTGTCAACTACAGAGAGTGATTTCTCTAGGTTAATACAATGAGTTTCTCATATTCTTTCAGCTGTTTCCATTTGCGTGACTTTCCAAGCTTCATCGTAAGCAGCGTATATACCGGCGAATATGAAACATTTATGACGTGGATTACGAGTTCCTATCAAGAATTCTCGTAAATCAATGCCATCTTTAAGCAAAGATAAGTGTTTTATTTCCGCTAGTGTGGATTTCTGTAGCCATTCAAGGCATTGTTTTCCTACACTGTAAGTTGTTATTATCCCTGGATGTTGTTTTTGGATATATCTTGGATCTGGCCGAGTTACTGTGAACCCTTGTGTGTTGTTCAGGAATCTATCTTGACAGTTATTCGTGTCTGTGGGTCAGATTAACAATTTTTCCGATTCAAGATTTGTTCTGTTCTGTTGTAAAATATAATTTACGTCTACCTCCTCATCTGAAGTAAAATTTCTATCAGGTGTGGGCTTAGGTATGGACGGTTTGTTTAAATCTTTTATCTTAGCAATGCCAAGACAAGATGTCTGTTGAACAGTGTCATTTAAGAACAGTATTTGTTCTGGGATGATGCAGGCTCTGAACAATGCTTCTAAGCCTTGTTCCTGCCAGTCTTTTGTGCCCCAAACAGTTTTTGTCTCAATGTTGTTTTTCCAAAAGTCAAAGCCTAAGGTGGACAATTGAGCATAAAAGGCAGCAGAATAAAATTGTTTAGTATTTGTCAACATACTTTTCATGCCTGTCTTATTCATATTTTTAAAGTAAAAACTTTCTGGGTTTGTAACATTAAAACCTTTGAAATATGGAAATTTTCTAAGAAGATTTTTAGAACTACCTTTTTGGAGGTGTTGGACAATGTTCCCATTGATTATAAGTTAAAACATTTCTAGGGTTTGCAGATTTATGCAAGTAATGATGGCCAAAATGATTAAAACAATACATTTCTTCATAATTTGCTGAACCTTCTAAGTATTCAAGTTTTGTAAATTTTGCTGACATTTCTAAGTCTACCATCATGTTATTAACAGTCTCAAAGTCCCCAATCATCAGAAAATGTGCTAGGTGAGACAAAATCACTCAAGGAAACCTTAAATTGATGAGGAATCTTTAGCAGCTCAACAGGGCCATAAATGTCATAATCAGTTGTATCCCATGCTATTCCACCAGGTAGTGGGACCGCTGGGATGTTCACTGATGACAGGCCTCGTTGTTCACAATGAGATGATTTGTGTCCCTTCAGGAGTAAGTTGATGTTCTTACTTGCTGTGTCCATTTTAATGTGGTTTCCATCTATCAGATTTCCCAAACTTAACACAAGAATGAGCCATAGCAGGAGATAAAGTACACCTAACACAATCTAAAGTTCAACCCAAGGTGAAAGCAGATATGTATTAGTAAGCTCTTGACCAAGTTCCTTTACTTTTTCCTTGAAATATTGTTTTGCTGGCGTAGTTTCAGGTTCACTAGAATCCTCAGAAAAGGTATTGAAGTTGATAAAATAGCCAGAGGCAGATCTGTCAATTGTTGGTATTGCATCCGGATTCTTTGAAATCGCTGGAGTTACTTGTTCTCTTGACAAGTTTGTATAGTCAGATGCTGCATTGTAGAAGGGAGTTTCTTGACGAACTGTTATTTGGGTTGTGGTTTTACCAGGTCAATTGACACAGACCCGTTCTCCTTTTTTCATAGCAAGGGGCGGCAGCAGCACTGTTCTTGATCCGTAAATTGCTAGTACAGGTACTGGTTTTCTGTAAGAAGGCCCAAATTCCTTCTTATCCGCTATTTTCTCCCTGACCAGTTCACCAATCTTTGGAATCCAGACAGGTCTTGCTGGAAACAGGTGGTTTTTCTTCAGTGGTCGTTGGCTTTTCGCTGGTGTTGCTTAGACTTCTTCTTGTTTCATTAAAGTCCTGTAAAACAGCCAAACGATCTTTGATATCAAAGGGTTTTTGTTCCACCACTGAAGTGTGATGATTGAGGTCTTCAACCAACATTCTAGTACCAAAAGGGATTTCGTGTGGAGTGATTCCACCCAGAGAATTTCTTGGCAGGTTATTAAGACTACGTTGGACATTTATTAGATGTTTGACCCACCCATCACCTGAACCTAATACCCTAGCTGTTATAGATTGCTTTATGTCACAGTTTTCTCTCTCCACAACCGAATTTCCCTCAGGATGGAATGGACTAAAAAATCGCAATGCAACGCCCAAGCTGGCCAAGGCCTCCTTGTAAGCCCTAGAGCTAAACGCGGGACCCTGGTCAGAATTTAGCGTGCCGATTGAGTATGTGCTGATAAAGACTCGCAAATCTTTTATAACAGTTTGGGCGTCAGCTGACTGCTGAGGCCACATTCAAATGAACCTCGAGCATGAATCCACCGCGACCATGATATATTTATAGTTGCCATTGAAGAAAAACAAGGGGAACCCAGTAAATGGCTCAGGACCATGGGTATCGAGTATTTATAAAGGAAACAAGCGGTCCTTAGCATATGAGAATAAGAGTAAACAGATATTATATAGACCACAATGGGCTGCTATATAGTTCAGAGTCCCTTGTCCAGCCGGACAGGGAATTTTTATTGATCTGGTAAGTCGTTTAATGTGAGGATACAAAACATAACCAAAACATTAGGGTTACAGTAGGGCACAGTCCTGTGCCGTACGTAGGAGAGAAGTAAAAAGGACAGTGAGTGAAAGAAATATCAGGCAAACAGGGTGAGCTTACAGGTCACTGATGCGAATTTAAATTAGCAGTGTATCCTGGAGTTTTTTTTTACTGAAATTTGTTTTATTGTTGCATCAAAGTATACAGGTACAGTGTAAATGATCTGCTGACGTGGCCTCAACATTCAGCCACGAACAGCCAAGCGTGCAACGTTTTCTTGTATTTATATAACTGGTGCAAACATACATTTCCTTGAATAGTCAGTGTAGATCCTACAAACATGTCCGCAGGCCGGGAAACAGTGAATCTGCATCGCCAATAGGGCGGTGGATAATAGCAGGTATGTAGGTTCCCGCCTCGAGAGCGTAGGATTGAGGTCTGTACTGTCCATACAGTGGTGGCACCTGAGAACGGGGGGGACAAAACTGTGGGTGAGAAGCGTGTGGGCGCTGGCAGGGTCTAAGCAGGGGGATACTGGCGACGGGTGTCGGGGGGGGGGGGGCCACGGAGCTAGTTGGTCTGCGCTCCAAGAGAGGGGGGGGAAGAGGGGTGAGCAGGGGGTGAGTACCCCCCGTGTATGCGGGCATTGAGGTGGGTGGCATGACATATGAGAGTTTGATCAGGATGTAGAGGGTACCGGGAGACGGTCCCGGGATGGTTGATACCATGTAGAGGCTACTGATTCTCTTGGGCGGGGGGGAGGGGAGGAGTAGGCTGGTCTTCTGCATGTGTGGACTGCTGTAAGCTGTGGAGGAGCATGGCCCATTCCATGGATAAGGGAATTTTGCGCGCACCCCTGGCTTCTTCCTCTCTAAGGGCATCCTCTTCCGCCGCCGCCCATTTACCGACTGCGCCCTTCCATGCCGCTGCAGAGGGACCCTCCGGGGAACGCCAGCGCATGGCTATACATCTGTTTGCCAACAGGAGTGCTAAGGACACGAAGCGTCTGTGCACCGGGTCTCGCTTAGGAACATGAAAGATGCCTAGTGCACTGGACTCCCAGGTGGCTAGTGTAGTGAGACCCGTAAGGTCCGCCAGAGTGTCATGTACCGCCCGCCAAAAGGGGTGAAGGTTGGGGCAACTCCAGAACATGTGCCGAAAATCTGCCGTAGGGGAGCAGCATCTGGGGCAAAGGAATGGTGTGGAGGGATAGAACTTCTGCAGTCGCGCTGGAGTGAGGTATGCCCTGTGTAGGATGTAGTATTGGATGTTCTTGAAGCGGGCGTTCCTAGAGACGCGTTTTGGGGCCTCAAGTGCTTTAGTCCATTCAGAATCGTGTAGTGCGCGACCTATGTCCTCCTCCCATGTGGCTCGCAAAGTCTTAAGGGGAGCGTGTGAGAGTTCCCGGATGGATTTATATAACCAGGTGATTAAGTGGCGTCCCACCCCCATATGTAGAATTGTATGTATTACTGGATGCGTGTCTGGCTCGCCAGTGCAGAGATTAAAATGGGGTCGGTATCCGTCGAGTAGCTGTCTATATCTGAGGAATTGGCCTGGGGGGAGTCCGTATTCAGCGGTCAGGCGGTCCAGCGATTTTAGCTGGCCTTCCTCGAAGAGCGATTCCAGATCCGTGATGCCACAGAGTGACCATTCGGTGAACAGTGGAGCAGTAAAGTAGGAGTCCTGCCTGGGGCTGCCTATCAGTGGTAGTAGCGGGGAGTACGGAGGTCTACTGGGGGACAACCGGTGGATTCGCATCATGCACCGGCGCGCTATCGCCACTCGAAGGGGGTATGTGCGCCGAGGCTTGGTGCCCGGGAGGAGAAGACGGGTGAGTTCTGGGGTTGCGATTCTGCCGGCCGAAGTGACAGTCTCCTGAGGGTAGCGGTCCGCCGTCCAGTAAGACAGCCATTGGAGTTGTGCCGTGAGGAAATATGCCTCGAAGGATGGAGCTCCAAGTCCACCCTGCGTCGTGGGAAGTTGGAGGGTTTTCAGGGCGACCCTGTGTCGGCTCTCGCCCCAGATAAGGGTTCCTAGGAGGGAGTCGACAGCGCGGAAGAAGGACCTGGGTGGTATAACCGGCAAGTTTGTGAAGTGGTAAAGGAGCCGGGGAAGCATCACCATTTTAGCTAGGGCTATCCGTCCTATCGGGGCTAGTGGGAGTTTATTCCAGAAGGCGAGAGTCGGGCGCAGGCTAGCAAGCACTGCGCGGTGATTACCCTCAAACATGGCTGCCGGAGAATGGTACAAGCGGACACCGAGGTACCGGGGAGCCTCCGCGGACCACGAGAGTTTATACGGACCGAGCTCGACTTCCCGGGGGGGGGGGGTAGGCTCGAGTGTAAGGGGTAAACTGTGGACTTGTCCCAGTTCACCTGTAGGCCCGAGGCGTCTGCAAAGTCCATCAATGTCGCTCCTATGGGGGCCAGGTCCGCTTCGATGTCCCGGACGTATATGAGGAGATCGTCCGCGTACATGGACACGCAATGCATGTCATCCGCAAGGGGGATGCCCCAGTCTACACCCTCCAGGCGTAGCCGAACCGCCAGCGGCTCGACCACCAACGCGAATAAGAGCGGCGACAGGGGGCACCCCTGTCTTGTGCCCCGCCGAACTCCGAATGCTGGTGATATACGTTTCCCGATCCGAACCCGAGTGGTGAGATCGGTGTACAGGAGGCGTGTGTACCCCATGAGCGTCGGGCCGATATTAAGTCGCCGCAGGACAGAAAAGAGATAGGGCCAAGTGAGGGTGTCGAATGCCTTTTCCAGGTCCATAATGAGGCAGGCGGCGCGAGGAAATCGGTCGTGCACCTGATCCTGAACATGGAAGACTCGGCGGAGATTCTGGGAGGTGTTTCTTCCCGGCATGAAGCCGCATTGGTCGGGGTGGACCAATGGGCGAATGATCTGCGCATACCGGTCCGCCAGGATTTTCCCCAGGATCTTACAGTCGGCCGACAGGAGCGTGATGGGGCGATACGACCCCATATGGAGTGGATCTCTGTGGGGCTTGGGAAAGGTGACGATCACGGACTCCCGTAGTGACTGGGGCAACCTACCTAGATGAAGAGACGCCCCGAACACCGCGACAGACGGGGGACCACTAGGGGGGAGAATGTTTAGTAGTATTCTAGTGGGAAGCCGTCCAACCCCGGCGCTTTATTACGAGACATGGCCCGTATCGCCTGGGTTATGTCAGACAGGGCAATCTTGGCGTCGAGGGAGCGTTTGTCGGCGTCCGATATTGTGGATAGAGTCAGAGGATCTAGAAAGTTGTCAACAGAAGATGGGGAGTACTGGGTCGGGGTCCCGTACACCTGTGTATAATGACGCTGGAACGCCAGGAGAATCTCGGCTTGTGAGCGCACCAGCACACCGTCCGGGTTGATAATATCCGTGATTGGCTTGATTTCGGTGTCCTGCCTTGCCATCCAAGCCAGCAGCGCCCCAGTTGTGTCCCTGTCCTTATGCATCCTAGAGGCGTAAGCCCTAAAATTATACTTCCGGAGATCGGCGCAGGCGGACTGGTATTCCGTCTTAGCCTCGGCCGTGAGCACAGCGTGCTCCTCCGAGTCGTCAGGTCGTTTAGTGAGTGCGGCCAGAGCCTGCTCCGAGGTCAGGAGTGTCCGCTCCAAGGTGCGGCGAACCCCCACCACCTGTTTGATGCATTCTCCCCTAGCCACCACCTTATACTCGTCCCACTCCACCAGTACCGACGACGCTGTGTTCGCGTTATGTGTAAAGTAGTCCTGTATGCTGGTTTTGTGTGCGTCTCTGAATACTGGGTCGGTCAGGCAATCCCTAGGGAGGCGCCAGGTGGGGACCGGTGGGTGGGGGGGGCGCCAGGTTAGACGTATAATGTGAGCGTCATGATCCGAAAGGATCTGGCCTAGGTAGTCCGTAGACGTGATCTTAGGGAGAATTGGTGCAGAACAGAGGAAGCGGTCTAGGCGGACCCGGAGGTTGTGTGGGATCGAGTGGAAGGAGTAAACGCGAGCCAGTGGGAGGAGGTGTCGCCATGCGTCAGTGAGCGCCCAGTGTGTGACCCATGTCCTAAAGAGCTCTGCCTGCCGGGGAGCCGGGGAATGTGCGGGAGGAGGATGTGAGCGGTCCAGGGCGGGGTCCAGTGTGCAGTTAGTTGCCTCCCAGTACCCATGGGACTGTGGTGAACTGGGCCAGAACACCCGTGAGGTGATCCCAGAATTTATCTTGGTCTGTGTTAGGGGCGTAAATGCTGCCAAGGAGTATTCCCTGCCCGTCCAGTATTCCCTCCAGAAGCGCATATCTGCCCTCTTTGTCTACCACCCGTCGGAGCACCCGGAAGGGAGTACCCGGTCTGACCCAGATCAATGCGCCGCGTGCAAACGCTGAGTATTGTGTGGCACAGAGGGTCCCACGCCATTTAGATTGCAGGCGAGTGAGTTCGGTAGCGTTTATGTGTGTCTCCTGTAGGAGTGCAATATTGGCTGACATGCGTCTAATGTAAGCAGTGTATCCTGGAGTTAATCATACATACAGTAATACAATGGGGTAACATGTATGAATTACTCATAAAGGAGTCGACGTTTCGATCCCACGCTCAGTTTTAAGGGGATCATCTTCAGGACTTGAAAAATGATATGCCTGAATAGAGCTTTTTAAACGCCTGTTGAAGAAAAAGCAAGGAAGAAAGCAAAAAATAGGTGCAGTCAATTTAAGCATAATTATAGCAATGGTCAGCACTAGCTATTCACTTACAGTATTTGGAACCGCAGTGAGGGGTGTTGCCAGATGGCGTGGGCATTCAGTGCAATCCTTTAGAAAACCATATTACTATAAAATTTATAAAATATTTACAATTCATATATTGATGTTTTTGACAATTTGTAAGGCGGCCGCAGTGTTTGGAAAGGAGGGATAGGCAGGTAAAAGTGAGCGGGGTCTATTGAGTTTCGCACTGGGGATTTGGCGTGATGCCGTGGTAGGGAAGTGAGACGGAGTCAGTGTCACAGGCCCAGTGGTGGGGTAGTTACCGTCAATTCAGTGCATTATTGTACATCAATCGACCGGGATAGTAAGATTGCGAGCAGTCGCTAGGAGGGGAGACATACCACTTGTGAATCCGTGATTGAAGTCAGTTCAATTGAGCAGGATGGTGTCATTTTATGTTTCTTGGGAACGATGTTATTCATCAGTGCTGCACTGTGTGTATTTTGTACTGCAAAAGTTTTGCAACAAGAGTTTAAATGTCTGTAATCCAAAACTAGACGATATGTATTGTCTGGTTTGGAGACAGGAAACAAAGGATTGTTCATTGATGAGGTGCATGTTTCAATCACCCCTTGGTATTCAAGTTGACCTAAGATCTCCCTGACTTGTTTTTTAGCTTCCTGCTTTACTGGATACTGCCTTTGAGCAGTAGGTGGATTTTTCAACTGGATTTTATGGTGAGGAGAATCCTCATCCCATCCCACATGATTTTTGTATAATGCTGGAGCCTGGGCTACAGCCCATTTTCTGGCATAGGTGTATTTTTTGTGAATAGGAATATGATTACAGAAGGCTGGCATAGTGATTTCTTCGCCATGTGGGCACTCCCTGACAAATTCAGGTGGCCAGTCTTTTTCAGCCAGAAGGATGTCATAACCCTTAGATAGTTGTTGAGAGTGATTTTATTTTTCTAGTTATGTCCCCTTCTATTCGGAGTGTTACTTAATATAACTTATTGGGTACACTAACCCTGGTGTCGGCAGCTTCAACCTGAGTGCATTCAATCAGATCCACTGTCTCCAGATGATCTTTCAGGATCCTGCGAGCTATGGTGACCTCTGCTGCTCTGTCCAGCATTGTCTGGGCCCACTCCCCGTTCTTGAGTTGTGTCCTCAAGATCCTCAGCATGTCTGATTTTAATACTTGCTACCTTCTTTTTGGAGAATTGAGATTTCTTATTTTTTGGAACGTGTTGTTCGTCTTTGGACTTCACGCGTTCTTCTTTTTGTTATGATCGTCAACTTCTTCCGGATTTCTGCGAGGAAGTCTGAAAGGTACGAGAGGATCGTGTATCAGTATCTTGATATCTATCAGATTTTCTTATGTTATCCCTATTTCTAAGGTTTTATTTCTTTTCAGAGTGCTCCTTTTGAGGAGATCTACCTCTGGACTGAGAGCGCTTCTCTTTAGGAACGGACTGTCTACTATTTTCCCATTTCTTTTTAGGAGTAGTTAGATTGTTTTTGATAAAAACTTTTTCAGGATTTTCTGTTAGTTCAGGCTTTACAGGTTTCCCTCCCAAACTATCTCTTCCTAGTTCTTCATAGGATTTTTCAATAAATCTGGCAAGTTCATACGGTTGCTCAGTCAGGGACGGCTCTAGGCTCATGGTGGCCCTGTGCAGGGAGCATAGGTGGGGGCCCCGGGAACTTTGCCATTAACCAAGGCGTATCTCGCTGCTCATATGTCACCCTTCAACTCAACAAGCACGGCTAGTGCATATAAAAGGCAGCCAGAAACAAACACTCACGCAAACAACCACACATTTGCGTGCTCACGAACGCACAAATGTGCATGCACGCACACATGCACTCACGCACAACAGGAACACACACACACGTTGAGGAGCACACAGACGCATGCATTTGTGAGTTCTCGGTTATGCACAGGCACACACTCAAATGTGCATACACACGCGTGTCGTGAACATGCATAATGCAGACAAACCATTCAGTATTGACTACGCTGCGCATCTGAGACATGTTGTTAACACTCACATAACTAGGCAGCTCAACTGGAAAGACAGGCGATTACTTTATAAATATTTTGTGAGCAGTCTCGTCTCAGAGACAGAGTCAGACTCGACTCTCACCGTTCCGTTGGGAAGGAGGGTTCACACTGAGAAAAAAAATCACCAAATTGGGGCGCAAAGGAAATATTCCCAAACCTTAGTGGTGCTCTACGGAAGGCCTTACACTGGTCATTGATGTTGGTACCCACCTCCCACTGTCACGTGGCTGTCACTGATCGGAATACACAGAGCATTCTTCACCATGCTTTCAACCTATTCTAGATCCAGGGAATGTAACTTAGTCTTAAAGGGGAAAGGTGGACATTTCACAATCTCTTGCTGTAGTCCGGGAGCCTCACCGCTTACTTTCAGAACCAGTGCGAGCCTCTTTCTAAATTTCTGTTTATTAGATTAGATTTCTCGTAGTCTATTAATCAGCAAACCTATACCATTCACAAACTTTGCAAACATTGGAATAGGGAAGTCTTACATTAAACAGAAACTTCTGTCTTTGGTGATGTAAAAGGGTGCGTCCACTTTTAAAAGCTTGTGTTAGGACTTAATAATAGTATGAGAGAGCTCACTATACTGAGCATTACAGCTTCAAATCACAGAATGCCAACTTATCTCTTCATCCTTCTGGGAGTGATCACATGCTTCCAAACACTTGGGGAGCTCGCTTTCGCTCCCTTTGTGTCTCGCTCTCTTTCACCTTCTGCGTTTCTCTCTCTTTCAGCTTGTGTATCTCTCAGACAAAGTGCCTTAGCTTTAGTCAACTTGTCAGTATAAAGTTAAATGTTTGAATCGTTTGGTCGTTTCTAGGAAACATGATCCAAAAAGCGTGTGTTATTTTAATGTTGGTCTTTTTCGCATCAACAAACTTCTTTTTAGGCTTTGCACAAAATATTGTAAAAAGGATTGAAAAAAAAATCTGAAGGGGACACCCGGATTTGAACCAGGGACCTCTTGAACTGCAGTCAAATGCTCTACCACTGAGCTATATCCCCACCTGTTCCATCTCTCCACAATAAGGAATATATTTGTTTTCATTGGCCCTTCCTGTGCAATATCTTTTAGTTTTACATTTCCGTCTTGTAGTTCGTTTTTTCCGCTCAGCTCTATCCTCAAGCCATTGGGGTTTTTTAGCACTGAGCTACAAACATATCCTCCAATTCTGTTCCTGTCCTTCACCTCTTTGGTGTGCCTGACCTATATTCACCGGTCTTGTTCTTTATTTCTCCACTGACCTACGTGGCCCTGCTTCAAGGCGCGCCCCGAATATGATGACGTTTCACCTTCTGAATCCGGACAGAAAGCCTTCTTAAATAGGATGTTTTTGATTTTACCTCCGCGAGACGCCATGGAGCAGCACCTGGAGTCAGGGGCCGCGCCGGGGATGGCACCCAGGCCCTCTGGGGGCTTCTGCACAAGCAGTCAGGACAAAACCCTGCCAGCTGTCAAAAACGGCGCCTCAGTCAAACAGTATCTGTAAAGCGCACTAATCACCACAGCAGTGCTTAATTTGTAAGATTTGAAGTGCTGGTGCTCAAATCTTTGTTGGAGGCCACACCAACTTTTCTCTGGCTCTACCCCCTTCCTCCGATTTAACCAGGCCTGGGATCTGTAGAACAGGAAAAGTCTTTTGTCCAAGATCACACAGCATTGGTCAAGTGGGAAGGCATTATTTGAAGGACCGTCTCCTTGTGCCACGATCGTCAAGCAAATACAGGCCGGACTGTCTGTAAATGAAATCTCTCTTCAGGGATAGACTACAAATTTATAATGACATCCGGGGGATTTAAGGTGCATGATAAAGAAAACTAAAAGTACCAGGATGCATCGAGAAAAACAGAAGTGAACGAGCTGTGCATGCCTGACACGGGCTAACTGTCAGTGCTCAAGGATCATTTGTAAACCCTGTCTCATGCATACAGAGGCACCCTATCTGAGCATCTCGCATAATTCCCGCTCACAGCATATACCTGCTATGGGCTCGAATACAACACCGACGCATCAGCCAGTGCATGGCTAGATGTGTGCGTGAAATAAATGTAGAGGTGGAACCTTGTCAGCAGCTCTGGACACTGGTAGACGAGCTGACTACAGTGCAGATGTAATGTTCAGTATGCAGAAGTCTAATAATGCACGCTTCAAACACTATAAATAGCAGGTGCTTCTTTTTAGCCAGTTGAATCTACGCATTTCATTGCCCCTGGAAGGATGAAAAGTAGCTCAGGAGTAGTCAATTTCAATTTAAACGTATGCATTTCATATAAGAGCCCCGGGCGATGCTCAGACATGCTGGAGACAGTAGCCTCGTGTCATTTTATTACAAGCAACCGGACGGATGCACCAGACCACAACCTTAAATAAAATGATGGATGGAAGGCGTAGACACGTCACGAACACTTCTATCAGTGCGCCGACTGGGACTTGAACCATAACTCGAGACCTCGGCAGTAGCACATTAACCCTCAGTCATGCATGCGTTTTGAAACTACTAGCAGTGCACACTCATCCAAAAGGAATACTATAACAAGAAACATACACAATTCATATAGCTACAAGCCAGGTGAAATACTGCAAACCCTGCAAGGCGTTAAATACCTCCAATGCTGCAATTCATATACATCGATTAGCCATTTATCGCCATGAGGTCATGAAAGTAGTAACAGGCACTGCGCTAACAGAGACCTGCCTAATTTAACAAAGGTATATAGCGACGAGTCGATGTGTTAGAACCCGCATGCGTGGCATCCGCAACCCAGAAGGAATGGCACACAACCGCGCGTCTTTTAGACTGGTATAGCGCCTCAACCGTGCCTGCCAGATAGGCCTGGCGCAGTGTGTGCGCTAGGGACAGTCTGATACAGGAGTATGTCTGTCAGCTGGAGGAATGTGTGTCTGGCCGCTCTGGCGAGAAAGATGACGCATGCAGCCTGGGCCTTACCTGGGCTGCCTGATTAACTGCAGTGCAGACTCGACTCCTGACTAGCTGTCACGGGTCGGGACTCGAGTGAGAGTAGACTCGTCTCTGCAGTCTGTCCGTGTTAGCTCCAGGCGCTAGGAGTTGATGACAGTGATGGCAGGCTTCCTTCTTCCAGTACGTTCCGAGGACCACCACCACCACCACAGAATGCAGGCACACGCCGACTGGAACTGTGTTCGTCACCGCGGGATGGACTGATGATGACTACGGAATGGTTTCTGTTTCATTCATCGACATGCCACTGCTGTGCTTCGGAGTCTGTGGAGAGCTGCAGGTACACTTTGGCTGTGCTTGGACAAGTTTCTCTCATCTCTAGTGGTAGTACATGGTTGGTCAGTTTCGTGGAGCTTCTTGAGTGCATTTGTTTACCTACGTTTGTGTTTGCAATTATCAGAGCGGCACATTTCAAAATGAGTCAGATTTCTCATGAGATTCTTTTCGTATGAGGTTGAGTCTGCGCAGACTCGAATCCTCGGCTTCTGACGTCTGCCAGACCCGATGCCCTTGCTGAGAAACACCGCCACTGCCAATCAGGGACGAGAGCCGGAGGCCGCCAAATCCCTGCCAGGGGCCGCCACGCAAATATTGTATCCATCCTCGTGGCGGCCCCTGGGGTTTGGCGGCCCTGTGCAGGTGCACAGTTTGCACATGCTTAAAGCCGGCCCTGGCTCAGTAATATCGAGTTCTTTTCATTTTTGGCTGATTGCCACTGATGCTGCTTCACTGATAATGTTAGCTAATAAGATAGCTGAGACCTGTTTGAAATCTTTCAGTAATTTCATACCAAGATTCAAGGCTGGTTCTGGACCGTATTCATTTTGAATCTGTCTCAGAACATCTGGTATTATCGCCATAGACGGGACACCCTATGTTTTTGTGTTTTTGTGTAGATTGAAGCCAAGACTGTACCCCAAGTGTCATAGTCCTCTACATGTGGTGCAATCCCCATTGGTAAACAGATTGTTAGACTCCTGTGTTTCTCATGAGGTGTACTATCAGGAAATACTGTCTCTATTTGAGTAATTTTCTGGGCTAACCAGAATGGAATTTGTTCCCTTTTTGCGGGCAACTTACCGATTACTGACTGTATAGTCTGTGGTGTGATTTTGTTTGTGTTCACCTGATGAATGTGCTGTGGAATTCTTATAGAAGGTTGGACTGTTAGGGTCCGCATGACATATTGCACCAATTGTCTATGTATTTTAATTGATTGTTTTAGCTGAGCTAACAATTCTATATCTGACATTCCTTCAATGTTAGGATGTGGTGTATAGCTGGCCAATACCGGCCATGTAGCTCCTGGTCTACCTAGCTGACCAAGCCTGGTAATGAGATTTTGATGTTGTAGGGTGCCATTAAACCAGAGCTGATGCTCTTGGTAAGTTAGTGGAATTTCAACGTCCTCGAAAGGAACGTATTCCGCTGGATGTTCCTCTATCTTGTAGAAGTGGAACACATGTGTTGTTGGATTTGCCTGTGTAAAGACAACCCAAGAATAGAATACCTCTGTCTGTCTGTCGATATTCATGTGCCTCTATGACAAATATAACCGTACCACCTCTCGGTGATAGGCCATTTTCTATAAGCTTTACAGCTATGGCTTTTCTCACGTTTTCCGGGATGATTATAGCATCAGGGTCATTTTGTTGGAGACCTGTCTCGTCTAAACGCGGTCGGGTAATAGTGCCTGCAGGTCCACTGCTCTCTTCGTCGCTATCTTGCATTTTGTTGCAAGTTTAGCAGAGAAGGTTTCAAGGAAATAAAGAAAAGGTGCACAATATTTTGGAACTCTGTATCCTTCAACATTGAACAAAACCAAAAACAAATACATAGGATTTTTCGTCCTACTCAGTTTAAGGCGGATATTTTATCCTTTAACCCACTCCAGACGTCTATTGGAGTTTTTACGGGATAAAAGGGTCTCTGAGAAAAGCACGACTGAGTTACTCTAGTATCTAGCATTAAATTAGTGCCTTACCAAACGTTGGACGCCATGTAGTGTAGTTCCTATATTCCTAATAGGCTCTGCGCATTGGAATAATCTATCCTATAGATTAGACGTAGGACTTAGGTCGACTAGGTCTCTATCGAATATACTAGACTTAATTGTGTGTGCCAGCTAGCTCAGAGGTCACTAGAAACTTTCTCAAATTCACAAGAAGGGATTAGTCTCTGACAACTGCATAAACATGAAAACTTTGTTTCCCCAAGATAAAACGTATCTTCAGAGTCATGGAAACAATAGATAGATATTTCACTCAGTCAATCGTGCATGCTTCGTTTCACTAGAGGTGCAGAGAAAGTATAAAGACGGGCTTTTTCTATAAAAGGTTTTATTGAACAGTCTTCTTTCTCAAGCATAAGAAATGAACTGCTACAATCGTAAAACTTTGTAAAATATAATGCATACAGTATAAATAGTAGAATAAAATAATACTGTAAGAGCATTGTATGATACCTAAACCATATATAAATACATACATAAATAACAGAGGCTAAAAGTACTCAACTAGTGCTTCTAAAATACGCCTACCCCGGTGTACCTAACCTAAGCTTAGCACGAGGGAAGAAGTAAGTGAGGTGTAGCATAAATGTAGTATTATTTTGCCAAGAATCTGCTCAAGATTTCTCTACGGGTTTAATCAGCTCTGTACCTTAGTTTGGAATGGATAAGGTCAGTCTCAGGACTCGATTTCCCAACAACCTGCAAGGGTAGCTTGGAAACACTGGAGCTGGATTTCTCGGCAGGAGAAAAGACAGCGTCTCTCTCAGTGCGTCTGCTGGAAGGTCGGCTTCCTTCAGCACTTGCTGTAGCAGGGTGCGTCGCGCAAGTAGATAGTCGAACTGCTCCAAACCACTGTGTGTTTGCTTGGGCAAGTGTGGGCATATATATACCTTGAAGGTGCCGGGTTTGACGTATGGTGGACATAATAACGTCATCAAAGAGTCTCAGTTCTTTGAAAACTCCATGAGTTCTTGGACGAATCCATATTCAAGCAAGGGGAAGTCCCTAGCTGCTAAAGCGGAGTTTTCCAAGAAATCGTTGTGGATTTTCAGAACTAGTGGAAGCAGCCCTGCCGTATTTGGATTGCATGAGCTATGCCTAAATATGGTTATGATTTCTTTGCCTATATAAGGATATGGTGATTTATACCTATATAAGGGCATGAATCGGGAAACTTACAATAGAGACCTAAAATAATACATAACAAGGTAACACCAGCTGGCCCCGACACATACCTGTTCATCCGTACCATATTACCCGAACTGACATTCAACTGCAGGAAGTGACCCGGATGCACAATCCTCACAGTACACAACTCGAGGAAGTAACCTCGCCCACGTGTCATGTGTTCACACAGGAGGAGAGACAGTGGTGTGACACAGCAAAAAGAGGAGGAGCTGACCCTAGAAGGATCGACAAGCAGGCAGAGAAAAGGGACTGGGCAGAGCAGGAAGAGGAGGCGAGTCGAGGAGAGAGAGAGAGAGAGAAGGCGAGTCGAGCAGATCGTGCGGAAGACCCAGGAGGCGGAAAACGAGAAGAAGACGGAGCCGAAACCGAAAGAGAAGACGAGTGGTGGAGCGAGGAGTGGTGGTGTCCACTGAAGGATGTTGAAGAGCGGCCACAACTCAGGAGAGTTGCAGCAGAGCCGATGAGTGTCCACGGGAGGGGCGAATAGCGGGAAGGGACTGAGGGCAACGGGAGGGCACTCTGGTCAATGTGAAGGAACAAGCGCACTAAAAAAAGGGCACTGTGCACCCACGCTGATCAACCCCATCACACACCTTCACGGAGACCCTGTGCCACAACACCCAACTATCTCATATCGGGCCCCTGTAAGTCCCTCCTGATTGTTAAAGCGAAGTGCAGAGTCAGGAAGTAGGATCCCACTAAAAGAATCGAATCAGATAGCATGAGAAGAAGCATTGTCTGTCTTTATTCTAGTTTCTTTCCTTTTGGTTGTATTGTTCCTTTCTTTTCTGTGGAAAACCCCACTTTTCCTTTCTTTCTGTTTTGCGACACCGGATGGGTGAGGTGAAGGGTGCATGATTCTCCTACCCCTAAAAAAGGGCAGTGACTGACCGCTCCTTTCTTTCTCCATTTCTGAGCCTCCAGGGAAAGACCACAGGGCAAAGAGAGGAGGAGACGAAACGGAGGACGCTAGCCCATGCACACCAGAGGAGGAAGGCCCAAAGGACGGCTTTACACCACCTATACCAGAGAACTTAAATGTCCCTAATAAACCCTCACCATTAAGAAAGACATAAAGCCTCCGCGTCTGTTTATCAGGCCTGCGTTCCCACATTCATAACAACAATTTTGGGGTAGCGTGCAAGCCGCCAGCGCAGACGGACCTGTTACTTGAGACAGCTATTCTAGTTCCCCTTCTACTTCAAAGGTAGACAACAAAAGATTGCTGCCACTGCCACTTGAATTACTTCGGGACCCAGTCTCTAGATCAAATAGAAGTGGTAGTTCTGGCCACCTGTGGGCCCCTTTCCTTCCTCAACAGTTCAAAAACACAGCTTCAACAGTCTTCACCCTCGAAAAGTAAGCAGCCTTTATCTTCCCCTCTCTGCTCAGAAAGTCACTTATCTGTTTTCGACGGCTGGTCGGAGAGCTGGGTTCTTGCCTCCATAGTTCCTGCTCTGTGGTGGCAGGCATTCGCTCTTTTCTCTCTTCCATCCCACCATCCTCCAACCCTCCAGCCATTCCCAGGCTCCTTCTGGTGACATAAAGAAATACGATTTTGCCCCAGTCAGCACCTCAAGCTTGGCCGGGAACAGCATAATGTATTTTAGATTTTCCCTTTTAGGCCTTTTTAGACCGCATCAAATGTTCCTCTTTGCGCTGGACCTGGAGTGTAAAAGAATGGTTGCATTCTCCTGCTGGAGATCGCCATGTATGCGCGCCACCTGTAGGATGGCATCTCTGTCTCGGACGTGGACATGGTCCCAGTGCTAGATGCGCTCTTTCTACCGAGAAAAAGGTGAACAAATGCTTTGGTTTCAGGGTATGGAGAATTAGATCTTCCAAGAAGAGGTCTGCCGACTGACCCTCCACACCTTCCTGGACACCCACTACCCGAATGTTGTTGCCGCGAGCTCTGCCTTCTTGATTCTCTAGTCGTGCCAATATTTGGTTTGTTGTTTCGTCAACACCGTTCTTCCACATGCTTGGTTTTGGATTTCAGGCCTCAGATGTCAGCGTCTGCGGTTGACATTTTGTCTGCAAGCTTCCTAAAGTCTACCCGCAGTAGGTTGACTTCTGTCACTGAGTCAAGCTTTGGCTCCAGTGTGCCGCGTAGGTCTTTAAGTGCCTTATGATGTCCTTTAGCGAAGGGTCCGGCATTTGTTCCTCCTTATTAGGCGATGCCGTCGCTGTATATGTCCCCCCTCTCGACCCATGGCAACAGTATATTTGTCAAAGTGGTTGACTTGCCCCAGTCCTGTCTCCTTAGTGCGAACCTTTGTTTTGGCGTCCCTCTCACAGAGTTGTTTCACAAATTCTCTGGATTAAACCCAGATCTGTGACTGGGGGTGAATGTTTTGCCAATGTGCAACATTCCTTCCATCACCTTGTGTGTTCTACTGTTCGCCCTATGTGGGAAGGATATGCCCAGACGTGGGTCCCGTGCTCACTACGCCACTGGAGTCAAGGCTGATGACGGCTGATAGCCAGAAACCGGTCCTAGGATGCTTGATTCCGGTCCAGGGAAGACATGGCTTGGCAGTTCGGGCTAGACTGTTCCCATTAGGCACAGGGTCAAGACTGATTTGCATATGGCCATGCATGAACTGGGGTGAATTGGTGAGCAAAATAACGATGGATTAAACCCAGATCTGTGACTGGGGGTGAATGTTTTGCCAATGTGCAACATTTCGTCCATTACCTTGTGTTTTTTCCTGTTCGTCCTGTGTGGGTAGGGTATGCCCAGACGTGGGTTCCTCCTCACTACGCCACTGGAGTCAAGCTATCCTGGCTAATGACGGCTGATAGCCAGAAACCAGTCCTAGGATGCTTGATTCCGTCCAGGGAAGACATGGCTTGGCAGTTTGGGCTGGACTGTTCCCATGAGGCACAGGGTCAAGACTGATTTGCATATGGCCACGTCTGAACTGGGGTGGCGTGGTGAGCAAAATAACAATGGATTAAACACAGATCTGTGACTTGGGGTGAACGTTTTGCTAATGTGAAACATTCCATCCATCACCTTGTGTGTTTTGCTTATTAAGATTAGGGCATACATTTTCCATGCACTGTTTCCTGGTAATATTACAAGATAAATAAAACAATAAACTAATTCACAACAACCCCCTAGGGACCTTTCCCAACCCTCCCCCCACCCTGCCTCCCTAAAACATGGACTCCAAACTGCCCACCCCTCCCACTTCCCCCCCCACTTTGCAGAGTGCCTGTATACCCATGTCCCACAAACCTTAATGAGGGGAATGCAGCCTTGTAGGTCCCACCAGCAATCTTAGATTCCCCCTATTGAGTATATCGTAAACCCATGAACAAATATATATTGGGCACCGCACACCAGACAGTTGAGAAACGATTCGGCAGGACCCGCGACATCTCGCAGTGTTGCAGGGATTACGTTCTCATACAGAACTGTGCATAGATACATGGAACCTCAGTGAATTAGGGTGTACCAAAACTCACCTTAGTACCCAAAATCCCCTACCAGACTAGCTACAGTGTCTCATTGGTTCTCACAGACTCCAAAAGCTTAGACAAACCAGAACATGGACTTAGGACACCTCAGGTAACATGGAACACATTAACACTTTCGTTATACAATCATTTCAATCCAGAACAAGGAGTAAATGAGGACGCGTGCACATTTGAAATGTTTATTTACTAATGCAGTGTTCTCAAGCGCAGTATCTTAGCTAATACAAGCAAACATATTATAAGAAACAAAGTAATCAGCATATTCACTAGTCCATAGAACAGAAAAGGTTAAAGCATGGTAAAATGCTAAAATGAATAGGGTTCACTAACACCTTATTCTCACACTCCCTAGCTAGTATATTATTTAATATCTAAGAAGGTCTCTTTGGGTTTTGGCAGGGCGGGCCCATACCTCAGATCCTAGTGGTAAGGGATCACATCATCTTCCACCAGCTCTCTGCATGCGAAGCACCATCAAGTGTGTGTGTATGCTCTGTGCAAAGCCATATAAAACTCGCCTAAACCTGAAACCACCTTGAACTTTGTAATTTCTTGCTCAAATTTTTCTGTACTGCAATGCTGTACATTTTCTTCAACATTTCCTTCTACTAACGTATCAATTTCTGCACTATCTTCTTCTGCACCAAAGTAACTAACCTGAATTTCATCACAAACGTTCTTTACATCTGACAAATATCCATGCAGAAGAGCACTGTTGAACTTCTTTAACATTAGAGCTGGACTTTTTGCATACTACAACGTTCTGACTAATTTCCTCATTTCAGTATGATGTACTGCCAACATCCTGAAATGGTGAAAAACACTTCTACAAACTTTTTTAGAAAGACAAGCCAAAGAATGTCCTTGCAAACCAGTATTTTCTCTCACTCTGCAAGGGTCTAATCCTTGCAACATCTTAATCTTTTGTGTAATACTTTTCTTTGTTTACGCATTTTCTTACGTAACTATACTATCAATAGATTCCTGGCGTACAATACAAATACTACTGCAATTCCAAGTGTACACTGGAGCTTTAGGCCTTCTCCCTAATACCTCATTAGCTAACACCTCTTCTGCATTTCTAGGAACAATTTTCTCTTTCTCAATAGGACAACCATTTTTAACTTCATAAGCACGACCTGTAGTGTCAACTGCATGCAACAAGTCATTACTCTAAAGATAACTCTCCTCATTAAAAAAAGGCTCAGAACTTGAACTATGTTTCCATTCATCCAAATAAACCAGAAAAATTTGTTCTGTTAATTACTCTTCTCCACTTACATTTGCTCTTCATTAAATGGATTGGCTTATCTAGTGATCAAATGTTATTGATTACTAAAACAAAATTCTTTTTTTAATTCAAAAGCTTTCTCAACTACATTTTCAATACATGTCCTCTAGTTATAAAATGTGGCTTTCTTCTTACAATTCTTAATTAACTTAGATTGAAAAAAATTCTATTATAAAACATCTTCCTTCCTATGTCGTTAAATTGATTGATCCTCCTTTTACTATATACATTTTTTTCTGAAGTTGTTCCATGACTCTTGTTTTTTCTCTTAGTTGCTGGAAACAGTCACAGTATTGTTTACTTTGCGCACACTACAGTTAGTGGTTGTCAATCTTCGCAGAAAAGTCTTAGTTTTCTTACCAGGACTTTTTTTCTTTTTGTTACTACATTGATCTTCAGGTAAATATTGTAGATGAGTCCTCTTTAAATAAACTGCTTTCTTTCGTCTTTTCTTCTTCTCTGTTTTAGAAGGCATGACGATTTTTTTTCAGTGGCGACCAAAAGAATCTATTATAAAAAATATATATCACTTTAGAAAAATAAATTATATCAAATACACTATTATAGTACTTATCAGAAGACACGAGAGATTATGACAACAAACATAAGAATATGAAAATAGAAGGACTTACAACAAGAGAAAGAAGACTACAAGACAATATGAAATATAAATAGAAAAGAGGAAATAAGCAGACAATGCAGTATAAGGGGATAAATAGAGTATGAAAAGACTGGAAAATATGAAGAGCAAATTTTTTTTTAATTTTGAATTTACAGCAATTTGTATAGCGCACTTATACCATGCGGTTTCATGGCGCTAGGAGGACACTTAGCCTGGGGTGAGTAAAAGGGGAAACCAGGTACTAGGATGGGAAAGCATAGGAAAAAAAAGTCTTAAGTGCTCTACGGAAATCAGAATAGGAGGGGGTGGATCTGATATGGAAGGGGAGAGAGTTCCAGATGGTGGGGGCAAGGACCCTGAATTTCATGCCCCCGGATTTATTTTTCTTGAATCAAGGAACAGAGAGCAAAAATTTGGTGGAGGAGCGAAGTTCTCTGTTAAGGCAATAAGCACTAATGGCGGAGGATATGAAATCAGGGGCAGTCCCCGCCAAGGCCTGAAAGGTAGTGCACCCCAGTTTAAAGAGGGCCCGCTCTTTAATGGGGAGCCAATGAAGGGATTGGAGAAGGGGAGTAACATGATGGAATCTGGGTAAGCCATGGATCAGGCGAGCGGCCTGGTTCTGGACTAGCTGGAGACGGTGGAATGCATAAGCAGGAGCTCCATTGTAAACAATGTTCCCGTAATCCAGCCGGGACAGAACCATAGCCATCAGACTAAGTTTAAGGGCCAGGACAGAGAAAAACCGGGAAATTTTACGCATAGTGCGGAGGGCAAAGAAACAAGAAGAAACCGAATTTATCTGGGTGTGAGGGGTAAGGTGGTTGTTGAGTGAGATCCCTAGAGTTTTTACAGTAAGAGAAGGGGTGGGGGAAGTACCCAGGGAAGGGGGCCAGAAACTAGAAGACCAGGGACTGGGGGTGCTACCAGTAACAACAAGTTCCGTCTTGTCCGGATTTAATTTCAAATGGTTACCGTTCATCCAATCGCTGATGAACAGCATGACCGACTGGAAGGTGAGTATACTGGTAGGGAAGTGTGACAGGTGAAAGATGAGCTGGAGGTCATCAGCGTTATTGTATACCGTGACCTCCATGTTTTGGAGTGCGGAAATAAGGGGATAGATGTACAGGTTAAATAATAACGGGGAAAGCGAGGAACCCTGGGGAACACCACACCGGACTGGGTGAGGGGGGGCAGTGAATTCGGCCAGGTGGACGGCCTGGGAGCGATCTCTCAGAAAGGAGCTGATCCAGGCCAAAGCTGGGCCCTCGATGCCCGCCGCCCTGACACGGGTGAGAAGAGTGGAGTGATCAACCGTGTCAAAGGTGGCGGAAAGATCTAGAAGGACCAGGGCCTGGGGCGTGTTGGTATCCAGCCCCTCCCTGAGGTCATCCATCACCGAGATAACCACCTTCTCGTTGGAGTGCGGAGGGCGAAAGCCAGCCTGCCGGGAGGCAAATCCTCCGCTTTCCTCAATAAAGGCACCTAGAACCTGAGTAACATGGGCCTCCAGGGCCTTAGCCAGGAAGGGGAGGAGGGAAATGGGGCGGTAGTTAGAAGGGGAGGTGGGGTCAGCCCCAGGTTTTTTAAAAAGAGGAATAACAATGGCCATTTTGTGAGGAACTGGGACGATCCCCTGGTCAAGGGAATCGTTAAGGAAGGTGAGGGGGGAGATAGCAGCTCGTAAAGAGCCTGAGAAGAATATGCGCTGGAGCAACGTCTACAAGCGAGCCATATTTGACGCGATTCAATAGAGAAAGGAAGGAGTCTCTGGTTAGGGGAGGTAAGTGGGTCAGACTGGAAACAGGAGGGGGAGGCTGGGGATCACAAAAGGTGGGGGAGGGGGGAGGAATCCCGGCCTTAATAAGGGCGACCTTCTCAATGAAGAAATCGTTGAGAGAGTTGCATAACTCCTGGGAGGGAAGAACCTTGGAAGAGGCCCTGTCAGATGAAGACAGTTCACGAACAATAGAGAATATCTCCCTGGAATGGTTCTCGGCATCGAGAACTCTCCCAGAAAAATACGCTGTCTTGGCCAGGAGAATGTCCTTTTTGTATTCTTTTAAAATAAGCAAGTAACGGGTTTTTAAGAGAGGGCAGTAAGAGCTTAGGTCCAGTGAGAAAGAAATAAGAAAGTGATCCAACCAGGGGCAGGGCTGGACGGAGAGGGCCGGAATCGAGATATTTAGGGTCCAAATTTGATCCCGCGTATGACCGTGGATATGTGTTGGGGAAAGGACCCGGGAAACAAAATTCAAGCTCAAAAGGAGTTCTCTAAAGTTACGAGAAACTACATCTTCGGTAGAAGCATTGGGCCAAAAGTTAAAATCTCCAAGGAGCAGAACCGAGCAATTGTTGATTGCCAAGGTTCCCAGTAGATCAGAAATGGCTGGGAGGAAACGGGGGCAGGATTGCGGGGGGCGATAGACAAGGACACACGTCAATGGGGTCTGAGAGAAAGTAGAGCGGATGACCAGACAGTCTGCCGTGGGTAGGGAAGGAGAGGGGAGAGGTTGAAAGTGGAAGTCTGCTCGGGCAACCAAGGCAACTCCACCACCAGCTCGACCGTCAGGTCGATCAGCCCTGAGTATTACATAGGGAGGGGGAAGGGCAGAGAGCACACTTGGGAGTGAGTCAGAGCAAAACCACATCTCGGTCAAGAATAGTAGATCTGGTTTAACAGAATCTAAGAAGTCAAATAACTCCAGATGGTGTTTGACAGCCGATCTGGTGTTAAGTAGGAAGGCAGAAAGTTGGGGTGTTGCCAGGGACTGAGGGAAGAAGGTAAAGGGATCGATAGGGGCCACCTGACGGAGGGGAAGGGAAGGGTTGAGAGTGGGAGGGGTTGCTAGGGAATACAAACGAGCTAGACCGAGTTCGCTAATGCGTGCGCATGTGGTGGGTGTGGGGGACCACTGTACCTGTAGCGCTCGAAGTTGCGAGGAAGAATATGAAAGGAAATGGGCAGAGTGAGGTGCCCCTAGCCCCGGTCGGCCGCGGACGGGCGCAGACGGGCTTGCCTTAGGCGCACCGCGCGCCCGCTGCGCGTTCGCATGGGGCGGATATTTATGGGCCTGAGACGCGATGGCTAGAGTGCCGCCCAAACAAACAGAAATCCTGCAGCCTCACCCAAGATGGCGCCCGCTACCCCGTCAGCCCTCCGGAGCAATCGGCACAAGCCGTGCCGGACTGGGGCTAGGGGAGCGGGAGACGGCGAGTGAGGTGATCAGCGAAGAAGCAGGTAAAGTGATATTAAAAATGAGAGAAGGATTGGTTTTTAAAATTAAATCTTTAAAAACTGTGCAACAATAGTAGGAGCTTAAAAATTCCTGTTTTCCGCCGTACTGTCCCCAGCGTGAGCAACAGCTGCCTCGAACCCACTGCCACTGGGTCTACGGCGTCCGCTGCGCGTTCGCATGGGGCGGATATTTATGGGCCTGAGACGCGATGGCTAGAGCGCCACCTAAACAAACAGACAATCCTGCAGCCTCACCCAAGATGGCGCCCGCTACCCCGTCAGCCCTCCGGAGCAATCGGCACAAGCCGTGCCGGACCGGGGCTAGGGGAGCGGGAGAGGGCGAGTGAGGTGATTAGCGAAGAAGCAGGTAAAGTAATATTAAAAATGAGAGAAGGATTGGTTTTTAAAATTAAATCTTTAAAAACTGTGCAACAATAGTAGGAGCTTAAAAATTCCTGTTTTCCGCCGTACTGTCCCCAGCGCGAGCAACAGCTGCCTCGAACCCATTGCCACTGGGTCTAGGGCGTCCGCTGCGCGTTCGCATGGGGCGGATATTTATGGGCCTGAGACGCAATGGCTAGAGCGCCGCCCAAACAAACAGACAATCCTGCAGCCTCACCCAAGATGGCGCCCGCTACCCCGTCAGCCATCCGGAGCAATCGGCACAAGCTGTGCCGGACCGGGGCTAGGGGAGCGGGAGAGGGCGAGTGAGGTGATCAGCGAAGAAGCAGGTAAAGTGATATTAAAAATGAGAGAAGGATTGGTTTTTAAAATTAAATCTTTAAAAACTGTGCAACCATAGTAGGAGCTTAAAAATTCCTGTTTTCCGCCGTACTGTCCCCAGCGTGAGCAACAGCTGCCCCGAACCCACTGCCACTGGGTCTAGGGCTAATGAGGATTTTGAGGAGAAAGGTAGCAGTATGAGGAGAGAAGGGAGAGTATAAGAAGAAAGATACAGAGTATGAGAAGACAGGGGGGCAGTATAAAAAAAGGTTAGACAAGGGAGTATAAAAAGAAGTGTGACTATTAGGAGACAGACGAGACAATCAGGACAGAGAGACACTAACGGGCCCATTATGATGGCGGGCAGATTGCCCCGCCAGGCTGCAATACCCACCGCCAGCCTGGTGATGGCAATCCACCTGCAATCCCAACCAGAATGACCCCCAACCAGAATGACCCCCGCCATGGCTGACAGCTCCACAGCAGTGGCAAAGACCGTCCACCGCTTTTCTGCCGCGGTCACCTTACGACCGGGGCGGAAAGGGTTTAACATGGTAGTGGTGTCTAATACACACCGCCAGCCATATCATAATGGGCCTCTGCAGATGCCTTTCCGTAGCAGCAATACCATCACGGAAAATCGGAAATGCATGCGGTCATCTGTGTGGGCCCCTTGTACGCCCCCAGAGTAAAAGTGTAATTGACAGTGCACATGAGAGGAACCTATCTCCCAGCATTCACATACACAAAGCGGAGATGATGCAGACAGAGGTAGTGATGTTACAGGAGGAGGGGAGATGGTGCAGACAGAGGGGGAGATGATGCAGGCAGAGAGAGAGAGATGGTGCAGGCAGAGGGTGAGAAAGTGCAGGCAGAGAGGGACA
Organism: Lissotriton vulgaris; assembly: GCF_964263255.1. Taxonomy (NCBI): domain Eukaryota; kingdom Metazoa; phylum Chordata; class Amphibia; order Caudata; family Salamandridae; genus Lissotriton; species Lissotriton vulgaris. Next base: position 811,223,142 of record NC_141695.1, on the reverse strand, counting down.
TGGTACAGGCAGAGGGTGAGATACTGCAGGTTGAGGGGGAGACGGTGCAGGCAGAGGGGAGATGGTGCAGGCAGAGGGGAGATGGTGCAGGCACAAGGAGAGATGGTGCAGGCAGAGAGAGAGATGATGCAGGCGGAAGGGAAATGGTGTGCATAAAGAGAGAGATAGTGCAGACGGAGGAGAGAACGTGCAGGCAGAGGGAGGTATGAGAGAGAAAGGATTAAAAGATCAGACAACGGATAATAAAAAGAAGGGGTACTATTAAGAGGAGACAATGAGCACAGGAACACACTAAGAGCACAGAAGAGACTGTGAGAGCAAGCAGCACTATAACGAAAGACAAGTGAAAATAAAGAAAGAGGGAAAATATCTCAAGAGAGGATACAGTATAAGCAGAGAGGTAGACTGTCAGCAGAAACTATGAAGATTATGGAAAAATCTGCAACTATAATTCCTTAATTTACACAGATGCTCAGTGTGATTCTAGACAAATTATTTAATACCATACATTTTAGCAAAACACATTTACCACACTAAAACGTTTAAGTGACTAAACACATTACATATATATGACCACTACATTTCAGTGGACAATCCTGACTCAATTTTCAAATACATTTCAAATTTACTGCATTATTTTTTGCCAGCATTACACCCAAAAGTGAGACACAATAGTACAAGAAACAAGCCCAAGGGGCTTGTCAGTGGTGTCACTAGAGGGGTGCAGAGGGTGCAGACCACACCGGGTGAAACCCTCACATGGGGTGACACCATCTGCTTACACTATGTATGTAACACAGCTCTGCAGCCTCACCTCTGCTCTGTGTCTATTTAAACTTATTTCAGCAGCGCACGCACAAACTCAAAGCACATTTCATATGTTTATTTCAGTGACTTTAAAAAAAGTTGAGAACTGTGAGGAACAAACCATGAGGTAGGAGGGGGGACAATGTGATGAGAAAACAGTTAAAATAGTAGCAGACGGAAGAGGGGGTGCAGGCGGAGGGGGACGGATGGTGCAGACAGCGAGGGAGATGGTGCAGGCAGAGAGCGAGATGGTGCAGGCAAAGGATAGATGGTGCAGGGCTGCAGGCAGAGAGACAGATGGTGCAGGAGGAGAGAGAGATGATGCACACAGGGGGTGAGATGGTGCAGCAGAGAGGAAATGGTGCAAACAGAGGGAGAAATGTTACATGCAGAGGGGATATGGAGCACACAGAAGGGGAGATAGTGCAGACAGAGAGGTAGATGGCACAGGCAGAGGGTGAGCTGCTACAGGCAGAGAGGGAAAGGATTTAACATGGTAGCAGCTTTTAATGCACACCACCAGCCATATCATAATAGGCCTCTACAGATGCCTTTCAGTAGCAGCAATACCGCCACAGAAAGGTATGCGGTCTTCAGTATGTGGGCCCCTTGCACGCCCCCAGAGTAAAAGTGTAATTGGGAGTGCACATGAGAGGTACCTGTGGTATCTCCCAGCATTCACATACACAAAGCGGAGATGATGCTGACAGAGATAGTGATGTTACAGTAGTAGGGGAGATGGTGCAGACAGAGGGGGAGATGATGCAGGCAGAGAGGGACATGGTACAGGCAGAGGGTGAGATGGTGCAGGTTGAGGGGGAGATGGTGCAGGCAGAGGGGATATGGTGCAGGCACAAGGAGAGATGGTGCAAGCAGAGAGAGAGATGATGCAGGGAGATGGTGTGGACAAAGAGGGAGATAGTGCAGATGGAGGAGAAAACGTGCAGGCAGAGGGAGGTATAATGAGAGAGAGAGGATTAAAAGATCAGACAACGGATTATAAAAATAAGGGGTACTATTAAAAGATAGAGGAGACAATGAGCACAGACACACTAAGAGTACAAAAGAGACTGTGAGAACAAGCAGCACTATAACGAAAGACAAGTGAAAATAAAGAAAGAGGGAAAATATCACAAGAGAGGAAACAGTATAAGCAGAGATTGCCCTGCCTTACCTGCATCGATAACGGCCAACCCCTCCACGGACCAGCGGACCTGAGCACTCCGAAGGGACCCGCAGAGCCTGCTGCTGCCGCCACGCCTCGCCGGACCCGCTTCGCGGGTCCCGCTTCGCGGTCAGCAGCGGCCAGTTCTTTACAGCAAGGGGCTTGTCCAAAACCGACCGGTAGGGCTGCGAGCTAGGAGCGGTGGACTCCGAGGACCAGGAGTCCCCGCGCGCCCGTATCCACCTGGGCTGCTCTCCCTGCCGGCCCCGCCCCCATCTCATCAGGCTAGAGCGGCGTCCTGCCTGCCATTCTCTGGATTGCCCTGCCTTACCTGCATCGATAACGGCCAACCCCTCCACGGACCAGCGGACCTGAGCACTCCGAAGGGACCAGCAGAGCCTGCTGCTGCCGCCACACCTCGCCGGACCCGCTTCGCGGGTCCCGCTTCGCGGTCAGCAGCGGCCAGTTCTTTACAGCAAGGGGCTTGTCCAAAACCGACTGGCAGAGCTGCGAGCTAGGAGCGGTGGACTCCGAGGACCAGGAGTCCCCGCGCGCCCGTATCCACCTGGGCTGCTCTCCCTGCCGGCCCGCCCCCTCGGCAACCAACCACACAGCTACAAAAGAGAAGCAACATTCCCGCTGCGCGGGAGGGCGCCGGGAGAAGCCCGGGACAAGGGCAGGACCGTCTGTGGCCGTCAGGGGCCGAAAGAGGCCGGGCTGGGCCCTATCCCTTAATTTTAGCTTCTAATCTGACCAAGGGGATGCCCTCGCCGACACCACGTGAAACCCCATCAAGGGAGGGGGCCAGCAGTACAGGGACACTGGACAATTACTTCAAATCTGCCAAGGGAGATGCGGGCAAAGAAAGCTCACTAGAGAAACGTAGGGCGGAGCGTCGGCGCTCCATTGAATCCTATGAAGAACAGACCCTTGACAGAGATCATCCCGTACCCTACCTCCCAAGAGGAAGGTACGCCCCCTAACAGCTTAAATCCCTCGACCCTTGAGGACTTCCCCCTTTTACTTCGGGAAATTCCCAGCACCCCAGGGCGGGCGCCTGGAAAGTATGCAGACCCAGCTCCTCCTATGTTATCCGTTACCCCCGTTAACCTGGTTACCCAAACTCCCCCTATGCAAGTAGCTAAGAAGAGCAAGCCAAAACCAAGTGTTGTGGTGGAGTTGCATAGGCCTCCGCCTAGCAAACGCAGTAGGAAGTCAATAGGGGGACGGGGGAAAACCAAATTATCCCATCTTGATTTTGGTAAAAAACACACCAACACACTCCAATCTGGGAAGGTTAATGAGATCGTGCCTACCACTCCACCTCCTAAGGCCCAAAGCTCCAACATAGCTGTTACTAACAAGGATCCAGAGGCCAATACACCGAATACAAACCCCCCCCTTACATCTATAGGGAGTATAGAATTCTTATTCCGCTCCCTCTTGCAGCCCATTAGTGACAGTTTGAAAAGAGTTGAGATCAGGCTCACTTTACTAGAGACATCTCTTACTACCTTGAACTCCTTAGATAGTAAGCAAACCAAAATAGTGGGAACCCATCTCCCCGCAGGAAACTCTCCTAAAGCAGAAGCCTCACAAAAGGCCAACAAAGCCCCCCCTCAGAGTGTGCCTACTGCCTCCCCCCTGCAGCCACTAATGGCTATTCCACTCCAGGCACTGCGAAATAACCAAACTAATGGGCCTCCGCAACCAATAGACCCTGCCCCTTATAGTTCTCAGGCAGGGATTAATGAAGGATACCAAGAAGATGGCAATGCCCCCCCACTCTCCCAGGGCCGGCCAGCCCCAAGACCACGGAGGCCAGATCTCCCGCCAGAAGCCAATAGTCTAACGGTGGTCCTAGCAGGTGCCCCCCATCTAAGATCAGGGGAAAATGAAGATTATCAATCCCTCAAGAAAAAGGTCATTAAATGGCTAAATTGGAACCGACCCCTACCATCTCATTTTAACAATGAGATTATTATGGTTAGAAGGGTCCCTTGGTTAGGGAAGACCAGAAAAACAATAATAGGGGATTGTATTTTGGTAACTTTTAAAGACCCGGGCACTGTTCTGCATATCTGTGAAGGAGTAAATAGATCACTGGATTCCACTATTCAGACCCTCCCAGTATCCTTCTTCTTCCCCCCTATTCGCATGCACCAGGCTCCACCGCATGATGAATGGATAAGGGTGGAACGCAGACGCAGACACAAGGACTATGCACAACGCCCACACCTCCAACTGCCGGACACACCCTATTTTCACTTCAACCGTTTCAATTGCTTGAATGGCTTGGACGGGGTTGACTGACTTTCTGTTCACAAGCCAGTGACCCGGGATAACGGCTCCTGCAGACTTTCTGAACCATCCACCCCGACTGCTGGCATAACCTCTGGTCTATTGAACGATCCAGTGACTCTGGATAATGGCATCAGCGGTCTTTCCCACCCATCTGCCTATAATGTACACAATGATGCGGGAATACTGAAGGACTCATTGCCGGTGGACAACGGCTCTTGTAGACTCTCTGAGCCATCTGCCCCCACTGCTGTTTTTGCGTCAGGTCCTCCGACAGAAGTGGTGCCCGGAACCACCTCTCCCAACCCTTATGGCACGGCATCTGACACCCCTGAACATCTGAGGCTAATTTGTTGGAATGTTGCGGGACTGGCCAACAAAATGGGTGAGCCGGACTGGGTAAACTACATCGAGACTGGTGACGTATGTATGTTCCAGGAAACCTGGGCCAGAGAGGACTATGGGCACCAAGGCTACATGTCATTCTCCATTCCAGCGAGGTGGGAAGGCAAAGGCCGTCCGTCAGGGGGGCTTACGACCTGGGTTGCATCTCATTTGGGTTGCGTGGCAACACGGGTGTCGGCTAACTCTGAAGACATCCTTGTGGTTTCACTACTATGGCCAAACAAAGCTAAACTTGTGTTGATTAACATCTATTCCAGGCCGGTGGGAATGGCAAAGGAATCACCGACCATTGATGTACTTTCGAACTTTATATCTGAACTGCCGAATGATTCATTCTATGTGGTGGGAGGGGATTTTAATTCCCACTTTGAGCCACTCCCCGGCCTTCTGGACGGGTTACCATCGGAAGAGGCTAGGTGGGCAGTGCCCTCGGTGGAAGCTCCACCTCCGAAGGCCTGGACCCCACTAGCATTACAAATTACAGCCCTCACCCTAAAGTTCGGAATCAGAGCTTGTAACGGGCGAATGAAATCCGACATACCCAGTAAAACCACCTATAACAGACTGGGGAGAGAGTCCCGCCTGGACTATGTCTTGGCCCAAATAGTGAAGTGGCCGACAATTCAGGATTTTAGGGTGATGGAAAGGACCGATAGCGACCACAATGCTCTTGAGCTCGACCTTGTTCATCCTGGCCCCCAAGCTCCCGTGTCTAACGTGGAAGGGAACAACCCTGCGCTTCTCCTGGATAATAGCAGGAGAAGAATCAGGTGGGAGCACCTGGTCACAAGCAAGAACAAACTCCCCATGCTCTATGTTGGGATAACTCCCATCTTGGAAACTGTGGGGAGCTTGGATACGGAGGTAAACAACAAAGACTCCCAGACCAAATTGTACAAGGCTCACGAGGACCTTATAAAAGCTGCGGCACCCCATTTCACTTGTAGCTCATGAAAGCCAAGAGAGGCGCCAAGGCAAAACATCGTGGTACAATCTAGCATGTAGACGGGCCAAAACAGAACTCCTTGGAATAATTAAGGAGGGTACAGGGGGGGATAGCCTTAAACAAAGCAGGCGAGCTTACAAGAAACTTGTTGCCCACGCTAAGGCAGAATGGGAGGAAAACCAGTGGGAAGAACTCACCAAGGCCTTAGCGATCCAAAACCAACGCCTGTTTTGGAGGACAGTGAATGGGGGGTCGGGGAGTTTACAATCGGCACTAGAGCCTAACATAGCTCCGGGGGTGTGGCAGGCTCACTTCCAGTCCTTATACAGCTCTGAGCCGGGAGAATCCCCTGCTGCCACTGAGGTGGGCCGGCCGGGTTATGAAGGGGAGCCAATAACGCTGGGTGAGGTCACTGCTGCCATCTCAGGTCTGGCTTCTGGGAAGGCGCCGGGACTTGATGGCTTACCGGGGGACATGTTTAAACAGGAGCCCATTGTTTGGGCGCCTTACCTTGCCGCCCTTTTTAATGGTGTTCTTGGCGGCATGGAAATCCCTAGTACTTGGCTGGGGGCAGAGGTGGTCCCCATCTTTAAAAAGGGCTCGCCTCTCCTCCCAGCCAACTACAGACCGATCAGTCTAATAGACGTAGCACAGAAGCTGTTCGGTAGGGTTTTGCTGAACCGGCTCCAGGACTGGATGGAGGAGGTGGGTGCCCTTAGTCCCTACCAGGCGGGATTTAGGAAGGGGGTATCCACAGTGGACCATGTTTTCAGATTGAACCTGATCTATTGGAGGACAGCAAAGTTCGAGGGCGGCAGTCTGTACACAATTTTTGTGGACTTACGGGCCACCTTCGATTTGGTGCCCAGGGGGAAACTTTGGAGCGTCTTGGCAGAGATGGGCGTCCCCCCGGATATCCTGTTGATCTTACAGAGGCTGCACCACAATAACTACGCCCGTGTGAGGTGTGGGAGGTCGGGGGAACTAACCGATAGATTCCCCGTTGGCCGAGGGGTAAGACAGGGTTGTGTGCTGGCGCCGACCCTGTTTTGCCTCTTCGTCAACGGGGTAATCGCCCATCTGAACGCCACTGACTATACTGACACCCCCAAATTAAATGGCAGCAGGGTGCCCGCAATTATGTTTGCGGACGACACCCTGCTGCTATCTAAAACCCCTATGGGTATACAAAGGATTCTTGATTCCTTCGTGGCTTTCTGCACTGATAGGGGGCTAGAAATTAATGCTGCAAAAACCAAATTCATGGTTTTGAATCCGAGCCAGAAATTGCGGCCGAATCCGCAATTGGGAGCCGTGCGGCTCGAGAGAGTAGCCACCTTTGAATATCTTGGTGTGACCCTCAACGAAACCATGACCTGGGGATCTCACCAGAGTAGGGCAAACCTCAAACTCACACAAACCACTGGGGGCATCTCACGGATGATGACCGGCTCGTCATACCGCCCATTGGGGGCATTAATCCAGATATATAAGGCCCAGGCTAGGGGAGCGATTATGTATGGGGCGGAACTGTGGGGTCACACACCCTGCCGGAGTCTGTCACTAACGGAAAACCAGTTTATAAGACAGATAGCCGCACTCCCGCCCAGCACCCCGCTCCTCCCCTTGAGGCTTGATTTAGGGTTACGACCACTAGCTGACGAAACAAGCTTGAGACCCATAGCCTTCTGGCGCAGGCTGTGGAGCAGTAATGATCTCGCAGAGTACAGGGCGGAACTGGTCGAATTACTGAATCACCCCAAAGCGCTCAGTATCCCCTGGGTCAGAAACATCCAAGTTACCTGTATGGAATTAGGGCTCCCTGATTTATGGACTGAGCCGGCGAATGCTGCATCAAACATCTCCAAGAGGTCCCTGGCTAATTTATATCACGAACACAAATTAGCAAGGGCCCAAGCTACCCAGCCAGAGGGGTCCTTATCATCTGTGTTTTTGCAAAGCAAGGATCTTTATAGGTTTGAGAAGGTACTGGATCCTATCTCCCCTATACTTGCTAGAAAGCTGTTTCTCCAATGGAGATACGGCACACTGCCCTTTCGGTCCTTTACAAGCTCCTGGTCATCGGCTTCCTCCACAAAGCAGTGTCCGGTCTGTGTTGATATGGAGGAAAACGACTTGCATGTGGTTTTCTTCTGCCCAGCCTACAAGGCAGCCAGAAAATATTGGCTCCTCCCGTTGATAAGGAATATGGGTTGCAGGGAATACGCACCAATGTACAGGATTCTAAAATCTGATGTCTCTGGCCCAACTGTTTTCGCACTATCAAAATTCCTTACTAATGTATGGTACACGCGTAACCGTATTTTAAAGGTGTTGGGTTCTACTTAATAATTTTTTTAGATGTTTAGTCTGTACAGGATCCTTTTAACATATGCATTCAATGTTTTATCCGTTTATGAACTGAGTTATATGTGATTTTATATCTGTATTGTGTATCTTTTATGGCCGAATGGTCGAAATAAAGATTGGAAATGAAATAAGCAGGGAGAGGTAGACTGTCAGCAGAAACTGTAAAGATTAAGGAAAAAGCTGCAACTATAATTCCTTAATTTACACAGATTCTCAGTGTGATTCTAGACAAATTATTTAAAACCATACATTTTAGCAAAACACATTTCCCACACTAAAACGTTTAAGTGACTAAACACATTACATGTATATGACCACTACACTTCAGTGGACAATCCTCACTCAATTTTCAAATACATTTCAAATTTAATGCATTATTTTTTTGCCAGCATTACATCCAAAAGTGAGACACAATAGTACAAGAAACAGGCCCAAGGAGTTTGTCAATGGCATCACTAGAGGGGTGCAGACCGCACCGGGTGATACCCTCACATGGAGTGACACGCTCTGTGTACGCCATGTATGCAACACAGCTGTGCAGCCTCGTCTCTGCTCTGTGTCTATTTAAACTTATTTCAACAGCGCAAGCACAAACTAAAAGCACATTTCATTTGTTTATTTCAGTGACTTTAAAAAAAGTCGAGAACTGTGAGGGACAAACCATGGGGCAGGAGGGGGGAGAACGTGATGAGAAAACAGTTAAAATAGCAGCAGGCGGAAGAGGGGGTGCAGGCGGAGGGGGACGGATGGTGCAGACCGAGAGGGAGATGGTGCAGCCAGAGAGCGAGATGGTGCAGGCAGAGGATAGATGGTGCAAGGCTGCAGGCAGAAGGAGAGATGGTGCGGGCAGAGGGGAGATGGAGCAGAGACAGGGTGAGATGTTTCAGGCAGAGAGACAGATGGTGCAGGCAGAGAGAGAGATGATGAACACAGGGGGTGAGATGGTACAGCAGAGAGGAAATTGTGCAAACAGAGGGAGAAATGTTACATGCAGAGTGGACATGGAGCACACCGAGGAGGAGATAGTGCAGACAGAGAGGGAGATGGTACAGGCAGAGGGTGAGATGCTACAGGCAGAGAGGGAAAGAATCTCACATGGTAGCGGTGTCTAATACACACCACCAGCCATATCATAATAGGCCTCTGCAGATGCCTTTCAGTAGCAGCAATACCACCACAGAAAGGCATGCAGTCTATAGTGTGTGGGCCCCTTGCACGCCCCCAGAGTAAGAAAGCTGTTACAGACAGAGAATGAGATGCTACAGGCAGAGAGAGAGATGGTGCACGCGGAGGGAGAGATAGTGCAGACATACCGAGTCATATTGCAGGCAGAGAGAGAGATGGTGCAGGCAGAGGAAGAGATGGTGCATGCAGAGGGGAGATAGTGTGGACAAAAGGAGAGATGAGGCAGGCAGAGGGGAGATGGTGCATGCAGAAACTGTGAAGATTATGGAAATAGGTGCAACTATAGAATCCTTAATTTACACAGATGCTCAGTGTGATTCTAGACAAATGTTTTAAAACCATAAATTTTACCAAAACACATTCCCCACACTAAAATGTTTAACTGACTGAAAACATTCTATGTATATAACCACTACATTTCAGTTGACAATTCTGACACATTTTCCAAATACATTTCCAAGTTGCTGCATTATTTTTTTACCAATAGTACACCCAAAAGTAAGACACAATAAAACAAGAAACAGGTCCAAGGGGCTTGTAAATTTACCTAAGATGGTATGCAGCAGTCTATGTATTCTGACTGAGGAATTCTTAACAGGGAGGTATGATGAGAGACAGTGGATTAAAAGGCCAGAGAAGGCAGTTTAAAAAGAAGGGAGACTATTAAGAAACAAAGGAGACAATAAGGACAGACAGACACTAAGAGTACAGAAGGGACTATGACAACAAGCAGCACTATAAGGAAAGACAAGTAAAGATAAAGAAAGAGAGAAAATATCACAAAAGAGCAGACAGTATAAGCAGAGAGAGGTAGACTGTCAGGAAAAAGGGCGGAGATTATGGAAAAAGGTGCAACTATAAATCCTTAATTTACACAGATGCTCAGTGTAATTCTAGTCAAATTATTTAAAACCATACATTTTACCAAAACACATTTACCAAACTAAAACATTTAACTGACTGCACACATTCTACATTTTTTAGTACTGCACTTTATTGCAAAAACCTTACTCACTAACCACATTAATTTATCAAATGATTTTATCACCATACTTATTCAAATACAGTCAAACTCAAAATACAATTCTACAAACTTTTCAAGATTAAACACATTACTTTTACTAAAAATAAAATGCACCACATACATTCCCTTACAACTTTTAAACTCACCTCTCAAACTGATTGGTAGATTAAGAAGAATACCACTCACACAACAGATAGCCTTAAACAGAATCTCTCCGCTCCATTGCTTGCAACAGAACCAAAGAAATGGCACACTTTCCCTCTCAATTTACACCTATATACACATTACTAACAAATCAAATTCCTTCACACAATAATTGAAAACCAAAGACATATTTCTATTGGTTCAACAATTCAAACCTTGCCAACTGACATAACTTTCCACCCTACCTCCAACTGTAAACTGTCACCAGATGTCAAAAGTTTGCCACTCTGTAAAACACTGTTTCTTAACATATTTAGAATATACATAAGTACTTACTTATAAGTACTAATAAAAAGAAAAGCTCCAAGTAGAACCAACCAACACATAAACACATAAACTTCAAACATATCTCTAAAATATATTTTTTCAAATAATTGTTTTCATGCTAAGGTAAGCTTACAGACTTTGCACCGTACGTCGTACCAGCCGGCTCCCCACGTCCTTTGAGAGCCGGCATTGCTTTTTGTCAGAGAGAACAGCTAACATGCTGGTCTCTCTGATGAAAAGCAGTTTGCTGTGGTAGGGTGGGAGCCGCGAGGCTCTGCCCTACCACAGCAAACAGCAGTGTCCCGGGATTGGGCACCCCGGGACACTGCAGGAGCCGACCCTGGGGGGGTGGCGGTCCACAGGGCCATCGAGGGCTCCAGGAGGGAGACCGCGCGGCCTCCCTCCCAACATCACAGCAAACAGCAGTGTCTTGTATTGTATTTTATTTTTTGTATTGCACAGTTACTTAAAACCATCTGCAATATAACTTACATGCAATTTTAAAAGCAAATTAGAACAATTGTTTAAAAAAGACATTCTTGTAAAAAACAATAAGTTTACATACAACCGTATAAATACAGAGTAAGAAAATATATTATATACATTTATAAATTGGAAAGTGATTGTCAGTTCAGCCTGGTTGGAGAATACTTATTTAACAGACCAGGTTGCCTTTTATGTTGCCTGGCCCCTCTTCTTCCATTAGCCTAAGACGCAACTCGGCCGCGTATCTCCCAAATCTGGCCAAGTCCTGTGGTGTAGTACAGGAAAAGATAACCGAAGTTGCTTCTTTCACTGTCCATACCCTGTTGCGCAGCCATATTTGTTTTAAAAGGTTCTGACGGGACTGCAACATACCGGGACAACAACAAATCAAATGTGGCAAAGATTCAAATTTAAAGTCAAAGATTCTGCATCTGATTTTTATGTTCTAGAGATCTCCACCCAGGATTTCATTCTTTAATGGGGAGGGGCACAAGTCTGGCCCATACAATGTTTTTAGTGCTTTCCTTCCCAGAGCTTGCTTGAGATATGGCTGGATTTTACTCCCGGCAAACGATTTGATCAGCCAAGGTGAGCCTCTTCCTGTTGCGTAGTCTGCTATATCGCTACGATGCGACAGTTGATAACATTGTTTATCAATTGAATTTTTGATGGCCAGGTAGTTTACCGTTCCCTGATCCCAGTTTTCCATTGCTAATCCCAGCGTTTCCACTGCTTCCTCTGTGTAACAATGCCACGGGTTAATTGACCCCCGGTAAATTGGCTTCAGCATGCTCTTTAGGCTTCCGGCTGGAGCTGTTAGGACTTGGTAGTAGTATTTCACATGCATTCCCAAGCATTCTTTACTTTGTTGCTGCAGACCAAATTCTAAACGAATTAGGCTGTTGTGTGTACATGTAGGCAGTTTGAAAATGCGTTTGTAGGCCTGGCATTGTGCTTTGTCTAGCATTGATTCAATTTTACCCGGGAATGCCTGCTGTGCATAACTAGCAATTGCCCGGATTTTTGCTTGTTACTTTCCTGATCGGAACAGTTGATGGGCTTTGCATTATCTCATTTAGTTTACATAGGGCATAAATTGTTGACAGTGCTTTAGCCTTCATTTTATGCAGATGTATTGTTGCTTTACTGGTTTCCTTTAGCCAGCATCCTAGGTAGTTATAGGATTTTGCTGTGACGATGATTTATTTGCCCACATGCCATTTCAATAGAGCCTATTTTGGGTAGTGTCCAAAAATAACTACTTTAGTTTTTTGAGCATTTATTATAAGTTCATTTCTTTCATTGTAGTTATTGAGGGCGTCTAGGCCTCTTTGTAGCCCGATTTTTGTGTGATCCATTACCACTAAGTCATCTGCATACTGTAATATTTGCAGTTTGTTGGTTCCAATTTTCGGTGTTACAAGACTGGCATTTTGAAGCTTCTTCCCCAGGTCAGCCGTGTATAAATTAAACAATGTGGGGGCAAGGACACATCCCTGTTTTAGGGCACGGTTTGTCCAACACTTCTTCGTTGTGGTATTATCTGCTAGCTTCACTTTGATCCAGGTGTTGCTGTACAATGAAATAATGGCGCTAAGAAGACCTACTGGGATATGCCAGCTGCGCAACTTATTCCAAAGCTTGTGTCGAGGCACTCCATCAAAGGCAGCTGAGTAGTCAACGAAGCATGCAAAGATTGGTTTATAATTTTGCCATTTGCGTGCTGGTTCAAATACGACATGGCCACGATATTATCGATTGTGGAGCAGCCTTTGCGGAATCTGGACTGGTAGGGGAGGAGGATTTTGTTCTCTTTGATCCAACTATTTAATTTTATTTTGGGTCTGTATTATCTCCTTTTTTGAAGATGGGATGTAAAAAAGACCCTCGCCATGAATCCGGCACCTTTGCTTCTAATCGACATTCAATTAACAGATTGGATAACCTTTTGCCCCAATATACCAGATCTTCTCTAAAGATGGCTCCTGGAAGACCGTTCGGCCTGGGTGCCCCGTCCTTTCTTATCTTTTTTTATTGCCTTTTTGACTGCCGTACGGTCTTGTTCTTTGCCCAAGAATTCCACTGAGGCGTCCTCCTCTGTTATTACGCTGGCTGAGGAACAAGTTTCAGGGATTCCAGGGATTGTGATACCCTCCTTTTCAATGTAAATTGTGGTGACATGTCTGAGCCAGGCGTCTGCATGTACAGAATTACGCCTGTCTACTTTACCTTTCTCCAAACTAGCTATAAATTGCCAGAGCTGACATTGTTTGTTTGGTTTTGAGAGCTCGTGTATCGTTATCCAGTCTTTTTCTAATTTATTTTGTCTCAGAGACCATAACTGGTGTCTGCGCTCTTTCGATAGATCTTTGCACATTTCCCTTGTTTCTTCCGTTCCTGCAATCCTATGTGCTCTTTTAGCCCTCTTAAGCTTACTTATTGTTGTGCATAGTATTTTATTGTTATATTTAAAATGTGAAGTGGACGTTGTTGTTCCGTGTGGGATGTCTTTGTCATTGTTGGCAAGTTTAGTTTTTAAAGCAAAAATCCAACTTGTCCAATTAACCACACTTGGTTGTTTTCCAAGAGGCTTCCCTTTGTACTCTTGTTTATTTTTCCATACATTAAATAACGTAGCCTGATACTTGTTCCATTTTAACCTTCTGACTAATGTATGGTCTTCAATCCCTGTTGAATGGGATACTACAACTGCTTGTTCCCTCTGTATAATACTGGGATTTAATTCCACCTGCAACAGTTTGTGATCGCTAGTTTCATGTGATTTTACTTCGAAATTGACTAATTTCTGAGTGAGGAGGTTACATAAGAAGATGTAGTCAATTATAGAGCAGTTCTTAAAAGTGGCATTAGCTGAATATTTGAGGTCTAAACTTTTCCAGGTTTCATTGGCAGACTTTAGGTCATAGTTTTTCAAAAATACATTGAATATTCTTTCAGAGCTGGCTGGACGTGACATGTCATTTTTTGTTCCCAGGTGGTAGAGATTAAAGTCTCCTACTATCACTTTGGGTACTAGTGCATTTGCGTCTAGAATTTCCTGTATTAAAGTTACAGTGTTTTTTGTACCTTCCAACTTTTTCTGGCCATGTGCGTTTAAGTATATCTTTATAACTAGGATTGCCACATGTACGGCTCTGTCCCTATTCCCTCTATTAAGAGCGCCTGTAACACTTCTGACTCTATTTGAACCCTTTTTACTTTTATCTGTTTTAGATGTTTTACGTAAATCGAAATTCCTCCTGATGGTCTACCAAACCGATTGTGTTTAGTTGCCAGTGTATGAAAACCAGCATAGCCTTCGAGGTGGACATGCTCTGTAGACCAGGTCTCTTGTAAGCATACTATGTCCCCCTCTTGCAGTGACAAACAGCAGTGTCTCAGGATTGGGCACCCCGGAACACTGCAGGAGCCGGCCCTGGGGAGTGGCGGTCCCCAGGGCCATCAAGGGCTCCAGGAGGGGGGCCGCGTGGCCCTCCTCCCAACATCAACAAAGCCCTGGGGGTCATGGTCCCCGGGGCGAGTGGTTGATTTTTTATTTTTAAAAGGAAGCCCCAGGGGGTGGTGGTCCCCGGGGCTGCGGAGGCAAACAGCCCCCCGCAAACATATACAATTAGCCCCAGGGGATGGGGTCCCTGGGGATTATAAAAAATTAGTAATAAAGGCTATTTTTTTAGGATAGATTTACTGTACGCGTACAGTGCGAATTACGTAAGTCGTCCCGTAAACGTTCAAAACTAATTTTTTTTTAAAACTGAACATTGGGGATCATTGTAAAACCCCCTAACTAACCCAAGGGAGTCAGGAACTCCTATAGCAAACAGCAAACATTTCCTGTCAATCTACACATTCAATCCACACACATATACAAATAAATTACAAATCACATTTATCACACATTAAATTAAAATGAAACACTTTTAAACTGCTTGAACTTTTGAACCCTTTCCAACTGACAATACTTTCAACCCTTCCCCAACCACATAATGCCAGTTACCATAGAAACACTTCAAGGAACACCTAACTGACAACCCAGGTGAAAAGTTCATCATACATTGTTGCAAATCAAAACAGCAAGTGTGCTTGACATGTCTATATACCAGCTTATCCTAAGTAATGTTCTTTTCTATCACTTTTTCTTAACCAATAAATAACAGGCTTTTAAAAAACAGAAAATTGCACCCTACTTTTGTAGCTAGTAACATTTCAAACAACCAATCACCTCTTTGCTTTTTTACAAAACTCCACTTATCCACCATTTTAGAAAAAAAAACTTCAAACTGCCCTTTCATTTACAGAGACCATCTGAGTGCATCAAGACCTCTCTTCAAGATGCTTACAGTGTGGATTGTGGGACACAGCTATATTTTCTGGAGTGAAAGGTATGCACAATAGAAAGAAACTCACAAAGACCTAGGTTTACCAAATGTGAACATTAAATGGATTGGACAGAGGTTTATTGGTGAAATCCTTTATGCATCTCCAACACCCTGACCTCATACTCATACTTGTGCACTGTGGTGGCAATGACCTAGGCACTTTGACTGGGGTAGGACTAGAAATGTTTATGAAGAACACCTTTACAGAACTGATGTCACTTTTCCCCCAAACTGCCTTTGTCTATTTTAATATATGTCAAAGGCAGAAATGGAACTGGTTCAATCAATGTTGTCCACAAATTGAGAAAGCTAGGAAGCATGTGAATAAATCTGTTTCTGTGTTTCTCAGAGACTATAAAATGGGGTCCATTTACCATAACAATCTGCACTTCAATATGCATGGCATCTATAGGAGAGATGGTGTATATTTTACAGATGAGGGGAACAGAGTCTTCCTCTTGAACCTTAGACTCTGCATCGGTACTTACTTGTAGGTACTAAAATCTCCCAATAAACACAAGGTTTGTTTTTTAGAGCCACCAAACATCTAAACATATACACTTCATAAATATCTAAAAATATTTTACTTTTTCTAGCTTAGGTAAGCTTACGGGAAGACTTACGGACTTTGCACTGCACGTCGTATGTAATTCGCACCGTACGCGCACAGTAAATCTATTGTAAAAAAAAAAATAGCGTCTATTACAATTTTTTTATAATCCCCGGGGACCCCATCCCCCGGGGCTAATAAAAAATGTTGGGGACTGTGGGGGGAGCCCAAATGCCCCCAAGGTCCCAGCCGGCTCCCCACGTCCTTTGGGAGCCGGCATTGCTTTTCGTCAGAGAGAGCAGCTAACATGCTGGTCTTTCTGACGAAAAGCAGTTTTCTGTGGTAGGGTGGGAGCTGCGAGGCTCTGCCCTACCAGAGCAAACAGCAGTGTCCCGGGATTGGGCACCCCGGGACACTGCAGGAGCAGGCCCTGGGGTGTGGCGGTCCCCAGGGCCATTGAGGGCTCCAGGAGGGGGGTCACGCGGCCCCCCTCCCAACATCAACAAAGCCCCAGGGGTGGTGGTCCCCGGGGCTGGGGAGTCAGTCACCCCTATTTTACATATAAGTGCCCTGGGGAGATGGCCGTCCCCGGGGCGCCCCCACAGGTTTAAAAAAAAAAAACTAAAAACGAAGCCCCGGGGGATGGCAGTCCCCGGGGCTCGGGGGTCCTTAGAGGCCCCCAACACTAATATTAAAGCCCCGGGGGAGGCGGTCCCCAGGGCTGCGGGTGGCTGTGAGCCCACCCGCATACCTAGGAACAAAGCCCCGGGGGTGGTAGTCCCCAGGGCTGCGGAGGGGCGCTATGCCCCCACGCAATCACAATTACTTTGCCCCGGGGGTGATGTTCCCTGGGGCAGTGGGGGGATTGGGACCCCCCACACACTTTTTAAATCATTTTACCCACGGGATTTGGTCCTCCCGGGGGCTAATTTATAAAAAAGTGGACCAAGGTTGTTTTGTTTTCCGCAGAGTTCGTGTACCGTACGCGGACCCCGCAATTTATATAAAAAATAATTGGGGGGGGGGGGGCCTTGTGAGACCCCCAGAGCAGGCCTAGAGGGTCAGGGTGTTTCTACCCTGCCCCTTTTTGCGTTTTCCATGTTTGTTTCTCTGCTTTCTTGTGCATCGGTTCTACTGAAGCACAAGATGGTTGCCAACACTTCCTGGTTTGGAGTGTTGACAGCCAATTAGCATTCAGCTCATACTCGGGAAGGTACAGAGTACAGTAAGTTTACAGTAAGCTTACAGTAAGCTCCTATAGATATACTTATAATTTTACTTATGATTTTCTCAGGAACTACTGAACGGATTTACATCATTTAACACAAAGCGTGATCTGCCAACCAAATTCTACCTTTTTGCCAAATTTGGTGTAATTCCGTTCAGCCGTTCGGGCTGTAGCCCTGGCTAAAAGTCCTCTGGAAAATTGCATGGGGAAAACACGTTTTGGGATCCCCCTTTTTTCTCGGCCCCCGCTTCACGAAACACCCCCAAACTTTCAGGGAAAGAGTGGAGCGGAGCAGGCCATTTTCTTGGAGAAATTCACGAAGATTCATCCACCAACGCCAAAGTTATTCCAAATAGAATGTTGCGGATTTCATATGGAAACTAGGTTTTAACTATAACATATATATATATATATATATATATATATATATGAGAGAGATACCAAATAAATAGATACAATGTACATCTATTCTGATTTATCTCTTTTAACTAAAAGAATACAAATATTTTCGCTAAACACCAAAGGTTACTAATTCCTTAGCAAGGCGTCATCAAAGGAAAAGTTGCTTAATACTTTCTTTATCTACACATCTAGAAAATAAATAATGTGGGGAATATCAATAAAATAGCATATATATATATATATATATATATATATATATATATAGATAAAAACCAAAAATTGCCTCTATATTTACATATATATATATATATATATATATATATATCTATACTACTATTATATATATTTATATATATATATATATATATTAGATACAGTATAAATAGATTACTAAAATACAGCTATAACATACCTAATGAACAAGTTACTTACCTTCCGTAACGATATATCTGGAAGAAACAGTAGTTAGTATTAGATTCCTTACCTTAGAATATCCCCAGGCGTCAGACTGGATCCGGAAATTTTTGCGTAGCAGTAGCTTTGCGCGTCGGTAGGCGTTGTCTGCGGCTCCGCGTCGTCGTCGGAGGCGCTGTGATGACGTTGCCGGAGTACTTAGACGCCGCCTCAGCGTGCTGACGTCAGTTCTTAGACACAGCTAGATATCGGTTCGCAGAACAGGGACGATGGGTGGGGCGGTAAGGAATCTAATACTAACTACTGTTTCTTACAGATATATCGTTACCGAAGGTAAGTAACTTGTTCATCTGAAAGAAACAGGTTAGTATTAGATTCCTTACCTTAGAATAGATACCCCAGCAATACCAACCCAGACGGTGGGTCTGCGAACCAATAATCACACCAGAAAGTCCTGGAGGACGGAACAGCCAAAGAAGCCATCCCTCCGGACTTGGCTGTCCAGGCAGTAGTGTCTTGCAAACGTGTGCAGCGAGGCCCATGTAGCTGCCTGACAAATGTCCTGCAAGGGGACTCCCTGACCCAGGGCAGTAGTAGCTGCCGTGGCCCGAGTGGAATGGGCCCCCAGCCCAACAGGAGGTTCCTTCTTAGCCAAGGAATAACAAGCCTTGATACACAAGACGACCCACAGAGAGATGGTCCGCTTGTGTACCGCCCTTCCCTTTTTAGCGCCCACGTAACCAACAAAGAGTTGGTCATCCACCCGGAACTGGAGTGTGCAATCCAGATAGAATGAGATCCCCACCGAGACCAGGAAGACCGTCACCCAGGCCCTCGTCACTAGCCGACTGGACTACGGCAACGCCCTCTACGCCGGTACCACCGCCAAGCTCCAGAAGAGACTCCAGCGGATCCAGAACGCCTCAGCCAGACTCATCCTCGACATCCCACGAACCAGCCACATCTCCGGACATCTGAGAGACCTTCACTGGCTCCCCGTCAACAAAAGAATCACCTTCCGCCTCCTCACCCACGCACACAAAGCCCTACACGACCAAGGCCCGAGCTACCTCAACAGCCGGATCAACTTCTACGCTCCCAAACGCCACCTCCGATCAGCCAACCACGCCCTCGCCGCCGTCCCCCGCATCCGAAGAGCGACTACAGGAGGAAGGTCCTTCTCCTACCTGGCCGCCAAGACCTGGAACTCCCTCCCGACCGACCTGCGCCTGACCCAAGACCACCTCTCCTTCAGGAAGAAGCTGAAGACCTGGCTGTTCGAGCAGTAGCGGCACCCCCCTCCCCCAAGCGCCTTGAGACCCTACGGGTATGTAGCGCGCTCTATAAGTGTCATTGATTGATTGATGCCTTTCAGAAAACGTGTTACAATAGGGGACTTGAACAAAGAAGGTTGATCAGGCAGCCTTAGAAAGGCTGAAAGGGCAGAAAGGTAGCCCTTGATAGTGCCCAGAGCAGAGCCCTGCTGGGCAAGGGAAATAAGGAAGAGAAGAACCTCAGAAAGAGGGGCAGAGAGAGGATCCACTACCTTTGCTGTGAACCATGCCACCAATCTGTTCCACCTGCAGGCTTATACCGACTTTGTGGAGGGACGCCTTGCTGCCAGAATGGCATCACAGACTTCAGGAGGCAAGTCAAATGGCCTCAACTGTCGCTGCTCCATCTCCAAGCATGGAGGTGGAGACTGGACAGGTTTGGGTGGAGGACCGTCCCCTGCTGCTGCGACAGAAGGTCCTCCTGAAGAGGCGGGTGAACCGGGGGATCGACTGACATACTTAGTAGCTCGGGATACCAGTACCTTCATGCCCAGTCCAGAGCCACAAGGATGACTTTGTCCCGGTCAGATTTGATCTTCTTCAGCACACTGGGCAGAAGTGGTATAGGCGGAAAGGCGTACAACAGACCGCAACTCCACTCGCGACGAAAAGCGGCTCCGAACGAGTGCCGCCTTGGAAATTCCAACACGCAGGACTGATGACATTGCGCGTTCTCTTCTGTGGCGAATAGATCTAACCAAGGCTCTCCCCACTGCAGAAAGGGACCTTGCGCCACGTCCGAGTTCAGACGCCATTCGTGATCCATCATGCACCGGCGGCTGAGTTCGTCCGCCCTGGCGTTCAGAGAACCTGCCAGATGTTGAACCACCAGGGTCAAGCCCTGATGTTCCAGCCACTGCCAGAGGCGCAGAGCCTCCTGGCAGAGGGTCCATGACCCCACCTCGCCCTGTTTGTTGCAGTACCACATGGCAGTGGTTTTGTCCGTGAACACCTGCACTACACTCCCCTGACATAGGGGAGGAATGCCTTCAGTGCTAGACAAATCGCCCGCAGCTCCAGAAGGTTGATATGGAGCCAGGACTCCGCCGGAGACCAGAGGCCTCTGATCTCCACCTCTCCCATGTGGCCTCCCCAGCCCTGGAGGGACGCGTCCGTCACAACCACGTGCTCCGGTTTGGGAAGGGAGAGGGATCTGCCGCTGACCCAATCGCGGTCCGTGAGCCACCACTGCAGCTGTCTCGCAGTGCCCTCCGAGATCAGAACATGGTCAGACAGGTCGCCCTGATGCTGGGCCCACTGAAACTTCAGGTCCCACTGCAGAGCCCGCATCCGCCACCTGGCGTAATACACCAGAAGTATGCAGGAGGCCATCAGCCCCAGAAGCCGCAGCGTCAACCTGACCGAGACCTGGAATAAAGGCCGAAAGAGTGGAAACAGAGCCTGAATATCCCAGACCCGCTGTTCGGGGGGATAAAACCGAAACTGTGCTGAGTCGAGAACCGCTCCGATGAAGAGGAGCTTCTGAGAGGGGCACAGGTGTGACTTCGGCACATTGATGGAAAACCCCAGCTGGTGCAGGATGTCTGCCATTGTCTGGAGGTGGCTGACGACTGTCTGGGGCGAGCCCGCCTTCAACAACCAGTCGTCGAAGTAGGGGGAAGACTGAAACCCCTAACCTGCGTAGATGAGCTGCGACCACCGCCATCACCTTCGTGAACACCCGTGGGGCGCTGGTAAGGCCGAAGGGGAGCGCGGTAAACTGAAAGTGCTCGTGGCCTACCATGAACCGCAGGTAGCGCCAGTGGGCCGGCAGGACGAGGATGTGGAAATAAGCATCCTGCAAGTCCAACGCTACCATCCAGTCTCCTGGGTCCAGGGCAGCTAGGACCTGAGCCAGTGTCAGCATTTTGAACTTCTCCTTCCGGAGGAAGCCGTTGACGTTCCCTAGGTCCAAGATAGGGCGTAGGCCCCCTTTGCCCTTCTTGGGTACCAGAAAGTAGTGGGAGTAGCAACCACACCCTACTTCTGGCACAGGAACGCGCTCGATGGCCCCCTTGGTCAAGAGGGCCGTAACTTCCTCCTGCAGAAGTCGCAAATGATCCCCCGATACGCGGTGGTATTGCGGTGGCATGGCTTGAGGGGTCGCCTCGAAGGGGAGGTAGTAGCCCCTTCGGACGATTTGCAGCACCCACCTGTCCGATGTGACAGTGCGCCAGTGGTGGAGGTGATGGCGAACCCTGCCCTCCACTGGCGTCACATGGGCCTGAAAACACGGACTAGGAGGGTTTTGAGGCAGATGCTGCAGGGGAAGGTGTAGACTGACTTTGCCGTTGTCCTTGACCGCTGCCACAGTGGTTACCACGGCCGCCACCGTGTTGGATGTTAGTCTGCGGTGTGTGGCTGGCAGAACGTGTTGGGCGCCCCTTCCTTGGCAACGAAAGGAGCGAAATGCACCCGTTTGCTGGCGCGGGGCTGAGAGGCCCAAGGACCTGGCCATAGCCCTGGAGTCCTTAAAGCGCTCAAGCGCATGGTCTGCCTTGTCGCCAAAAAGGCGTTGGGCATCAAACGGCATGTCCATGAGTGTATTCTGGACATCGGCCATCGGCCACTTATTCAATCACTTCTGAAATGGGACATCGTCACTTATAACTACGCTGACGATCTCCAGATCATCTTTCCCCTCAATTCACCAAATGCCATCAAAACTTTTCATGGAGCCATGACTCATATCCAACTCTGGATGAACCAGAACCAATTGAAGTTGAACCCCGGTAAAACTGAGCTCCTACTTCCTGGACTCAGCTCCACCTACTGGGGTCCACAGTTCTGGCCTCCAGAGTTTGGCTCCCCCCCCGTCCCAGCAAAAACAGTAAAAAGTTTAGGTGTCATTATCGACACCGAGCTCTCTCTCAGGGCTCAGGTGGGAGCGGTGGTTTCCTCCTGTATGTTTCAACTTCGGAGGATCCGCAAAATCCGCCACTTTCTTCCCCCGGCAGCACTCACCCAAACTGTTATTTCGCTGGTACTTTCCCGTCTAGATTTTTCCAACGCCATCTATCACGGTCTACCACAATACCTGACTCAACGCCTTCAAATCGTCCAGAACCAGGCTGCCCGCCTGATCCATGGAACACCGAGATGGCAATCAGCTAAACCTTTGCTTATGAATTTGCATTGGCTCCCGGTTGAGCGAAGGGCTGCCTTCAAGGTAGCTTGTCTTACCTTCAAGGCACTTCATTGCCCTTCCCCTGCTTTCCTGAAATCTACCATCCACCCTTACTGTCCTACACGTAATCTTTGATCCGCCCACCTTGACTTGTTGATCACCCCCAGGAGCAAAACTAAGAGATTCGGCGGACGCCGGTTCTCCCAGCTGGCCCCTGGGCTCTGGAACCTCCTCCCTCTCTCTATCAAATCCTGCTCCTCTTTTCTCAATTTTAGGAAAATGCTAAAAACTTACCTTTTCCCTACCCCCACGTAGATTCTGTTACCTCTACCTTCCCCTCACTCTGTTCTGTCTACCAGCGCCAGGAAGCTCCGGTGTCAGTGCGCTTTATAAGCAACACTTAACATAACATAACATAACATCGGCCGAAAAGTTGGCGGACCTCAACCAGGCGTGGCAACGAATCCCCACCGTCGTTGCCATTGCTCTGCTCAGTGAGTCGGTGGTTTCCAGCCCACATCGGATAGAATACCGTGCCGTATCCTGGCCTTCCACAAGGTCTTGGCCGAGTTTGGCCCCTACCTCCATCGGGCACTCTGGCAGCACTTCCGCGACCGTGTCCCACAGAGAGTAGGTGTAGCGGCCCAAGAGGCATGCGGTGTTGCAAGACCGCAGTCCCAGACTCAGGGAGGAGAATACCTTCTTGCCGTACTGCTCATACCTCTTGGATTCCCAGTCCGGCGGAGCTGACGGGAATTCGGTCTGGGAATTGGAGGCCTGGATGACGAGGCTCTCGGGGGTGGTGGGTGGACAGGAAACATGGGTCGCCCGGGGCCGGGCGGTGGCGTCTGGCCACGTTCCTATCTACAGGCAAACCTGTAGCGGGCCTGGACCAAGTGCCCAAAAGAAAGTCGGTCAAGGCCTCATTAAACGGCAGCAGAGGCTCAGCCGAGCTTGACTGCAGTTTAAGGACCTCAGTGAGGAGGTTAGTCCTCACGGCCGCGATGGGGAGCTCAAGTCCCAAGGCCTTGGCCGCCCACATCAACACCACACTGTAGGTTGCCCCCTCCTCCGAAGTCACGGTAGAAGGTGAGACAAAACCAGTGTCTGGCGAGGTGTCCAGACCACTGGCATCCCCAAGTCCACCTGTCCAGTCCTCCTGGGACTGACACTCATGTGTCAGAGGGTCTTCAGACCCCTCCCAATACTCCTCAGTCCTCATCACCCTTCCCCTGATAATCAGGGTTGTCAAAAGTTGGGGCCGGCTCGTTGAAGTAAAACTCCCCAAGCGGCGTAGAAAGTGGCGCCCAGCGGCCCTGTTCCGACGCCGGAACCGGGTCGAGGGAGGTATTGGGGACGGCGCCGCCTGAGGATGGCGCCGGAGGTGACACCTGGGGGACCGGCGACGACCCGGATCTAGAAGCAGATCCAGTGGGGCCCCGAGGCGCCAGAACCGAAGGCTGCGGCGGGCCGAAGCACCCGACGACGTCGGGGCCGAAGCACCCGACCCGCTAGGGCCCCCAGACGGGTTCGCTGGGCCTGAAGGCGCCGCGGAGCCCGTCGGAGGAGCGGGGGACCTCATGGCCATGAGGAAGCGCTCGATCTCCTCCGGCATCGCGTGCTGCCCAGGGACCGGAGGGTGTGGGGCAGGCCGCGATGCCCACGACTCCGATGGAGCCGCGTGGGCAGTGTTACCCAAACCCCGGCTGCGACGCGCGAGCGTTGGGGGAGTCGGAAGAGCGATGACGTCTCTTCGACTTCTTGTGCTTAAGTGATGACTTCGACCCGGAGAAATGATGTCGACTCCCGGAGCTCTGATGGCTCCGACCCCGCGACCGGTTCCTCGACCTCCGTCTGGACCAGGACCTCTCGCGGTGCAGGGCCAACTGCCGGAGTTTGAGCCGCTTGCGGGACCGCTCCCGCCTAGCTTTCGAAGTCAGGGCCGGCAGTCGGAGCAGGTCTTGTTGTCATGGTCGACGCCGAGACAGTGGAGACACAGACGGTGAGGGTCGATGACCGACATCAGTCGGTCGAAATCCTCACAAGGCTTGAAACCTGGCATCCCTATCGGCACCGTCCGGAGTTGAGAACTCAAGAAAAATGATGAAAAGGGATCATAAAAAGTTTAGTAAAAAATGACTAAGGTACCACTTTTTCCGGATCTGCGCTGCTGGCGCGGAAAAAAAAAGAAATGACGTCAGCACGCGGAGGCGGCGTCTAAGTACTCCAACGACGTCATCACGGCGCCCACGGCGCCCACGACGGACGTGGAGCCGCAGACGACGCCTACTGAAGCGCAAGGGTACTGTTACGCAAAAATTTACGGATCCAGTCTGACGCCCGGGGATATTCTATGGTAAGGAATCTAATACTAACCTGTTTCTTTCAAAATAGTTTAATTAAAAAATATTTTCTGTATTAAAATAAATATGATCAAAATACTGCAATCAGATTATCATCAAGGACATATTAAATTTTCAGCTAATTCAAGTGGGAAACAATGTTTGCCAAACAGCACATTTGTGATTATACACAAATATTACAAAGTTGCAAATACATGGACTATAGAAGATTTACATTACATTATGGACTTAGGTTATGCTTTATATACAGATATGCATTCTATTAATAAAGAACAACTTATGCATCCAGACGATTTACCAAATTTTATTCAACACAATAAGACTATCTATTCGCTTAAGCTTAAAGAACTTTCTTATGGGGACATATTAAAACATTTTGACCCATCTTTCCCAAATATGCAAACAGTATTAAAAGCTGCACTAGATTTGAACTCAGGTGTTTTGCTGTGAATGGATATGTATGTTATATCCATTGTAAACCATAATAATTCATACTTTGTATTTGACTCACATAGCCGTCATAACACTGGGATGCCTCACCCAAATGGAACATGTATTACTATACAAATAACATTTGAAAAACTTAGAGTATATCACAAATCTTGCATTTACTCTAAAGCGACCAAATACTAATTGCGTACCATATGAATTGACTCCTATAGATACAAGTACAATTAAAAAAGAGTCACTACAGAAGGCAATGCTCATTAATGAACAAAATAGAAATTTAGTACCAATAAAATATCTTGATGTGCATTCTACTGAAGCATGTATCAATTTTTTCACACACACATTTCAAACTCGTAGAAAATATCATTCATAAATCTAAAACAAACACATTTTTTTAATGGAGAACATCCATCAACATCGTTAGCTAATACTCATAGTACTAGAACATATCCAAATACACTTTTAACTCATACAACAACACCTAAAAACTGTCTAAAACTAAAAGCAGGAACATAAGTACAGCACAATATACTAATACACCACAAGATACTACTATTACTAACACATATGCGAGTATAGTTAAGAAAACACTTAAGCGCAACACTAAAAGACAACATAGTAATAGCATAAACATAAATGTACAACAACAGACAACATCAACAAGTAATTTACATACCAACACATATACAGATAATTGCCATCATACATATATACCTATTACTGAAAGTAGTACAATAAGAGTTCCACAAAGTACGACCAACAGCATATTGCCCAAAAGGCAAAATAACACAGAGAATACCAACATAGATGCAAATATTTTAGCACAACAAGAGATACATATATTAAATAACACACAAAACAGCAAAAAGAAACAAATATTGAAAAGACATAAAAATGTGCACAATCTCTACCAAATAGTATATTTGCTATTCTAAATAACTACTGTAAACCAGTATATACTTGGGATAGTCTAGATTTACATTGTATTATGGATCTCAGAGATGCTTTATATACAGAAATGCACTCTGTTAATAAATAAAATTGTATGCAACAACAATATTTACCAAATTACATAGATCATAATAACATTATATATTCCATTAAGCTCAAAAAATGCTTCCGAGACGAGATAACAAAAGAAGCACACATTTTAAATGCCAAATTTATATTAACATTAACTTCTACAATTAATTTACAAACTGATGTATTAATCTGTATAAATAGATATGCAATTTCATTATTTAAAACTATCCATGTATACTTTATATTTGAATCACATAGCCAAGATGAAAAAGCAATACCTCATCCTAATGGAACATGTATTGCTATAGAAATCGAATCTATTAATGTACTTATAGAATACATCATAAAGTTAGCTAATAAATAAAAGCTAACAAATTCACTGAGTATTATTTTACAATTAACTCCAGTGAAAATAATCACAATTAGCAAACTGTCACTTAAGGTAACACAACAAAACCACAGCAAGGGAAAAATGAAGTCTATGAAAAACATATATGTCCATACTACAAAGATATCTCAAAATGAATTAACACATATTCCAACAACAAACGTACAAGTAGAAGATACAATTATAGACACACTAAACAGCAATAGCCAAGCAAATGAACAGCTTTTGACAACACACAGTAATTTGACTTCTAACATAACTATTAGCAATACCAATGTACTAACAGACACATTTACACCGGATGCTGAATTACAAACTCAAAAAACAAGTAGCATACAAGTTCTACAAAAAAACAGTAACAGAAAAAGAAAGCATACGCAAGAACAAGAAAATGCACATAACACTAATACAAATATAAGGTTACATACAACAAATGACATAATTAGTAGCTTTCATGCCCAAATAACATATGGTCCAGAGTATGCTTGCACTATTTGCAATCAATTATGGCATAAACCGAATTTGCAGAAAACACACAATATTAAAAAACAGGCAAAATTCATAGAATGTAACATTAGCAAATACCAAACAGATGATATATGTAAAACATGTTACATATATATTTGTAAGGACAAAATACCACCTTGTTCTTTTTATAATGGGATGACATTTCCCGATATCCCAGCAGCCTTACACTTGCATAATTTAGAAGAAAGATTAGTATCACCAAGAATACCTTTTTTACAAATTAGAACACTACCACGTGGGTTCCAAAAATCTCTCTCAGGTGCAGTAGTTAATGTACCTGCAGATGTTATGACAACTGTTACTGTTTTACCAAGGCAAATTAAGTTATAAATCCCCATTTTGAAAATGTTAGACCAAATAAAGTAAAACGTGTAGCTCTATATTTAGCAACTACTAGCAGTATATGCAAAGAATATGGAGTCATCATTAATGCAGATTGGGAATATACACCAGTGAATATACCACCTTGTAATGACACTTCTGATACAAACAATACATCAGATTCTGAAGAAAACATTACAGCAGGGAATTTAGCTACTATGTTAACTAATGAAACTATAACTACAGAAAACATTAATATTTTAAGTGTAGCACCTGCAGAATTTAACACACCAAGAGGTCTATATGAAGACATAGATTCTGAGTATTTAGCTTTCCCTACAATATTTTGTGGAAAGCGAAGGCCAAGAAATAAAGAAAGGCATGTACCAATACATTACAGCACAATCTGTCAATGGGAATTAAGAAGTAATGATTAAAGAGTAGCAAAGTTTATAACAAATATTTTCTTTAAATTGACAAAATTACGCATAAAACAAATGCATAGCAAAATATACATCTCACTTAGAAAATACTTTAATAATGGAAAGATTATAACTGCAAAAGACATAAAACAAAAATTAGACAGCATTTTACAATATAATGCGGGGTACAAAATACTAAAAACTATACGTAGTTCACCACCATATTGGGAGCAATGCAAAAAAGACCTATTTGCTATGATTAGAAAATTACAAATACCAACATTTTTTAACTTAATCAGCAGCAGAAACAAAATGGTATCATTTAATTAACATATTGCGTAGTGAAAAAAGGAAAGAATGTGCAAAAGAAGAATTTGAAAATATGTCATGGGAAACAAAAGGCACACCAATACAGCAAAATCCTATTACATGTGCAAGAAATTTTGACTAATTAAGTTAGAAAATGATTTAATCAATCAATCACTCAATCAAAGACATTTATAAAGCGCACTACTCACCCGGAGGGTCTCAAGGCGCTGGGGGGGGGGGGGGGGGGGGGGGGGGTGCTGCTACTGCTCGAACAGCCAGGTCTTGAGCTTCTTCCTGAAGGAGAGGTGGTCTTGGGTCAGGCGCAGGTCGGGAGGGAGGGAGTTCCAGGTCTTGGCGGCCAGGTAGTAGAAGGACCTTCCTCCTGTTGTCGCTCTTCGAATGCGGGGGGCGGCGGCGAGGGCGTGACTGGTTGATCGGAGATGGCGTTTGGGAGCGTAGAAGTTGAGGCGGTTGTTGAGGTAGCTCGGGCCTTGATCGTGTAGGGCTTTGTGTGCGTGGGTGAGGAGACGGAAGGTGATTCTCTTGTTGACGGGGAGACAATGCAGGTCTCTCAGATGTCCGGAGATGTGGCTGCGTCGGGGGATGTCGAGGATGAGTCTGGCTGAGGCGTTCTGGATCCGCTGGAGTCTCTTCTGGAGCTTGGCGGTGGTTCCGGCGTAGAGGGCGTTGCCGAAGTCCAGTCGGCTGGTGACGAGGGCCTGGGTGACCGTTTTCCTGGTCTCGGTGGGGATCCACCGGAAGATCTTCCGTAGCATGCGCAGGATGTTGAAGCACGACGAGGAGACGGCGTTGACTTGTCTGGTCATGGAGAGGGAGGAGTCCAAAATGAAGCCCAGGTTGCGTGCATGGTCTGTCGGTTTGGGTGCGGTGCCCAGGGCGGGGGGCCACCAGGAGTCGTCCCAGGCGGAGGGCGAGGGGCCCAGGATGAGGACCTCCGTCTTGTCTGAGTTCAGTTTCAGGCGGCTGGTCGTCATCCACTCGGCTACGTCTTTCATCCCTTCGTGAAGGTTGGCTCTGGCGGCGGCGGGGTCGTTGGTCAGGGAGAGGATCAGCTGGGTGTCGTCAGCGTAGGAGATGATGTTGAGGTTGTGTTGGCGTGCGATGGCCGCAAGGGGGCTCATGTAGACGTTGAAGAGGGTGGGGCTCAGCGAGGATCCTTGAGGGACGCCGCAGATGACTTAGGTGGCCTCTGACTTGTACGGTGGTAGACGGACTCTCTGTGTTCTTCCGTCGAGGAAGGAGATGATCCATTCCAGTGCCTTCTCCTGGATTCCGACGTTGCTGAGGCGCTGCACTAGGGTGCTGTGGCAGACAGTGTCGAATGCCGCGGAGAGGTCTAGGAGGATGAGGGCCGCTGTTTCTCCGTTGTCCATCAGGGCTCGGATGTCATCGGTGGCAGCGATGAGGGCGGTCTCGGTGCTGTGGTTGACTCGGAAGCCAGACAGTGAGGGTTCGAGGGATCCATTCGTCTCGAGGAAGGCGGCCAGCTGTTTGTTGACGGTCTTCTCGATGACTTTGGCTGGAAACGGGAGGAGCGAGATGGGGCGGTAATTCTTGAGTTCGGTGGGGTCCGCTGTTGGTTTCTTTAGTAGAGCGCTGAGTTCGGCGTGCTTCCAGCTCTCAGGGAAGGTGGCGGTGTCGAAGGAGGTGTTGATGATGTCCCGCAGGTGGGGTGCGATGACAGCGTCGGCCTTGTTGAAGACGTGGTGAGGGCAGGGGTCGGTCGGAGATCCGGAGTGGATGGAGTTCATCGTGCGGATGTTGTCTTCTGTGTTGATCGGGGTCCAGGCGCTGAGGGTAGTGGTGGGGGGCGTTGGTGCGGTCATGGGGAACGTTGTGTGTGTGCTGAAGCTGTTGTGTATGTCAGCGATCTTGTTGTTGAAGTAGGAGGCGAGGGAGTTGCAGAGGTCTTGCGATGGGGTGATGTCGTTGTTTCCGGCGTTGGGGTTGGAGAGCTCTTACACGATGTTGAAGAGTTCCTTGCAGTTGTGTGCATTGTTGTCCAGCCGGTCCTTGAATGCTGTTTTCTTGGTGGCGTGGATCAGTTGATGGTGCTTCCGGGTGGCGAGCTTGAGGGTGGTCATGTTGTCCGGTGTTTGCTCCCTTCTCCAGGATCTCTCGAGGGCTCGGCAGTTCTTCTTGGAGCTCTTGAGTTCGTCGGTGAACCATGGGGCCTTCTTGCTACCGGGTCTGCTGGGCGGGGTCCTCAGTGGGGCGAGTTCATCCGCGCAGTTGCTGATCCACTTCGTGAGGTTGTCGGCGGCCTGGCTGGGGTTCGCTGAGCTGGCGGGAGGGTGCTGGCTCAGGGAAGCGGCGAGCTGGTCGGCTGTGATCTTGTTCCAGCTTCTTCGAGCAACCTGTTGCTGGTGGATCGTGGTTCTTCTGAAGGTGAAGTGGACGCAGCTGTGGTCCGTCCAGTGGCGTGGCTGAAGGCGATGTCTTTGCTGGATGAGAAGACGGCGTCGAGTGTGTGTCCGGCGAGGTGGGTGGGGGTGGACACCAGCTGCTTGAGTCCGAGGTTGTCAAGCAGGGTGGTGGTGTTGCGGTCGTTGTTCTTCTCCAGGTGGAAGTTGATGTCCCCCAGGAGGATGTAGCCAGCGGAGGGGAGGGCGTGCGGGCTGATTAAGTCGGCGATGTCTTCGCTGAATGGTGTGCGTGGTCCCGGGGGTCGGTAGATCAGGGTGCCTCTGAGGGTGGTCTTGGGGTCGGTGTGGATCTGGAAGTGTAGGTGTTTGGCGGTAGTCAGGGTGTCGTCGGTGTTGGTCGTGATGTGGATGGTGTCCCTGTGGATGATGGCGATGCCTCCTCCAGTCTGGTTGTCGCGATCTCTCCGGGTGATCTTGTATCCCTCTGGGATGGCGATGGCGATGTCGGCCGCTGAGGAGTCGTTCATCCAGGTTTCCGTGAGGAAGGCAACATCAGGAGCTGTGGTGTCGAGGAGGTTCCAGAGTTTGATGGCGTGTCTGTGGACGGAGCGGGTGTTGAGCAGGATGCACTTGAGGTGGTTGCTGCTGGTGTTCGGCTTGGCGGGTGCTGGTGCGGGGCAGGTCCGGATGCAGTTGAACTTGCAGCCGTGGCAGCTGAAGGGTCCGTGGGTGCGTCTCGGGGTGGCTCGGTAGCATCCCGGGACTCGGCCGGTGTTGAGTGCGTTGAGGGTGGTGGCGTTGTACGTCCGGCGGGTGGGCTGGGCTGAGGTCCTCGGGGGTCAGGGGTTCGGGCGCTGGGCGCGGTCCGGGCGCGGACGGGCGCAGACGGGCTTACCTTTGGCGCGCTTAGGGCATGCACGCTGCACGTTGGCCACTCTGCCATATGAGGAGAGTGGGGGGGGCGGAGCGAGGAAGGGGCAGCTGGGAGGGGGAGCGGGGTGGCGAATGGGGATGGCGAGGGAAGGGGGCGGGCCGCTGGGGGGCAGCGGCGGGGAGGTGGCGGGAAACGCGGCCAGGGCTGGGCGAGAGAGGGGGGGGAGCACAGGGGGCTAGGGCAAAACGGCGGGAAAAAAACGAAAAAGGCGGCGAAGCAAGCTGGTGGCAGGGGGCACAGGAGATCCACGGACCAAGCGGATCCGGCGGTCAGGGCACAGCTGGTGGCAGGAGGCGCAGGAGATCCTCGGACCAAGCGGATCCGGTGGGCGGGGCACAGCAGAGATGCACAGGGCACAGCTCAGGGCAGAGGCGGCACCAGGGGACGGGCTCACTCACGGGGAGTGTGCTCGGGGGGTGACCTGCCCGGATTGTATTTTATTACATGAAAGTAACCCAATTGGCAAAATTATAGATTACTTTTATAGAGTTGAATTCCAACAACTCGGATCACCACATATACATGCTATAATATGGATAGAGAATGCTCCACAATATGAAACTTCTGAACTCAATGAAATTATTACTTTTATAAATAAAGTATGTAACGTGCAAAAACACAAGATCCAAATATAGAGTCTTTATTACCGCTCCAAAGGCACGGAAATACAAACAATTGCCTTATCAAACATAAAAGAACATGCAAATATCAGTACCCAAAATATCCAATGCCAGAAACTTTTATATTAGAACCATTAGCGCTATACAAAACAGATCAAGAGCTCCTTCAGCAAATTGAACTAATACATCTAACTATGAACACACAAGACTTCCAAAGTTATACTGTTAGTCAGTTTTTAGATTCTATGCAACTAGATATAAGATAGTATGTTTTATGTATATGGTCTATTATAGAAATACTATTTTTCTAAAAAGAACACCAGCTGAATGCTTTATTAATAACTACAATACTACAATTTTACAAGCATGGCAAGCAAACATAGATATACAATACATCTTAGATGCATATGCATGTGCCGTATATATAGTTTCATATATTAGTAAATCACAACGTGGAATGAGCAGAATAATTGCACAAGCTGCAAAAGAAGTATATCACAATCCAAGTATAAAAGATCAACTTAAGCATATAGGTAACAAATTCTTAAACTGTACAGAAATAAGTGCACAAGAAGCAGCCTATCTTATACTTTAAATTCCTTTACGGAAAAGTTCAAGATCTGTTGTATTCATTAATACAAGCCCAAAAAAAAGCGTCATACTTATTAAAAGACATAGAGACTATAAATTTGTTGCCAGATACATCCAATAAAATACAATATGATAATATTATAGTAAAGTACAGCAAACGGACTAAAAAATTAGAAGCATGTACATTAGCTGACTATGCATCTATGTATGATGAAAAAAAAAGTAGGAAGAAAAAAAAAGAAACAGACCATGAGAATTGTCTCACTGAAAATAACTTTTATAGCTCAGATGAGGAAGAACTTGAGATTAATATACAGGATGAAGCAATAGAAGCAGAACAAAACGCAAAAAGCAAAAAATAATTTGCTATTGCAGATTTAACAAAAAAAATGACTCAGAAAATTATTATAGAGAATTGTTAATGCTTTATTACCCGTGGAGAGTAGAAAATCTAACAATTGGTCATAAAAAAACCTATTATGAACAATATCTAGGAATGAAAAACACAGTTGACTTTAATCATAAAAAATATAATAAAACACTAACAACCAATGACAATGAAAACAGTACATTAGACACATTACTTATACCTCCAATAGATATAGAAACAGATGACAACATATGTCATGAAGTTCAAGTTAATGATCCACTATTATAAGACTTATCATTCGATTTAGGTATTAGAAGTACAAGTATTGAAGAAGCACTAACCAATAATATAATGCCAAATGACCAATATGAAAGTATAATGCAGGATCTTACAAATGAACAACTTAACTTTATATACCATCACTTACATTGGATAAAAACAAAAGAAGCATCCTGCTATACATTTTGTACAGGTGGTGCAGGAGTAGGCAAAAGCTACCTTATTACCGCACTTTACCTAACATTACTACGCTACTACAATACTAGAGCAGGAGAAAATCCAGATAACATATATGTATTGCTTACAGCTCCAACAGGCAAAGACGCACATAACATTCATGGTAAAACGCTACATAGTATGTTTAAAATACCAGTTTCGCAAACAGTAACTCATAAACTACTAACTCATGAGAACACCAGGGGCACACTACAACATGAATTAATGCATCTTAAATTGCTAATAATTGATGAGATATCAATGGTAGGGGCAAATCTATTCAATTTCATACATAATATATTACACAAAATAAAAATGTCTAATCTCCCTTTTGGTGGAATATCCAATTTAGCGATTGGAGATTTTTTTTATCAATTAAAGGCAGTTTTTGACACATACATATTTGAAAACTCTAGGCATTCATACAGACGAGTAAGTACTAATCTATGGCAAACACATTTTAAGTTATTTGAGTTAACAAAAATTATGAGGCAGCTAAATGACTTGCCATTTGCTGAACTACTAAACAGATTACGAGAAGGAAAATAAACTAATGCAGATATAATACAAATACAAACACGAGAATTAGAACCACCAGAAAACATTAGCAAAACTATACCTTATATTATGTCAACAAACAAAGAAGTTAATAACATTAATAGTGAAGCTTCATTGCAACACATAATAAACTATCCTGTTTACACAGCAACATCTATAGATACAGTTGCATCTGACTTAACTGAAGTAGTCCCAAAAAAATACTAACTCAATTACCTACAGACCCAACTAAAACAATGGGCCTGCCATTCATATTACATAGGAGAAACTATTGAACCACTTTACATCCAATTGAACAATTGCAAAATACATCATTTGCATTATGTAGCTTTAAGCTGAGCAAAATCATTAGCAAACATATATATTAAAAACTTTCAGCAAGACAAAATAGTTGTACATCCAAAAGTACATGAAGAAATGAGAAGATTAAGGACAGATATGCAATTGCAAATATCAGTACCCCAATTATGTAACTATAGCAAACTGTGTAATATTATGGTACATAATATACGTTCACTGCAAAAAATTACACAGCAATAAAATCCGACACAAATATAATGATTGCAGATATTCTATGCTTCACTGAAATAAACACCACTAGAACAGCAGATAGCCATACTTTCTTAATAGACCAATACCATCTGTTAATATTTGATAAATTCCACCATCAGATAACTAAGCATGAAATAGCAATTTATTACAAAAAGAATATTTTCTTAATGCCAATATATGAAACACAACACGAAATTGACATTCTACATTTTACTCTGCATCTTACTAATTGTGACTACTTATTTGTTATACTATACAAGCCACCACATGTACATATACCAACACTATTACAATTTTTAAGTACCATATTAAACTTTTACACTAATTACAATTATATAATCATGGGTGACTTCAACATAGATTTAACACAAGTATCACAAAACACAGAACTACTATTAGAATCTATGCAAAACGAATTTAAATGTGATAAAAAAATATAACAATATACAACAGACTACAATTCTACATGAGATCTTCTCTATACTAATGTACACTTAACGCACTATGGTATATTAGAATCATATTATAGTGATCACAAAGCCTTGTGGGTAGCAATTTAATAAGCATAATGTATCATTTAATATGTTGTTTCTTTGCAGGAATTTCAAATGTTTACACAAGTTATGTCCAGAATGGAAAGGGGCGACCATTCGGTCCCCACGAACGTATGGCCGAGTACCACGGGCCCCCCGGGAAGCCATTTTTGGGCGGGAGGCGAGCCTCGGCTGGTATGCCCGAAGCGGCGTAGCCGGGGCGCGCTGTTTCCCGCCCTCGAGTGGGCTGGCCTAGACACTGACGCGGCTGGCCACGCCCCTAAGGGCAGGCAGGGGCGGGTTTACGCCCGCCCTGAAGACGGATAAAAGGAGCAACAAGCCAAGAACACATCCTCTTGTTCCTGTGCTCTGAAGCTGCACCCCCTCGCTGCACGTGAGCTCGAGACGGAACGAAGAGCCGATTTTGAAAGTGGTAATCTTTCTTGTTTGTCTTACAGATACTCTGTTGGGAATGCCTAAGAAAGTTGGAAAGCGAATGACTACCGACCAGATGCTGCGTGTTCTTATGAAAGAGGTGACCGATCTAAAGAAGCGGATGGCGGAGAAAGATGGAGAAGAGGGACCGAAACGTCCGATGGCTGGTGCAGCTCCGGGAGGAAAAGGCAAAAGGCCCAGAAGGGGAGCAGCTGGAGGGGACATCCCGGTTCCCTGTACCCCACTCGAAGAGCCAACTCCGGTGCCGGCGGAGGGGAATCCGATTCCCGTGGTGGTCACCCCCGTGTCCGGGGAGGATATGCCGCCCGAGCTGGCAGCGCAATTAGCAGCGTGGTTGGGTAAAAATAATGAGGGCGCCACGGCTGACGATGCACGGTTTTTGATGAAGCAACTGCGTGAAACAAGGGAGGCGGCGAAGGCACCATCGCCAGTCATCACGCCGGCCGCGGCAGGAGGAAAGCCACCGGGGGTAGGCTCAGCCGCAGATACAGCTTCCGGTTCAGGTAAGCGGCCATTGCCGATTGCGAGGGATGAGTCTGCCCCGTCAAGAAGGGAAAAGTTGGGTCAACATGTCCCTCTAGCTATTAAGGAGAAGATATGGGCAGATGAGTATGTAAACATCTTCTCGTTGCTTACCGATCATTATGAGATGGAATATGTTAAGAGCCAAAAGGAGCTCATGCATCCGAGTGTTTGGCGCGCAAAGATGGCCGCCTTCAAGGTAAATGAGAACATTGGCAATTGGGGCAAGGCGTGGGGGATTTTTACATCCATCCTGGGCGAACGTAGGCCCGAATTACTGTCTGAATTGCCGATTTATCAGTCCCGGATCATGGGGTATTCCGTGTCACATGGGGGTAATCAGTGGTTCTGTTACGACAATATTTTCAGAAAAGCGAAAGAACATGATAAAAACTTAACTTGGGATTGTTACGATTCTGTGTCATGGTCAAAAATGGCGGATACTGGTATGTTGAATTTGCCATTAGTAGGGAGTAGTGTGGGGGAATCCTCCCGCCAAAATTCGGGGACCTCCTTTCGATCAGGCGCGAGTAACGAATACCAGTCCAGGCCGAACGGCACCACAGGTAAAAAGGGGAGTTGTTGGAACTTTAACAGGGGTAAATGTACGAGGCCCCAGGGGTCATGCAAATTTAGGCACGAATGTAGCGGGTGTGGGCAAGCGTCCCATCCTGAGTCCATGTGCAGAGCCAGAACGGGTGATAACGGGGGTAGAGGAGGCGCCAAACAGGTCTGAAATAGTCCGAGGGGCGCCTTTACCTACTCCGATTGATACCATGGCAATGATTCCTTGGCTCAGCGAATACCCGGACCACGCTTCCGCTGGGGTGTTGCGGAATGGGTTTTCATATGGTTTCCGCATCCCAGTGGGGGAGTTTCAGGGTTTAGCAAAATGTAAAAACCAACTATCAGTCTTGCAGCACACGACCGTGGTACAGGAGAAGATTGGGAAAGAGGTGGCTCGGGGTCGAGTCGCCGGTCCGTTTAATGTGCCACCGCTTGCTAACGTTGTTTGTTCCCCCTTAGGGGTGGTCCCCAAGAAGGACCCGGGTGAGTTTCGGCTGATACATAATTTATCATCCCCACGTGGTTTTTCCGTAAACGATGCGATAGACCCGGCAGTGTGTTCAGTACGGTATGCATCTTTCGATGAGGCCGTAGCCATTTTGAATCGCCTAGGGCCCGGTGCGCTGATGGCGAAATCTGATATCGAGTCAGCGTTCCGGTTGCTCCCGGTACATCCAGACGATCAGCGTCTTCTTGGTTTCATGTTTCAGGGACACTATTACATGGATAGATGTAT
Source organism: Lissotriton vulgaris (assembly GCF_964263255.1). Taxonomy (NCBI): domain Eukaryota; kingdom Metazoa; phylum Chordata; class Amphibia; order Caudata; family Salamandridae; genus Lissotriton; species Lissotriton vulgaris. The sequence goes on along the minus strand of NC_141695.1, from coordinate 811,185,405 downwards.
GCCAATGGGGTGCTCTATATCTTGTTCCTATTTCGAGCAGTTCAGTTGTTTCCTGCAATGGGTCTTCACAAGGAAGACGGGGTTTCATCAGGTTATGCATTATCTCGATGATTTTTTGTTTCTAGGGGCAGCCGGGGATCCGGAATGTGGTCAGGCTTTGAATGAATTTGGTGTCTTAATGAACCATTTTGGTGTGCCATTGGCACCCGGTAAGACGATGGGTCCTTCGACTTGCCTCGAGTTTCTGGGGATCGGACTCGGAGGAGGGTTGTTTTCGTTTACCAAGAGAAAAAGTGCTTAGGTTCAGGGCATCACTGGAGACGTGTATTAGTCAGTCTAAGGTTAAGCTGCAGCAATTACAACAATTGGTGGGACAGCTGAATTTTGCCCTGAGAGTAATACCGATGGCCCGCCCCTTTTCCCGCTCGATCGCTCAGGCCATGGTCGGCTTGAAGGAGGGTCACCATCGCACGAGGCTCTCGGCCGAGGTTCGCCAGGACATGCGCATTTGGCTGGCATTTCTGGCGGATTTCAATGGTCGAATTGTCTGGAACAAACCGGCGGTGTCCTCCGAGGAGCTCGGGCTGTGGACAGATTCGGCAGGGAGCATTGGTTTTGGTGCCATCTTTGGCACACAATGGTCGGCTCAAAAATGGCCGTCATGGTGGCATGAGGATGGGTTGACGAGTAACATTGCTTTTCTTGAACTGTTCCCCATTCTGGTGGCCCTGAAAACTTGGCCTGAGGGGTTTAGAGATCACTCTGTGGTATTCTGGTCTGATAACATGACCGTGGTTGAGTGTATCAATAACCAGGCGGCACGATGCAAATGGATCCTGAGGCTGCTGAAAGAAATTGTCTTGTTGTGTATGCAATTGAATGTCCTATTTAAGGCAAAACATGTGCCGGGGGTGATGAACCAAGCGGCTGATGCGCTTTCTCGTTTCCGTATGCAGGCCTTCTGGTGTTTTCTGCCCACAGCGGACCCGGTGGCGGCACCCTTTCCTGAAGCTCTCTGGTCTCTCGGTGCCCCGAACTACGAAACCTCATGGGAGAGAGTTTAGCACCCAGGACAAGGAAGGCATATGAAGGGGCGTTCCGTTCCTATTTGGCCTTTTTGGGGACTGCTGGAGGGGAGCTTTGGGGACAGGAGGAGTGGGTAGTAAATTTCCTGCTGTCTTTACATCAGGCAGGCAAATCTGTGGCTACTGCCCAGAGGCATCGGGCAGCCATTTCCTTTGTAGCTAGGGCTTATGGGATCCAGGACCCGACAGCGTCTTTCGTTGTACAAAAAGCGCTACGTGGGTGGCAACGCCTTGAGGGTCGCAGAGTAGATGAAAGGCGCCCGATAGGTCTGGATAGACTGGCCCTGTTATTATCTGTACTCCCTTCAACGTGTTCATCCCAGTATGAAACAGTGTTATTCCGAGCCGCTTTTGCGCTGGCATTCCATGGGGCTATGCGGGTAAGCGAACTAGTGGCGAGGAACAAGCGGGATGTGTCGTGGGGACTGTGCCGAGAGCACGTTCAGGTCAGAGGGGAGACGATGTCCATCTCGTTTGTCAGGTCCAAGACCGACCAGAGTGCGATGGGGGACTGCATAATCATACAAAGGATTCCCGGGTCCTCCATGTGCCCTGTAAGTTGCGTAGAAGAATATTTAGCGCAAAGGGTGGCATCATGGGGGGGGACATTATTGCGACACGCTGACACCACCCCACTGACGAGGTTTCAGTTTCAGCGGGTGCTTGCGATGTCAATCTCCGCTGCGGGCTTGAACCCCGGCGAGTTTGGGACCCATTCCTTTCGGATAGGGGCTGCCACAGAGGCTACAGCCAGGGGTCTAAATGTCGAACAAGTTAAACGTGTGGGGCGTTGGTCCTCGAACTGTTATAAAAGGTATGTGCGGTTGCACATGTTGTGAAGCTGTAATGATGTACTCACGCTTCTTGTTTTCTTTGGTTTTTCAGTTGCGCAAGCCTACGAGGCGGGGCGGACTGTGCAGTCGACCCAACACCGGGTCAGCGGTCAGACATCACCGGCTGTGAAAAAGGAGGTGTGGGTCGTGGGCCACTCATACGTGAGGCGGGCCGCGGACGTATTCAAAGCAGGTGACGTGATTCACGTGGCTGGGGAATACGGGTACAGTGTGTCCTTCTACGGAAAGGGCGGGCTCTGTATTGACCAGTTTCAATCATTTTTTGAGGGTTTGTTAGGGCGGACGAGGTCACCGCCGGCTATAATCATAGTACATCTTGGGGGCAACGATTTGGTGTCCACTGGTAGACGACTACTTCTTGAGGCAATGCTTTCCACAGTAAGTTGGTTAGCGAGAAGAGTTCCAGGGTGCACAATCGCATGGTCCCATATGATACCGCGAAAAGTGTGGCGGGGGGCTCTTTCAGTTTCTGCTCTGAATCATTCAGTAAGGAAGGTTAATAATAAAGTGAGTCGATTGTTCCGTTCAAGTACACTGCATTCTATTTCGCATGGTTGTATTAAAGGGGACAGTATGTATTTGAGTGATGGGGTTCATTTGTCCCGGGTGGGGAACGAGTTACTCATAGGAGACCTGATAGCTTGGCTGGGGACTTTAAGACATGACCTTTAGGTAGGAGTGTGGGGGGTCCGATAGCCGGTCAACTATCCGGCCTGTGGCGGTAAGGTCATGATCGGTGAGCACTAATTGGTAGATCCCTATGAGTGGGCGTCACCCATTACGGATGGGAGCGCTCGAGGGAGGTGGCCATTGGCCCCTCAACGGGTAGGCGGTCCCTTCTAAGGATGGGACGCCGAAAGGAAAGGAAAGGCGGTCAAGGCCCCTTCCTGGGTAGGAGGGGCTACAGCCCCCTCCTGGGGAATTTCCCGGGGCCAGGATATCTGCGACGGCAGATGTGGTAAGTTGTGTGGGGTTTGGGAGGGGGTCTACGCTACCTTCTAGATACCTCACACGAGTCCTCGAACGACCTTTAAGTGGCGTCGAGTTTATTGGGGCCCCCGTCAAGTCAAGGGAAATTGGTAGTTGCACGTGAGGTACACCTCTGTGCGGTCGCCCCTCACAAGTGAGGGGGATATTTCGGGTTTAGGGATCTTGACACCGGTTACGACCTTACCGTTGGCCCTTAAACGTTAGGATGTACAATTTCAAAATTTCAAGTTAATGTTTTGTAGGATGTTAGTTCGGCTAGGAGAACCTTTGTATTAGAGAATATGTTAAGGTTAGCCAAAACATCGCAATGTGGTAATGAAATTGTACATAATATGAAACTGTTATTTTAATGTTTTATTTTGTTTCATATTTTAATAAATACGGCCGGGAAGGGTAACTCCCTTCCCGCCTTCCAAAAGTTCAGAACTGTTTCCGGTTTCCCATCCTTGGGGAGTGTGTTGAGAGGGGGTGGCGGGTATCACGGCCATATGTATACTCACATTTTTCTCTCATTTCAAATGATTTCTATACAAGAAATTAAGCAGGCAAAACAAGAAGAAAGCAAACCTTATCAAAAAGCGATAAGAGCTAACATAGTTACATGTTCTTCCAAAACGAACTACAAAAACGCTAAGCAAGAAAGCAAAATATTATACCAACTTGCTCTAGCAGATGAAAGTGGTTCAATTAAAGGCACTTGCTACAACAACGATTTTTACAAACCAACAAAAGAAGGAAACAGAGTTATAATTAGAAATTTTCTTACAAAGAACAATGTAGTAGTATTAACTAAGCAAAGCAAGATATCAAGGATGCAACCTTTAACACTTCCAATTGCAATTATACAAGAAGCAAAAAACATACTAGAACCACCAGCTCCACCAGTTTCACCAATAAAAACAATAATAGAAGCGAAATTATGATCATTAATGAGCATATCAGAGACAATATCCGAGGTATGTTGGTTAAAAAATAAATATGCTTTTAAACATTAAGTATATAATAGAAGTAATTCAAAGTAATTTTAAAATTTAAACACACATTGCTTTTTAAAGCATTTTAAAATATATATAGGTAAATATGCATACACATATATTATAAAATATATATGCATATACAAACACATACATATTAAGTTCACTAATATGGTGATCTTGTAAATGTTTACTGTTTACAAAATTACCTTCATTTGCAAACAAATTATACACAAAACACTTTCGAAAACACTCTCTAACACACACTCTCTACCACACAATTTCTACTACACACTTACAATAACACTCTCTAACACATTCTCTCTAACACACACTATCTACCACACACTATCAACATACACTCTATTGCACACTCTCTACCAACACACTCTCTACCACACACTCTATAACACTCTTGCTACTACACACTACATATTACACACTACTATAGATTCACAACTACACACTCTCTAACAAACTCTACAACAACATTTCTAGCACACACTCTCTGCCAAAAACTCTACATCAAAATATCTTCTGCACACTACTACACACTCACTATTACCCACTCCACTACACATTATCAACTTCACACACTCTCTAACACACACACACACTATCTATAACACACACATTATAACACACGCACTATCTCTAACACACACACTCTCTAACACACACACTCTCTAACACACACACTCTCTAACACACACACTCTCTAACACACACACTCTCTAACACACACACTCTCTAACACACACACTCTCTAACACACACACTCTCTAACACACACACTCTCTAACACACACACTCTCTAACACACACACTCTCTAACACACACACTCTCTAACACACACACTCTCTAACACACACACTCTCTAACACACACACTCTCTAACACACACACTCTCTAACACACACACTCTCTAACACACACTCTCTAACACACACACTCTCTAACACACACTCTCTAACACACACTCTCTAACACACACTCTCTAACACACACTCTCTAACACACACTCTCTAACACACACTCTCTAACACACACTCTCTAACACACACTCTCTTTACCACACTCTCTTTACCACACTCTCTTTACCACACTCTCTTTACCACACTCTCTTTACCACACTCTCTTTACCACACTCTCTTTACCACACTCTCTTTACCACACTCTCTTTACCACACTCTCTTTACCACACTCTCTTTACCACACTCTCTTTACCACACTCTCTTTACCACACTCTCTTTACCACACTCTCTTTACCACACTCTCTTTACCACACTCTCTTTACCACACTCTCTTCACCACACTCTCTTCACCACACTCTACTAACATCTCTATACACTATATTATACTCATCAATATGCTTTACTACCTACTCTATACTACAAAGACTCCTCATATTACTCTCTCTACTACTTACTATATATTACAAAATATCTATTCTTCCCTCTCCTCTCTCTTTATGGCTTACTTTTTTCCACATTTCAATTATAAGTTGGCAATAGCTGATGATGAAAAAATAAAGATACATGCAAATCCAAAAAAGTATACTTTCATGGTGATGAAAAAGTAAGCATGCAGGTGTGAACATATATGCATACTCCCATGGTGTTACTTACCTGAGGCATTGTCAACATTTCTCAGCACTTTCACAACTTACTATTTATCTTTGTTCACATTACTACACTCACTACACCTTCTACTATACACACTCTACTACACACTACTTATCACATACTCTCTATATCACACTCTACCACACACTCTCTACAGCACACTGGCTACCACACACTTTCTACAGCACACTCTCTACTATACACTCTTTACAACACACACTATACCACACACTATACCACACACTATACCACACACTGTACCACACACTCTAACAGACTCTGTACCAAACTATCTACAACACACACTCTCTAACACACACTCTCTAACACACACTCTTTACTATACACACTTTATCACACTCTCTAGCACACACTCTCTCTAACACACACTCTCTAACACACACACACACTATAACACACACATTATAACACACGCACTATCTCTAACACACACACTCTCTAACACACACACTCTCTAACACACACACTCTCTAACACACACTCTCTAAAACATACTCTTTACCACACACTATCTTACACACACTCTGTACAACATACTCTGTAACACACACTGTCTCACACACACACTCTAACACTCTCTATAACACTATAAAAAACTCTCTACAAAACTCTTAAACACACTCTATAACTCAAAATCTAACACACTCTCTAAAAAAGACACTCTCAAACACACGCTCTACGTCAGACTCTTTACTACACACTCCATACCACACTCTTTACCACACACTCTCTACGAGACTCAACAATACACTGACTAATACATAATAACTACCCTACTATACTCTACTAACATTATCTTTTAAAAGTACCACAACAGAATGAAAATTATATTTTTACTCTATATACAAAATAAAGAAAAATAATACAAATATGTTTTTTATATTTTACAGGAAGAAGAAACAAAAACAATATTTGTTGCAGGACAAGAAACTAAACTAAAATCAATAACAGTTATTGATACAACAGACTCAGTTAAAATAACACTATGAAGGGACGCAACAGACTTCCCAATAAAACTTGGTACTGACGTTAAGATGACGCACTTGACTGTCCACAAATTTAATAATGAGAAAATGTTAAATTCTACTCTAAATACACAATTGCAAGTACGTACTAAAATACTATACAATATTTACAGCTACCAAAATTGCAAACTCTCAAAAATACTTACAAATACATCCAATAACGCATATTACTTACATCTTTTTCGCCTCATACATAACTACATCTCTCACTCTCTATCTTGTATACACATTTTACAATACTATAACTAACTATCACACACACACACACACACACACACTAGATACCTTACTATAGATCACTTAGACTGCTCACATAAGCGTAACTCCCTATACATACATCCCTCTATATCTCTAGCTTCATAACCTTTTAATTAATAACAAAACTTCTATCTTTATGTTTCTTACCCTCAACATACAAACATCTACATCACCTTCCTATATTACAACACTGAACAATTCAAAAAGCATAACATTATCACTAGCTACTTAACTTAATAACACTTCTCTACCTTTCTCACTTTAAATACTTCACTCACTTTAACTTGCTCCCTCAATTTCATTCTATTAATATATCACCAATAAACTCTACATACATCTGACTCTAATTACACACATCACTCTCTACCACACTTCCACTACTTCTATCTCTCAATATCTCTCTTACAACCTCCAAACGCCCTAAAAAGTATAAAATGCAATACTATATTTATAGCTACATTACATGCATACTATCACAAACAACTTCCCCATACATACAATACAAATAAATACACCACATACATCTCCTACAACAAAGAAAACTTTCACTCAACATACCATTACCTCTCTCTGCTTAGCTCAATAACACAACTCTACTTTGCTCACTCTATATAACTCCCTCTCTCTCCCTTTATAGTTCTATATCACTATGTTTATATCACTAACACTAACTCTCCATACATCTATCTCGCGTAATGCCTTTAACATTCTAGCTCTCAAACACTCTCTGTACATCCCTCCCTACAACTCGCTACTCCTACTACACTACACATCCTCCCCCAAAAAAGGATTAACAATATCTAGAAAAATGTACTAAAATGACTAAAGCAAAAGTAAATACACAGTAAATGCCTCAATTAACACATTATTTTTCGTTCGCAGATAATAGAACCACCTAAAGAAAACATAACAATAACAATATATGGACTGGAAAATACAACGCAAGAAAAGAGTTCGATAACAGTACAAATTGAAGACACTGAACATTTTAAATCTATGGAAATACCAAATACAATTCTCATGAACTACCTAGATATAGCAGCAGACATAGAAGACTTTTGAGATGCCCTCATGCCTTACTTACGAAAACATTTAATGTCATCTTTCAAAATGGATGCATTATGGAAATAATTGAGGATTCTTTAAATATACATAAAGAAAACAGAATAAAAGTGCTAACTCAAAAAAATGTAAAATACATTATTAAATACTTCTAGTTAATAGATATTAAAACTTTTTGCTTACTAATTATTCACATGCAATAAATACATTTGTATGTACTTCAATGCTTATGTATGCAGCACTCTACAAAAATAAATAAGTATGTACATATATATGCATAACAAATACTGGATAGCTATACATACATAAATACATATTGACTAATACGTATCACTATACTTTATAAAAAGTACTACTTAATGTACTCTACTAATCACCATTACACACTCTACTACTATCAACTTCTTACTAATTCTGCTCACTCTACTACTTTACAACTATCTAATACTGTACTAACTACTCACTCTACTACTCACACCTACTGTACTCACTCTTAATAATACTACTATACACTTTAATACTCTACTATGCACTCTCTACTACTCACTGTCTACTACTGACTCTACAACTCTCTAATACTGCCTACTTTAGTACATAAACAAAAATACAGTACTTACTCTAACACTAAAACACACTCTCTACTAAACACCCATTATTACACTCTACTACTCACAAATACTCACTCCACTACTCACTCTTTACTACTCATTCTCCAATATTCTCACTACTCACTCTACTACTTACTCTACAACTCTCTAATACTCTCTACTTACTGTAATGCTAAATATAAACTACTCGCTACTACTCCCTATACTATTCTACTAACTACTACTCACAATCCTCACAACGACTCTACTACTCAGTGTTAATAACTCTATTACTCCCTACTACTCACTTTAATACTCTGCTAGTCACTCTCTGCTGCTCACTCTCTACTACTCAATATCAACTAGTAACTCTACTACTCTTACTCACTCTAATACTTATTCTACAACTCTTACTACTCCATACTCACTGTAGTACTAAATAGCATCTACTGTATAGTACTTACTGTAATACTGTACTGCGCACTCTCTACTACTCAACATTACTCACTCTTTACTACTCACTCTTTACTGCTCACCCTTTACTACACAAACTTTAAAAATGATACTTTATGTGTGTGTGGCTATACATGTATGTGTGTGTGGCTCTGTGACTACTACTCACTGTTTCACTCTTTAATACTCACACTTATACTCTATACTACGCACTCTCTACTAATCACCCTCTACTACTCACTCTAATACTCTACTACTTACTTTACAACTCTCTAATACTCCCTAATGAATTTAGTAATGAAAATAAATGCTCTAAGGTACTCACTCTAATACTCTACAATACACTGTCTACTACACACAATTTACTACACACTACTACTCACTCTTTACTACTCACTCTCTAATATTCTCACTACTCACTCTACTACTTACTCTACAAATATCTAATACTCTACTCACTGTACTACTCAATATCAACTATTCGCTACTACTCACTCTACTACTCTACCACTTACTCTGCAACTCTCTAATACTCCCTACTCACTTTAGCACACACAAAAAAACTACAGTACTCACTATAACACTCTATTACACACTCGACTACACATCCTTTATTACACTCTCTACTACTCACAAATACTCACTCAAATACTCACTCTTTACAACTCACTCTCAAATATTATCACTACTCACTCGACTACTTACTCTACAACTCCTTACCGCTCTCTACTCACTGTAATACTCAATATCAACTACTCACTCTACTAAATAGCATCTAATGTATAGTACCTACTGTAATACTGTACTACACACTCTACAACACTCTCTACTGCTCAACATTACTCTTTACTACTCACTCTTTACTAGTCACTCAATACTACTCACTCTTTACTACTCAAACAAAAAGCACACTTTGTATATGTGAGGGTGTGGCTGTGTATGTCAATGTGTGTGGCTGTAGGACTCTTTACTACTCACTCTTTCACTCTTTAATACTCACTCTTTCACTTTTTACTACTCACTCTCTAATACTCTCTCCTACTAGCTGTCGACTACTCCCTCTACTACTCTACTACTTACTCTGTGTGTGGGTGCAAATGCTATAGGTAGCGGATTTGTGAGCGATTAAGCTATTGTCATTGTAAATGACAATGCCATTTATTTATGATTTAAAAACAAAAACATAAATAATGTCATGAGCAATGCCAATAGCTCTAACTTTAACAATGCCAAGACCATTGCATCGTAAATGCTTGTTTTATTATGCCCCCGGGATTTGGCTAATTACAATAAAAATCAGACTGGGTTTTTTTTCTTCACGGGGTACGTGTACCTACGCGTATCCCGCAATTTTTTATTTTTATTTTTAAATTTTTTGGCCTTGGGGGTCTTTGTGGGATTCCCTGAGCAGGCCTAGGGGGTCAGGGTGTTTGTACGCTGCCCCCTTTGCGTGTTTTGCACGTTTGCTTCACTGCTTTCTTTTGCCTCAGTTCTACCGAGGCACAAGATGGCTGCCAATACTTCCTGGTTTGGAGTGTTGACAGCCAATTAGCATAAAGCTCGTGCTCGGGAAGGTACAGAGTACAGTACAGAGTACAGTACAGAGTACAGTACAGAGTAGAGTACATCATCTATAGATATATCTATGAATTTACTTTTGATTTTCTCAGCAACTACTGTACAGATTTACACAATTTAACAAAAAGCGCAATCTGCGAACCGAACTCTACATTTTTGCCAAATTTGGTGTAATTCCGTTCAGCAGTTCGGGCTGTAGCCGTCTTAAAGGTCCTATGGAAAATTGCATGGGGAAAACACGTTTTGGGACGCCCCTTTTTTCTCGGCCCCCGCTTGACGAATCACCCCCAAACTACATGGAAGAAGCGGAGCGGAGCAGGCCATTTTCTTGGAGAATTTCACAAATATTCGTCGACCGGTGCCAAAGTTATTCAAAATAGAATGTTGCGGATTTCCTATGGAAACTAGGTCCTAACAATAACTACCTACTGGCGACCGCCAGTAGGTAATATATATATAAATGCACAATGTTTTGAGCTTATATGTGAAGTTCGCTGAGTGGTGTCACATCGTCAAGAGCACTCTAACCTCATACCGAATATAAGCATTCATGCAAAAATATTTTCTAATCAGGATTGACGTGGTTTTTTTTTTTTAGGAAGGGCTGTTTTTCCAAAGGATTGTGTAATGTAAATAGCGGTCAATTTAGAAGTAATATTTTTGTTTCTATATTTGCAAGTAGGCATGTGCTTTGTGCAAAAAATACTGCTTTTTTTTTTTACAAGTATTTATTCCAAATCCGCTGGAAATAGCACTTCTTCCATATCCATTGTCACGTGACCTACAAGCTGATGTCAGGGGGGCGGGGACTTGTACTTGCTGGATAAAAATGACAAAAAAATGTAAGCGCTCTGCATGTGAACAAGGGCTCTTGTAGCCCGAAACGCGTCATGGCTGTTTCCCTGTGCCAATAAACCATCTTATGGCCAGATCCTGTGGTCCGTCTCCTGTTACTTTGCTTCACCGGTCTTAACAGATTTGGAGGTGGCTTAAGGAGTGTTTCTGCGCATGTTACTGCGGAAGTAGGTTTGCTTCCGGTAACGGACCCTCTCCCCAGAAGTCGGCACTCGCCAACAAATCACCTTTGCTTTAGGAATCCTCTTGGGAATTTCGGTGGATGCCCCCTTTCTCGCAGTCAGAAGACTCCGGTCGTATAGCGGCGAAGAAACAAGTGAAGTCTGGTCGGAGGACCTGTTGGAGTTTGAAGTACGCGCTACATGGTGAGTCTGTGACAGAGCGGAGGTGGGGAGGTATCGTGATCAGCAAGTTTAAAAGCAAGTGGGTGCCTGTGAAGAAGCAGCGCCTCATATTGGAGAGCACAGGTCATCTAACAGCATGTCAGCTGAAGCTGTGCGTACGCGAGAGGCGGAGGCTGCGGAGCTTTTTGGAAACATACCGATATTAGGGACAGGTTCCAACTCCGCTCCGAGCAACAGCAATGTTAGTGACAACACCAATGTAAAAACCCTCTATAAAGAACTGGAGAAAAACAGAAAACTTGAAATTACTAAGTTGTGGGAGCACTTTTCTCTCACGAAATACGCTGATGTAGGGAGGGTACCCAGGGGCCTACGTATTCTCCTTGCCCCTAGCTTCGACAAGCCCAATCCATTAATGTTGAAGGAGTGGGGGCAAAGTAATCTGGCAGCATCTATCAACCTGGTACATATTCTAATCAAGTATGCAGAAATTGATCGAGTGGAGGTGCTAAAAGAAATTGACCGCTTAAATGCTGAGATCGACAAATTTGAGGAAACAGATGCCATTAAACAATTGAAAGATACTATGGCAGACAGACTTAAGAAACATGAAGGTAAAATCAAGGCCAGGAAAGTGCAGAAGTTCGCACAAGATCAAGTGGACCACCAAAATGGCCAAATCTTCATTTTCGCTCATAAATACAGCGCAACGAAACGCCAATAAAGGCACCAGTAAAGTAATTCCTCACCAGTCAAACTCGGCAGCACCAAATTTTGATGACGATGCTTCCAGCTTTGATTTTGCATCTTTAACAAGCGAATCAAGTCATGATTCGGATAGTAGCTTTCAGCTATCAACAATATTGAACTTAGAGGAAGAGCTAGATTTTTTAGTGGAGGAAAGACTCCAAACACTCAGACCACGGCAAAGAAATCCAATAAAACCCGGAGAAACAAAAAAAAACAATAAAGAAGACGAAAGCATGCCAAAAATAGCAACAACAGAAAAAGAAATCGAAGGCAGTGTGGCAGAAGAAACGACAATGACAGACAGGTCGGTCGTCAATTTATCAGATATAACGTTAACAAAAGCTGAGCAACAACTGTTATCTCTAGGCCTTAACTTCTGCCCCAAACAGTCCTTTAACTATGCGACGACTCGCATTGACGTCTTTTGTTTCATACGGAAATTGTAGCTACAAAAATTGTTCACCGTGCATAAATTGAAAGGCTGTAGTCAAACAGGGACCCTGCCTCCAAGTGAAATATGTACAGATTCAATGGAGTTCACATCCGGGGATGTTTCGACTCTCTTAACTCTCCTTGATTTAAACCAAGCTACTGATTCGCAGCCCTCAGGTCCAGATGCTAACTTGAATACACAAACCCGATTACGGAAAATCAACAAGTTACAGAAAGGTGCGGATTTAACTCTCTTCAAGAGTAAATTAAGATTTGTTCGGCTCATGACTAAGGATGCAGTAGATACGTTTCATGATTGTGTGACTAATGAAATCAAACAACTTCATAGATCCACTATTTGTAAACACAAGAAGAAGAAGAAATATCATTGCCAGGAAGTTGAATATACCAGCCTTATGAAAAAAATCAGTAACAATACCGAAATTGTAATAAAAAAATCTGGGTGGTAATGTAGTTATATGGCCCAAAAAGGACTACACCCAAGAAGCCTATAGACAATTAAATGATGCTAACTGCTATGTAAGGATGAATTACAAAGAATATACTAAAGGTAAAGAGACACTAACCAAGTTATTACACAAATGGCGCAGGGAAGGACTAATCTCCTTGGAAGAATTCAAGTTTATGAATAACGAGTTCCCTGTCCTTCCTGTGTTTTACCTAATCCCCAAGGTTCATAAGTGCACTATTCCAACACCGGGCAGACCGATTTATTTCGGCGATTAACAGTGCAAGTGAGCATGTTGCTGAATACATTGACTTTTTTTTTGCAGGATTTGGTTAACAACTTGCCTAGTTTTGTCCGTGACACGAGTGCTTTTTTGCAAAAAATTGGGGATTCGGAATGGAACAGTGATATGTTGTTGATAACTCCGGACGTGGAGTCCCTCTATACTAGTATAGCACATTCATGCGGTTTATAAGCAGTTAGACACTTCCTTGATAAGCGATCTCTGGACTTTTATGAACATAACAAAGTAATCATTAGTCTCATTGAATGGTGTTTATGTAATAACTTTTTTCTTTTTGGTAAAGACGTGTGGAGGCAATTAAGAGGCGTTGAGATGGGATCCTGTTTCTCCCCCAGCTACGCGTGTTTACACATAGGCTGGTGGGAGGAACAGGTCCTTAATGTCGAACATCAGACTTGGGTCAGTGAAAAGGTTGTCAAATATTTACGTTACATTGATGACGTTTTTATTCTTTGGCAAGGGGACGAGGAAGAGGCATTTGCTTTTGTAAATGAAATTAATAACAATTCCCTCAACCTCAACTTCACCTCACACATGAACAAGAATGAGATAGATTTTCTAGATGTGAAAGTGTTTGTCAAGGATGGTAGGTTGGAAACTACACTTTTCCGGAAACCCACAGCTGGGAACACAACATTACACGCCTCCAGCCTTCACCCTAAACACACCATTAGCAGTATTCCCTATGGTGAGGCTTTACGCCTGAAACGTATCTACAGTTCTAAGGAAGAATATGAAAAATGTGTAAAGGACATTAAGGTTAGACTTAAGGAACGCAGCTATTCAGATGCATTGTTAAATCAGGCTTTGGTTAAAGCCAATACATGTCCAAGAGATAGGCTGTTTGCACTGAATACTTCCGGAATTATGCAGGAGGTACCCAACGAGACACCTGCTATTACAAAGACGGAATGCCCTGGACTAATCTTGGCCTATAGCAATGAGGAGAACAAAATCTGAACTATTATTAAAAAGAATTGGCCTATTCTGTTAACGGACAACATACTGCGTGCTCAACTACCTAGTATGCCGTTGGTTACTTTTCGAGAGCCAAAAATATGGGTGCGGTGCTTGACAAAAGTAGCCCTGAGACAAGACAGAAAAGTATGTGGTTACAACCGGCGCCAGGATTTCGAAAATGCTCCTCTTGCAGGGCATGTAAATTCGGAATCAATAAAACCCATTATCAGACTCTTTTTTTGCTCTAAAGACATTCCGATTGCAGGCAACTACAACTGTAAAACTGAATTTGCAGTGTACGTTCTGACGTGCACCTGTGGCTTCAACTATACAGGCAATACAAAACTACAGGTGAACGTCAGAATAGCATTTGAGAGCCATCTTACACAGTGACCCAGCATATCCAGTTGCGTGTCATTTTAAAAAGAAACACAATGACGTCGCCTGTTTGACCTATTATGTGGTTGGGTCCATTAACAAACCACGCAGGGGAGGAAACAGTTTTAAACCTTTAGTAGGCGGGAGACTCCAGGATCCATTAACTAACAATGTGTATAAACTGTCACAGTAAATCAGAACCTACTCAAGGTATGCACTTAACAGCGATGTATGGACTTCAGTAACCAGCGTTCTATGCTGTCCGAATGTGCCACGCCCACTGAGGGAGGATACATTCACCGAAATAAAAGGTTTAAAACATCGCTGCATCTGATCACTCTGTGCTAATCACTCCATGATTACGGGGCGTCCCAGCCTCGAAACGCGTCGGAAAAGGATTTAACAATGAGGGAAGAACGCAGGCAGCAGTTAACAGCGAGGCAGAAACCGGCTGATGCATGCCAGGGACAGCATTGTGTGCTCCTCTAAAAGCTCCTGGGCATTGCTGGAAAAAAAAAATATATATATATATATATATATATATATATATATATATATAGATAGATATATCTTCATCCTGGAGCAGTTTGCTGTATATATATATATATATATATATATATAGTGCAGCCGCCCCTGAGTGATCTCGCGTTTAAGGTGCAGCACGGAGCGTTATATATATATATATATACATATATTTTGAGCTTAAACCCCACTCGTGGACCAAGTGAAGAGACCGCACTACATTGAGGGTGAAAAACTCAGTACTTTATTTCTTTATTTACCGGGTTTAGTGAAAAGGATGTGTTTCGGCTTCGCACCTTTTTCCAACTGAAAACAAAGACGGAGGCTCTGCCATTCTTTTACCCATTAATGACGAAAGTGCTTCTGGTGCAAAGTTCACAATCAAAATCAAAAACGGGCTTTTAGGCACAATATGTATTAGCCATCTTTGAATGGTAAAGAGTTCTCTATTAAGTTGCATTTTAACTACAAAAAATCATTCAAGCAATATATATTTCATGCTTATCTCGCTCTGGATGAGTCTAAATTCACATACATTACAACAGTGAAAAACATTCTGTTTAAACATATAAGACTGTTGCAAATGATAATTTATCATTATTTGCAAAAGTTTTCCTGCCCTGGATGGGCATCATAATTCATGTTTGCAAATATCACAAATGTAACCAACAATGCAACAAATTTCTTATGTATGCATGGCTGATGTGTTGCCTGGGTCCATGCCCTTATTGTGCCCATAAGGCTATCAATCAATCAGTGGTTTGTAGAGCGCGCTACTCACCCACAAGGGTCCCAAGGCGCTGGGGGGTGGGGGGGAATGAAGGCTGCTCTGGGTCACTCGAAAAGCCAGGTCTTTAGGTCTTCCCAGAGGATGATGCCGAGGTTCCGGGCGTGATCCGTAGAGACAGGCGGGTTCCGGAGGGCCACCTCGTGTTGTCCCAGGCGGAGGTGTAGGGTCCGAGGATGAGGACCTCGGTCTTCTGCTATCAGAATGCAATATTATTCGTACGAAGTGACAGGGTCACCTACTTCATATAGACAACTTAGCTAATAATGATGATTATAATGAAAGTGATTTCATATTGACAAGGCAACAGGGATAATGTATCTCAACTAGTGATCAAGAATAAGGGGTTGCACTTTACATCAGTTACAGTACCATGCAGCTCCAGCCTAGATGTATTGCTAACTCTTCTTCAGTATTTAGGCCTGATGGAGCCTTGGTTTGGAGATCCAATATAAACCTGGATTCCCGTCTCTGAAGTTTTAGTTCCCTGTTCCCCCCTCGTTCATGTGTGGGGACATGGTCAATGCAATAACATTTCAATACATTTCTGTTGCTCTGATGGAATCGGGCAAAATGCCTTGCTACAGATATATAAAGTCCTTTGTTCAATAGCTCTGGCATGTTCCAATATTCTGAGTTTTGTGTAATGTATCGCACTGCCAATGTACTGCAAATTGCAGGGACAAACAAGGCAGTAAAGGCAGTATGGTGTATTGCATGTTAAAAACGAAATGATTTTTTTAGGACAAAGCATTCCTATATTTTGATATGTCAGAGTTTTTACACTATTCCTGCAGGCTTTACATTTGGAGCATGGTAAAAATCTGCTTACATTGCTCATTCTTGGGTTAAAAGGGATTGATTCTAAATGACTCTGTACTAATGAGTCTTTTAGCGAACGACAGTGTCTGTATGTGATTTTAGGGTAATCTGGTAAATCATTCCCAGTCACTAGATCAGACTGCAAAATGTGCCAATTACGTGTCAACACATGTCGTAATCTTTCTGAATGTTTGAAAAAAGTGGGAATGAATCTAAATGTGTTTTCCTGTTCATTGCCATGCTGTTGTCTATATGTGAGAAGACAGTGTCGGGGATTCTTGCTTACTCTCTCTAGAGTTTTCTGTAGCAGTCGAATTGAATAACTCCTTATTTGGAATCTTTCGATTGCGTAATTTGCTGCTATAAAAAAATTACTGTCTCTGGAACAGTTCATTTTCAGTCGCAGCAGTTCCCCATACAGGCTACTATTTTTTATGGTTTAGGTTGACTGCTACTAGCCTCAAGAATCGAGTTCCCTGCTGTGTCTTTTATAAAGAAAGAGGTACAGATTTGCCCATCTTTGATGAAAATCTTTAAATCCAAAAATGCTGCCTCTGTGGAACTGATGTGTCTGCTGAGTGTAAGTTCACAGTATACGCATTTAGGGCCTTTATATATGATTCTGCCTCACTTTGTGAACCCTACCAGAAAATAAACAGGACATCAATGTACCTGTATAAACCAATGGAAGATGCTACGCATTGGATCATGTCTTCAGCCCAGGCCACCTGCTTCTCCCACCAGCCTACGAAGAAGTTCACATAGCTGGGTACGAAGCAGGTGCCCATCACCGTCCCTTTGACCTGTCTGTAATGCTGTTTCTGAAATAAGAAAATGTTATTGGTCAGAGAGAACCTGAGAAAATCAACTAACAAATCATTGTGATGCAAAAATTTCAAAGACCTTCCTTTCAGAAAGTACCTCACCGCATTAATACCATTATCATGACTTATACAGGTATAGAGGCTGGCTACATCCAACACTATCATTTGCATGTCCTGTTCCCAAGTGATATTCGAAATTATCCCGATAAAATCACGGATATACGAAGGTAATGTTTTTACAAAATCAACCCGAAAGAAATCAATATATTGAGACATTGCTTCAGTTAGACTGCCTTTAGATGAAATGACTGGCCGGCCAGGTGGTGCTTCAGAGTTCTTAAGAATCTTCGCGAGATGATAAAATGTAGGTGTCACTGGATGCTCGCATTGAAAAAATTTGAATTCATTTATATCTATCATTCCCTTAGTCGTCATTTTTCATTCATTTCATGGTATTCTCTGATGCTGACATTATATTCTTCCTTGGTGATTTTACTGTAACAGGTAAGAGTCTGATAGTTGTCTTAATGCAACTTTGCAGTAGTAATTTCGTGTCATGAGCACAATGTTGCCTCCTTTGTACGAGGGATTGCAGATTATATTAGGGTCTGTCTGTATCCTTTCTAGAGCTTTCTTCTGGTCAATTGTCAGATTAGCATGCAAACCTCTGAATTTGACAGATTTTTTTGTCTTGGTCGGGTGGAACTTGCGTAGTTGCATTACGCAAAGCTCTGCAAAATGTAAAAAATCTCAGCGAGCACGCAAAAAATCTGCGAACACACGGAATTGCTTGTTCTGCGTGTTCGCAATGCATTTTTCCTGTTTGTGAACGCTGTTTGCGTGCTCGGGGAGAAATATCTCGCGAACATGCATTTTGAAAGCGCTAACAAGCAAATAAATCGCAAAGCCGCGGATTGCGGAATTTTTGACAATTCTGCGTTCTCCGCGGAAGGTGAAATTACCCAAATTTCACGAACTGAACAGAATTTACCGCCGAGGCCTAGTCATTTGTAGTAAATCCCTCTCTACTGCCTCTTCAAAGACGTTAATTGTGTCAAACGGTTTATTTGTTGTGAGGACTGATTTTGATCTCAAATTAATTTTGAGTAATTTTTGTGCAATCCCAAAGCTTTCGACATTAGATGTCTGATTTTCTACTTCCTCGGTAGGATTGACATTAGATTGGCTTGCCAATATTTGTAGTGTGAGTAAATCATCACCAGATGATATGTCTGTTGGTTCTCTAGGTCATTCCACCATAGGTATGTTATCACCTGGATTTTGTACATTTTTCATTTTGAAGAATTTATGAAGTTTTAATTTCCAGGTAAAGAAGTAAAGATCAATTCTTGTTTGTGTGAATTCAAAAATCTGAGTAGGGCAGAAAGTCAGTCCTCTTTTCAAAGTTGTTTCCTCTATTTTCGTTAATTTTCGAGGTGTCAAATTTTTGATTGTTAAGTACTCCACTGAATCTATCTTTGTGTCACTCTCTTGCTGCCTGTTTGTGAGGCCACATAGGGCCTGTGCATGCTGAAGCCCCCTCTTTGCATTTTTCTTGTCTTCTCTCTGTGAGTTTGCCTCTGCTGCCTCTCTGCCACGTTTGCCTCAGGAGTTGGAACTCCTCTTGAAAATGGGATTGTACTCCAAGTTGTCCTCGTGGGGCAATATTCTCTTCCCCAGATTGCTCACTATCTGTAGTTGCGTCCGACTCTGAGGTTTCTCTCGGTTCGGCAATCCTTTTGTTCGCGCTGATTCTCAATGCTCTCCGCGGTACGTCGAACTTGCGTGCAAAAGTTAGGACTCCGCCTTGCTTATAGTCATGAGCATCCCTGTTAAATTTATTTGACACTGTTTAATCTTGTCCTCATATGTTATGAGGCGTTTCTTCATTGCTTCTCTTAGTTCATCTTAGTTTTTGAATCCCGACCTTGTAAGATCTCCTTGAGACATTTATCTCTATCAATGCATGCAAATGTTATGAGTATCTTTAACATGGCAATCGACACATCCGTAGTATAGGCTGCCCATTCATCTAGCAGCTGTGGGTCCTGATTTTCGTAGGCAGGTATAGTGTAGATACGCAGACCGCGTGGGGTACCTGCACCTCAATATAGTTTTGAAGAGAGGTGGCTTCCCATCATTTTCGGATCTCACGTTCCAATAAGCGCTCCAATTTGCCAAATTGTTTTTTTAAAGTTCCCTGTGCACTTGTTGTAGCGCTACTTCCAGCGCCATGTTGAGTGGGACCAGTTTAAAAATATCAACCACTGCATTGGGGCGTGCCTCACCGGAATACATCCTAGTTCAATCCGTAGTGCCTTCGTCGATGTTACAATGTAAACTGTCACCCTTAACGCGTTCCAGCCGTTGTTGAATTATTGAAACAATATGGATATACTGTTGTGAATCGCTCGAAGAGCAGAAAACAGGGACAGCGCGTCCTCCGACTCACCCGGCAGCGTCGTTTCTCTCTCAATTCAGTCTGCAGTGTCTCTGGCGGTGCTACTGTGCGACATCAGTTGCAGCTCATTTTCCATCAGTAGTAATGGAGGGCACTTGTGAATGGGTGTCGGTCAGAAACAGTGGCGATGGTACAAGGCAGAAATATTCAGCTCAAACCCCACTCGTGGACCAATTGAAGAGACTGCACTCCATTGAGGGTGAAAAACTCTGTACTTTATTTACCGGGTTTAGTAAACAGGACGCGTTTCGGCTTCATGCCTTTTTCCAACTGAAAACAAAGACGGAGGCTCCGCCATTCTTTTGCACAACAATGACAAAAGCGCTTCCAGTGCAAAGTTCACAATCAAAATCAAAAACTGAGTTTTAGGCACAATAAGTATCAGCCATCTTTGAATGGTAAAGAGTTCTCCATTAAGTTGTATTTTAACCACAAAAATTAATTCAAGCAATGTATATTTCATGCATATATATATATATATATATATATATATATATATATATATATATAATCATATGTTCCTTCTAGGCATATCAGCAGTGTAACATGTAAAAGCAAGATGCATTATATATCTATATAATGGAATAAACATATAAACTGAAGAAGAAACACCTCTAAGAGTAGAGGCTTACCTTATTGGAATAGGTGACGTAAGATCGCTTGTCCTACAGCTGTGTCAATGCAAGTTGCTGCATCCAAACAATAATGCTCTGTGAAAGTATGTGTGTTCTTTTATGCTACGGCAGGGAAAATCTTGTCGAACGGGATACCAGCAAACAGGGCAGCAGAAGAGGATACTTCCCTTGTGGAATGCGCTTAAACCTTTATCATTGCGAGATCGCAAAAACGGGAAGCCGCATTTTGAGCACAATGATGACTTCACAACCAGGAAGTAGGCAGTTCCCTCACTCATTCTGAACACAGAGCTGGAGAGAGGAGCAGGTACAGCACTGAGCTCTATCAGACACACCCTGCAGCCCCACAACAGGACATACATCCAACTCCAGAATGTCCCAGGATGCAGCAGGAAACAGTGTAACTGGCAGGAAAAGAAAAATAACATTTTCCGAACAGGAGCTGGGTTCCTGATCCAGGGAGTCAGCAGGGACCACGATAAGCTTTTTGGGAAGCAATCCAGGAAGGTGCCTGAAGCAGACAAAAGGTGCATTTGGCAGCGCATCAGGGCGAAGGTAAACGCCGCAGGAGTGACCCAGCGCTCAGTTGATGACCTAAAGAAGAGGTGGTATGACCTCAGGGGCCGTGCCAAAGAGTGCATAGCAGAGAGGCAGGGGAAGCAACGGGCCACGGGAGGAGGAGACCTCACAGTTGTGGACAACACTCCACTCGAGGACCTTGTTGAAGATACCATCAACCCAGCAGCCTGCGTGGGGATCACTCAGCTGGACAGCTCCCGACCCACACAACAATCCCAAAGTAAGAGCCATGCAATTGAGACCCCGTCCCCTAACAATGCCCATGCCCCCAGAGCTAGCCATTTGATAACCCCAGTAATGCAGTCCATGCACATCAGAAACGCCCTATTGCATTGTGGGACCTGTAGTGTGACAATAGTTCCCTGATAGCCACACACAGCCAGAACTGTCAAGTGAAACATATCCCTAAGGCCAGTCAGGGAATGCAAGCCTGCATGTATGTTGTAACATCCCATGTGCAAGATTCACATCATTAATCATGCACCCATTTACATCACAGGTGCTGCAGAACTAGAGAGCACAGACAGTGAGATACTCCAAATTGAGGAGACCCCAGAGGAGACGGAGGGAGAGAGCCATCCTGCCCCACGACCTGGACCATCACACACAGCTGCACCAATACCACCACCTCCCCATGCGGACAGAGCTACCCCTGCAGCCACAGGAGGAGTGCAACCACCTCATGCATCACGCAAGGCAGTGGAACAGGCCACATCACCACCCAGGAGGCAGACACGCCGCACAGCCACTGTGCGGTCGCAGTCAAGTGGCCGGTTGAGGCAGCAGCGCAACGTGGCAATACGAGCTGACAGGGGGCAACATGCCCAAGATCCAGGGCTTGGGATCGAACGCCAGATGCTAGCTGTGCATCGCAAGCAGGCACAGCATGTGGCAGCCATGCTGCAGCTGTACAAGACTGCGAGCAATGTCAACCAGCTCACCGAAAGCGTGCAGGAGTTAACGGCTGCAGTGAGGGAGAACAGCCAACTCATGGTGTCGCAGAAGGACCTCAACCGCCGCCGCCACCACCAGCTGCTGACCCGGCTATTAGCATATAGCAGGTCGAACCACCTGATCGGGAATGCAACATCCCAACTGTCATGCCAGTCCCTGGTAATGCAAATACAAATGGTGCAATGCTGCCAGGATGTTGCAAGGGCCCTGGAACAGGTCACAACTGCAGTCCAAAACCAGCAGGTGTGTGGCCATGGCCACGCAAGGGGGGGGTTGATGATGCCAGTGAGGGCACATCCAGCTTGAGCAGCCTGTCCATGCCAATGGTAACAGAACGGCGCCGCAGTACCAGGCCCAGTGCAGCATCACGGCCGGATACTGGCGAAGTGGATGTGGAGAGGCGACAGGTTGTGTCCGGCCAGAGGTACCCGTGATTGACTGAACATTAGCAGCAGTGCCATGCTGATGTACCTAGCACGCCTGCTCTGCAATCATGTGGCTGTATGACGCAATACAGTAGTCATGTTTTTTTAACAAAAAAATAATTGATAGATCTTGTTCCTAAACTCCGAAACATGTCGACGCACTTCCGAGGTTGATATACCCTAATACGTATAACTGACAACCTCATCTTGCACCCCTTTTAATAATACCAGCCGAGGACGTAATAAATATTTTTTCCTACGAGCCAGGTATTTTTTAACCTTCACTTTTCACCTCACCACTCACTCTCCCTCTCACACACACAAACACATAGTTCACTATCAGTGCTCCTACGTATTCGTGAGTCGTAGCACGCCGCATCCCGTAGAGGGGTGCGAAGGCCCCGATGATGAAGCATGACACCAAGGGGCCTGTTGTTGTGTGAGGGGTATTCAAACAACACTGTGTGCTCCCCACCACTGTAGGGATCACTACCACCTTCAGAGTGGATTCTATTTTATGAAAGGATCATGCCTGCTCCCCGGGTATTGGGCCACTATGTCGGTGATGATTGTTTTTGCATTGCAGACCATCTGGATGTTGAGTGAGGGGTAGGATTTGCGGTTCCGGTACATGTATTCTGTCTCAGCGGGTGGGCAGATGTGGATGTGAGTACAGTCAATGCATCCAATTACATGGGGGAATTGCGCGGTGTTATAGAAATCAAGGTTTGTTTGATTTAAGTCCTGTTGGGTGGTTGGGAAGGTTATGTAGTGGTGTATCCGGGTCAGCATGGCGTCCAGGAAACTCCATAGGCAGCGTGACAGTGTGCTCTGGGAGATCCCCCTGCATATGCAACTATCCCCTGGAAGCTTCCGGAAGCAAGGAGGTGCAGGCTGCACAGGACCTGGACATGGGTGGGCACGGCATTGGTCCTCCTTGTTGGGTGCTACATCAGAGGGTCAAGGTCTCGGATGAGCTTGGTTATCATTGCCCCATTCAGCCTGTATATGAGTAGATCTCCTCTTCAGTCTGGACCAGGAGTGTTATCCGCAGCCGGAAGATGCGCTGCTGGATCCTGCGTTGGTTCCGGGCTGCAGCCTGGAGCCTCAGCCGCCTTGCCACGATGTATAGACCTGGCATTGTGAATGTCCTCATGCTCCTACTGTGTCTCCTTAAGTGTGTTTGTTTTGCCCCATCCATTTTTCTTGTTAGAATTATTTATTTTGTTTCCCAATTGAACTTCATTGTAACCACCTGGTTTGACTTCTTAAATTGCGACTCGCATTTAGCGATTTTGTTTTTTTTTCTCGCAATTTGCGATGTTTGATGAATTGAGTTTGCAATTTTTTTACGAATTCGCAAATTAATTCGCAGAATAAGTGGAAAATCGCTGTTACAGATTCGCTAAGGGGGTTCCACATTGATTCTGCAAATTTATGTTTGCGAATTTGCAATTTACTGTTTTTTTGCTTGATGAATTGCGGGAGCCGTAATTGCGATCGCAATATCTGTTTCGCAGCTATTGCGATCGCAATTTAGGTTGATGCATCTATGCCTAAGATATTTTAGCTCTACTTTGTGAATAGGCTCAAACGGTGGTTTCATCAGTTGCAAAGGGACTATATTGAGACGCCACTCTGGCGGAGGAAGTCAAATGGGAGGAAAAGCCCTGAAAATCCTTTCATGAATTGTTTGATACGAGAAGAACTAAGGGATGAAGAATTGGAAGAACGTATGTATCAAGAGATGGCAGTGAGGTGAACCCTAACAGGTGCATACACCAGTCCTGATTTGGCCAGAGAAAGAAGATAAGGCAACATTTGTTCTGAAGATGACAGAAGATGGTGGATTTGTTTTGAAGGTGCCAAGAATAAAAACGCTTCTATTTCAATCTATATCTATATTATTTGTTATTGGAATCAGCTCTGGCTCTAGACAAAACATCCCTGCAGTCCTGAGGGATGTCTAAATCCTTCAATTCATTGAACTCAGTTGCCATGCATGCAACTGAAGAGAGGCTGGATGCAGATGCAGAATTTGCCCCTTGCTCGTGGTCGATAGGGTTGTGATCACTGAAAGGTGATTAAGGCATGGACTCCGAGAGCAGAAGGAGCTCCGTGAACCAGTGTTGCTGGGGCCAACGTGGAGCAATGAGGATCAGCAGGCACGGTTCTTTCTTCCTCTTCATGAGAACCCTGGAAATGAGGGCTTGGGGGAAAAGTGTAAGCAAGGATTCCTGACCATCTTATCGAAACCGCATTCCCCATGACCCTCTGAGGTTCCCAGCTGGCAAAGAACCGTCTTTTTAGGTTCTCTTGCATTGACCTTGATCACTCACACCCGCCTCTGCAGCACTCGCCCATCCATAGAGCAGCCGAAGCGCGCAGGCAGTGGCAACATCAATGGGGGCCGATGAATTCCTGGAGGGCACAACATCCGGGGGATAGAGACTACTCTTTCTTCTCACATCTACATGAATTACACGTTAGGCTCAACGCTATGTTGTGCTCCCCAGATGTACACAAATGCATCTATACTAGTGAATATCTGGTATGGACGATCTCAGACCATAAGCCAATACTGGTGGGTCTTATCTGGAATGCAAAGTAAACCCAATATTTCTATCTGGTGCCTCTGGTCGGAGGCATGAGAAGATTAGGTATAGCAAGCAACAATATGAACAGCGAATGAGCAGTACTTTGACGACAACGCCGGTACTGCTACAAACCTCATGGTGGAGTGGGAGGCCTTCAAAGTGGTGCTCAGGGGCAGGTGTCTTCCGGAGATGGTATGAGTGAGGCGGACCCTATTGAGAGATACACAGTTAGATGAACAACAGCTCCGGGAGCTTGAGGAGGCCGGGCCAGGGATTTGTGAAATAAATGAGGAGCTATTCGCAGCCAAAGAAACAGTGGCGGAGCATATAGAAAGACTACAAGGCTTTGACTATAAACAGTATATTACACAAGTTCATGCAGAGGGGCATAAATCTGGGGGACTGCTTACATGGCTAGCCAACCTGGCCAAATGGGTGATGGGTGTGCTCGCTTTTAGAGACAAGCAGGGGGAGGTACAGCACTGCCAACAAGACATCAACAGGGTATTCTTTGACTATTATGTGGAGTTATACAAAAGTAGAGTGCGCCCACGGAAGCAGAGATAGACACCTTTATAGGAAATGCAGCACTGCCAACAATTACAGAAGAGGAAGTGAAGGCACTGGGGAGGGACATAGAAGTAGGAGAGTTGAGCTAGCTATCAAATCTATGACCATTAACGAAATGCCTGGGACCGATGGATACCCAGTGGAATTCTATTCCATGTGTACCGACCTCTAGGCTAGTGGAGGTGTATAACTGTGCCATGATGAATTGGGAAACTGCTGTGATCCACAAGAAAGGCTTTAAATATTCCAGAACTAAAACCAGGGAAGCAGGCATCTGATAAAATGGTGCATAGACCACTCTCCATGCTCAACCTGGATTATAAGATCCTGAGTAAAATACTAGCCATGTGTCTCCTGACACATATGTCAGAACGTATCCACCAGGAGGAGGTGGGGTTCATACCGTCTCAAAATAAAATAATAAACATACATAGACTATTGCGAACACTAGAGGTGGACACTTACTGCAAAGAAGCAGCAGCCGTATTTGTAGTTGACATAGAAAAGGCCTTTGATCGTCTTGAATGGCCATATCTGTTCCGGTTGATGCTATATTTTGGATTAGTGGCGGATTTTGTGGCATGGACAGACTGGGAGGCTAATCTCAGGAAGCTACAGGGTGGATAGGGGAATGCGGCAGGGGTGTCCTCTATCACCTCTTCTATTTGCCCGAGCCATGGAGCCACTGGCCTCTAGAGCCAGGACCGGTAACTCCTATCAGCACCTGGAGGTATTAAGTAGAATTCATCATATAGCGCTATATGCTGATGATATACTGCTATCCCTTCATAACTTGGGGGAAGACCTCAAAGGGCAAGGGACCTGCTGGTGACCCTGGGGAGAGTGGCAGGATTTAAAGTGAATTGGTCTAAATCAAGCCTCTTTCCCACGACAGAGGGGCGAGAGGGACCGCAGGCCGCAGATGGAGTACTGTGGGAGGATAGATGCCTGTCCTACCTGGGAATACAGGTTTACCATAACCAAACAGACCTACTAGAAGGTAACGTGGGTAAAGCAATCAGAAGTGCAAAAACATGCTTTGACTTCTGGAGGACCTTTCCCCTGTCAGTGGCGGGTAGAGTAGCATTACTGAAGATGGTGACTTTACCAAGATTATTGTATTACTTTGGGGCACTCCCGGTCTGGATCCCGGCAGGAATGTTTCGACACCTGCAAACGCTGGTGACGTCATTCTTATGGGGGACAGGGAGGCGCAGGGTAGCAATTACTACCCTCACAAGACCAAAGGTAGCGGGTGGGCTGGCATTCCCAGATTTTGAATACTGCTATATAGCAGCACAATTACAATGGCTCACACAGTGGGTCGCTAGTCGAGTGCGGAGAATAGAACAAAAAGATGCTGCAACCCCAAGTCTGAACCTCCTATCCTGAGTGGTATGTCTGCCCACAAAGAAGAGAAACTGCACCACAAAGCTAAACGTGATTCCAAATGCTGGATCAGAAGTATGCAGAAGTCCAAAACTGGACAACCAAATGCCCTAGATATCCCACTATCCATTTGTAAGGAATTACCACATGGGAGTAACTGGCGAAGGCTAGAGTAGTGGGCGGCAGCAGGAGTGACCACTGTGGGAATGCTATATGAAGATGGCAACTTACTGCAGTTTAACGACTTTTGGGAAAGTTATGATGTGACCAAATCATACTTTTTACTACACTCTGCCCTTACAGCGGTGATACGAAAGCAATGGGTAGGGGGGTTCTTAGAGCCACCATTATCAGAAGGGTACCAATATGTAATGTCCGCTTCTGGGACATACAAGGGAGTCACCTGCTTATGTAGACGACTGCGCAATGCATCAATCCCAGCTCTAAATACTCTAAAACAACAGTGGGAAGAAGACCTAGGGGAACCTATAGATGAAAAAGTATGGGATGGCCTATTTGAACGAACAAGTAAGATCGCTAGAAATGCCAGGTTTCAACTAATTACCATCTAAGTCCTTCATACAGCATACCTAACATCTGGGCGTATCAACAGATACTTTAATACAAGGACAGCAGCATGTCCCGATGCAATTAGGGAGTGGAATTCTTCTGCATGGTCTTGGCCTCTTCGACACTAGGGAACATTTGGAGGGCGATACCCACAGTACTGACAGAAGTGACAGAGAGGGAAGTGACCACAACACCTGGATACTGCCTTTTACCCTGGTTCCCCCACACTTCTAAAAATAAAGTAACCAGCAGATTTCAGGACCTTTGACTCTTACAGGCAAAACAAGAGATCACTAGTCCTTGTAAAGCACAGCAGGGCTCCAGAGCAGATAGACAGACTCACAAAATGAGCAGAGAGCGAGGGGGCAGTCCGCCTAAGAGAAGCCAGAAGAAATGGAAGCGAGAAATCTCTAGAGTCAGCCATGGGGAGCATTAGTGACATTACTTAAACACCCAGAAGTGGACCCGGGTGGAGATGAGTTGGAGGCACCATTAGACCTGGGGACAGAGATGGTATTGCCCACAGCCTACTTGGTAAAGTGCGCTTGCAAAGATCGATCAACACATAATACCCAGGCAAGGTACGTTAGAAGCGGAGGTGGGAACTAGATTCACTCGAGATATCGTCTATCCAATGACATGTAAATAAGTAGGGACCATCACAAATCAGGACATGCCTGGTGGGGGGAAGAGGGGAGAGTTTCTGGCTTCTTGCACCGAGCAAGCGAGAACGCACTATAGCCTACAGCTCGGTGCCTTTAGAACATCACAGAGGACAGACAGGTGAATAAATGTCAGTCAATGATAGAACAGATGAACATTCACCCTGCTTGAGACTGTTTGACAAATAACATTGCAGGGGAAAAGATCGGTAGGCACAAGCAAACTATAATACTATGTATGATAACAGCATGCTTGTGTTGCCAACTGTAAGATGTCTTAATTAACTGTTTAATAAAATCAGTTTAAACAAAAATGGAGTCTAGTCTGCTAGATTGTTCTTGAGTCCTGTAAGATGTTCTGCCTTGATGGAGATGTGGTGTAGTAATACCTATTTCTCGATGTTCTGAGCCTCTAAGGATAAAATCTGAGACCTCGACCCCCTGCTTGTTGAGGTCATGCATGCAGGTGGTGTTGTCTGTTCGTTTGAGGATGGAGAACACTTGTTTCCTTGGAAGAAACAACTGATCAGCAAGGAAAATTTCCCTCAATTCCAGTAAACTGATGTGCATCTTGGAGAGTGTCACAATACATTTGTCGCACCCTTAGAGGTCCTGAAGGTGAGCTCCCCAACCTTCTAGTGAGGTATCCATGGTGAGAATGACGTTGGGAAGTGGAGAGAGGAATGTCAGACCCGCAGAGAGATTGTTGGCAGACTGCCACCAAGGAAGTGTTTTTTTAATGGCCGGAGTGATCTGGATAATGTTGTCGAATGATCCTGTCACTTGAAGCCATTGCTTGTCCAAATGTTCTTGGAAAGGTTTCTTTCTGAGATGTGTATGAGGCACCATGAGAATGGCGGAAGACATCAAGCCGTGCAAGGATTTAAGGAGAAGAATGGGGGCATGGCCTTGCAAGATGGCCATGTAGACGCACTTCTTGGTGTTCCCCTCGGTGGCGTGTGTATGATCACAAACATCCTACAACATTCTGCTCCGGAATAAGTCACAAAAACTTTATGGAATAGTGGCAAGACCCTAAAGTGGAAAAACATAGTACAGAATTGTTGCTCGTCTTAGGATCGGCACAACAACAACAGCGAGCCAGGGAAGTGCAGGCGGCGCCTTCTTGGACGCAAACAAAGGTGAGAGTTAAACACCCTACACGCAGCAACCTGTGGACCTTCGGAGTCCCTCCCCGGTGCCTCGGTGTGCGGAGACTGGGCCACGTACCAGGAAGACATTGGGTGCCGGAGGCAAGCCCTGAATATGCTCAGAAGGGGGGAGATTGTAAGCTTACCCCTGCCTGCAATAGTTGAGCTCAGCCGGCCCCCGGGCCTTCCCCCTCCCCGTGCCAGTGTCAGATGGCAGACCACCAGGGCCCCCTCCGGAGCCCAGGGAGACTAAGTCTGTAGTAGAGGGGACTGGTAGCACCGGTAACAGAGGAGAAGCCCTACAGACTGCCCTGGGGGTACGAAACGCAACCCTGTCTCGGCTGCAAGAATTTGAGGCCCCGAAAGCGTATCTCGGCAGGAGGACACAAGCCTTCCCCTGCCTGAAATGGTGATGACCGACCCGCCGGCCTTTGTGCCTTTCACACTGCGCTGGTCACGGGCATCGGACATCCAGGCCCTGCCGGTGCCTCAGGTGACAGAGTCGAGGTTGGTGGACTTAGGGAGTACTGGGGGCGGCCTTGAACAGTTGTGCTGCCTTGCTAAGCCAAGCTGGATCGCAGCATAATTGATGAAAAGACCCTGGACCCCGGGTAGCTGAACGGGCCCAAAAACACATGTAGAGGGGGGCTCCGACTGAAGGTGACCAACGAGCGCACAGTGTAGGCCAGGAACACACGAGATTGGGAAAAATAAAAAGTACTGAGGACGGAAGAGACCCTCACACAGCGCTTAGCAGGACACCAGTTTGGTGAGTTTAAATACAAGGAGCGGTCCTGACCGGGAGTACTACACTCCTAACCTGACGGCTATACCTACTAAGAATTGTAAATAGGTCGCAGCCGGGGGGGACTGGAAAAGAAACCGGAAGCATCTGAAGGGACTGAGCGCTGTGGACAAAGCTCAAACTACAGAGTAGCTCGAAAAACAAGACACAGCATACCAGGGGCTGAGAGAAAGGACCTTCCCAGACATTCAGACGCAGGAAAAGGAAACCTACAATAACCATGGTGAAAGAGAAAGCACCCAAAGCACAAAAAAATAAAATATCGAACTGTGCTCAGCCTATACTGCAAGGCCCAGAAACAAGAGAAGAAGGCACCAGTGGAGGGTAGGACCCTCACGATCAGAGAAATGAGGTCCCCCCCCCCCCCCCCGCTGGCAGATGTAATTCAAGCAATCCTATCCACAAAGGTCCATAGAATTGACGCAGTAGACATTGATGTGAATCTTCCTCGATGTGACCTATGGAAATTATCAGATAGGTTAACACCTTGGCTGCTAGAGGTATTCTCCCCCGGTGCTGCATTCACAGATTTGCCATTATTCATGACAAGCTCAGCTCGTCATCAGCACAGCTCAACCGTGCCTCATGACGAGCTGAGCTCGTCATGAGCATTGAAGGGGTTAAAAGCAGTTGTTAGTGCCACAGTGATGGAACTCAAAAAGAAAGTGATACAGCTGGATGAGAAGGCAGAGAATTCCGAAGGCCAATCGAGGTGGATTAACCTAAGATTTATTGGTTTTCCATAAAAGGCAGAAGGCCCCTCAACTGAAATACTCTTGGAAGACTGGATCACCAAGGAAATAGCTCCCAAGAGACTATCAAAGTTCTTTAATGTTGAAAGTAGGGGTGGGCGGAATTTGCGTAATCACATTACGCAAATCTCCGCGAAACGGTAAAAAACCTTTGCGAACACGCAGAAATTCTGCGAAAACGCGGAATTGCTTGTTCGCGATGCTTTTTCCCTGTTTGCAATTGCTGTTTGTGTGGTCGGAGGGAAATATCTTGCGAACACACATTTTGAGAACGCGAACAAGCAAAAAATTTCGCGAAGTCGCGGAACGCAGAGTTTTGGGCAATTTTGCGTTCTCCGCGGAACACGAAATTACCCAAATTCCGCGAGCGGGACGGAATTTGCTGCCCAGGCCTAGTTGAAAGGGCACACAGAGCGCTGGTCCCTCCTTCCAGACAGGAGCGCCCCCCTGAGTCATTATCGACAGACTATTTAATTACAAAGACAGCAATGCCATCTTACAAGCTACCTGAAACAAAGTTCAAATCCTCTATTAGGGCCATCCCATCTCCATACACCCAGACTATACACAAAGAGTGCAGGAACAGAGGAAAACCTTCATTATGGTTAAACGGAGACAGAGACTTGAACTTAAATACAGCCTCATGCTTCCTGTAAAGCACAAAGTGGAAAACGAGGGACGCACTCTATTTTTCTTTTCGGCCGGTGAGGAAAGTAACTGGTTGGACACCAGTGGAGCCGGAGGGAGGGGTCTGGCCCCTTCCACAGGATTCACCAGAATTCAAGTGTCTGGATAACGGACACAAGAAAGCAGGATATCCAAAAGGCAACAACAGTTGGAAAGAACTGGCGGCCCAGGGCAGATTAAAATTCTCCTCAACGGAACATTGCATTCTTCATACACCGAGACTGTGCTTGAATCAGAGGTGGTGTCTCAAGCCATAGAGACAGATCCTGGAGGCCCAGGGAGCGGACAAGAATGAATAGCAGCAGGAGAGCAAACAGAGCCACGCACAGATAAGTGACTAATACAAATGCTTATACTGGAGAGGGGGATTCAATTTGTGAGAAAAGAGACTTAAGGGTGAATTATAAGTAAGAAGAATATCACAACGGAGCTGGCGGCCGAGGGGAAGCACCGCCCTAACAGAGACTGGTCTTCGCCTGGGAAGGTTGAGAGCAATATCGCACCTCGGCGGAACCCGGTTCACTAGCACAGCAACCAAATACGAACTTGCAGACAAGGACCTAACGTTAGATTATTGCAAAAGAACCTGATCACGAAAATCAATGTTATGGATTCTAACAGTGAATTATGGTCAGGGGTAATGGGGCGGTATGTGCTGAATTTTGTTTTAGATATTACACTGGAAGTGAAAGTCCCACAACTGCTCAAGGGGAGGAGGGGGCAAGGGAAAGTTCAGTTGCTCATGTTGTTATAGGTTTGAGGAAGTTTACATCGTCATGCCCAGAATTCGATATCTCAACTGGAAAATCTGCACCATGGAGAGAAGTGGGGATGGGTTAGAAGGATGAAATGCAGTAATGGCGGCCCAAATCTTGAAAGTAATTAGCTGGAATGACCGGAGTATTGCGGGCTTCGAAAAAATAAGCTGTACATACAGATTCCTGAAACTATATAAAACAGTGAAAGCCTGTATACAAGAAACCTATATCTGGGGGGGAACAATCGCTAGTCTGCACAAGAGGTGGAGAGGACAGCTTTATGCTACCTTCTACTCAGGTTTTGCACGGGGAACACTCATTTGCGTAGCACGCAGGATTCCCCTCCAGCACTTACACCCCGTCCTGGACCCAGAGGGGAGATACGTTATCTTACATGGCAAATGGGAAGGAAGATAATTAGGTATTATAAATGTTTAAGCCCCAAACTCAGATTGTCCTGATTTCTTCCCGTCAGTTATGAAAGGGGCAACACCATATGTGGGCTCGGAGATCATCCTCACATGGGACTTCAACTGTGTCTTTGATGCAGAACTAGATTGAGAGCCCCCTAGCAGCAATACGAAATCCGCATGATTTCATCACTGACAACAATAATGCAATTCCTACAATTAAGGGATGAATGGAGAGCCGGAAACCCGCTTATAAGAACATTCTCATTTTATACCCCAGCAGCTAATACATTTAGCCGCATAGAACACTGTTGTCTCAGACCTGAGCTGTCGAATAAGTTACTTACCTTCGGTAACAAGATATCTGTAAGAAACATTAGTTACTTATAGATTCCTTAACTTAGAATTACCCCCAGGCATCAGACTGGATCCGGAAAGTTTTTTTTGTCAGCAGTACCTCTGCGCGTTGGAAAGTGGTGTCGGTCGGCTCTGCGTCCATCGTTGGCATCGTGTCGCCAGGATGAAATCGCGGGAGCTACTTAGACGATGCCCTCGCACACTGACAGCAGTTCTGTACAGGACTTTCCACACCAGAAACGCAGAGCCATGCAAGACTGATCACTGATGCACAAAACTAGGGCCCTTTAAGGAAAATACCTAACCCTAGAAATCAGTTCGCAGAACAGGGAGGATGGGTGGTGCAGTAAGGAATCGCGAACCGATGGTGGTGGTGGGTCTGCGAACCAAGATCACACCAGAAAGTCCTGGAGAACAGAGCGGCCAAAGAAGCTGTCTCTCCGGACTGGCCCGTCAAGACAGTAGTGTTTTGTAAATGTGTGGAGCGAGGCCCACGTAGCTGCCTGACAGATGTCATTTAGAGGAACGCCTTGTTCCAGAGCAGTAGTCGCTGCCGTCGCCCTGGTAGAATGAGCGTGCAGCCCCACTGGAGGCTCCTTCTTTGCTAGATAATAGCGTGCTTTGATACACAAAACAACCCATTGGGAGATAGTTATTTTGTGTACGCTCAGACCTTTCTTTGCACCCACGTACCCAACAAAGAGCTGGTCATCTACCCCAAATTGCTTGTACGATCCAGATAAAAGGAAAGTGCACGTTTTGCGTCTAGACGGTGGAGCATCTCCTCCTCTTTCGAAGGATGCAGCGGCGGAAAGAAGGTGGGCAAAATGATGGTCTGCCCAATGTGAAAGGCAGTAACAACCTTTGGCAAGAAGGATGGATGGGTTCTAAGGACCACTTTGTCCAGATGGACCGACAAGAAAGGGGGTTTTGATGAAAGAGCCTGGAGCTCCCTCACTCTCCTGGCAGAGGTGATGGCAACCAGGAAGGCAGTCCTAAGCGTGAGAAGCCTTAAAGGCCAGTTGTGGAGCGGCTCAAAGGGAGCACACATTAATAAGGTCAAAACTAGATTCAAGTCCCACTGAGGCATAACGAAAGGAATAGGAGGAAAGAGGTGCCTTTTAGAAAATTATTGACAACCGGGGACTTGAAAAGATCTGGAGGCAGAAGAAAGGCAGAGATGGCCGAGAGATGGCCCTTGATAGTGCCCAGAGCAGAGCCCAGCTGGGCCAAAGAAAGGAGGAACAAGAGAACCTCAGAAAGAGGGAAAGAGAGGGGATCCACAGCATTTGCTGTGCACCATGCCAAGAATTTGTTCCACCGAGTGGAGGGACGCCTGGCTGCCAAGATTACATTGCAGACTTCAGGAGGCAGGTCAAACAACGTCAACTGCAGCTGCTCAATCTCCACGCAAGGAGGTAGTGGCTGGACAGGTTTGGGTGGTGGAACATACCCTGCTGGTACAACAGAAGATCCCCCCCGAAGAGGCAGTCGGATCGGAGGATCGATGGCCATGTTGAGCAGCTCTGATACCAGACTCTGGCCAATCTGGAGCCACAAGAATGACTTGGGCCATGTCGCGCCTGATATTCTTCAGCACTCTGGGCAGAAGTGGTATATGCGGAAAGGCATACAACAGACCGCAACTCCACTTGCGACGAAAAGCGTCGCCTAGCGAGTGCAGCCTTGGAAATTCCAACGCGCAGAATTGCTGGCATTGCACGTTTTCTTCGGTGGCAAACAGAGCTAACCAAGGCTCTCCCCACTGCTGAAAGAGACCTTGCACCACCGCCGAGTAAAGACACCATTCGTGATCCATCATGCACCTGCTGCTGAGTTCGTCCGCCCTGGCGTTCAGGGAACCTGCCAGGTGTTGAACCACCAGGGATATGCCCTGATGTTCCAGCCATCTCCAGAGGCGGAGAGCCTCCTGACATAGGGTCCACGACCCCACTCGCCTGTTTGTTGCAGTGCCACAAGGCGGTGGTGTTGTCCGTGAACACCTGCACTACTCTTCCCTGGACAGAGGTAAGGAATGCTTTTAGTGCAAGACAAATTGCCTGAAGCTCCAAAAGGTTGATGTGGAGCCCAGACTCCGCCGGAGACCAGAGGCCTCTGATTTCCGTCTCTTTCATGTGGCTGCCCCATCCCAGAAGAGACGCGTCCGTCACCACTGTGTGGTCTGGTTGGGGAAGGGAGAGGGATCTGCTGTTGACCCAATCCTGGTTCTTGAGCCACCACTGCAGTTGTCGAGCAGTATCCTTCGAGATCAGGACGCAATCGGACAGATTCCCCAGATGATGCGCCCACTGGAACTTTGGGTCCCACTGCAGAGCCCATATATGCCACCGGGCATGATCGACCAGCAGGATGCAGGAGGCCAAAAGGCCCAGCAGCCTCAGAGTCACTCTAACCAAAACCCGGGAAAGAGGCTCAAAAATCAGAATCATAGCCCGATATCCCGGACTCGTTGTTCAGGAGGAAAGTCCCAAAACCGTGTCGGGTCCAGAACCGCTCAGATGAAGAAGAGCTTCTGAGAGGGATGTGTGGCTTCGGCACATTGATTGAGAACCCCAGTGAATGCTGGAGGTCTGCTGTAGTCTGGCGGTGGGAGATGACTGCTTGGGGTGAGCCCGCCTTCCACAACCAAACAGAGAGATAGGGGAAGACTGAAAACCCTGATCCGTGCAGATAATCTGCAACCACCACCATCACTGTCGTGAACACCTGAGGGGAGCTGGTAAGGCCAAAGGGGAGCACAGTAAACTGAAAATACTCATCACCTACCGTGAACCGCTGGTAATGCCCATGGGCCAGCAGGACGGGGATGTGAAAATAAGCGTCCTGCAAAGCCAACGCTACCATCCAGTCTTGTGGGTCGAGGGCAGACAAGACCTGAGCAAGCGTCAACATCTTGAACTTCTCCTTCCAGAGGAAGCGGTTGACGTTCCTGAGATCCAAGATAGGATGCAGGCCTTGTCCTTCTTGGGAACCAGAAAGTAGTAGGAGTAACTACCATGACCTACTTCTGGGACAGGAACGTGCTCGATGGCTCCCTTGGCCAAGAGAGAAATATCTTCCTGCTGGAGAAGGGCTAGGTGCTCCTCCGACATGCGATGGTATTGCGGTGGCATGCCTGGAGGGGTAGCCTCGAAGGGGAGTGAGGAGCCCCTTCGTACTATCTGCAAAATCATTCACCTGTCCGATGTGATGGTGCGCCAGTGGGGGAGGTGATGGCGAATCCTGCCTCCTACTGGCGTTTAGTTGGCCTGAAAAGTTGGACTACGAAGGTTTAGAGGCTGCTGCAGAGGGGGGAGTTGATGGACTGGCCCGCCGGCTGGTCCCCGGAACCACAACCGTTGTTACCACGTCCCCGGCCTCGCGAAGGTTGCTTAACTTGCTGCGGCCTGTGGCTCTGGGCGGGACGTAGCGGGGCACCCCTTCCATAGCCAAGAAAGAGCCGAAAATCAGACTGCGTAGGGTGGGTGGAGAGGCTCCAGGACTTGGCCGTAGCCTGGGAGTCCTTTAAACTCTCTAGAGTGTTATCTGATTTTTTTCCAAAAATGCGACGGCCATCAAGGTATTCATGACATCCCCTGAAAAGCCAGTAGAACCCATCCAGGCATAGCGTCAAAGCACTACTGAGGTTGAAATGGTCCTGCCCAGTGAGTTGGCGGTGTCAAGCCCACAAGGGATGGCAAACTTCGCTGCATCCCTCCCAGTGGCATCAGCCTGGGAGAGTACTGTCCGGGCCTCCACCGGACACTGAGCCAGCACCTGCGCAAGCGTATCCCACAAGTACAACTCTACCAATCAGCTGAGAGCCCCTTCCAAAATGTTGCCAATGCCTTCTACTGTTCTCCCTATACTATTATCTAAATAGGCAGTGTGTGTATGTGTTAATCTGATCCCCAGATATCTAACTCCTTTTGACACCCGCTTCATCCCCACCTTAGGGAGAGCATTGTCTGGCTTCCCGGCCAAGCTCCCCATGGGGAACTGTTTAGATTTTCCTAGGTTAAGGCGAAGGCCCGATAACGCTCCAAACTTCTCAAGTTCTGAGAGCAGAACTGGTACCGATGCGTCTGGTTGTCGTATGTATACTAACGTGTCATCTGTGTACATTGAGACTACATGATTAGCGTCTCCCAATTGAATTCCCCATCGTCCCAATTTTTCCCTTTGTGTAACCACTAGGGGATCAATCGCGATGGCAAATATAAGTGGGGATAAGGGGCAACCCTGGTGGGTGCCTCTCATTAGTGTGAATCGTTCTGACACTTGGGCTCGCAATCTCACTCTAGCTGATGGGTTGGTATATAAAATTTTTATTCATTGTATATATTCCCATCCCAGCCCCAGTTTTTTGCGGATCGTCAATATATAATCCCATTCAACTGAGTTGAATGCCTTTTCCATGTCTAATAATGCCAATACACAGCATTCTTCCTTTATACTTGGAGCATGCCACACGTGTACTAATCTGTGCAGGTTATATGTGTTGTCTCGCTTAGGAATGAAACTGGTTTGGTCAGGGTGGACAAGTTAATGCATATAGGGCAATATTCGGGCCCACAGAATCTTACTAGTATTTTGGTATCTAGATTTAGCAGGCATATCGGTATATGAGAGTAGTTTTCTTAATGTGGTTTAAGGATCATAGTTACCACCGCTCCTTAAATCATAGATACCTGTTGTCTGTTGATCGAACTCTCGGCGGTGGAGGTGACTGGAGGCTTCCCTTGCATCGTAATCGGGCTGGAGCATAGAGAGACGCTACTGCTTGCTGGACCCGGACTGTGCTGTTGTCTGGCCAAAAAAGTGCAGAAGGCATTTCCACCACTGAGGTTCCGTGACGATTTGAACCCGTGTTTTCAACATTGTCGTAAATACATAATTTTGGTATCCGTGAACCGCAAATGATCCATTTAGCATATCCTGGTGTTTTCGCTATGCTACGAGCAAGAGCACTCCTGTTATGACCATATTTCTGGTTTACCCATGGCATCCATTTTAGATCACGGCAGCCATTTTGTATTCTTGCCCTCACATAGTCAATGGACACGCAGTGACCTCTTTTACTTAAGGACACGTAAGCTTTAGCCGGCGATTCACCTTGCTAGTGACACGTGTACCTTAGGACAGAAAACGCCATGGCTGCATGACTCGGCAGAAGCTGCCCCCTCTGCCTGAAGGCCAGTCCTGCTATACTGGTTCTTGAGTTCGTTGGCCTGATCATGATTAGGCGGCCGAAGCTGGTAGCCTTGCCCATTTACGACCCACAAACATCTGTTAT
The DNA here is from genome assembly GCF_964263255.1 of Lissotriton vulgaris. NCBI lineage: Eukaryota > Metazoa > Chordata > Amphibia > Caudata > Salamandridae > Lissotriton > Lissotriton vulgaris. The sequence goes on along the minus strand of NC_141695.1, from coordinate 811,146,387 downwards.
CCTGCTTTTCTATCTTCTGCACCTGGCACCGCTCCTTTCCTTCTGGGCCTTTATTAGGGGGAGGTAACGAAATTTACGATGAGGCGGTCCGGCTCTTGAATGAAAAGTTGACATTGGATTATGATGGAACAGTGGGAACCCCTCGTTCGTAATGTTTTTATTGTTGACGATTCTTGTGTAACGCCAAATATTTATTGTTTAGGACATGAAGGTTTAGAAATGTACCAGCATGTAAAGCATTTGCCCCAAGCTGAAAATTTAGTATTTAAGGAGCAACCCACTTTGTACAAATGGAACAGGCTCCTAGAATCTGCCCGTGTGTAGTTTCTGTGACTTCTGTGTCCCTGCAGTAATAAACCTTTGGTCTTTGACGCCACCCTCGAGAAGCCAGTGTTTCTGTTTATTTGTGCACCGAGACAGGTAGAACTCCGGGGTCTTCGGGTGTTGTCCCTGACACCTCTGGACGGAACCAAAAAGTCCAGAACTCTAATTGGCGCCCAACGTGGGGCGACGTCATTCGGTACCGGTCCAAAAGCCTGAAGAGTTCGAGAAGCTTCGTGTGAAGATTCCAGAGGGAGGCGCCCCACTTCATCGATCCCGGCATATCGCAAAAGTGGCCCGACGTTCTCTTCCACGAGGGTTCCCGTTCGGACGGCTGCAGTGGTCCGTTGCCTTGACCGTCGCCCTGTCTTGGACCCGAGGTGCAGACCTTAGTACGGCGAGACAAGACGGGTTTCTCCTTGGTGACGTCTTCAGTGCCTCAGTTAAGTATTAAGTGGTTGCTAGTTGGTTACTTCGTAAGGGTTTGGATAATCCTTTTAGTTCTTGGTTTGGTTTGGTTTCGTAAGATTATCACTGGTTGTTCTAGTTACGATAATCATTTGGTTTAGTTTGGGTATCGATACATTTGTTCGCTTTGGTAGGCCTAAGTTCTTGGTTCGAGCGCGCACCTTTGTTTGTGTTTTGTTTGTTCTGTGTTCCGGATTATAAAATGGAAAGTCGGAAAAATTGTATGTTGTCGTGTTTTGGTTGCAACAGTGATTCCCGGTTGGAGGACTCATGTCTGGTTCCTCCGATTGGAACTCCTCTTTATGATCTTTATTGTAAATTTGGTGTGGGACCTATATCTTATAACGAGGTATGGATCCGCTATACAGAGAAAGACGGTGTCCTTAGTTGGCCACTACATGGTAGTTTCGAACCTGAAATTCTCGATAATCTAGAAATGAAATTATTTAAGAAGAAAGCCCGGCCGGCAATGTTTGATTCTTTCCGTTATTGGCGAAAAGAATCCAAACAGAGAGAAACTAAAAAGTTGAAGAAAGAACAGAAAGAACAAGAGCTGACTTTAGAACAGTCTGCCAAACAGCTGCAACTCAACGAGTCTGAGAAAGCGATGGAGGTGGCCAATAGAGAGCGTAATTTAGCGATAGACAAGTGCTATCCTGCCTTGCCATCGAGTACAGCTAAGATAATAGAGGACCCCGAAAAGGATCCCCTGCTCTCTTACTTGTTATGGTCACCTCCACCGTATGCACAGGGTGCTACAGCTCCACCTTTACCGAATGTTCAATTACCGGTTGCTAGACAGCCTGGTATTCCTGCTCCTGCTCCCCTGAATCAAGCTCCGGTACTTCCTGTGGTCAATGTTAATGTTCCTTCGGCACCCCCTCTTCCAGGGTTGCCCGCTCCTTTGCCTATACCTGCTCCACTTATGCCTGTTGTTTCACAAGTTGTTTCGCCTGCTACTCCTACTGTACCTGTTCTATCTGTTCCGACTGCTACTCTACGTACGGCTTCTGCTAGCATTATGACTCTGCTTTCTGTTCGTCGGAGAATCACTGAATCTGTCTCTAATATTCTATCTCCCTTCTATAAAACTTTGATTAAGACTCCTGTTTCTGACTCCGTTCAGAGACGTAGTCAGCTTCCCAGTACTGAAGAACGGGGAATACTAGATTCCACAGCTCTTAGAAGGATTTCGAAAAGTGGAAGATATAGTGTAAGAGATGTATTAGAAACATTTATGCAATGGAATGAACCGACACAGCGATATGCGTTTGATGAAATGTGCTCCCTTTTGCGTGAGGAATTGGAAGAGGATGACTCTGAATCAATTCTAGACTAATTAATTAATGTTCAGAAAGAATTTGCTGCAGGTATGATAGTTGGTCAGAATATAAAGGAAGCGATGGAACTGATTTTAAGTTATAGGAAAGATCCATCCCTTCGTTCACCAAGAGAGTTGGAGAAACGTAGTACGAAACAAGGTCGCCAATATCCTATGAGGGAGGTTCCTCCAATTTGGCGCGAAGCTGTGCAAGCTGATGCGGTCCGTGGTATTGCGGCCGCTCCGGCCCAATTCCAGAGTGTGGATACACATTCCGTGGAAGCGAGCTGAAGTGTTAGCAGTGAAACAGGCCTTGCCAGATCCGCGTAAAAATCCAGCCGGATACTACAAAGAATTAGCGCAGACAGTTGAAGCTTGCGTAATGAATTTAGCGGACATTGACATGTTATTTGGTAATGTAGTTCCGCAACCAATTTGGGCTAAAATTCGTAAAGAAAATCATCCAGTTGCCCTAGGTGGTGATTGGGCAGCTATAATAGCGGCAGATGGTCAACAAATAGGTGGCTCTAAACCCAAACCTCTAATTGCTGATTTGCCCGGTAGAATAATCGATCTAATGAAGACTCTGATGCCAGCATTGCGCGTTAACTGGGACAAGTTGTCCGCATGCAGGCAGAAGAAGGACGAAAGTGTTTCCGACTTTTTCACAAGGTTTGAAGAAACTTTCGTAGATCATAGTGGTCAGGATATGAGCACGGAAGGAGGACAGACTATTTGTTGATAAATTTGTACACAATCTGTTACCAGAGCTCAGCAATAAATTGAAAGATTCTGAGAGTGCGTGGGCTGTTTCTACGACTGCGCAAATACTTGCAACTGCCCAGTATTATGAAAATAGGGATAAAGAAGAGAAGGAAAAATCAGATAAAAAGACGAAAGATTTAAAAACTAAAGTTCTTTTGCAACAAGCATATCCGCCTCGTACGTATCAGACTAACACGCAGCAAGGGCCATATCAGAGGACAGATTATGGTTCTCAGAGACCGCAATATCAATGGAATCAGTGTGCTTACTGCAAGAAGGAAGGTCATTACAAGAATGAGTGTCCGGTATTAGCACAGAATAATGCTGCAGCAGCTCAGAGAGGTCGTGGTGGTTCTATGCAAAATTCTAGAGGTCGAGGACGAGGTGCTATGCCTCCGCAGACGAATGATCGCCCCTCTAATTATTTTGATCAGCGAAATGGACAGTCTGCCCAACCGAATAGATCTCAACAGTATCACGTTGAAGACTACTGTGAAGTTAGTGAGGATTTCCAACAAAATGAGTACTAGGACAGCCATGGACAAAGAGAGGGAGTAGTATCAGTTCCAGTAGATCAGAGTGGGCCTTATGTCGCAGTAGCAACATCAGGTGTAGTCGAACCGTTTCTGTTGGATACTGGTGCAGCAAAAAGTTCTATCATACATGCGAAACTCCCTGGCGCACCTTTGTCTGGCTTAACAAATGTTTCTGTAGGTTTTTCAGGCGCCCCTGTTTACAACCCCGTATCTGGTCCTTTGTCTATTTCTGTTGGACCCCGTCAATTGAAAGCTCCCTTGATCTTGACGACTGGTTGTAATGAAAATCTGCTTGGTTTAGACTTGTTAAAACGCCTATATGCGACACTGTACTGTTCTCCATCAGGAGTACAGCTTACATTGGGCAAGAGAATCACCTCTCCGATGTATTTATCAATGGATGCGCTCCCACCAGAGCTGCGTTCACTCCCTGATACTCTTTGGGTGACTGGTCCTAACGATGTAGGCCTTTTAGAAATTCCACCATATGTAGTCACTTTGAAAGCGAATGTCAAATTTCCACGAATCCCACAATACAAGAGTTCTAGTGAAGGTGAACGTGCGCTTTTATTGATTGTGCAGGATTTGATCAAGAAAGACGTAGTGGAAGAAACTAGAGGAAATGTCTGTAACAGTCCTGTATTGCCAATTCTGAAACGCACTGATCCTTCAAAACCTCCAGTCTATAGATTTGTAATCGATCTTATAGAGGTTAACAAAATTGTGATTCCACAGTTTCCTGTGGTTCCAGACATCACTGTATTATTAACGTTGATTCCTGCTACAGCCACATGGTTTTCAGTTATCGACTTGAAGAATGCCTTTTTCAGCATTCCGATAGCCGAGGAAAGCAGAGATATTTTCGGCTTCTCTTTAGGAGGCCGAAGCTTCAGGTTTAAACGTGCTCCACAAGGCTATTGTGAGAGTCCGTCCATTTACAGGCAGGCATTAAAAAGTCAGTTAGATTCCTTTGTACTTCCTCCTGGTTCTGCTTTAGTGCAATATGTCGATGATCTTCTAGTGGCTGCCGATGACAAGGAAACTTGCAAAGCAGCTACAATTTCCTTATTGCATCATTTGTCTAATTTGAATCACAAGGTGTCACCTTCGAAAATGCAATACTGTTGCCAAGAAGTGACCTACCTAGGTCATCTCTTGTCAAAGGAGGGAAGAAGGTTGACCCCAGAGAGAATAAAAGCAATTACGCAGATGAATGTTCCTAGCACACAGAGAGAAGTGCGTGCCTTTTTAGGTATTACCTCATACTGAAGGCAATGGATCCCAAATTTTTCTCTTTTGGCAAAACCATTGGTGACCTTGACTGGGAAAGGTGTTCCGAGTCCGGTGCCATGGTCTGCCGAATGTCAGGAGAGTTTTTCTGAGTTACGAAATGCACTGTGTTCAGCTCCTGTGTTGGGTACACCCGACTACAGTAAGCCATTTACGCTCTATGTTCACGAGAGAGAAGGTTGCGCGTTGAGTGTTCTGACGCAAAGATTTGGTGATAAACAACGCCCTTGTGCGTATTTTTCATCAACATTAGATCCGGTAGCCAGAGCGTTGCCTAGTTGCTTGAGAGCTACAGCAGCAGCTGCAGCGTCCATTCGACAATCTGCTGGTTTGGTCATGAACAACATGCTAGTGGTCATGGTTCCTCATGCTGTGGCTACACTCATGAACCGAACCAAGACACAGCACCTTACCAGTGCTAGATTATCAGGCTATGAGCTGACACTGCTAGCAAGTCATATTCAGATCAAAAGATGCAATGTATTGAATCCAGCAACATTGTTGCCGACTAGTCAGGAGTCGAGTGATTCGGAACCACATGACTGTTGTTTCAGAACCGAGGAAGAGACAAAAGGACGAATTGATCTTAAAGACACTCCGTTACCAGATCCAGATGGTACATTGTATGTTGATGGGTCGTGTTTTAAATTGGAGAATGGTGATGTGACAGCTGCCTATGCAGTAACGACTTTGAGTACGATTGTGGAAACTGCAAGAGTGAGTCAGAATTCTGCCCAAGCTGCAGAATTGATCGCGTTGACTAGAGCATGTGTTTTAGCTAAGGGAAAAAGAGTGAATGTGTTCACAGATAGTCAGTACGCGTTCGGCGTGGCCCATAGTTTTGGCCGTTTGTGGAAAGAGAGAGGTTTCATTACGTCCCATGGGACTAAGATTCAACATGGTCAGCTAGTTAATGACTTGTTGGAATCTCTAACCTTGCCGACTGAAGTTGCGATTGTGAAGTGCAGTGCTCATCGAGCAATCACGAATGATGTTGGTCGTGGGAATGCTTTTGCTGATGAGATCGCTAAACAGACAGCTAGAAATACGATGAGTAGAATGTATGTTGCAACGTCTGCAAGATGGATTACTGAGTCTGGAATGTGTGAGGATAAGTGGAAAGTGTGAAAGCAATTCAGAAAGAAGCGACTGAGGAGGAAAAGCTTGCATGGAAAGAGAATACGGGTAAATTGGACTCGAGTGGGTGTTGGATCGATTTGTCAGAACAGCAGCGTTGGATGTTGCCTGATGCGTATGTGCTTGCGGTGGTAACGATGGCGCATGGAGCAGCGCACATCAGTTCTAAAGGGATTTGTAAGATGTTGGCTCCAGTCTGGAAGAATGATGGGATTAGTAAGTGTGCAGAGAGAGTGGTGAGAAATTGCATGATATGCCTGATGCATAATCCTGGCAAGGGAATCCCCACACCCGCTGGTCACTTCGCTCCTCCTTCTTGCCCCTTTGAAGTGATCCAGTTAGATTTCATTCACATGGATCGTTGCAATAATCTAAAGTACGTCCTAGTGGTAGTCTGTGCTTTTTCCAGATGGATCGAAGCTTACCCACTTAAAGACAATACTGCCTTGTCCACTGCCAAAATCCTTCTCAAGGAATACTTCCCCAGGTTTGGAATGCCACGGATTGTATGGTCAGATAATGGAAGTGAGTTCGTAGGGAAAGTTATGCAGAGTGTGTGTGCAGGCTTAGGCATAAAACAGAAGTTCCACAGTGCGAATCACCCCCAGTCTGCTGGTTTAGTTGAAGGGTACAATGGCACCCTCAAGCTGAAACTGGCTAAGATACAAGCCTCCACGGGCTTGGCCTGGCCAGACGCCTTACCTTTGGCTCTGTTATCCACAAGAGCGACTGTACATTCAAGAGTAGGGCTTAGCCCTTATGAGATTGTATTCGGTCGACCTGCGAATGTTTGGGGGGTACCTAGGCCGAAGGAGTTTAAGCAGCTGGAATATCCAATGTTAATTGATTACCTTTTCGACTTGACTGCTAAATTGAGTCTTATTCACCAACAGGTTTTCGATGCATTGCCAAAGCCACCGGAGAGTCCAGGTCATCAGCTGAAACCCGGTGACCAAGTGGTCATCAGAAACTTTGGACGGACGAGAAATCTCCAACCCAAATTCGTCGGACCATTCCAGGTCTTGTTGGCGACGAGGACTGCTATACGTGTGGCTGGCAGAAAGAACTGGATACATGCGACGCACGCAAAACGTGTGCCCCTTCCACTTTCTTATGACGACTGGGTGAAAAAAGGCATCGGTGCTACTGAAACTGAACCAGTCCCCAAATATATACCTTTCAGCGATGCAGAACTGATCACTGATTCACCGAACTCTGACTCCCCTTCTGAAACTGCTCCTTTGAACTCCGAACATTTGTCCTCTGCATCAAAAGAACATTTGCCATCTGCGAACCTGAACATTGCAACCCCTGCTAAAAATACACTGTTTCCGGATCAAACAGCTCCAGGAAAATTGAGATACAACTTACGTTCTCACTCAAAGGACAAATAAAGCAGGAAACTGCCTATTTTACATATTTGAATTTTGATACATTGCCTCCAGCCAGGAAGTTTGCTAATATTTTGTATTGTTATGTTGTTCTAAATTGCCTTGCCGTCTGGGTAGCTGTAGGGTCATGGCTGTGTGCCTAGTTGAATCTGCGGGGGTCAGACACAAGGTCGACCTTTCTGTTAGTTCTGGGAACTCCCAGGGCTGATAGAGGCATTTTCAACTACGTACACATCATCAGTGGTCGCGAGCGGTTGTAGAAGTTGGAGCTTCCTGAGCTGCACCGAGAATGTAATTTATTTTCGCAGAAATAGATTATACAAGATTCTTCATAACAAATGTTTTCTGATGCAATGTGCAATCACGTTTTTGATTGTTTTGATAACGTTGGTGGGTGGAATCGTCTTTGGTGTGCATTTAATCTTTACGCCAATAACAACTACAGTACCTCCCCTTAATGTTGTTTCTTCTACTGTTGCTGCTTATCATTCTTTCCACTCGTTTCCTGAACATGAACAAGCTCGACGCTCAGAATTCATTAATAACACTTTTGTACAACTCTTGCATCAACACCAACTGGTAGTTAACACAACAGACTGCTGGGTGTGTGGTTTGATACCCCACACTATGGATAAAGGCATTCCCTATCTGGTCTTGCCTTTTAGCTATAATGGATCATTTCAGGCCTTTCAGACTATTTTTGCCTATGCCCTTGAGACCTATCCTCCGCGTCCACCACGTTCCACTAAATATAACTCTGCCAACAAAGCTTTAGTCAAGGGAATCATTGACATGATTAAAGACGTCAATAACACCCCATCTTATCCTAGGGATGAATTACGAGTATATCTGAGTTGGAATTATACAGAGTATCGCATTAGTTTGGGTGAAAACAAGCGTAAGAGCTCCACTCCAATCTGGGTCGTACCTCACCGAGGTCAAGTCTGTTTGCAAGGTAATGGGAGAAATCCAAGAGCTCAGCTAGGGAAGAGTGAGTGCGTTGAGACTTACGTGTATCCGTCTAACTCTTCCCCTGCCTTTCTCACTGCTAGGGGTACCTACTTCATTTGCCAGGTTAGGGCGTATACATGGTTACCTGCTGACTTTTCAGGTTCATGTTATATTGCTCGACTGTTGCCTCCAACATACACTGCTTCCCCAGATTATCACAAAACCAGAATAGCAAGAGGTGTTTTCAGCAAGGAAGATACCGCTGGTCAGGAAGCCGGAGACTTCTTCAAAGGTGTCCTTCCGTTCTGGGGGCCTATGGCCAATAGTAGAAATATACGTCAGCTAACACGGGTAGTTGAATCTACTATTACAGAAACTGCTGGTGCCCTTAGTAACTTAACAGCTGAGCTCCAGGCGGATCGTCTCATGACGTTGCAGAACCGTATGGTTCTAGACGTAATACTTGCAGATCGAGGTGGGGTATGTAGAATGATCCAATCGAGCTGCTGTGTTTTTATTCCCAATAATGCTCCGACTGTATACGAAGCGATCTCTAAGCTACACAAGATTTCCGACTCTATTCACGTAGACAAGGGAAACTGGTCCTTAATGGAATGGCTTTGGACTTTACTATCAGCGTGGGGATGGAAGGTTCTGATGGTCATTGGTGTTGTCCTAGTATTCCTGTTCTCGTGCTGCCTTATTATCCAATGTGGTCCCGCTTTGTGTAGTCTCTGTGCTGCAACCTGTCTTAGAAAACCACCTGCGTTTGGAGACAAGGTACGAGAAAGGATGATGATGCAACAACATATTACTGACCTGATGAGCATCGAGATAGACTCTGACATAGACTGAGTAATTGCCTATGTAAGGGCAAAAGGAGGGTCTGAGGTTCCGTGACTATTTGAACCCGTGTTTTCAACATTGTCGTAAATACATAATTTTGGTATCAGTGAACCGCAAATGATCCATTTAGCATATCCTGGTGTTTTCGCTATGCTACGAGCAAGAGCACTCCTGTTATGACCATATTTCTGGTTTACCCATGGCATCCATTTTAGATCACGGCAGCCATTTTGTATTCTTGCCCTCACATAGTCAATGGACACGCAGTGACCTCTTTTACTTAAGGACACGTAAGCTTTAGCCGGCGATTCACCTTGCTAGTGACACGTGTACCTTAGGACAGAAAACGCCATGGCTGCATGACTCGGCAGAATCTGCCCCCTCTGCCTGAAGGCCAGTCCTGCTATACTGGTTCTTGTGTTCGTTGGCCTGATCATGATTAGGCGGCCGAAGCTGGTAGCCTTGCCCATTTACGACCCACAAACATCTCTTATCCTGCTTTTCTATCTTCTGCACCTGGCTCTGCTCCTTTCCTTCTGGGCCTTTATTAGGGGGAGGTAACGAAATTTACGATGAGGCGGTCCGGCTCTTGAATGAAAAGTTGACATTGGATTATGATGGAACAGTGGGAACCCCTCGTTCGTAATGTTTTTATTGTTGACGATTCTTGTGTAACGCCAAATATTTATTGTTTAGGACATGAAGGTTTAGAAATGTACCAGCATGTAAAGAATTTGCCCCAAGCTGAAAATTTAGTATTTAAGGAGCAACCCACTTTGTACAAATGGAACAGGCTCCTAGAATCTGCCCGTGTGTAGTTTCTGTGACTTCTGTGTCCCTGCAGTAATAAACCTTTGGTCTTTGACGCCACCATCGAGAAGCCCGTGTTTGTTTATTTGTGCACCGAGACAGGTAGAACTCCGGGGTCTTCGGGTGTTGTCCCTGACACCTCTGGACGGAACCAAAAAGTCCAGAACTCCACCACAGGGCTGCGAGCGTGCTGAGAGCAGGACTCAATCTCCCAAGAGTCCGTGCTGCTCCAATCACCTGAATCACCTGGTGACGCTCTCCCTGGTGGCCACGCCCCCCTGCATTCTGGTACAAGAACCTGGAAACTGCTGACAGTTGGATACCTGTTGTCTGTTGATCGAACTCTCGGCGTTGGAGGCGACTGGAGGCTTCCCTTGCATCGTAATCGGGCTGGAGCATAGAGAGACGCTACTGCTTGCCGGACCCGCTCCGCGGGTCCCGCTTCGCGCCACTGTGTTGTTGTCTGGCCAAAAAAGTGCAGAAGGCATTTCCACCACAGGGCTGCGAGCGTGCTGAGAGCAGGACTCAATCTCCCAAGAGTCCGTGCTGCTCCAATCACCTGAATCACCTGGTGACGCTCTCCCTGGTGGCCACGCCCCCCTGCATTCTGGTAAAAGAACCTGGAAACTGCTGCCAGTTGGATACCTGTTGTCTGTTGATCGAACTCTTGGCGTTGGAGGCGACTGGAGGCTTCCCTTGCATCGTAATCGGGCTGGAGCATAGAGAGACGCTACTGCTTGCCGGACCCGCTCCGCGAGTCCCGCTTCGCGCCACTGTGCTGTTGTCTGGCCAAAAAAGTGCAGAAGGCATTTCCACCACAGGGCTGCGAGCGTGCTGAGAGCAGGACTCAATCTCCCAAGAGTCCGTGCTGCTCCAATCACCTGAATCACCTGGTGACGCTCTCCCTGGTGGCCACGCCCCCATCACCTCCCTCTCAATATTATACGAGACACACACCTGCTGCGCGGGAGCGCGCGGGAAGCGCCCGGGAGAAGCCCGGGACAAGGGCGGGCCCTCTGAGGCCCTCAGAGGCACGAGAAGGCTAGGCCAGTCCTCTAACATCTGGTTTCCCACATATTGTTTTGACCTCTATGACCTATTTGAGAAAAGTTATAGAATGTTTGTGCTACCTATACAGACTCTGTAGATATAGACTGTCTGATATAGGTTTAGTTCATGAAATTTAGATCTTAGAAAAAAAACTACCAAGTAGCTCAGCTTAGGTGTACTAATAGCAATTTCTCCTACACTGCTTAATCGTTTTTCATTGTCTGACTGAGATGATGACAAAGAAATTAAGGGCTGGGAGAATACTGGTAGGAAGATCAGGTTCAAAAACCAGATCGAATCCCCTCCGAAATAAACTTAGTCAGGCCACTAATCTGAAAAGCACCTGCCAGCTTTTCAATCTCTGGGAAAGGGGCAAGAACAAAGCTACAGGGGTGGACAATAAGGCAGAGGACATTAAGGATTCTGGAGCTATCCATTTGGACATTGTACCCAATACCTCGCGAGAGATGCCTGAAATTAGCAAGGTAATTGTGGACAATAGTTCAGTGGCAACAAAAGTAGCACCATTATCCTCCGAGTGTGGTTTCTCTCCTCCCCTATTCTCCACAATGAAAAACAACATTGATCTTGTACCAGAGGTAGTTATAAAAACAAAAAAAGACATAGAACAAGATAACTTGCATACTGGGATAATTCCACATGATGATGCCCTCCAGACAGTAAATATATCACCAACAAAAGTGTCATTCAACAATGGGCTGTCTCCAATGATCCTAGATAAAGACCTATGTCAAAGGTATCTAGAGACTGACCCGGCCAAAGCCGAGATGGACCAGAACACCCCGGTAATGTCGAACCATGCTGGTTTACATCTTTACAGCAGTACCCCTTCCAAGTCCTCACACTCACATTTTTCCATGAGTCCAAATTTAAATCTGACCGGGATAAATGCACTTCAATGTAAGGGGACTGACAAACCTTTTTCTGATTCCCTCCATATACTAGAACACTTACTGTCGTCCATCTTACAATTACTGGAAAAATTTGTGGGGGGATCCGACTGTGTACTTGACACAGTGACCCAAATTTTAAGTCTTGTTGGGGACCCAAAAAGAGAAGGATGCAGTCCCGAAGGAGCTGTCCTCTCCCTCTTTAGCTCCAGATGAGGTAGGAATAAAAGATCAATCACTAGCAGTTAACAATGTTACAAATGGAGTACTTGAGGATGTAAAAACAAGTGCTACCCAGCCTTCCCCCACCCTAAACTGTTCTTTAGTTAACGATTCTGAAATTAAAGTTTACGGGGAACTCCCGCTAAAAACTGGGAATGACCTCTTCCCTATTTTTAAGAAGCAACAGGGAGAAGGGGACAGAGAGGCGGATGCTATCCCGGAAGAGAATAGCAATAAAGGGAAGTTCGAGATAATAAAAAAAGAACGGAAAGAATAAGAGGAAATTATTGAGACGAATAGAAAAAAATAGGCGGAGGAAAATCCTCTTTAGAAAACATCTAAATTCTCCCTTACAGAACGAGGTATATCAAATTCAGGTGGCAGCTGAAAAAGATAAAAACCCCGAAAATAAGATTACTAAAGAAAATATCGCCCCTCCGCCTCTGACTACTCCAGCATTACCATCTATTCCCACCCCCCTTCCATCATTAACAACCGATATAAATACCCTTTGTCAACAAGTTCCCAACAATAGGGATATAATTGGGTCTAAAAATCTAACATCTTCAGGGCAGGAGCAAAATCCTCTTGGCCAAGTAGCTCCATTACTTAACCCCCTTGCAACATCTTTCCTGGGAGCAGCCGCAAGAGGTGTCTCTTCAATAGAATCTAAGGAGAAAAATATAGACACCGTATGGGTAGAATTTTCTCCACTCTTCGATGCTGAATGCATCCTGAATAGATCCCTCCTGCTTAAATATTTTCAAGAATCTGCCACTAACTAATCCGCACCTTTAGCAAAGAATTATCTATAATATCCTGGAATGCAGCCAGTTTAAAAAACAGTCCGGAGAAAATAGCATTCCTTTTGTCCCTAGAGGCAAATATAATATGCCTCCAGGAGACATGGTGCACTGATAACATTCAAATAGGGAAAGACTATTATGTATTGGAAGGTAGCGCCACCTCAAATAAAAAAGGACACGCCAGCGGGGGTATAGCCTGCCTCTTATCAAACCGAATAAATTGGGACTACGAGCATTTTATGGACCCGAGTAACCTCTTTCAGGTAGTAACTTTATTTGGGTCTGGAAATCCTACAGCTGGTAACCGTCTGGCTCTGATAAATGCTTATATACCTCCAGAAGTCGGTTTTAATGCTATCTTAAAAAAGGTCTTCCTTCTTATCCAGAGTATCAGGAAGAAAGATCCAAGAACGGTTATAATTCTAGTTGGGGACTTGAACTGCAAGATCTCCAACTCTAGCTTAAACTTATTCTGTGACAAAATGAGAGAAGAAACTCTCCATATTCCTCGAGCAACGTTCCCTGAAAATATAAAAACAAACAAACGTGGCAAACTATTACTAAATGAGTTGGCAGAAACGGATGGGATTATTGCAAATGGGAGACTCCCTTCGGATTCCCCAGCTAATTTCACGCATAAATCCTACCAAGGGGAATCAATTCTTGATTATGTAATACTGGGGACCCAATCATTTGAGTTGTTGAAGGACATCGATGTGATCGATACACCGTTAAGTGATCATAGAATCCTCTTCATCTCGATGAATGTAAAGTCTTCTAAATGTGATCAGTGGACTCTGAATAGTGATCAAACAAACTTCGGTACCAAATCAGGAAGGTGCTACTGGAATGCAAGGGCACATCGAAATTTGGAAGCAATGCTTGATGTAGCAATATCAGAGCTTCCTTCCTGGTATGGCTCTGAAATTGAAAATTTCTCCCTGTTCTTGAAGTCGGTGATAACAGGGGCAAAAAAGCTGAATAAGAAAAAGTCCATTGGTATATTCCCCTGCCCTCTGAGACTGCTTAACATAGAAATTAATAAATTAGTAAGGGCCCAATATTTAAATAGAACAGGTGTTATAGCACAACAAATAACAATGCTAAAAAGGAAAAGGAGAAGGCTTTTAGCCTCACTACGTAAGAAAAGGAGGACGCCATCTGGGTAAAAATAAGAGAAGCTGCTATTAACGGGGAAATGAGGCAATTTTGGTCCCTTATAGGTGAGGGGTGCGGACTGAGAACTAGCCCTCTACCCATCCCTATTGAGGAACAAATATGGAGGGATTTTGTCTCTAACCTTTATGCAAGCAATAATACGGTGACTCCCCAAGAATGGCCAATTGAAATGAGTTTGCCTTTAGAGCCTTTTACAGAAAAGGACATAGACTTAGCTATCGGGGAAATGAGGCGTTCAGGGGCTATGGGCCCAGATGAATTGCCCATTAACGTACTAAAACAGAACAGGGCTAAATGGAGTACGCTTCTCTGCCCAATTTTTAACATCTGTTTACTAAGAGGTAAGGTCTTACCCTCCTGGAAGGGAAGTATCCTGGTTCCATTGTTTAAAAAGGGAGATCGCCTATCCCCTCAGAACTACCGCCAGATTGCATTGCTGGATGCAATCGGCAAAGTTTTTACAAGATGTCTGCTCAAACGAATAAACGCATGGGTGGAGTCTTCAAATATTCTCCCACTCGAGCAGACAGGCTTTAGGAAAAACCATGGGACCATGGACAACTTAACCGCCCTCCAGGTAATAATCGACAAATACATTGGAGCCAGAAAGGGGAGAGTCTATGCGGCATTCATAGATTTCTCCACGGCCTTTGATAAGGTCGACCGACCAGTATTGTGGAGAAAACTACATGCCCTGGGAATGCCTCATAGACTCTTACGTTTGGTACAGGATTTGCATGATAACACGTGGTGCAAAGTGCTGTTGGGGGGAGAAAGGAGCCTATCCCAGCTCATTCCATCGGCGAATGGCCTTAAACAGGGCTGTCTTTTAGCTCCCCTCTTATTTTCCCTTTACGTTAGCGATCTCCCCCTTACTATATCTGCTTGTGAAGGAATTGCGCCACGCCTGGGAGACAGATATATCTCTTGTCTAATATATGCGGACGATATATTAATTTTAGACCTTACCCCAAAAGGTCTCAACAACCGTCTGCATTCATTATACACTTTCTCCGAAGAGCATTTCCTGAAAATAAACATCTCCAAAAGCAAGATAATGTGTATGGAGGGGCGGAAAAAATTGAAGTTGGAGCACATTAGCTGGGAGCTGGGAGGCCAAAAATTAGAAAGAGTAAAATCATATGTATTCCTGGGCAATGTTGTTAACAGCAACTTGAGCAACAAATCCCACATAGAAAATAGCTCCCGCAAGGCAAAGTCTCTGGGAAATGGCTTAAGAGCATTGTACAATTCAACCGGCAAAAGACACTTTGTTCACCTGCTGGAGGCTTTCCGGGCAAAAGTCCCCCCAACTCTGCTTTACGGCGTAGAATTAATCGACTTAGCCGAATGGGGTTTCTTGGACACTATCGAGGGCATCCTCTTGAGAAGCTTAACTTCGGTTAATAATAGTTGCAGTGCAGCAGCCCTTCGTTTAGAATTCGGTCTAAGAAGTAGCTGGGCACAGAGCCTAGCAGGAGTGATTCGCTGGGTTATCTGTTTAATCAAAGGAAAGCCAACCACTCTAAGATCCCTAATTACAAAAGAGTTGATGGGCCCCCTAAAAGAGCATTCGACTCTTATAAAGAATTACAGGAAGGCCATTACACTCTTGGGCCT
Source organism: Lissotriton vulgaris (assembly GCF_964263255.1). NCBI lineage: Eukaryota > Metazoa > Chordata > Amphibia > Caudata > Salamandridae > Lissotriton > Lissotriton vulgaris. The sequence goes on along the minus strand of NC_141695.1, from coordinate 811,130,763 downwards.
AGAGGAAGCCACTCTTTTAGACCTTTCCATGCACCAATTAAAATTAACATTAAAACAAGCCACATGGAAGCTAAGCTACGAAAGGGATCGCAACTTGAATATACAAAAGAAGGGGGCTACGCAAGCTGTTGATTCTTGTTTATTTAGACAAATACAACCTTACGTTTCCTGGAACATACCCCACGGTTTACGCCGTTTTTGGCTGCTTCTTAGGCAGGATCTCCTTCCCCTGAATAAGTTGTTGGCCAAATGGCATGGCATATCCAATGTATGTAACTTCTGCAATGTCTCAGTTCAAGACTCTATACACGTCCTGCTAGTTTGTCCAGCATTAATGGCTTATCGCCGTCTCTGGGTAAAGCCTGTATGTGTTCAGTTTGGTATCTTATCTGCAAGATCTCTGATAGATGCTATCTTTAGTCCTCCAAATGAAATTTTTTGTAACAGAATTTTTAACTTTTTCAAATGTTTTTTAGAATTGTATTAGATGAATAGTATGTTAACTTTGTATATTCTTTGCTAGTATAAGTTGTTTACATATGGTTTCATTTTATTATATTTTGTTTGTCACTATGTAATATGTGGATCTCCAAGGAGTTCCAAAATCATATTTAAATAAATAAATTGAATAGTTACCACCGCCTCCTGCATAGTTGTTGGTAAAAAGCTCTTTGTTAGGGCTTCATTTAATACTTCCAGTAAGCGGTCCTCTATCAGCACTCATAGAACTCAGCAGGTAGCCTGTCCCTTCCAGGGCACCTAGCTGTTTTCAGTTTTTTAATGGCTGCTCCGATTTAATCTTTTTAGATCAGCGCCCGAGGACCTCTGAGTCAGTTCTCTCCAGTGTAGGCAATTCTTTGTTATTCAGGAAGTCCTGCAGTACCTGCTAGGATGTGTAGGGATTACTAGTGCATGTTGACTCTATGCGTTCTGCGAGTTCCTGCAGGATCGCCTTCTGCGTTCAAATGTTGTCCCCATTTTTCTTTTGAAGTTGCAGTAAAGGTGTGGTCTCTTCGTCTATTTTGATTAATCTCGCTAGCAGTGCCCCGGTTCAATCCCCCTCCATGTGTAGTTGTTGCCTGTATATGTAAATATTTCTAATCTAGACCACTATTCAAGTAATTCTCCTCAAACTCAGTTCCATTTGGTTGATCTATTGGCTGTTGATCCCCAATCTTCTTCGAAGTAGTGGGTTAAGGCCTCTGATATCACTAAAGCGTACAGTGGGTCTGTGAGCGCTTCGGCCCTGAGCCGCCAGAGTGGGATAGCGGTCGGCACTCCACTCTTCAATGCTAGTAACAGTGGGGCGTGATCAGATAGGTATCTGGGAAGATAAGACACTTCCGTCGTCGTTGTTATCCGAAAGATTCATGTTAGTCATAGATTCCTTTCCTTAGAATTACCCCAGGCGTCAGACTGGATCCGTATTTTTTTTTCGTCAGCGGTACCTCTGCGCATCGGAACGTGGCGTTGGTCGGCTCTGTGTCGATCGTCAGGGTCGTGTCACCGAGATGTTGTTGCGGCAGCTACTTAGATGCCACCCTCGCCCGCTGACGTCAGTTCTTTCTTTTCCACGCCAGCCAGCGCAGATCCGGGAAGAACGGTACCTCCAGTCACTTTTTAACTGACTTTTTCTCGACTTTTGTTGACTTCTTTTTGAGTCTTCGACTCCTGGTGCACGTGGGATGCCCGGCTTAAAGGCATGCGATTCCTGTAACCGACTAATGTTGGTGACAGACCCGGACCACATGTGCCTCTTTTCCCTGGAGCGCGACCACGACCCCAAGTCATGCTAGGACTGCCAGTTGATGGCGCCGAAGGCTTTGCAGGAGCAGGAGCGGTCCCAAAAGCTGCTTGAACGCCGACAGTCGGCTCCGCTCTGTTCAAGGTCCCGGTCACGGGGGAGGTCGAGGGACTGGTCCAGGACCCACCACCAATTGTCCAAGTCATCAAAGTCTTTGCACTCTGGGTCGGGTAAGTCAAAGCATAAGAAGTCAAAGAAGCACCGTTGCTCTTCGACTTCTCCTCGTCGGTTGCGAGATCCGACAAGGGATGCGGGTGGTGCCTCTCCCGAACCTGATGAGTCGACTCTGTGTTTCTCTCCATTTCCGGAACCCAGAGCAACTCCCGCCCAGCTTCGTATGTTCTACAAGGCAATGCATATGATCTTTAGGTGGCCCGGACCCTCTGGCACGCCTTCAGGCCCTGCAGAACCGCCTGGGGGGCCCCAGTGATGCAGGCCCCCCTTCGATCCAGACCAGGATCCGGATTGGCACCGCTTGACCTCATTACACCGCCACCGGTGCTGCTTCTTGCAGCACCTACCGCATTCGACGCCGGTCCGACCCCGGCCTGCGTCCACCCCAGCCTCAATCCTGACGTGGACATGGAGCCGGACCGACGTCGCCCGACGCCAGATCCAGCACCAAGAGGGGTTTTTGTGCCCCTGTTCACACCTGGGTTCCTTTTCCAGCCAGATTGGCACCCACATGATGAGGAGGAGGACTGGGAGGGGTCATGCTGTCTCCTTCTACCGTGGCTATGGAGGAGGGAGCTTCGTACGCAGAAGTGTTGCACAGGGCAGCCGAGGCTCTCAACCTCAAAATTCCTACCGTGGCAGTCAGGACTAACCTCCTGACAGAGGTGCTTCAGCGGGCGGCAAGCTCTTCTGAGCCCCTCCGTTCAACAAGGCCCTCACTGACATGCTTTAGAGCACTTGGTCCAGGCCCAACACAGCGGCTCCATTGGATAGGATGTTCGCCCGACACCACAGCCCAGACCGGGTGATCCCGCTTTCCTTTCCCAACACCCCACCCCTGAGAGCTTGGTGGTCCAAGCCTCTACTTCCAAAAGTGTGTTCCCTACCGCCCCAATGGAACGGGAATTCAAGAACCCTTCAGAACTCCCTTTACAGAACCCTACAAAAATTCTTTGCACAATTAGAACACCTCTTGGTAGACCTGCTGTGGGGGAACAAGAGGAGACAAGTAAAACTCGATACTCTCCAACGAAAATGGGAGGCGGGAGGTTCCACGCCTGGATTTATGTTACATGGCCACACCACTGCAACACGGAGTACACTGGATGGATGAACACAATAACTGGGAAAAACAACTGTTGGCAGATACATAAGGAAGGGCTGGTCTGCCGGAGCTCCTCATAATTGGGGCTAGTGTACCCAACTCCTACCCCTATATCATAAGAGCAGGTAGCAGCAATCTCAAACAGCAGTACAGAAAGTAGTTCGACATGCACCCTATGCCCCTGAAGTGCCGTTTTGGTTTGTGAAACCCTACAAAGGATAGAGGAATCAATGTCCTTAAAAACATGGGTGGAGGGAGGTTGTTAATAATGGGAGACTTATACAGTACCAAACAATTCCTAACGAGGGAGGAAGCCGAGAACATATTTACATTAGGAAAAGAACAATATCTGCAATATGCTAAAATCTCGGCAGTGGCCTGGGAAGTTTGGCCTACATTCCCGCAGGAAACGCCCACCACTTCGGTTCTTCAGGCCATAATTAGTCTAGTTGGAGGCTATTGATTTGTCTCAGATATATATTATATATATTAAGCACTTAGAGATGATATCCGCAAAAAACTCCTTTCGGTCCAGGCAAGATGGGATGGAGGTATATATGAATCTCTATCAGAAAAAGAATGGGAGAAAGTACACAAGGGAGTTAAACGGATTAGCTCAAACGTGAGGTTTAAACTTATACAATATAGCGTTATACTTCAAACATATCTCACCTCGCGAAAACTCCATAAAATGTATCCAGATCGCACAAACGAATGATCTAGATGTAGACAACCAGATGCGTGATTTATTCATATGATATGGGACTGCACAACACTGACAAAATATTGGGGGAAGGTAGTAGATTGTACAAAACTGCCAGAGGCTGGAAAATACCAACCACTATAAAAGCTGTAATACTGGGATTAGTCTCCACACCCAAAGCTAAAAAGCTAAGTAGAAAGTTTATCGTACTAGTGCTAGTGTTGGCAAAAACAAGAATAGTGATAAGATGGCATAGCCTGGATCCCCCCCACAATCACAGGATGGTTCAAAGACCTGAGAGAATGGGCAACTGCAGAATTAGTCCAAATGAAAAGGATCAGAAGGGATGATAAGATAGAAGAGGATGCGAGGGCTTGGACCCAGATGATGGCAGATGAACAAGCATTTTTAATGCAATAGGTCTCGCTTTTGCAAGCGTTTAAGCAATTGGCATTGTAAATGACAATGCCTTTTATTTATGTGTTTTAAACCCAACACATATAAAAGGCATTGTTAATTTTAATGCCAATAGCTCAAACTCTCGCAAATGCGAGAGCACTGTAATGTTGTCAGCAGCCATTTATTTAGACACTGCTCACGTTATTCAGGTTAGAGTGAGAAGCGTCTAAACAAAGGGACACTGACAATATTAAAGTGAAAGCACATATGGTGTGCTTTTACACAAAGTAAAATAATAAAGAAATGTTCTGCACAGTCGCTGAAGTGAAGGTGGCCAGTGCCATTAAATAAATAAGCGCAGCCGCTAATGTGAAAGCAGCTGCCTGTAAAATAAATATTTAAATAGGCGTGGCAGCTAAACCGATGGCACACCGCGCCGTAATTTAAATAAATACAATAGTAAGCCTGCGACGTGCTGCAATGTAGTGGGTGGAATAGGGGTGCTCACACTCAAGAGCTTCATCTGATACTCAGAAAGAGGCGCTCAGTCTGGGGAACACTGAGGTTCACATTTTGACGCATGTAGCGGGGGAAAAGTGGGCATTTGGTATGTGCACTTGACATCACACACCACGACTGGGTCACTGGGCACAAGGGTTAGTATACAGAGGGCATGGTGTATGGTAATCATTGTGGAAAGATTATGATACGGGGGCCTGTAGACTGGTACCAAATACTCAGCCTGAGCAGATGGGACTGCAGCCTGTTGCACAATCAGCATAAGAACTGGGGAGAACCGAATACTCAGACTGGAGCACACAGGCTCAGACATACGGACACCGGCCACATGGGGGCACAGAGACTCGGTTGCAAAGGCAGTGAAGCCAGTAACGAGGCTGGAGCACAGAACATATGGTATCACAAACAAACACTCACAACATGCGTGGGACCCATCAGGATGGGGTACAAAGGCATGCAGCAGTAGTATGCAACTGTCTGGGGTCACAAAGCCAACTTATTAGGACTCAGACACTAACAAGCTCTGTTGCACCTGGGCTGCAAGACCCTCCAGGATAGCTCCTGGTTCCCGGGTCTGTAGTGACCATTGACGTAGGGCACTAGGACCCTGTGGGTCACAGGGCAGTGACCAGGTCACTGGACACGACATCCTGTAGGGGACAGGAAGTGGACAGGCGACCACAGACCGAGGACAGACGTGCTGAGCTGTGCAGATACAAGAAATAAATAAAGAAACTACCGAACCTCCTTTGGTGTCCTGTTATCATCTGGTAGTTGCACCTACAACTACACGACATCTGGCGACGAAGGGAAACGATCATCACGACACGCGTGAAATATCCGTCGTGTAGAGGACAGATCGTCGAAGCAGCAAGGAGACGCAAGGAGCTACATGGGAGCCCACCCCGATCAGCATCCAACGAGAAGCTGCAAAGCACGGTAAGGAGCGCCCAAGAGCAGCGCGAGTGCTGAGCAGAAACGCGAGAATATCGCGCTCTGAAGCACCCAGGAGCAGCGCTAGTGCAGAGAAGAAGCGCAAGGCCTCGCGCTAGAAGATTTAAAAGCGAAGTCTCGCGAGACTTGAAAACCTCGGCGGCCATCTTAAGATCAGGCAAGAAAGCCAATGGAAATACAGCAATAACGCGGAGGCCATTTTAAAGTAAGGAAAAGCGAGATTTCGATCGTGAAATCTCGCGGGAACACGGGCAGCCATTTTAACTGGGACAAAAGAGAAAACAACAAGAAAAGATAGAAGGCAGCCATTACAAGGGCAGGCAAAAGGAAAAAAAAAACGAAAAGGAGCAGAAAAACAAGGAAAATAGAAAATAAAGGGGCAGAAAACAAAGAGATCCCCTACAACAGAAATAACAAATAACAAAACAAAAAATAAGAAGAGAAACCATAACAAAGCAACAAAAGATCAGAAATCAAAGAAATAGAAAGGCAACAAAAGAAAAGAAAGCAAAATGCCTGAAACAAAGCAAAGTGCACAATATCGCAGACCAATGCCTTTCAGTGTATCAGAGCCACAAGTAGGAATAAGATGGGAAAATGGATTGTGAAATTTGAGCGATACATGGATGCGACAGATGTAGTAGAAGGAAAGAAACTTGGACTATTTCTAAATCTAGTGGGGGATGAAGTAGATGACCTCCTGATAACACTCCCAAAGAGCGAAACAGAAACATACGAAAAACTAATAAAATGTCTAACAAACAAGTTCGACCCTCAAAGAAATGTCGACTTTGAAAGATACAGCTTTAACATAGCATTTCAACAGCCAGAAGAATCAATGGACGATTTTGCAACAAGGCTGAGAAAACTAGTAGCTCACTGCGAATTCGAAAAATATGACAATGAACAGGCCTTTCGCCTAAGACTGATAGAAGGCTGTTGTGACACAGAATTTCACACAAGACTACTAAAAGAACCTATCACTCTAGAAAAGATTCTAGATCTAGCGAGAGCGGACGCAAGAGCAATGGTGCACGCAAGACAAATGGACCGAAGAGAAGAGCAAATACACAGAATGACGGACACAAGCAAAGCTGGGAATTGGAAGAGAGGATCAAAGGAACAAGTGACAAAGAAACAAGGGTCCCAATGCTACAGATGCGGTATGGAGTTTCCACACCGAGGAACATGCCCAGCATTCAGTCAAACATACAGAAAATGCAACAGAAGCAACCATTTTGCCACCATGTGCCAAGGAACGCAATTCAAAAATGAACGGGGAAGGCCAGGGAGGCCAAGAACAACAACAAACAGACACGTACGGCACATGGAGGCGACCACCAGGAGCTCGTCGTTGGAGTCAGGAGAGGAAGAAGAAGAAGAAGAAACAGCAGGGAAGATGGAACGCCTATACCTCATGTCCACAGACGAAGGGTACGAGGAAGGGCACATCAGATTAGTGGATAGGAAATCAATAAAGAAGACAGACTGGGTGACCATTGACGTAGGACCTCACCAAACGGAATTTGTGCTGGACAGTGGGGCCACGTGCAACATTATGTGCGCCACAGAATATGACAAAATGAAAAGAAAGCCACCACTACAGCCATCAAACATCAGAGTGTTCACCTGGGGTGCACAAAATCCCGTAACAAACATGGGAAAATTCACGGACACCATGACACACAAGGGCAAGACCGTCACTGAAGAAATCCATGTGCTACGAGGAGACATTCCCGCACCATGTTTACTAAGCAATGTAACAGCGAAAATCATGGGCCTACTAAAGATGATGTATCATGTGTCAGACAGAGAGAACATATTACAAGAGTACCCGAAGTTAACGAAAGGACTTGGAAAGCTGAAAGGACGACAAATCACTTTGCACATAAATTAATCCGTCAGACCAGTAGCTCAGCATCACCGAAGGGTACCCATCCATCTACAACCTCAGGTGGAAGAAGAAATAAAAGCACTACTAGAACAAGACATCATTGAGCCAGCTGAAGGGCCAACGCCATGGGTGTCCCCAATAGTGGCTGTACCAAAAAAGGACACCACACAGATCAGGCTATGTGTGGACATGAGAATTCCCAACACAGCTATTGAACGAGAACGACATCCGGGGCCGCATCTAGACGACCTGATCAGTTGCCTGACGGGAATGAGAAAGTTCTCCAAGCTAGACTTATACAAGGGATACCACCAACAGGAGCTGGACCAGCAATCCAGGTACATAACGACCTCAACGCATCTAGGCCTATTTCGTTACAAACGATTAAGTTTTGGAATATCGTCAGCAGCGGAGATTTCCCAGGAGACGATCCGGCAGATCATTAGACCAATCAAAAATAGTTTGAACTACAGTGATGATATCTTGGTATTTGGCAAATCGGATGAAGAACACGATAAAGCATTGAGGGAAGTATGCTCACAGCTGGTAGATGTGGGCCTGACAGTAAATGAGAAGAAATGTGAACTGGGAAGAGAAGAACTAGTGTTCTTCGGACACATCTTTTCGAAGAAAGGGATGAGACCAGATCGCAGTAAAGTAGACACCCTCGAAAAGGCAAAAGAACCAAAAGATGTCGCTGAAGTGCGCTCATTCCTCGGCCTCGCCAGCTATTGTGCGCGATACATAAAGGACTTCGCGACGGTGAGCACCCCACTGCGAGAACTAACGAAACAGGGCCAAACATTTGAATGGACCATTGAATGCCGCAAGGCGTTCGAAGAAATAAGGGCGTCAGTAACGGCAGTAGACCACCTGGCATATTTTGACCCGAACTTATGCACCGAATTGACAGTAGACGCCAGCCCGGTAGGTCTTGGCGCAATACTGGCACAACACAAGCCTGGAAAAGACTCACCTCGACAGATAGTAGCATACGGAAGCAAAAGTCTGTCGGACATTGAGAGAGCATACTCTCAACCAGAAAAGGAGAGTTTGGCAGTAGTATGGGCATGGGAGCACTATCACATGTTCATATATGGAAAGCCATTCACGATAGTGCAGACCACCAAGCACTAGTGACCATCTATGGAAACCCGAACGCCAAAATACCACCAAGGATTTAAAGATGGGGAATCAGACTGATGGACTACAACTTCAAGATCATCCAAAAGCCAGGAAAGGACCAAAACCCAGCGGATTATATGTCACGACACCCGCTTCCCCATCAAAAAGGTGGCACCACCATGGCAGAAGAATATCTAAACTTCATTCTAAAACAGAACACTCCGGCATCAATAACAAGTGCAGATCTAGAGCGAGAAACAAAAAGAGATCCAACAATGAAAGCACTCCGGACGGTAGTGCGGCGGCAAAGATGGAGACACATTAACAGTAACAGCCCTGCAGGAGAAGGGGTCATAAAAGAAGAACTGCTAGCCTTCAAAAAGATAAGTGAAGAGCTGTCTGAAACAGAAAAGAGATCTGATGAGAGGCTCAAGAATTGTAATACCGCATCGCCTGAGAAAGAAAACAGTTGAACTAGCTCAAGAATCACATCGAGGCATTGTAGCGACAAAGAAGATGTTGAGAGAAAAAGTATGGTTCCCAGGACTGGACAACATGGTGGAAGAAGAAGTATCACACTGTCATATCTGTCAAGTGACAGGACCACCTGCCAAGCCAGCACCATTGAAGATGTCAGAACTGCCACAAGCAGTATGGACCGAGTTGGCAGCAGATTTCTATGGACCATTAGAGACTGGAAAGTACCTGCTAGTGGTCATCGACGAATTTTCAAGATTTCCAATAGTAAGAGAAGTATCGTCGACATCAGCAAGTGCCACATTACCAGTGCTAGACGACATATTTGCCGCCTGAGGCTCACCAGAAACATTAAAAACAGACAATGGCCCTCCATTTTCTGGAGAGGAATTCCGTAGATTCATGGAATACTCGGAGATCAAGCATCGGAAAATAACTCCCCTGTGGCCCAAGGCTAATGGAATGGCAGAACGTTTCATGGGGACCATCAAGAAAGCCATCCAGCGAGCAAAATTGACACAGATATCAACTGGACAAGCACTTTGTCAAGTGCTGAGAGACTATAGAAACACCCCTCACAGATCCACTGGCAGATGCCCAGCGGAACTGGTGTTTGGAAGATCAAGCAAAACAAGACTGCCTCAAATAGATGCAAAAGCAAGCACGAATAGAAGTGACATTGCAGAAAAAGATCATCAAGCAAAGAAAAAAATGAAAGAATATGCTGACAAAAGGAGGAATGCATCTGAACACCAGATAAATGAAGGAGATCTGGTGGTAGTGAGACAGAAACAACAACGGAAGTCAGATAGTCCATTTTCAAAAGATCCGTTAGTTGTGACCAACGTAAAAGGAACAATGGTGACTGCGGCATCAGAACATCAAAGAATAACAAGAAACAGTTCTCACTTCAAAGAGCTCAAAGTGGAAGAGGAAGAACCAGTGACAACATCACCAAAGGTGGAAGAAAGAGAGCAAGGAACTAGCAGAGAGACAATATCACTGAAAGTGGAGAACGGAGGACAAGAACTTAACAGAGAACAAAGACCAAGCAGAGTGTGCAAGAAGCCAAGAAGACTAGTAGAAGAAATGTAGAGAATCTCTCTCTCTCTCTCTCTCTCTCTCTCTTTCTTTTTCTCTTTTCCCCATCACTATGTGGATAATGTATCAAGAGGTTGCGCATGTGACAAAGACGTTTGTTTTGTGACAAGGGGGGAGATGTAGTGACCACTGACGTAGGTCACTAGGACCCTGTGGGTCACAGGGCAGTGACCAGGTCACTGGACACGACATCCTGTAGGGGACAGGAAGTGGACAGACAACCACAGACCGAGGACGAGGACAGACGTGCTGAGCTGTGCAGATACAAGAAAGAAATAGAGAAACTACCTAACCTCCTATGGTGTCCTGTTATCATTTGGTAGTCGCACCTACAACTACACGACAGGGTCCAAGGTGACTTTATAGCAGTGGTTCTTCCTGAGTAGTGTGGAACTCAGAGGCTGCAGATTGGGGTCCATTGTCCTGCTCTGCCTGGGCTTGTTCTGCTGGAGACTGTTGCCTGGTCTACGGAGTCTCTGCCATGCCAGGACTCCAGTGTTGTCCTCTGCAATATTTTGAGACGGCTAGCGGTCCCTGCCATCCATTGTCTAGGGGGGAGGCAGGCACCGGGGCAGGCACCCGTGCTTGCGTTAGCTGGCAGAAGATTAGTAGTAGGGCTGGTTACGTCACTAAAAGGGGCATGCATCTCCTTGCTGACTGAGCTTGTCCCCGGGAGGAGCGAAGGAAGTGTGAACAGTGAAGAACAGTCAGAGGCAGTTTAGCAGAGCACATTCAGCAGAACCCCCTCCCCCCACCAAGGAACATGTGTTGTAGAACTGGCTGCTACGTAAAGGAGTCTAGAACTGCTATGGTACACGAGCTGAAGGAGACATTTCTAAACAAGCCACCTAAATAAAATAGTGAGAAGTGAGAAAACACAGCAAAAACCGTACAAGTTATCTGCGACACACAGAGTGAAGCATGATGACTGCCACATACACGCTTGTCTGAAAGAGTTAAATAATCTCCTCACATACCGTATAGCCACCAACGAGCGTAAGTGTGGTGGCTATTGTCATGACAAACATCCCTGATAAAACGTGTAAAAGGCAGCATAGTCATTGAAATGAAAAACAAAGTTCCCAGGTATTGATGTTAGGACGTGAAAATAACGGAGTTTGATTAGCAGACATAAACACCCGCCCTCCCCAGCCAAGCAGTCCCATGCCTGCCTCCCTTGAGGAGTCCCTTTCGCACCATCTTGATGCAGGACAGCAAACTGGATTGAAAATAGAGTCTAAGACCTCGAGAAGCAAACCTATTGCACAACCACAACTCTCCACGGAACCGATCCAAATAGAAACTCGAGGGTTGCAAATTAATTACATACAAAAGCGCGGCCACTAAAATAAAAGCGGACTGCGCTGCAAATTAATTAAATAAACAAGTACAGCAGCTAAAGTGAAAGCGGACCACACTGCATGCAAATTAATTAAGTAAAGCACGAACCTGCAAATAAAAAAAAACATTAATCAAAATAGTGCTGAGAGCCAAGATAAAGCAGACAGTGTAACACTACAACTAAAAGGTCCAGCCCTTATGGGCAGTAACATATGGAGACAAGGCGGTACTAAGGAGGGACTAACAAGCCTATTTACCAATCAGAAGCCAGCATTTAGGAAGGACAATTACACAAAGCCAATGACAAATGTAGGCGGACAGAGGGCGGAGCTTCTAGTGCATACCCTAATACAGCATGCCTCGCTGAGCATGCGCGTTGTCGCTAGGCTCAACCTGAAAAAAACCACTACCCCACAAGAGGAACTGATTGTGGAAGCACCGGAGGAGATAGACACGGAGGGCACAGCCAGATGATCTGTAGGTAACGAATGTAAGATGTATATTCATGTAACTATGGAAAGTAAGATATGTTCCTTTATGTCCTGAGAAATGGCATGACAAAGAGGGAGGATGGAGGGTGAGTGTTTCCTCGTTGTTAAGATGGCACGGACAGCATGGGATTCATAGGCTTTATAATGGGAGGTCAAAAGTAAATAATGATGCAATATAATGATAAGGACATTTAAAACCCTATAGATTATGTAAATAACAGCTGATACAATAAATGTAAAATGTTTTTTCACCCAGGCAAAAAAAACCTTGTTCACAGTCATCGACGAGAATGTCGATGATGGATGAAGAGGAGTAAACTGCAGAATTAAAGGTCTTTTTAGGTTGGGTGAAGTTGGCGTCTTTGTCAGTTTCACTGATGGTAGCAGTGATTGTGCCATCGACAATGACATGATGGAAACAGACGATGAGGTCATTTCAGTCAATGCCGTCGATGCACTTACCGCTGTAGCCTTTGTGGTCTTCGTTGAAGAAGAAGTTGTCGTCAATGGTGTAAGGATCGTTGACAAGAAGCTTGTCTGCGGTGAAGGTACCTTTGCCGACGGTACAGGCATCGTGAGTAGAGCCGCCGTTGATGGTGCAGAATCTGTGGTGTTTTTTTCAACCATGAGAGCGGCGAATGAAGGTCAAATATGCCACGGTGGTGATTTTTGCGTCTACGGTGATCTCCAGGATGGTGTCATCGACGATGAGGGTTTTTTAGTGATCCAAATCTTCACTATAGAGTGTGCTGAAAATGTTTTTGCATGCTTTGAGGCCAATGGAATTGGAGGATGGGATTTTTGCTCATTAGGAAATAAATGCTTCCATTTTTGTGAGGAGCTGGCAGAGTCATGGCGATACTTTTTGGAAGCTTTTTTATGGCCTTCAGGAGATTCCTAAGACAGCTCTCTGTTTTTATGTTTTTCCGGAGCGGTGTGAAAGGTATTACTATCCTCATCCTCAGATACCACATTAGATGTGTTTTTCAGTCTTAGTCCACCATCCCTTTTGGTATTGATTTGGTTACAGAGCGTTAGAGCAAATGAAACACTCACCCCCAGTCAACTCATCTGGGTTTACTCCATCGGCATTCTTTAGCTCACTCCACCACCCCAGTACAGACATGGCCATATGCAAATCAGTCTCACCCTGTGCCTCATGGGAACAGTCCAGCCCAAACTGCCAAGCCACGTCTTCCCTGGAGCAGAAACAAGCATCCTGGGACCGGTTTTGGGTTCATAACCCTCATCAGCCAGGCAATCTTGAATCCAGTGGCAAAGTGAGCAAGGGACCCACGTCTTGGCATACCCTGCCAACTTAGGGCGAACAAAGCGATACCGAAGGGGATGATGGACGGAGTGTAAGAACGTAGCCTGGCATATGATGTCCACTAGTTCAAGTGGGCACCTTGCACCAGTCTAATCGACCCTTATTGATGGTGGTTGTAAAGTCAACCTTATACAAAAGCTATCCTAGTGATAGCATGAACCAGCAGTTTTCAGGCTAAGACTTCAGTGGGCGAGTTAAGCAAGTTGTTTTACCATATATAATCCCTTGAATACCAAATGAAAGGATACCACACAAGATATATATATCAAATATATATGTATTTAATCTAAACACAACCCCTCTGCACTCTTTATGAGGTCAGAGGTAAAAATACAATACAAGTCACACAGTTAATATACAATAAGTTGCACAGTATACGTTGTGCCCTAGGGACCTCACAAACCATATACTAAGAAAGTGGTATAAGTAACATGGGAGAGTTAGAAAGCAGGCCTGGGGCCTGTGGAATCTCTGGGGCTACTCTACTTGACCAAAGGATAGGAAGGAGGAGGCCCACGGGAGACGCGTGCAGTGTCTAAACACAGACGCGGGTTACTATTGACTTTCTATGGGAAACGTAAAAGTTACAAATATACAATTTAAGGACACTTCCGGATGGACTAGTTTGGAACCCTTTTAACCTAGGACACTTCGAGAGTCATGACCCACAGGAGCACTGGAGTACTCGTGTCACCTCACCCAGGGAAGCCCGGTGCATAGGTGTCTTTTCGTGTCGGGTTTCGTCGTCGTTTTCTATGGAGAGCTGCAAAGAAGTGCTGCAGGCGACCAGAGATAAAGTGTCCGGGTGGATTCAAGGGTGGGTCGGAGATGTGAAGAACCTGGAAGCAGAGGGGACAGAGTCTGGGTCACAAGCTAGTGACCAGGAAGGAACCAGGCGATGTCAGGTGCTTTAAGGTGAAAAAGGTGAGTTTGTCTCTTCAGCCACGAGGTCCAGAAGTCATCGACGATGACCAGGCGCTGGATTCGAGCTGTCCCACAATGGATCTAGATGACTGTGGTGTCAGTATCCGTATTGGACACCACAAGCCTTGGCAACCGCAACCCACGCAGGATGTTGAGATTGGCTCTGTTGCAGACTAGCAAGATCTGTGGTGCTTCTCCTTTTCAGGGAAGCTGGGACAAGCCTGGAGCAACCAGGCAAGCAAGTCAAATTCAAAGGAAGGTCTTCAAGGGGCTCACAAGCCAACGGGTAAGGAACCAGGAAGACACATCAAGTTCAAATGCAAAGGCGGGGCCCACGGGACACTCGCGGAGTGTGAGGGCCTGGGCTTCGGTGCAAATGGTGCTCGGGGCTGGGACTTCTCGTACCCCAATGCACAACTTACTGAGGCTTCAGGAAAGAGGTAGCAAAATGCAGGATGTCCAAGATGTCCGGTCCCATGTCTCTCGTGTCCTCGTGGGTCTCAGCTTTGCTGTGGATGTGGGTCGGGGTCAGAGAAGTCTGAAAGTCCCGTTTTTTGTGTCGCAGAGTCTTCGGTTTCCGACGGGAGCCTTGAAACTGCAGACCGCCAAAGTTGCTGTTGGTGCCTGTTTGCACAGGGTGGTCACTCCTTGACCACAAGAGAGATATCTTCCGTCTTCCAGTCAGAATGGAATGTCGAAAGTCCAAGATATGTCTTTCAAAGATTCGTCCATGATAATCTAAAGTCCCAGGGACATAGCTCCTATACTTATACTAAGAAAGGAGGCTGGATTACCTGAATAGGTCCCTCCTATGGGTGGACTGAGAAGGGGGTGGCTACACCCCTTTCCCTTTGTCCAGTTTTGCACCAGAGCTGGGGCTGTACAGCCCCAGCAACTGGTCTGAACCGGGCTATACATGGAGCACCTAGTGTGCCCCAGGCAGTGTCTAGAAGCATTTACTGAATGCAGCCCTCCCTGCCCCAATACACAAAACCCCTGTCTGGGGAGGTGCCAGCACCTCCCTGGACAGGAAACCTATTGTCTAGGCCTCCCCTGCCGGAGTTTCGTCCAGCAACAGGAGGTCAGACTAGTGTCTGTGGCAGCAGCATCCATTTTGTGATGCTGAGGCTCTGTTTAACTTTAACTGGGTAAAGCAGTAACTACATGTCTTCTCCCTCTAAAAGGGTGGAATGCTACCCCCGTCACCAGAATTGGCGGGGGGTAGTATTCCAAAGTGTTTGACACCTTACACGACATGTTTTGATAAAGCCAAACCAAAGTTAGCATTAACCGTGAGGATTATAATGCACTTAAAAGTATATGGTATGGCTATATCATAGAACAGCTATAAGGAGATGGTTCCAAAAGCTGCAGAGGGGCTCAGCTCATGCTAGGGCCCCCTTGCACATAAAGCCAATCACTCTGCCTCCAGGATTGTCGAGGACTACCATAGGAGTGGCATATAGGTGTATATATGCAAAGGTAGATATAGGTATACTATATCTAAGTAAGGGGTGATTACACCACTTTACACAGACTCTGTGAACAGACCTGTGGTGTCAGTTTGGAAGGCAAACTAGGGGTGGCACAATACATGCTGCAGCCCCTGGTAGGCCTAGGGTACACCTATGCCCTGGGTACCTATGGTACACTATACAGGGGCTCACAAGAGTGACTCAGTAACCAATCTGGTATGTACTTAAAGTACATGGTATCAATTCAGAGAGAAAACAGCTGGGCTGATTAGCAGGCCCACAGCCACATTAAAGTAAAAAAACAAGAGAATCACAGTAAAAAGTGGGGGTGACCATAGGAAGCAAACCGTACTCTCCTACACGGAGCATTGGAGCAAATCAAACACTCACCCCAGTCAACTGATCTGGGTTAAATCCATCATCATCAAATCAGTCTGACACTGTGCCTCATGGGAACAGTCCAGCCCGGACTGCCAAGCCATGTCTTGGGCCAGAAGCAAGCATCCTTGGACCGGTTTTGGGTTCATAACCCTCATTAGCCAGGCTATCTTGAATCCAGTGGCAAAGTGATCAAGGGACCCACGTCTCGGCATACCCTGCCAACTTAGGGCGAACAAAGCGATACCAAAGGGGATGATGGACAGAGCGTTAGAGCAAATAAAACACTCGCCCCCAGTCAACTGATCTGGGTTTATTCCATCATCATTCTTTAGCTCACTCCACCACCTTAGTTCAGACATGGCCATATGCAAATCAGTCTGACCCTGTGCCTCATGGGAACAGTCCAGCCCGAACTGCCAAGCCATGTCTTCCCTGGACCGGAAACAAGCATCCTGGGAGTGGTTTCGGGTTCATAACCCTCATCAGCCAGTCTATCTTGAATCCAGTGGTAGAGTGAGCAAGGGACACACGTCTGGGCATACCCTGCCTACTTAGGGCGAACAAAGCAAGACCAAAGGGGATGCGTTAGAGCAAATCAAACACTCACTCCCAGTCAACTGATCTGGGTTTAATCTATCATCATTCTTTAGCTCACTCCACCACCCCAGTTCAGACATGGCCATATGCAAATTATCTGACCCTGTGCCTCATGGGAACAGTCCAGCCCGAACTGCCAAGCCATGTCTTCCTTGGACCGGAAACAAGCAGGGCATATAAAATATATTTTATAAGGGCCCTCCTTATAATGACATGACCCCTCACCAATGCAATTTATTGCAGTTGATCACTTTTTAAGTGTCCATATCACCATAGTCAAGTTTGAGAAAATTTTACATTTAAAAGCAGTGCTGAAACATATGGCTGCTTTTAAAATGACCACAAGTTTTCAGCAGTGCACACATGCAAGTGCTGAAAAGGCTGCAGGGCTCTAACCTGCCATGCCCAATTATACACTAGGAACTTTTAGTTAGTTTTAATCCTCCATCCCTATTACCCACAAGGGACTTATAGGGTAGGTCATGACAATTATAAGTTGTCAGGGCTCATCAGGCGAGATATCGCGGTACATGGACACAGGCTTAACGGGGGCTAAACTACAATTCCTGTCATTGCATTTGCGCTCCCAATGAACGCACTGACGCAGACACGCTCCCAGACGTACTGTCACTGGAGCAGTATAATTCAACATGGCGCCCGGACGAAGACGCCGATTATTCCTGACGTTCTTGCTGCTTAGGAGAATCCGGACGGTAAGGGTGCAGATGCACCACCACCTGCTTTGTTGAATTGTTTTACGTGACTCCTGAAGACTTCCGAGATTATCACCCGCTTTCCCTCCATTGGCGAGACGCACGCTTCCATTGTGGTCTCTTACGGGTGGAAGATCGGGTACGCCTGCTTTCCCCTGTTGGCGAGACACACAACCACTTGTGGTCTCTTGTGGGAGAAAGAACCTTTATTTGTACCTGGATTCTTTGTTTAGTATATACTCGCGTTGTGAGGGAACTGCAAGAGCCCGACTTCACTTTTGTGGGTTAACTCTTTGTTTTTGAAATCCTTTCATCTAACTATGAAGTAATAGTGGGAACTACCTTAAGAGCCATTAGTATCAAACCCTTTTTTTCCTGGATATTGGTGTATGTTGATACCAAAGTACTTGTGAATACCGTATGGAGGTCAAGGCATAGAGCATTTCCAGTGTGGATATTTTACTACAGAGAACTGATATAGGACTATATTGATCTGTAACTGAAACTGGACTCTGTTAGCAAGGAATAGGTAGGAGTTGAACATCACAGTAAACTGTTTCTCTCTCTTTGTTTACTTCTAGGTCTCCCTCCCTGCTGTTCTTACCCTTCCCTTCCCTCGCTTGACCATCCCATTAGTCCGAGAGGATTTATTCTATCCGGACTTGGGGCTGTTGAGAGGTGGACCCCATAAAGCTTCAGAATGATTACAAGAGTGAACCTGGTGCCATGACAGAATAATCGGCCCACGTTTTCTCTCCTCCTGATCAGGTGGTAGCAGACATGGCAACCCTCGATGATGTATTTGCTGCACTAGTTTTAGTCCAATCTGAGCTGACTACCTCGCGTAGTGAGAATGCATTGTTACAGGCCAGAGTAGATCGCTTGCAGAGGAATCCCTTTGATGCAAGTAGTTCTTCTCTTCGCCAACCTAGTACTGTAGTAGTGGAAGTCCCCTCACAAATTCCGTTAGCCCCCCAGAAAGATATCATGGGGACATGCACAAAGTTCAGGTGTTTCTAACCCAGGTGATGCTCCATTTTTCACTGCAAACCCAAAATGTTTGCTACAAATCAGGCAAGGGTAGACTTTCTGATATCTTACTTAGCAGGAGAAGCTGCCCAGTGAACAGTACCCATAGTGTGACGAGACGACCCCCTTCTCCATGATTGGGAGGCTTTTGAAGAAGAATTTTAAAAAACTTTTGATCGCAGAGCGGAAACCTTTTCAGCCGATAAAGAGTTGCTCGAATTAAGGCAAGGTAGTAAAGACCTCTTGGTGCACTTGAACACCTTTCGTAGACTGGTGGCAGAAACGGATTGGCCAGAATCAAAACAAGCTGCTACACTTTACCAAGGACTGAGGGACGACGTGAAGGACGTCATAGCCCAAGTGGATCCTCAACCAAAAACGTGTTCCGCTCTGATTGAACTGACGCTGCGTTTAGATCACTGATTGAAGGAACGCAAAGGTGACCATCGAAGAAGGAAATGGGGACCGCTACACGTGGAGCAGTCAAGAACAACAGGGCAACTACCTCAGAACCTATGGAGATTGGGGCAGTCCGGGCCGCCCTTACACCCTAGGAACAAGATTACCGAAGAAAACAAGGGCTCTGTCTCTATTGTGGGAAAAAAGGGCATTTCCTACGCGAAAGCCCTGTTAAACCTAAGAGTAGTCGTCCTAGGTTCGGCCAATTAGCAGCGATAGTTGCAGACCAGCTGTCGGAAAACTGATGTGCTTTGAGGAGTATAGCAGGAAACTCCTTGAGCAGAAGTGAAATCCCTTCAGTGAAAAATGAAGTCAATATCAAGCCTGAACATTTCTTTATCAACATGAAGGTTTTAGTAGGAGAAGACAAAATACCAATTCATGTGATGGTGGATTCTGGGGCCACTGGTTGCTTCATGGATGAAGAAGTAGCCCTCTGATTGGGAGTGGAATTGATTAAAAGAACATCCCGGAAAGGGTCTTTGCCGTGGATGGTAAATTGTTGGAGTCTGGTCCTATTTGGTTTCATACTAAGGAACATGAATTATGGTACCAGGATAATCATTGCGAGTTCCTTACCTTTAATATCATCCACGCTCCCCAATATGGAACGATATTGGTGTTGTCTAGGCTTCGGAAGCATGACCCCACCTTGGAATGGTCTGCGTTGAATGTAAAAATGGATTCAGAGTTCTGTTCCGCCCACTGTATCTACTCCCCCCACTGTGCCATCCAAGGCCTTATCCTGGCATCATCACATCGCCACAGCTGCGGAGAAAGTGGTGGCCTTACCAGATTGCTATCAATAATTTGCCCTGGTCTTCAGTGATAGCATGGCTAAAGAATTACCGGCGCATCAGATGGATTAGTTACTTACCTGTAATCCTAGTTCTCTTCCAGGGGTATCCTCATCAAAGTCATAAGCATTAGAATATTCCCGCCCATGCGCGGGACCCCGGAAACAATATATTATATGTGCCCCACATATATATAGACATATATATATATATATATATATATATATATATATATATAAATAAGCAATTGCAGCCAAATAAAATAGTAGAGCTGGAATATGCTGTGAAGAATTTCCACCATACATGTGTATTTGCATTAAAAACATGAGAAACAACACCAATGCTTGTTTAGAAACTGTTTTAATGCTTAGAAAGCAGTAGAAATTCTTATAACACACTGTAAGCATATACAGCTCCCAGGCTGCATTGCAAATACCCAGTCTAAAAAGACTGGAAAGCTAACTTGTAGCTGTATGTACTAAAACTGACGCCGTGCCTTAAAGGCACCTCTGCCCCTAGCTTCCCATCATGCTCAGGGGTTACAGTTAGGTCAGTTGTTCTTTTCGGAGACTGAAAACCAAACCATGGTAATAACAGGTTAAAACATCTCCTACTTAATAAACAAAGTCCTTTGCCCGGGGAGGCGGGAGGGTTGCTTATGACTTTGATGAGGATACCCCTGGAAGAGAACTAGGATTACAGGTAAGTAACTAATCCTTCTCTTCCAGGGGATCCTCATCAATAGTCATAAGCATTAGAATAGAGTAGCGAGCCTCACCTCATCCCTGCGGGCAAAGGAATCAACAGATAACATTCATATTCGTAGGCCCAAAAAGTAGGCCTTATTCTACCCAAATAGGTTTCTCAAGGAGGCTTGCCCTACTTGAGATTCCGCCCTGGAATCAGACTCTAGGCAATAATGCCTTGTAAAGGTATGGACTGATTTCCATGTCGCAGCCTTGCATATTTCTGACATAGGAATGTCATTTAAAACGCTATTGTGGCTGCTTTCCCTCTAGTGGAATGAGCTTTGGGTGATTGCAACAAAGGTTTGCCAGCCAGCTGGTATGCCAGCCTGATACAGAAGACAATCCATCTGGAAATGGATCTTTTGGCTGCTGCAAACCCCGTCCTCATTAAACCATAATTGACAAAGAGTTGGTCTGTCTTTCTGGTGTCCTTCGTCTTTTCTAGGTAAAACTTTAGTACCCGTTTAAGATCCAACGAGTGCAACGACCTCTCAGCTGGGGTCGATGGGTTAGGAAAGAACGAAGGAAGGGTGATCGTTTGATTTATATGAAAATCCGAGACCACCTTTGGAAGGAAGGATGGATGAGCCCTCATTACCACTCTGTTGTGGTGAAACACAGTGTAAGGTTCCTTGGTGCAGAGTGCTTGTATCTCGCTAACCCTGCACCCAGAGGTTATTGCCACCAAGAAGGCCGCCTTCCAAGTGAGATGCTGCAAGGAGGCCTTGTGTATAGGCTCAAACGGTGTAGACATCAGCCTGGTTAGAACCAGGTTCAACTCCCAGGGAGGAGAAGGATTTCTCACAGGGGGATAGACCTTCTTTAACCCCTGAAGGAAATCCTTAACCACTGGAACTTGAAAAAACGATGTTTGTGTAGGTGATTTCCTGTACGCTACTATGGCAGATAGATGAACCCTAATAGAAGCGTATTTCAACCCTGATGTAGCCAAGTAAAGAAGGTATGGAAGGACTACCTCTTCTTGTCCTTTGGTGGGATCAAAGCCATGGTCCTTACACCAAATGAAAAATCTTTTCCACTTGAACGCATAAGACGCCCTTGTGGAAGGTCTTTTTGCCTCTTTTAAAATATGCCTACATTCCGGAGGCAGATTTAAGTGTCCATATTGCAAGACCTCAGGAGCCATGCAGTCAGGTTCAGCGACGGGAGGTTGGGATGCAGGATCCTCCCGTTCATTTTGCTCAACAGGTCTGGCCTGCACGGCAGGCGTCTGTGTGGACACAGCGACAGATGTAACAGGTCTGGATACCACCATTGTCGCGGCCAATCCGGAGCAATAGGATCATGTCCATGCTCGATCTGATGAGCTTGGCCACCACCTTCGGAATCCGTGCCAGAGGAGGAAACGCATAGGCGAACATTCCTGTCCACTCCAACAGGAGAGCGTTCCCTTGCGTCCCTGGCCGGTGGAACCTGGACGCGAAGGCGTGGCATTTGGCGTTTTCGTCGTCCGCAAATAAGTCTATGTCTGGACGACCCCAGCAATGGAAGAGTTCTTCGACTACTTCGTCGTTTAGCACCCAGTCTGGCTGATCTTCGAAGTGCCTGCTGAGCGCGTCTGCTTTTGTGTTTAGCTCGCCTGGGAGGTGCACTGCCACCACCGACAGTCCCCGAGCCAGAAGCCAGTGCCAGATTGTCTGGGCCTCCAGAGACAGAGTGCGAGATCGAGTTCCTCCCTGTTTGTTCAGATAGAACATAGTTGTAGTGTTGTCCGTCTGAACCAGGATTTTGTCCGTTTTTATTGCTGGAAGGAACGCTTTGAGCGCCAGATGAACTGCTCGAAGCCTCAGCATGTTGATGTGGTATGTCTGGAGGTTGGTCGACCAACGACCCTGAATCTGAAGATGACCCATGTGAGCACCCCAGCCTTCTAGAGATGCGTCCGTTACCGTTACCACAGACAGCGAAGGAAGAGGCTGCTGAAAAGGGACTCCCTGCAGGACATTCCGAGGGCGAGTCCACCACTGTATGGAGGTCAATGCTGCTTGAGACACGTTGATTCGATCCTCCCAATCTCCTGTCGCTTGGTCCCACTGATCTTCCACAGACTCTTGTAGAGGCCGCAGCCTCAACCTGGCGTTCGGTATTAGGAAGATGCAGGACGCCATGGAGCCCAGCAGAGATGCTACTTCTCGCACCTTTGGACGAGGAAACTGAAGCAACTTTTTGCATTTCTGCCCCATGGAAGATAGTCTCTCCTGCGAAGGAAACGCTCTTCCTAAATTTACACTCCTTTCCCCCTTTGGGATGGGGGTACCTCTTCGATTGCGTTTTTCTTTAAGAAGACGCTCACCTCCCTTTTGAGGAGCTTTAGTTGGTACGAGCGAGTCTTTTTTGGAGGAATCGGTTGTGGTCTCTTCCGGAAACGTAGCGCATATCCATTGCGCAGTATATTCAGCACCCACCGATCTTTTGTGATGCTGACCCACTCTGCCAGGTTTTGCGAAGCACTTCCTCCCACTGGAGTGGGTAACGGCGCCAGAGGAAGCCACTGCTCAGGCCTTGCCTCCTCTAGGCGTGGTAGAGGACTGATGATGTCCGCCTCTGCCTCTGCCCGATTTTCCTCCTCTGTATTGCGGCTTTCCTTTTGGCTTGCTTTGAGACCATTGAGGGGTTTGAACCCTCTGTTGGCCTCCCCGGTTCTTGTTGGTCTTGAAGCGCCGTTTGAACAGTTCTTTCTTTTTCTCCAGACCAACCGTCTTCACTGTGTCTAACTCTGTCTTCATACGGGTCATTTCCTGATCGGCATGCTCCCCGAAGAGTGAAGATCCGGAAAAAGGTAGATTGAGGATGCGCTGCTGGGCATCAGGTTTGAGTCCAGTTAAACGCAGCCAAGAGGATCTCCTCGCACATACCCCATGTGAGTAGGCATGTCCTGCTAGAAGGGCATTATCTGCCGATGAACTAATCATCTGGTTTGCCACCAAACAGCCCTCCGTCACTGTCTCCTCAAAGTCCTTCTGGTCCTCCTTGGGCAATTTCTCCTTGAATCGTTCCATGGAGTCCCATAGGGCTCTATCGTACCTTCCCAGAAGGGCTGATGCACTAGAGACTTTCAGGGATGAAGCTGCTGTGCTGCATACCCTGCGACCCCAAGAATCTTGCGCCTTGCTGTCTTTGTCCGGCGGGACCGAAGAAGGAGCGACAGTGTGATTCTTTTTAGCTGAGGCTACAATGACTGAGTCCGCCGCAGGCTCTCCCTTAACAAAGATAGGATCTGACTCGGCCGGCCTATATTTCTTCTGGATACGTGCCGGTACCGCCTTGATCGTTGCTGGCGTGAGGAAAACCTCTTTGATTGGATCCATTATCCCTGGAACCAATGGGAGTAAAGGCCGGGTATATGATTTGTGACGAAGGGTCTCAAAAATCACAGTAGTGGACACCTCTGGAACAGCCATCTCTATATTTAGTTTGTGAGCCCCCCTTTGTAAGACGTCCAAATATGTGTTGACGTCGTCAATCGGGGAAGCTCTGGAGCGAGGGCTGTCTACCAGCGTTGGAGAGTAATCCCCTTTAGAAGATCTAGATGAAGATGAAGAAGAGGATGATGGAGTTCTCCTTCTCCTGTGATGAGATTTCTCCTACCTCACTGGTGATCTTCTCGGTCGTTCTTCCCCTCGAGGAGAACGTGATTTTCTCTGATGCTCCCTTCAGGGAGATCTCGATCTCTCCGCCCGTTCCTCCCTTCTCGGTGTTCGAGATCTGGGTTGCTCCCTCCGTGGTGATCGGGAGACCCTGGGGGTATGCGACCTCTCCTTCCTCACTGGTGATCTTCTCGGTCGTTCTTCCCCTCGAGGAGAACTGGGTTGCTCCCTCAGTGGTGATCGGGAGACTCTGGGGGTATGCGACCTTTCCGCTCTCCTCTCCCGAGAGCGTGATCGGTGCCTGGTAGGACTCTGTCTGTCTGCCTCTTCTACCAGCCTCTGAAGAGGTGACCTGTAGTGTGGGCTTACATATCTTCGTAGCCTCTCCGTCGCTCCAGAATCTTTCCACTGACTCAACGGACCATACCATCTTGGCGAGAGTCTTGCCTGCGTGATATACCGTCGCTGGGGTGTCTGTTGCACCGGACTCCTACTCCTAGAAGAGGACCTCGATGAGCCAGAGGTACTTAAGGAGGAATGGTGAGAAGCAGATTGTGTCACTAGAACGGCCGAAGGCACTGAAGGAGATCTTCGTCTCACCGGTGTTGGAGGACGTCTCAAAAGTCTTTTCCTCGACGTCGAACGCCTCTGTGGCGTCGACGGAGTGATAACTTTCGACGTCGAACGCCACGACGTTGACCTGTGGTCCCTCGACGTCGACCGGCAATGTTGAGCCGACGACGAAGTCTTCTCCCTCGACGTCGAACGGCATTGCGGTGCCTTCGACGGGGGTCTCGACGTCGAACGGCGTTGCCTTGCCGTCGACGGAGGTCTCGACGTCGACCGGACACGTGGCGACGGCGGAGGATCAGATATCCTCGACGTCGAGGGCCGATGCGCCGTCGACCATGATCCCTTCCTCGACGGCGAGAGTCTGAGGGGGCTCTTGCTCCTCGACGCCGAGCGCCTCCGTGGAGACGTCGGCGGAGGTGTCACACTCATAGAAGCCTGTCGACGTTGAGACGACGGCGAGTGTGATCTGTCTCTCGACGCCGATCGTCGCCTGGTTGACGACGGCGGAGTTGACTTATGTCTTGACGCCGATCTTCTCGTCGACGGTGACCTCGTGGCTTCTCTCGACGCCGATCGTGGCCTAGTTGACGACAGCGGAGCTTTCTTCGTCGTCGGTGAACTTCTTTTCAACGACGATTTCTTTATCGACGCCGGTCCCGACGTCGACTGAGTTTTTTCTCTACAACTGTCCATCAGATGTTGTTTTTTCAGCGCCGAGCCCGGCGCTGAGGTTGATGGACGCTCTGACTTGCCTTTGGAGGGAGTTCTGGGTCTCTTTGAACTCTTCCTCTTAGTAGATCTTCCCCTGATGGATCTCTGGGCCAGACCATAGAGCCTGTTCCTTTCTCTGTCTTTAAGAGTCCTCTCAGACAGGTTTCTACAATGTGAACAGTCTTTAGGATCATGATCCTCTGGCAAGCATAAAATACAGACCTCATGAGAGTCTGATTTTGCCTTCTTGTGGCCACAAGAAGGGCAGTTATCAAATAGTGTGGGCATCCTGACAGGAAAACCTCACAAAAAATTGACTGCTAAGCAGTTATTTACTTGACACTGTTGTTAAAAGTCAAAGTAAATCAAAAAATTGTTCTTTAGAAGATTTTCTGACTGAAAAAGGCAGAAAAATGTGGAGCTGTGTATCCAGGGTCCTTCCTGAAAGAGCCGGAAAGAACAACTGACCTAACTGTAACCCCTGAGGCATGATGGGAAGCTAGGGGCAGAGGTGCCTTAAAGGCACGGCGTCAGTTTTAGTACATACAGCTACAAGTTAGCTTTCCAGTCTTTTTAGACTGGGTATTTGCAATGCAGCCTGGGAGCTGTATATGCTTACAGTGTGTTATAAGAATTTCTACTGCTTTCTAAGCATTAAAACAGTTTCTAAACAAGCATTGGTGTTGTTTCTCATGTTTTTAATGCAAATACACATGTATGGTGGAAATTCTTCACAGCATATTCCAGCTCTACTGTTTTATTTGGCTGCAATTGCTTATTTTTATATATATATATATATGTATAT
This sequence comes from Lissotriton vulgaris, assembly GCF_964263255.1. Taxonomy (NCBI): domain Eukaryota; kingdom Metazoa; phylum Chordata; class Amphibia; order Caudata; family Salamandridae; genus Lissotriton; species Lissotriton vulgaris. The sequence goes on along the minus strand of NC_141695.1, from coordinate 811,104,525 downwards.
ATATATATGTCTATATATATATGTGGGGCACATATAATATATTGTTTCCGGGGTCCCGCGCATGGGCGGGAATATTCTAATGCTTATGACTATTGATGAGGATCCCCTGGAAGAGAAATAGGACTGCCAAATAGATCTCATACCAGGTGCTGTAGTTCCTTGCAGCAGGATTTATGCCTTTACCGAAGCTGAGAACCAACATCTGAGGCAGTATATCGATAAATGGTCACCTGCAGCTTCCCCTCTTTTTTTTATTCCGAAGGCCAATGGGGAGCTTCGAACATGTATTGACTTTAGAGCACTGAATGCCATCACAGTGAAGAATCAATACACACTTCCCCTTGTCTCGGTTTTGCTAGAACAAGTAAAGGGGGCCGCGATATACACAACTCGATCTTCGAGGGGCCTATCACTTGGGTCGTATGCGTGAAGGAAACGAGTGGAAGACCGCCTTCCAGACCAGATACGGACTTTATGAATACCTTGTTATGCCTTTTGGCCTTTGCAATGCCCCTGCCGCCTTCCAGTTCTTTTTGAACGATGTTCTCCGGGAGTATCTAGACCGATTTGTGGTCGTTTATATAGACGACATCCTTGTTTTTTCTGCAAACACCAAAGAACATAAAGATCATGTTTGGATCGTGCTACGAGCCTTGCAAAGGAACCACCTTTTTTGAAAGATCAGCAAGTGCAAATTCCACGTTACTACCGTGGAGTTTTTGGGAGTAATGCTCACTCCAGCTGGCCAGATTATGGCAGAAAGAAAGGTAACGGCCATCACAGAATGGCCCAGCCTCAAGACTGTGCGGGACATACAATGCTTCTTGGGATTCCCCAATTTTTATAGGCGTTTTATACATCACTAGCAGCCCGTCCCGACGTTGTCCGGGTATGAATTGCTGCCGGGCAGTAGTATATTGTTTTGTAGAATTTCGTTTTGATAGCATTTCTTATCTGTGACAGGCCTGTGAAATGCTCCGATTCACAGTGCACTGCTGATGCACTTAAGAGTGCGCGTTCAGTAGTGTGTGAACTCGAGTTTCCCTACTTTATTTTTCCTTGCAATATTATATAGCGCGAACTCGACAACAAGGCATGAGCACAATTTACATTACAGAAGAACACATTCATTTGTGGTAGGCACTGGGAGACAAAGCGATTTGCCTGGAATCACAGGATGTTGAGCTGATGCCGAGATTCGAACGGAGCTCCCCAGCTCTAAAGTTCGCAATTCTAGAACTTGTGGCGGGAGTTGTGTCTAAAAGTGTATGTCGTGCTGGCCATCAATGAGAGAGACCTGTGCATTTTTCAAATGGGTGGAGAAAAAATATGAGTATGTTGCTGGAGATGTGGGCCGTCGTGCCACCAATGTACTTACCGGGGGAGGGTAAACACCCATTATTCCGCAACTTTATTTCCACATACCATCACTCCGCATACTTTCATTACGAAAGTACCATGACTCTGCAATGCCATTATAACGCATGGCATTACATTTTATATGCTTTTACCACACATACATTTACAACGAAATTCGTTGTAAATGCATGAATGGTAAAAGCATGTTTTTTTTTCATGTTTGGATAAGGTGAGTATGGGTATAGGGGTATATGTTTTGGGGTACTGAGGTATATGTTTTGGGGTGTTTGGTTATTTTAAGGGTTCAGATATAGTTTTGGTTTATGGGGTACAGGGGTGGTTTTAGGGATGGGTATGGGTTTTGGGGTACAGGGGTATTTTTAGGGTTCAGGGCTAGGTTTGGGTTTTGGGGTACAAGGGTATTTTAGGGTTCAGGGGTAGGTTTGGGTTTTGGGGTACAGGCTTATTTTTAGGGTTCAGGGCTAGATTTGGGTTTTGGGGTACAGGGGTATTTTTAGGGTTCAGGGGTAGGTTTGGGTTTTGGGGTACAGGGGTATTTTAAGGGCTCAGGGCTAGGTTTTGGGTTCTGGGGTACAGGGGTATTTTAGGATTCAGGGGTAGCTTTGGGGTTTGGGGTACAGTGATATTTGTAGGGTTCAGGGCTAGGTTTGGGTTTTGGAGTACAGGGGTATTTTTAGCGTTCAGGGGTAGGTTTGGGTTTTGAGGTACAGGGGTATTTATAGGGTTCAGGGCTAGGTTTGGGTTTTGGGGTACAGGGGTATTTTTAGGGTTTAGGGATAGGTTTGGGTTTTGGGGTATAGGGTATATTTATAGGGTTAAGATGGGTTAGTGTTTAAGGGTGTTGGGGGTATTTTAAGGAGTAACGGTGGGTTATGATTATGGGGTGCAGGGGTATTTAAAGGGGGCAGGGTGGGATTAGCACACAATATGAGACATGGCATGAAGGGCAGAACGTACGACACGCCCCCAGCATTTGTCACGCCCCCAGCACACCCCCACAGCACAACGCAGACACGCCCACAAGGGACTACTTTGCTGGCACGGTTCTTTTACCTTTTAAATGTATATGGTGGGCGTCTGCATAGCCTATGTCCTTCTGCTGCAACTGCCCTTTCCAACGCTGTATTGGGTGTTGGGATTGGTGCTGTGGTTCCTGAGATTACCCGCCTCAAAGGTTTGGGCTCTCTCTTTATTATATTAGTATGGATTTTTCAGCTTTGGTGACACCTGTCACACGATTATTGTGAAAGAATGTTACTTTCAGGTGGGATGAAGAAGCCCAAACCGCCTTTAGTGCCTTGAAAGCGGCTTTTTCCTGCACGCCTGTCTTGGCTCACGCAGATCCCGAATTGCCCTTTATAGTAGAAGCCGACGCCTCTGATGGAGCAGTAGGAGCTGTTTTATCACAAAGACATCCCGCTACCGGACAGTTGCACCCTGTTGCCTTCATGTCTCGCAAACTGAATAGCGCTGAAAAGAATTACACCATCGCAGAAAAGGAACTGTTGGCCATTAGGAACGCCATTTCTGAATGGAGACATTGGATCCAAGGGGCAAAGAACCTCGTCACCGTTTACACAGATCACCGCAATCTGCAGTTTATGAAATCAACTAGACAACTTATTCCTCGACAACTCCGATGGATGATGTTCTTCTCTGAGTACACTTTTGTCATCACCTTCAGGCCAGGAAGAGACAATAAGAAAGCAGATGCTTTAACCAGACAAGATACCCAGATGGAAGAAATCTCAAATCCAGCACGAGCAATCATTGCACCAGATCAAGTGGTTTGTGTAACTCAAATTAATGATTTCCTTCACAAAATAAGGAGGGGGATCCAAACTTTCCATTGGAAAGACTGGCTCAAACATCATCCAGAATAGAAGATGTTTTACGGTATTCCCATGAAAGGCAAGCAAGTACTATTACCTACCAAAGAAGTTAGACAACAAGCCTTTCATTGGTGTCATAACCTTCCTTGTGCAGGACATGGTGGGGTTCAAAAAACTATTGAAAACACACTACAGCAGTTCTGGTGGCCATCTCTTCGAAGAGATATCCTTCTTTGGGTACACGGTTGTGGTATCTGCGCTCAAATGAAGACCGATAACAGGAAGACTCAAGGTCTGTTGCAACCTATGCCCACTGCAGACAACCATTGGGAACGATGGTCAGTTGACTTTATTGTTGGGTTACCTAAAGATCAAGGGCATATGGTCATACTTGTGGTCGTGGACTATTTGACTAAAATGAGACTCGTTATCAGCTGTAAACAACTTCCTACTGCTGGGCAGTTAGCAAGTCTGTTACTGGTTCATGTGGTTAGATTATATGGGCTTCCCCGTACCATAGTGTCAGACAGGGGCACTCAATTCACGGCACAGTTCTGAAAAGTTTGGTGTGCTAGGTTGAACATTTCTTCCGCTCTGTCCACCAGTTTTCATCCGCAGACGGATGGACAGATGGAACGGTTGAACCAAACACTGAAACAATTCCTGCGATGTTATGTGGACACAAACACGGAGGCTTGGGTAGACTGGTTATGGATAGCAGAGATTGCGTATAATAATGCTCTTCACAGCTCTACTCACCTTTCAGCCTTCTACAGTTCCTATGGGTGTCACCCACGTTTCGTCCCATTTGTAATCCCCCCAGTCGTACCCTGAAACCCCCAGAAGTTCAGCAGAGGTTGATACACATTAAACGTACTCTACTTGACACCACACAACATCTCAAACACGCCAAATATATGTACAAGAGGCAGGCCGATAAACATGGGAGACTCGCTCCGGAGTACAAAAAAGGGGATCTGGTCTGGCTCTCTACACGAAACATTCGTTTCAAGAAACACAGTTTTCTGAATCCCAAATTCATTGGTCCTTACAGGGTTTTATAAAAGGTAGGGCAAGTGGCAGTAAAATTAAGTTTGCCTACACATTTTCATATCTATCCAGTGTTTCATGTCTCTCTGTTGAAACCTTCACATTGTCCAGTCAAGATGCGACCTATCCCTTTATGGGTTGATCAAAACTTGGAATACAAGGTAAAAGGGATTGTGAACTCTAAAATATCAAGAAACCGTTTATGGTATTTGGTTTCTTGGAAGGGCTACGGGTCTGAAGAGGATTCTTGGGAACCAACCTCTTCTGTTCATGCTCCCTGGCTAGTGGCGGCTTTTCACAGGAGGTTCCCGGATAGTCCTTGTTCCTGTCAGTGCTCTCCAAAGGGAGGATGTACTGTCAGGGCTCACCAGGCGAGATAGCGCGGTACATGGACAAGGGCTTAATGGGGCGAAACTACAATTCCTGTCATGCCATATGCGCTACCAATGAACGCACTGACGCAGACACGCTCCCAGACGTACTGTCACCGGAGCAGTATAATTCAAGATGGCGTCCGGACGAAGACGCCGATTATTCCTGACGTTCTTGTTGCTTAGGAGAATCCGGACGGTAAGGGTGCGGATGCACCACCACCTGCTTTGTTGAATTGTTTTACGTGAATCTCTGAGACTTCTGAGATTATCACCCACTTTCCCCCCGTTGGCGAAACGCACGCTTCCTTTGTGGTCTCTTGCAGGTGGAAGATCGGGTATGCCTGCTTTCCCCCAGTTGGCGAGACACACGCTTCCTTTGTGGTCTCTTGCAGGTGGAAGATCGGGTACGCCTGCTTTCCCCCGGTGGCGAGACACACAACCACTGTGGTCTCTTGCCGGAGAAAGAACCTTTATTTGTACTTGGACTCTTTGCTTAGTATATACTTGCGTTGCGAGGGAACTGCGAGAACCCAACTTCACTTTTGTGGGTTAACTCTTTGTTTTTGGAATCCTTTCATCTCACTATGAAGTAATAGTGGGGACTACCTTAAGAGCGGTTAGTATTAAACCCTTTTTTCCCTGGAGATGGGTGTATGTTGATACCAAAGTACTTGTGAATACCGTATGGAGCTCATGGCATAGAGCATTTCCAGTGCGGATGTTTTACTACAGAGAACTGATATAGGGCTATATGGATCTGTAACTGAAACTGGACTCAGTGTTATCTTTCATTTGTAGGGGAGATCAGTTGGGGGTATCCAGAGCTAAGCTGATACAGTTTAGTAAGGGACAAGCACAAGGCTATGGAAGGTAGGCACATATACATCTTTGTTGAGAAATCTGAATGAGAAGAACCATTAATTCTTTGTCTTGTCTATGGAAACTGACTTTATATTTCCTTATAATAGGTTCATGCTGGTTCCTTGTGATTACCCTCAGGTCTCACCCCATTTACAGTCAACCTTATTTTGTTTTCAGGTAGTTATACATGTACAATGAGATAAGTTTGTTACTGTAATGATTCCTGTTAGCAAGGAATAGTTAGGAGTTGAACATCACAGTAAACTGTTTCTCTCTCTTTGTTTATTTATTTATTTATTTATTTATAAAGTTTTATATAGCGCGAACTTGATCCCGAAGGATATCAGAGCGCTTTACAATTATAGGGAAAGGTAACTAATCAAAAAATGAGAAATATGGGGAGTATAATAGGCATTGAATCAAATAGTGCACACATAACAATTCATTTCTTTAAAAAACCTGAGTTAACGAGGAGTGGGCTATATGATGGAGCATAGTGATATAAGGGGAGTAAGTGAAATAATCATATACAGGAATAATAACCAAAATTACACTAATAATCTATACATGAGTCAATGGGGCGTCTAATAGGCATTGAATCAAGTGATGATCTAATAGATCGAATAGATCATTTATACACCTGGCTGAACGAATGGGCAAGACTATGTACCATAATGACTTAAAAGGAGTAATTACAATAATCATGTACATTGGTCATCTATGCTGTTTTATTCCTATTGCTATATATGACTGGCACAGGCACATTTACATTATCAATTGCAGCAGATATATGTAATGCTTTCTGCTTTTCGATCAATTTGTATTGTGTGATAAATAGAATTAGCTGGAATTTGTAGCCCCTTTACTAATTTTTGTGTATGGCGATACATTATGTTGAATGTATCCAATATTGCAACATTTGTGGGTTACATATCCATTTATACATTCATTTAGTTTTTTTTACTACTGCTGCACTTAATGTATTAAATAATTATGGCATTGTTCATTCCCATGAAGGAAGCAAAAGATGTATCCCAGGGGTCGAATACCACGGGGGACGACGCATTAAGAACCTCAATACAAACTTAGGCTGCTGCTGCGGCTATTTTGCTCAAACTTGTTCAAATCCACAATGCAAACATTAATTACCTCATGCAGAATGAAGGAAGATGTAACATTGCACAGGCACAAGAAAAGGCCACAGAAATCAACTCTCCTATGCCAGATTTTTTTTGTGTGTATGTTCATGGCAAGGATTTTTGAACTGGAATGTTAGTGTACAACTGAAGTGAAAAGACAGGCACGGACACACAGGAGGAACGCTTAGCCTGCTGCTGCAGTTGCCGTCCTTCTCAAACGCACTCAAATCCATAATGCACAAACTGAAATTCCAGGGCGCAGAACTGAGAAAGCTGCAACACAGCACAGGCGCAAAAAAAAGACTGCAGAAAGCTATTCACTTAACCCACATCTTTAATTTCTGTCTATGTTCATGGTGCACATTTTGGCTTTGGAATGTAAGTGAATAACGGAAGTGAAAAGACGTGGATAGGCCAGGATGCTATTTTTTATATGTAACGTTTACGTATGCAAAAATAGGATTATCAAAAGCTGCCGCATTTAAACATGGTCGAAGTCGATTGGAAAGGAAACAACTCATTAACAAAAGAGTGCTAACAAACTAAAGAGTGCTAACAAACTATCTAAAACATGCTGAGTAAATGTTTACATGTAACAGGAGCAGTCCTTATGGGTGGTTCCAAAAGTAGAAAGGGAGGGACTACTAACCAAAGTAACAAATGAAAAAAATAAAATTCGCAAAAGACCGTTAAAGCAGCAGATTAAAAACATGAGCGGCGGAGCTTAATGCCCATATCCTGACTAGAAGAGAGAGCGCAAGGACTGCCTGTGCAAGACCTAAAAAAAAGCACTGTACCTGAACCACCACACGAGTCATGAGTATGGACCCTTCTACACTGTTGAAGGAAACATTTGGTATTCTTTAGAGCTAAGTCCAACCTATCACATTTCCAGAAGCTCTTGAACACTTGGCTTTTCAAAAAAAATGATGGCTTCCACCCTCTTCATGTCTCTTCTGTATCACTCACCTCCACATCTTTTGAAGTATAGTTTTTCATTCAGATTTGTAATTAAGACACCAAAAACAACCACAGAAGCGCCTTATAAAATGAATTTGCATAGAAAGGCATTGAGATGTAAAGACGTTCTGATCTTTATTAAGAGTCTGCATGTCCGTAAACCCAACAACGATAAACCATCAGATCTCACTGGACACTAACAATCACAAAATCTTTGCAAGTGACATGTTCAATATTAAAAGGGGATGTGGAGAGAACAGCTTGTAGAAAAGGGAACACTGCTTAGAACAAATGGTTAAGATAGAAAAAAGCAAACTGACAAGTGAACTGTGGCTAAAATGAATAATATTTTTGGTCACAAAGCACACATTTACCTAGCACTCAAAGCAACTACGGTGCATGTGTGGATGTGCTCCTAAAGAAAGGACAGAAAACTACTCAGAGTGAAGTTAGCTACTGCTGAAGTGGACTGACCTACTGTCTATCTGAATACTGAGGTGGCCAAAGAAAAAGGTCAATGACAATAAATGACAAATGTTTGAAGAGTGCTGGCAGTACTTCCCTACAAGAATATTAGTCATATAATTTTAGTGAAATCAAAAAGTCTTGGCTAACGCCAGCCCTAAAAATAGCGGCATTAACATGTACAGAACTGTTCGCTTCATAACCCCACAAAAGCAGAAAGAAACTGTGCCGGATAATAAAGCGATTAAATGCATGATGTTTAACGGCAGATGTCCAAGTGAAGCACAGCATAGAGTGCGCAGACTTAATTGAGGGAAGAGATATCAAAATGGCCTTTATTACAGAAACGTGGATTGACAAAGCCTCAGGTCCTGACATTAAGGCCACTCCTCCTGGGTTTCCGTCACATCTTAAACTGACTAGTTAGGAAAGGAGGGGGCGTAGCTATAATCTATCACAACTCACTAAAGGCAGGTTTTTGCGCAGTTTCAAACTCAGCCTGTGAGGCACTCTCCTGTAGCCTCTCTTTCTGTTCACCATACTTTTAAGGGTATTTTACTATACAGACCCCCTGGGCCCAGGAGCAACTTCCTAGCCTCTATTGGGAATTTGCTGGAAGCAGGACTGTGCACAAACTCCTTCACGATCCTGGGTGATTTCAACCATCATCTGGAAGCACTCATGGAACCTAATGCATTAGCTCTCAGACATGAAGAGTGGGGACCTCAGTCAACAGATGACAGGGCACACCTTGGATGGTATCTTTTCAAACCATCCACAACTCTCCTGTACGGGCATGTTGCCCCTTACATGGACCAATCATGCAGCTGTAATAGTCTACCTGACCCGTCCCGCTCATGGTGTCGGCAGAGGGAGTATTAAGAGTCAGATTGAGAGCAGGGCATAGAATAGGATTGAGGGCAATGACTTCGAGGTGGTGCTCATAGGAACTTCTAGTTGTCTACCTGCAGGAATATATTAGGCGACCACCTTTTACACAGACTGGGTAGGGACAGCATGTAAGAACCTAGCCCCAATTAAACTCTGAATTACCAAAAGGGCTCACCCAACAGTTCCCTGGTATATGGAGGAGTTGAGGAAATAAACTCACCTTCAAAACCTTGGAGCGGAATTGGAGAAGAAAATATGCGGAATCAGATAAAAAGATTTATAAAGAAAGTCTTGCTTCTTACAAGCTACTGATATTTAATGCTAAGAAATCCTTTTTCACAAATCAAATCAGTCTAGCATTGAATTCGGCAAACAAAATCTTCAAAACTATCAAATCTGGCCTCCTCTCGTGTAGCAAAAATTGAGGCACATCAAGAACTCTTCAGGAAGGATGCCAATTTTTGGACCCCTAACCTGTGGCCAACAACAATGAGCATGCTTCCTAAACCTTCAAGGAAGGTAAAAAACGTGGGCATTATGGTTGATGACAAGCTTACATTTGGTGATCAGAATAATGCAGTGTCATCTGCCACCTTCCATGTGCTTAGAATGATCAAGAAAATTCTCCCCTTTCTACCGGCTGACAGCCAGCATACAGTGGTCATGGCGCTCACCCTGTCTAGGCTCGATTACTGTAATGGTGTCAGGTCCAATGGTCCTCAGGATCTCACGATGCTCAATGGGGTCCACCTCTCGACAGCCCCTGGGTCTGACTGAGAACAGACGCACAGGAATGATCGAGCGAGGGATAATCAGGAAGGTAAGGGAGGGAACAGCGGGGAAGGGAAGCTGAAACGAGAACAAGGCACCATGAGACAAGCACAGACTATAATTGCAATGCACGTGGTAGAAACCGGTAGCCCCACCCTCGTATAACCTGAAGGAGTTATACCTGGTAAGAAATAAGGAGAAGGCTTTGCCTGGCAATCCAAAGAGGTTGAACGGAATGTTAATTCTGGAACACAAGAATTCTATGATCAGTACTTTTCTAGCACAGTTCCTAGTACATTACACATTATCAAATAACTACATACCAACATAAAAGTAAAAGGTGGCTTCAACAGGGGTCAGTATGGAAGGTAGCCTGCCAGGCGAAGCACATAAGCCCCTGTTGTCGAAATCAAGAAAAGGAGACAATAGTTATTGTCTTAACTCATGAAGTTTGCTTTGCCCGGTTACATCACCTGACAACACATACAATGCTTTACTCAAGGAGTACATAAAGGTCCTGGAACATGAGGTGATTTGAGGCACAGCAACCAAGCAACTCTAACAAAGTCTTCCGTGTGTCTGTTGAACCCACAGAACCTCGGAACCTTATAGAATTAGAGGAAGTCCTGTTTTATTTAAATCCGATAATCCCCCTCTGAATCTGGCAGAAGAATGAAGGAGGGAGTTATGAACAAAAAGCCCCGGATGTCCGGAAACGGGATATCACAGAGCAAGGTATCGCAGGACCCAACAGCAGTGTTTATCCTAAACACCACAATCTCGAACACAGTACAAAATACCAGTGAGCAATCCTCTCACTAGCTACATGAACGTTGGAGCCTCAGCCGAGAACTCCACAGCAATGGGAAGCGCCAGCCGACGCCACCCACAAGACCGAAGCAGGAAGCTTCCGATGTACTCACCAGCCGGCAAGTGCTCACTACACAAAGGATACACTGGAACTCACGTTACCCAGCAATCAGCCACGGAACCAGAATCAACGGCGGCGCCTTCCTTGTCCTCGCCGGTAATGTTCTCTGCGCGTGTGACGTCATCACCCGGGCGTCGCGCGCGCAGCACCTAGAAACATGGGAAATGTAGTTTTTAGCGATTAAAACGCGTCTCTAGGCAGGGTTCGCGCCTAGCCTCCGCCGTGAGTTCTAACAGTACATCCCTCTCCCGAAGAACACTGACAGAGACAAGGTTTGTCCGGAAAGCGTTGATGGAACATCCTCACAAACCTGGGTGCATGGACATTGGAAGCAGGTTCCCAGGAGTTTTCTTCATTACCATATCCTTTCCAAGCCACCAGATACCACAATCTGGTGCGGTATATCTTAGAGTCCACAATTCCTCTCACCTCATAGTCTTCTTCGTTATCCACGGAGATCTCAGCAGGCACCAGTTTTTTGTGCATTCTCGTGGGTTTCACCAAAGACACATGAAAGGCAGGATGAATGCGTAAGGAGGATGGCAGAGCCAGTTTAACCACCACAGGATTGATGAGCTTAAGGATCTTGTACGGGCCCATATATTTGGGATTGAACACACTATAACGCTTAAAGCGTATGTTTTTGGTGGACAACCAGACATAATCACCCACCTTGTATATGGGCCCAGCTCGTCTGTGCTTGTCCTCATAGGCCTTGTACTTCGCTTTGGACTGTTTTAACTGGCTCTTGACCTGCTGCCATGTCTTATGGATGCTCTGTATTCTTTCTTGTACCTCGGGGACAGTGGTGTTTGATGCAGGATGGTGAAACGGCAAAAAATTAGGATGGAAGCCATAGGTGCAGTAAAACGGAGCGGTCTTGGTGGAACCATGTACCGCGCTGTTATACGCTATTTCAGCTAGCCATAATCTATCCACCCAGTCTTCCCTGGTGACCTCAACATAGCATCTCAGATACTGCTTCAGGGTTTGATTAACCCTTTCAGTCTGCCCATCGGTCTGGGGGTGGAAACTGGTGGAGGTACTAGATGTTATTTCTAAAGCCTTACACCATGTCTTCCAAAACCGGGCCGTAAACTGGCTGCCTCTATCTGATATTATCACTCGGGGCAACCCATGTAGCCGTACTATGTTGGTAAGAATAAGTCTGGCTAACCCACTGGCTGAAGGCACCTGTTTACAAGCGATGAAATGAGCCATCTTAGTTAAATAGTCAACCACCACCAGAATTGCCGTGCACCCCTGATCTTTAGGCATGCCCACTACAAAATCCATGGAAATGTTCTCCCAAGGTAACTCAGGAGTGGGAAGGGGTTGCAGCAGTCCAGCCTGTCTAGAGTGTTGTGCTTTCATTTGACTGCAGATAGGACACTCAGCCACCCACTCAGCCACGTCCTTCCGAATGTTAGGCCACCAAAACTGCCTTAGAATTCTCTCCACAGTTTTACTGAATCCGTTATGACCAGCGCACGGCGCACTATGGCACCACTGGAACACTTGCTTTCTTAAGGATTGAAGAGGCAACAGCAGCTGTCTCTGTCTCATCGGAAGACCCTGCACCATCTTCCACTCTTGGTGTTCTCTCAACCATTCCTTCCATGCATCGTTCTGAATGTGTCTATGTACACTTCTGAGGAACATCTGAGTACAGGTGACTCCGATCACCTTGTTTGGGTTGATTATGGACTCCTCTCTTGCATTGACTTGTTCTGTCTTGGTGAACTGCCTTGATAAAGCGTCCGCCTTTCTGTTATCTCTTCCTGGTCGAAATGTGACGATGAAGTCGAAGTCTGCAAAATGCATCATCCAACGCATCTGTCTAGGTGTTAAATGACGTGCAGCAGTCATGTATTGCAAGTTACGATGGTCGGTAAACACTGTTACTACATGCCTTGCTCCCATTAGGTGATGTCTCCACTCCAGGAAAGCGGTCCTTATGGCCAACAGTTCCTTTTCTGCAATCACATAATTCTGCTCTGCTGAGTTCAAGGTACGAGAGAGGTAAGCAACAGGATGTAACTGGCCAGTTTCAGAGTGCCGTTGGGACAATACTGCTCCCACCGCCGTGTCAGAAGCATCCGCTTCCACAATAAAGGGTTTACCAGGATCCGCGTGCACCAGCACCGGAGCAGAAACAAAAGCCTTCTTGAGGTCATCGAACCCTTTCTGGGCCTCCTCTGTCCATTCAAAGGGCACCTTCTTTCTCAATAACCTTGTCATTGGTGAGGCCATTGCCGAGAAATTTTCAATGAACCTGCGATAGAAGTTCGCGAATCCGATAAAACATTGAATGTCCCTTACGGACTTGGGTCTGGGCCAGTTTTTTACCGCCAGGATCTTTCTTTCAGACATTTCCTGCCCTTGTGGAGTGAGTACCACCCCTAGAAACTCCACCGATGTAGAATGAAACTCACACTTGCTGAGTTTACAGTAGAGCTGGTGTTCCAATAATGTTTTCAATACAGTCTTTACATGTTCCACATGTTGTTCTGTGCTGTTGGAGTAAATTAGGATGTCGTCTATGTAGACAACCACGAAACGATCTAAATATCTTTTGAGGACATCATCTAGGAAAAATTGGAAGGCGGCTGGCGCATTGCAGAGCCCGAAGGGCATCACCATGTACTCGTAGAGTCCAAAACGGGTCTTGATGGCCGTCTTCCATTCATCACCTGAACGCATCCGAACCAGGTGATATGCCCCCTTGAGATCCAGTCTCGTGAAAACCACCGCATTTTTCACTTGTTCTAATAACACATTGATGAGCGGAAGGGGATATTTATTCTTAACAGTAATGGCATTTAAAGCCCTGTAGTCCGCACAAGCGCGAAGTTCTCCATTAGCCTTCGGGATGAAGAACAACGGGGAGGCTGCGGGGGATTTGGATTCTCGGATAAAACCAATTTTCAAGAGCTTGTCTAAATATTCCCGGAGATGCAGGGTTTCTGGCTCAGTAAGTGCATAAACACGCCCCGCTGGGATCTTCGCACCTGGAATCAGATCTATTTGGCAGTCGTACGACCGGTGTGGGGGTAATGTGTCCGCCTTCCTTTCGCTGAATACCTCCGCCAATTCGCGATACTCCACGGGTACTTCTACGTCTTGTTCAGCCGCGGTAGCGATGTGATGTATACCAGCTAGACCAAACGCAGGTCCTGATTTCACAGAGAAACAGTTTTGCTGACAATAATCTGACATGAAATGTACAGTTTGATTTTCCCAGTCTATAGTGGGGTTGTGCTTTCGCAACCATGGAAGACCCAAGATCATTCCGTACTGAGGTGCATGAATGATGTTAAAGTACAATCTTTCCTGATGTTCGGCCACCATTGTCATACTAAGCTCCCGGGTTTGCAGGCGAATAGGACCTGAATCCAACTTTCTGCCATCCACTGCATAAACGGCTTCAGGAATCTCTTTTTCTACGAGGGCTAGACCTAACCCTATGGCCTTGGCATGATCCATGAAACACCCGGTGGCTCCCGAATCCAACATGGCCTTTATGTTTAGGGTTTTCTTTTGGAATTCCAGCCTCACATCCACGAAAAACTGCAGACCGTCCTGTCTTTCCATACCGTCCAATGAAGGGATAATGAATGAACTTGAAGGACTCCCTTCCTCCACCTTCAAGCATTCTCGTTTCCCGACTCCTTTTCAGCCGTCACCACCGACACCTTTTTGTAGGTGGTTCTGGTTTTGTTTCTGTTAGGGCATTCCCGGATGAAGTGTCCCTTTCTACCGCAATACAGGCATAAGCCTTTCTTCCTTCGGTATTCTCTTTCTTCCGTAGTTAACGGCGACCTCACTGCTCCTATTTCCATGGGTTCAGGTGTAGACTGGCTTGCCCCTTCTGACCCCCTGGGACTTTCGTATCTGGGGGTTAACCGATCCTTTCTACGATTGTCACCCTTACGATCACTCAGACGATGATCTAATCTCAGAACTAGGCTGATCATGTCTTCACACGTAGTAGGCTGAGGATCAATCTGGGCAAGTACATCCTTCATTTCGTCAGTGAGGCCATTATAAAAAATTGCATGTCTTTTTTCTTCCGGCCAATCTGTCTCCGCGATAAGCCTTCTGAAATCGTTGAGGTAGGTTATCAGATCCCTGTTACCCTGTTTTAGTCCTAACAACTCCCTGTCTGCTGTTAGTGTAGCTGACCTGCGATTAAAAGTTTTTTCAAAATCCGCCCTAAAAGCCTCCCAGTCTCTTAACAAAGGATCATCCCTTTTTACTAGTGGTACTGCCCATTGTGCAGCATCCCCTGCTAAATATGAGATTAGATAAGCTACCCTAGCATGATTGGTGTTGAATACTTTGGGTTTGCAGGAAAAGTGCAATAACACCTGTGTAAGAAACACCTGCACCTTGCTGCTGTCCCCATGAAAACGTTCTGGAGGGGCTAGTGGGATCGGGGTGGGAACTTCCACTACAACAGAGGAGGCCTGCTGAGTACCAGCGCTAAAAGGGTTACGACTTAACCTATCCACTTGAGCCTGCAATGCCGCAGTCTCAGTCCTAGATGCTTGCAACTCTGTTTGGACCAGCGCTAGGGCTGCTAATATGTCATCCATTGTGGACATTGTATCGTGAAATCGGGAGGACTGAAAGTCTTGGGCCGTTGATTCTGTCAGGTCCAATGGTCCTCAGGATCTCACGATGCTCAATGGGGTCCACCTCTCGACAGCCCCTGGGTCTGACTGAGAACAGACGCACAGGAATGATCGAGCGAGGGATAATCAGGAAGGTAAGGGAGGGAACAGCGGGGAAGGGAAGCTGAAACGAGAACAAGGCACCATGAGACAAGCACAGACTATAATTGCAATGCACGTGGTAGAAACCGGTAGCCCCACCCTCGTATAACCTGAAGGAGTTATACCTGGTAAGAAATAAGGAGAAGGCTTTGCCTGGCAATCCAAAGAGGTTGAACGGAATGTTAATTCTGGAACACAAGAATTCTATGATCAGTACTTTTCTAGCACAGTTCCTAGTACATTACACATTATCAAATAACTACATACCAACATAAAAGTAAAAGGTGGCTTCAACAGGGGTCAGTATGGAAGGTAGCCTGCCAGGCGAAGCACATAAGCCCCTGTTGTCGAAATCAAGAAAAGGAGACAATAGTTATTGTCTTAACTCATGAAGTTTGCTTTGCCCGGTTACATCACCTGACAACACATACAATGCTTTACTCCAGGAGTACATAAAGGTCCTGGAACATGAGGTGATTTGAGGCACAGCAACCAAGCAACTCTAACAAAGTCTTCCGTGTGTCTGTTGAACCCACAGAACCTCGGAACCTTATAGAATTAGAGGAAGTCCTGTTTTATTTAAATCCGATAATCCCCCTCTGAATCTGGCAGAAGAATGAAGGAGGGAGTTATGAACAAAAAGCCCCGGATGTCCGGAAACGGGATATCACAGAGCAAGGTATCGCAGGACCCAACAGCAGTGTTTATCCTAAACACCACAATCTCGAACACAGTACAAAATACCAGTGAGCAATCCTCTCACTAGCTACATGAACGTTGGAGCCTCAGCCGAGAACTCCACAGCAATGGGAAGCGCCAGCCGACGCCACCCACAAGACCGAAGCAGGAAGCTTCCGATGTACTCACCAGCCGGCAAGTGCTCACTACACAAAGGATACACTGGAACTCACGTTACCCAGCAATCAGCCACGGAACCAGAATCAACGGCGGCGCCTTCCTTGTCCTCGCCGGTAATGTTCTCTGCGCGTGTGACGTCATCACCCGGGCGTCGCGCGCGCAGCACCTAGAAACATGGGAAATGTAGTTTTTAGCGATTAAAACGCGTCTCTAGGCAGGGTTCGCGCCTAGCCTCCGCCGTGAGTTCTAACAAATGGCCTCTATCTGAGCATACAGGAACGCTTCATGAACAAACTCCAACTGCTGCAAAACGTGGCAGCAAGGTTGCTTTCGGGCACACCAAAATTAGCGTCCATCTCCCAGGAGAATAAAAAAACGTCACTTGCTGCCGGTCAGGATACGGGTGCTCTTTAAAACCCTTTGTAGAGTCTTCAAGGCTCTTCAAGGCATAGGCCTTAAGTATTTGAAACAGCATATACAATGGTACTGGCCTAAAATCCCTGCATTCCATGGAAGCCAAGCAAGTGAGAGTACCACCTATAACAAAAACCTCTTGGGGTGGAAGAAGCTTTTAGTATGCGCAGCAAAAGCCTGGAATGACCCTCTGTTTTACCTGAGAAATAGCACAGATCTCCTGACATTTAAGAAGAGTGTAAAGACCTAGCTTTTTAACCTGTATTGGCAGTCTACCGTTTCTTTACCAAAGAGAACATAACTAGCGCCAGGACACCTCCGGGAAACTGCTGCGCTTTATAATCTTCTGTAACATAACATGGACAAATTTGATAACATAGGATTTAGTTCTTCCTCCTCGCGTCCCCCCCCCCGGTGTTTTATATAGAGTAAACTTGACCCAAAGGTATCCGAGAGCTTTACCCGAGCACCAATTGCATTATATGAGGACACATTAATTTTTCGTTAGGCACGAGGAGACTACGTGATTTGTCCAGAATCACAGGATGTTGCGCGTCATTGCCGAGACTCAAACCCGGTTCCTCAGATTTGAGGTCGATTGTCCTAGCCATTAGGCCACCCCCCCCCCCCGCCTTAATTCTAACAAATGAGGTACACATGATTTGAACTTCAACTTTCAAAACTTCTACTGCATCTTGTGTACCAGGGGATTGCGGACAATCTCTTGCTACTCCATACATTTTTTCTCTCAAACAAGACTACTGAATAAAGAGCAATAGGTCTTTAAGGCCTGGTCACTGAGCCGAAAGAAAATCTTTACAGAATACTTCCATACTGGAATTATCAACTAATGTCTTACAGAGCAAGCATCTCAAAAAGACCCCATTTCTCACCATCAAAAACTAGATTAGTCTCTGCCTTCATGGAAACTTCTTTTGAGTAATGAGCCTGCAGTGCTCCTCTATGCAATCAAGATGGCACAGACTGCTGCATAAACACGTGTCAAAACAAAGTGCAATACCATTTTGTTGATCTGGCACTCCTTTTAGCGATACGTGCCGTCACAATAAGATGGAAGTCAAAGAAGGCTTCAAGAGAACACATCTGGCATAGTGAGATGGTCCGCTGGGGCAGTGCAGAGTGTGGCAATTCACCGAGAGGAGCTTAGAGGCCCTATGCAAAGTCCCAATAGCGCTAGAATGGTATGTTATGTGGGAGTCGATTAAAGCTGTGGATGTAGACCATTACCATAGCCCTAGTTCCACACAATAGAAGCGGCAATACGGGGTTCACTACCCGGAAGTCATGAAGCAAGATGAATATAAAATGCAGTTTTAACAAGAGTCCATGATGTATGTATGGACTATACACCGGACTGTACGAGTATGCATAGGACTGGAGCAAGGGGGTTAAATATGAACGAAGTTGGGTTATTGTTATATTACAGATGCTTCAGTTAAGCAGTTTCCAGAAGGTACTAGATATGATAAAAGCAATAAATATTGAGAGCTCCAGTGGATAAATCGCCAATTTGATTGACATGTGCCTACATGATCCGGCACCAATCTTAAAGTAATTTTGTATAGAAGTATATATAACTAATTTAGAATACATTGTGCATTATTTTTTCCGTTGAATGTAATCTGTATAACGATGATGTAATTACCTTGTACCAAATGGAACGTTGCAGTTTGGAAAACAATAAAAATGTTTTTAAAAAGAGATGGCACAGACTGAATCATTAATGGATAGAATAATAAAAATGTTCTAAACTTAAACACTTCCTCCATAAACACAGTGCATTTTCCTTCCAATAA
This sequence comes from Lissotriton vulgaris, assembly GCF_964263255.1. Taxonomy (NCBI): domain Eukaryota; kingdom Metazoa; phylum Chordata; class Amphibia; order Caudata; family Salamandridae; genus Lissotriton; species Lissotriton vulgaris. The sequence goes on along the minus strand of NC_141695.1, from coordinate 811,086,004 downwards.
ACATCTGGAGACCTTTGGACTCCGAAAAAGGGAAAAATAAGTAATTAATGCACAGCCCTGCCAACCATATCCTTGTTAACTAGAGCCCTTCATTGAATAGAACATAGTCAACCATAGTTTTGTCAACTCAGACTGTCAGTGGCACCAAGTTAGTCACTAACTCAGTCAACCACGAGGAATACGGGAGGCATATTACCAAGCAATAGCGATAATTATCGCTATTGCTTGGTTAGAGACAAAAATTTACCGCTGAGCTGCGGTTATTTTTATAGCAGATAAACCTTGGTATTACCAAGGTTTATCGCAAATGCGATAAAAATCGGCCGCAATGCATGAATATCGCTGAAAAGTCAGTGATATTCATGCATTACCGAGCTAATGCTCTTAGCCATGTTATCCACCTCCCATTGGATAACATGGCTAAGAACTGTTCGGGGCAGGTGTTCGCTTTTGGAGATATTCGCGGTTAGCGCGAATAGCTCCAAAAGTTGGTAATAGGAGATAGCGATGTTAGCGACTGTTTCCAGTCACTAACATCTTGGCATGCCCACTTTGCATGTCATTAGTGATAAATTTCTCTGACATACAAAGTGGGGCCCAAGATGGTCACTATCTCCTACTAGCTGTCGCTAACTGGTGTTAGCGACAGCTAGGTAATAGGGAGATCATTTTATCTCCGCTTTCTTGGCTTTTAAAGCCGAAAAAGCGGAGATAAACCCCCTTGATAATATGCCCCACAATGTTGTCAATAGTACAGCACAGTCTTTGACAAGGGCCACCTTTGGGTCTTTAAAGTATGCTGTTCGATCTGCAATGTCCGCTGTAAAATATTTTACCCATCGAGGAGGCTTTTGACCTTTACGTGCCAATCCGATACGAAGATTCAGATTATCGCGTCCAAGACTTTTGGCTCTCTAAGGGCTTGTTTTGTCATTTTTCCCTTCAAACCCCACAAAACACACTGTCTAATGATCAATATTTTGCAATCTCTATAGGCATACATTGCCACCGTAGTCCCTATCGCTTAATGAACTACTTTGTGTCAAAGTGCTACTCGTGAAAGCAGGAAAATGCACTCAGTGAACAAAAATGTAAATGACAACCGAGCAAAGGAGAGGGCTGGCTGAAAGCCCCAATGAAGCATTTTATAAATATAATTTTAGTAACATGAAATCATCGTAACATCAAAACGCCTTGGCTAATGCATAAAAAAGGTGCTGAAAAACTACAACATCCAGGTGGATTACTTTATCGCTTTGCAGTTCTTTGAAAATCTCCATACTTGATCAGCGCAAAATAAATGTTTGTTGGCATACGTCTACTTTTGGGCTCTCTCATACGAGGTCCAAATTTGCTAACTGAAAGTCTTTGTAATTTGTCATCAATGCAGAATAATTATTTCTTTGAGGGCTTAGAACGGCTAGAGGCGTAGAATTTGAGGGTACCGGTATAGAAGGTCCGTAATGTCCCTCTGCTCTTTAGTCAGCCTGGCGTTCTAGGTTCTGTATGGCAAAGTTTATTAGGATTACTCTGTAGTGTTGATGGCTGTCACAGTACGGTAGAGGATCGGCAGGCCAGCTTTAATTGCTCTATGAAGGCCCACATACTCAAGGCTTCATAATGAAAGGGTTTAATTCTTCAGGTTTTAACCTTAATACTAAATTATTAAGAGTAAAAAAATGATTTAATACATTTGTTAGCTTTCATTACCTATTTTACTAAAGTGCCACTAGAGATAACCTTTCAAAGTGATTGTGCTCGTTATAGGTTTTAGTTTAAGCCCCATTTTCGTCTCCGTTTGAAGGTTTTACCTTCATTTTTTTGAGAAAAAACATTTCATGACACAGGTGGTCGGTTTGAAACCAGATAAGACCAAGATAAGAGGTAATAAAAATAACCCCATACGTGGACTTTTACAACAGACTGTGGAGCTTGGTTCAGGATAAGAGTTGGCACCAAATGTGTCTTCAACGGCGGCAGGTGATGTTGGAACTCCCTAGAATTTTTTTCTGCACTACTTTTCCCAACCAATTCCCAGACTGTGTTCTCCTTCCAACAACCTACACGCAAAACTAGTGCCAACCAGGACTCATTTATGCTGTGTCCTGTTGTCTCGTCAGTTAGTCGTTAAATCTCGGAAGAGGGGACTTCACAGCCATTCATTTAATCGAAACAAATTACTTCGCAAAATGCACAGCGTCCACTCCTAGAACACACACACACGGCACAAGTCCCCCATACGTACTCCCATCAAATAGTACATTTTAACATGCTGCTGTTTAGGTAATTTGAAAAGGGTCTGCGTGACCCAGTAGACGTTGTAAGAGTGTCTCACTTTAGCTGACTTGTTTATTTGAATGTGTATGCAGTAGTTTTTTGTGAACAGATGATCACGTTGCTGCCATAGGTCTCACTCCCTGCTGTTCCTACCCTTTCCTTCCCTCGCTTGACTATCCCATTAGTCCGAGAGGATTTATTCTGTCGGGACTTGGGGCTGTCAAGAGATGGACCCCATAGAGCTTCAGCCTGATTCCGAGAAGAACCTGTTGCCGTGACAATAAGTGTACCATAATATATAGAGTACCGTCGTGTATCCAACATAGCACTGGCACTGGGCTTGGTTAGACAGAGCCCAGGGACAGCCAGAGTCACTTACCACCAGTACCAGTCAGCAAACAATGGGGGTGTACAGGGCACACAGTATGACTTTGCAACACCCCCCTCAACAAAAGGTGAGGGGTCACTAACCTTCACCCCGGTGGTCCTCATCAGCTAAGTGGAAAAACCTAGAAATGCATCCGCACTGGCATGGGCTAAATAAGGTCTGTGTTCCACTGTAAAGTCCATTCCCTGTATCGAAATGGATCACTGCAATAGCTTGGGATTCTCCCCTCCCATCTACATGAGCCATCTGAGAGGTCTCTGGTCAGTTTGAACACTAAAGTCTAAAGTGAGTACCAAACAAATATGGTCTCAGATTTTTAAGGGACTGTAGGTAAGTAGGATCTGCTTTCATAGTTACCCGCTTTTTGCTGTTATCATTCTGTTTTCTGACTAGTCTTGACTGGAAGCCTGAAAATCAGGACTCCAGTCACTGTGCTCTCCCCCTAAATTGGACTATGGTAAGTACATTGGTACATTCCTAATTGGCTACTGGTGAACCCTTCTAAATCCCTAGTATATGGTACTGAGGTACCCAGGGCATAGGTACACCTGGGGTTGCAGCATATATTGTGCCACCCATGAGAGACCACTCACACTGTGACTACAGGTCTGCTATTTCAGCCTATGTGAGCTGGTGCTAGCACAACTCACGTCAGATATACGTTTCCTTATATCTGAGGTCACTGCACTTAAGACCTATAAGACACCCCTAAGGTTGGCCTTTCAATCCTTAAGGCAGGGTGTTTGGTTATAAGTGTGAAGGTGTCGTGCATGAGCAGGACACCCCCTACAAACCCAGGAGTCGATTATCCGGCTTTGTAAGTGAGATCCGCCATTTTATAGATATAGTGGACATAAAGTCAATTACGAGGGGCCCGATTCACAGAACTAACTTAAGACAACATCCTAAACTTACTACCATTTTGGTATTCACAGAAGGAACTTACTCATTTTGGTATTCACAGAAGGCACTTACTCATTTCGGTATTCACAGTAGTTAGTAGTCCTAACTTTAGGACTCCTAAATGCCTTCTGTGAATACCGAAAGTCTTAAAATTGGGATTTTTCTCAGTTTAGTAGTAGTAAAGTTAGGACTTCTAACTTTAGGACTCCTAATTGCCTTCTGTGAATACCGAAAGTCTATAAAATTTGGATTTTTCTAACTTTACTACTACTAAACTGAGAAAAAATCCAATTTTAAGACTTTCGGTATTTACAGAAGGCATTTAGGAGTCCTAAAGTTAGGAGTCCTAACTTTACAACTACTAAACTGAGAAAAATCCTAATTTTAAGACTTTCGGTATTCACAGAAGGCATTTAGGAATCCTAACTTTGCTACTACTAAACTGAGAAAAATCCTAATTTTAAGATTTTCAGTATTCACAGAAGGTATTTAGGAGTTTAATGTGAGATGGGATTCTAGCATGAGCTGAGCCTGTCTGCAGCTGTCGGGACCAATTCCCTTAGCTGTTCCGGGATAATGCCAAACCATATACTATTAAGTGCATTATAATCCTCGCGGTTATATGTTAACTTTAGTTTGGCTTTATCAAAACATGTCGTGTAAGGTGTCATACGAATTGGAATACTACCCCCTCGCCAGTCCTGGCGACGGGGGTAGCATTCCAACCCTCTAAAGGGAGACGACATGTTACTTTGCTAAAACGCGGTTGATTTTTAAAAGAGCCTCAGATCCACAAAATGGATGCTTCTGCCAAAGACACATGTCTGACCTCCTGCTGCTGACCGAAACTCAGCAGAGGAGGCCTGGACAAAGGGTTTCCTGTCACAGGGAGGTGTCACACCACCCCAGACAGGTGATAGTGGATTGTAGCAGGGAGGTTTGAAAGAAACCAGACAGTGCCTGGGGAGCACAAGGCTTCCCCTTGCATAATCCGGTCAAACCGGTTCTGGGGCACACCAGCCCCAGCTCCAGTGCGACCTGGACAAAGGAAAGGGGGTGTAACCGCCCCCCTTCCTGGTCCCACCCATAGGGAGGGACCTAGCAGGAGATCCACCCCTCAGATTGGAATAAGAGTGGGAGCAGTGCCCTAGCACAGCAGATCATCCTGAAATCAACTTTAAACTAAGAAGACGACTGGACTTCGACATTCTGATGAATAGAAGACTGAAGAGCATCTCCCTTGTGGCCTAGGAGGGGCCACCCTGTGAACACAGGCACCATCCAGCAACTCGACGTCTGCTTTGCCGCCGCCTCCCGCCGGAGCCCGAGTGCAGAGCCTGACAAGACCCAGACTCCCAGACTTCTCACAGCCCGATCCACAGTCCCTGCAAAGAAGGGACCCGTGGAGGCACCGAGAGACGTGGGACCGGACATCTTAGAAGACCCCCGAGACGCTGACTGCGCAGCACCCGAGGCACCCTCGACTCTGTGCTTTGGGGTTTGAGAAGCCGCACAACCGAGCAGCATTTGCACCAAAGATCAGCCCTCCAGCATCTCCACGATCTGCGTGGGGCCCTTTTGCTTTGTGCCACTCGACGCGCCATCCCGGCCACTTGCCACGTGGTCAGCGGCCATCTTGGCGACTAAACCTACAATTTACACTGCGGGTCTGGTTGCTCCAGTTGTCCTGTAAAAAGGAGCACCCGCTCTGACCTTGCTGGTCCGAGTAATAAGCCTTTTTCACTTTCTGAGTGGCTTGCATTAGCCAAGACCTGTTTACATCAATCAAATTGCCGACACCGCCATCAGCTAGAGCCTTTGTGGGACAGCTCGTGATCGACTCCTGGACGTCCTTGACCTCTTCGAGTCCACGTGGCTGCAGAAAGAAGCAACACCTCATCACCTGTTTGCACCCGACTTTGCCTGGTTCCAGTCTGGTTCCACGGTGGTCACTGGTCAGTGACTTTGAACATTGTCCCCTCTGCTTTCAGGTAGTTTACGACTCTGATCCACCCTTGGATCCACCGGACACTTCTCCTTCACATCGCCTGCAGCATCTTCAGCTTCAAGCACCAAGAGCCTGCTTGTCAAAACCCGACGCCACTTCGACCCTATGCACCCGCTTCCTGTGGGTGAGGTAACATTGCAACGCCGGTGTTCCCACACTGGTACACACCTCTAGGGTCTGTGTCTAAAGTTTGGTTCTTCTAGGTTCAGCGGAAGTGTCCTTAAACTCTATTTGTGTAACTTTTACGCACCATTGACTTTGCATTGGTGCAAGCCGCACTTTAAGTGCTGCACCCGAATCCCGCGGGCTTTTCCCGACTTCAGCATTGCTTGTCCCGACTGCTCCCAGCGATTCCCTAGGCCCTAGGCCTAACCACTGTTCGATTGGTATCTCTTATACCACTTTTTTAATATCTGGTTTGAGTGGCCACCCGCCTCATCCATAATTGTGCAACTTTGTATGTTATACTGTGCTTTTGATTTAACGCTTGTGCCCCTTTGCTCATAAAGAATAGTGGGGATTAATTTAGAAATAAATACATATATTTTTATAATATATACTTGTGTGGTGTCCTTTCATTTGATATTACAGGATTGTATGTGGTAAAACAGCTCGCTTAACACAACCTCTTGAGTTAAGCCTTTAAGGCTGCTTAGTCTATGCTACCCTTAAGATAGCTTGTCTAATAAGGTTGACTTACAACCAGACACCATAAGGGATTGTTTGGACTTATACAAGGTGGTTCCAGAATTGGAAACCTCATATATCAGGCCAACTTCTTACATTGGTGTGCAGCGGTGCGGATTTGAGCTTGTTCGTTGTTTTACCATTGCAATCTTTTTATCAAATTGAAAGATCACATCAAGTACCTTAGGTACATATAAATCAAAAGCTTAGCATATTAAGTTCTACTGAACTTAGTAGTTGCAGATTAAAGGGATTAGCACACCCTGACTACAACTCACTAGCAAGGTACAGTAGGAAAACACTTAGTGTAGGTAAGTGCACCACTTACACCTCACTAGCAGTCATGTCTGACGCAGGTGGAGCTTCGGGCTCTGTCCCTGTGACAGTTGACCCTACCAAGGCAACTTCCAGCTATGACAAACTAACTTAGCCACAAATACTTGGGTGCCTTGTGCACTGCAAGGGGGCTAAAAAGGGTCAGACACCCCACCATTCCTATCCTGATAGCCATCCTGGAAGAGGATGACTTAGAGACAGCCAAGGCAGCTTCCTTAGCTTTAGGAGATGCAGTGAACCACCCTGAGAATGAGAACTCCAGAAGAGGAGGAAGAAGGTTCAGAGGTAGATGAGCCTGAGGATCAGGATCAAGGGGATATCCAGGTACATGTGGGGAGGCTTAGCCAAACCAATTTGGACCTACTTGGAAATGGAGAGGGCCAGCACCTCCCCAGAGTACAAGGCAGAACTGTTCCAGGCAATAGAAGGGTGAGATCTCCCTCAGTGGATTCTCACATTTCTAGTGTCTCCAGAACCTCTCAAAGGGGAATGACTTCCCCCCAGAGAAGAGAGCATAAGGCCAGGATGAGAGCTGTAGAACTCCAGATAGAGAGGGAAGAGTTAGCCCTGGCCCAAGCTAAACTTGCTTTAGCAAGGGAACAGAAAATGTGTGGCTTAGATGCCACTGGTGGCAGCAATAATCCTAGAGAGAAAGACAGGTCCTATAATACTAGAAACCTGACGAAGATTGTGCCCCCCTACACAGAAGGGGATTACATCCACAAGTGGATAACTACTCTTGAGAGGGCCTGCATGGTACAGCAGGTTCCTGAAGAACAGTGGGAAGCAATCTTATGGTACTCCTTTTCTGAGAAAGGGAGGGACAAGCTCCTCACTGTCAGACATGAGGATGCTAAAAACTACAAAGTCCTGAAGAGTGCTCTAATAGATGGGTTTGGCTTAAACACTGAACAGTACAGGTTGAAGTTCAGAAACACCCAGAAGACACAGACTCAGGACTGGACTGATTTTGTTGATTGTGCAACTAAGGCTCTGGAGGGTTGGCTACATGGCAGCAAAGTACATGACTTCACAGGATTGTATAATTTGATTATGAGGGAGCAGATCCTAAGTAATTGTCAGAACCAGCTCTTACACCAGCACCTGGTGGACTCAGATTTGACCTCTCCCCAAGGATTGGGAAAGAGGGAAGATAAATGGGTCAGAACCAGGATTAAGCCTAAGATTCAGGACCATAACCAGAAGAAGGAGTCTACCAAGCCTCAAGATAAGGGTGGGGGTAAAAGTAAAGAAAAGACTTCCCAAGGGCCCCAAAATTCCAAGGAAAAGGGTGGTCCCCACGGCACTTCTTCAACAGAGAAAACGACTTATTGTCATGCCTGTAAACAGGTTGGGCATTACAAAACAGACAACTGTTGTCCCAAGAATGGCAATAAAGAGAATATACCTCCGAAGCCAGCCCCAACACCTCCTGTTACTGTCAGCAGTAATCCCCCAGGAAGTAGGAGCACACCCAGGAATCTGGGTGGGTTTACTTTTGGAGCCCAGGTGGACCCTGGCCTATCCAGGTCCCCATCCCCAAATGATCTTGTTTATGAGACTGGCATGGGGTTTGGCAACTTCTCTGATTGCCCAAATACCTTGAGCAAATATAGACAAGAACCCATCATCAATGGTTTGAAAGTTGAAGCCTTTAGAGACACAGGGGCTAGCATCACCATAGTGGCTGACTGTATAGTCCCCTCTAAGCAACTTTTACCTGGTGCCACATACCAGGTAACAAACATTGATGGCATCCAAACAAATCATCCCATGGCAGTAGTAAGTCTCAGCTGGGGAGATGTCACTGGCCCAAAGAGAGTGGCAGTGTCATCAAACTTGCCTGTAGACTGCCTACTTGGTAATGATTTAGAAATCTCAGCCTGGGCTGAGGTTGAACAGGAAATCCATTCTAGAATGGTAAACTCCAATGTAAAGGTTAGTGGGGCTGTAATGGCTACAGCCCCAACCCAAGATGTCCTTCCTGAAAAGGTTGGTAGGGCTGAGCAACTCTCTGCCCCATCTTTAACAGAAGCTCTTCCAAAACAGAATAGCAAAGCTGTTATGATAACAGCAGAAACCCAAACTGAGTCTCCTCCTGAAAAGGTTGGTGGGGCTGTGATGGCCACAGCCCAAACTCAAACTGATATGTGGGTTGTGAAGCCTGAAATGATGGATCACTCCACCCAAACTGAGAGCATGGAGGAGGAAGAGAAATCTTCCCCTCACCAGACATTAGGACTAGATCAGCCTCCTCAGGGAACTGATCTTACCCCTGACGAAGGAACTGCCCCAGAGGTTGTTAGGCCTGGCCTGACAGAGCCTCTGATGGCAGTGGACCCTTCTCAGGTGGGATCCAGTCTGGAGCAGGTAACCTGCCCCTCTCTACCTTGCCTTAGCCAGCCCAGGGCTGCAGAGGACAAGAAGGACAGAGAGACCCCCCAGGGCCCCTGTCAAATAAAGCACCCCCATCAACAGATTAGGGGCACCAAAACTAGTACCCCTAGTGAGGTGAAAACTTTAAAAACTCCTGAGGGAGCCCCCTTAAAAGTAGTTAGGGACCTCCCACAGATGGATTCTGTTGGGCACAGCCAAACCTGGGACCCCAAGGGCCCAAACCTGAACTGTCCCTCCAGCAAGCCAAACAGAGGGACCCAGCCTCCAGCTTTAGGTAGCCAGAGGTTGACCCTGAGAGCACAGTGCAACTCAGTTGAAGAGAGAAAGGCACACATGGTGGAAGATAATTGGAGGAAGCTGAGCCCTAAATTAGTGGAGCCTCACTTCAATACTCCATATCCAAACCAGCCTTTAACTTTGCATAAACACACCCACGGTAGTGATTCCCTATGGTGCAGACCCTCTAATACCCCTAGGGTGAGGGACTGCTTAGTGGATCATGAGACAGGGGGTACCCATGCTAGTGCAGGTACTTCCTTATGTGGCCACTCAGGCAATAAAGGCTTACCTGGACAAGGATAGCCTTATCTCCTTTCGTTGGGGGGGGGGGGGTTGTGTAGGAAGGTGGCTACCTGACTATGGTTACCTAAGATTTTTTTGCCTTGTGTTTAGCTGGTTTTCGACTTAGTTGGCCTGGTTCCCTGCTAATCAGGGTCCCAGGCTATCTGCTCTCTCTGTAAAATGGATTCCATGTACCCTAGGTGCATAACTAGATTGGCTTGGGTCACCTTATCAGCCCCTGTACAGAGCACTATAGGTGCCCAGGGCATAGGTGCATCCAAGGCCTACCAGGGGCTGCAGCATATCTTTTGCCACCCCTGGCTGGCTATCTAAAATTGACACAACTGGCTGATCACTCAGCTGGGGCAAGGTGGTGTAATCACCCATTGCTTAGATATAGTATACCTATATCTAAACCTAACTGGACACATATAAACCTATAAGCCACTCCTATGGCAGGCCTTAACAATCCTGGAGGCAGAGTGCGTGGTTTAATGTGAGATGGGACTCTAGCATGAGCTGAGCCTGTCTGCAGCTGTCGGGACCAATTCCCTTAGCTGTTCCGGGATAATGCCAAACCATATACTATTAAGTGCATTATAATCCTCGCGGTTATATGTTAACTTTGGTTTGGCTTTATCAAAACATGTCGTGTAAGGTGTCATACGAATTGGAATACTACCCCCTCGCCAGTCCTGGCGTCGGGGGTAGCATTCCACCCCTCTAGAGGGAGACGACATGTTACTTTGCTAAAACACGGTTGATTTTTAAAAGAGCCTCAGATCCACAAAATGGATTCTTCTGCCACAGACACATGTCTGACCTCCTGCTGCTGACCAAAACTCAGCAGAGGAGGCCTGGACAAAGGGTTTCCTGTCACAGGGAGGTGTCACACCACCCCAGACAGGAGATAGTGGATTGTAGCAGGGAGGTTTGAAAGAAACCAGACAGTGCCTGGGGAGCACAAGGCTTCCCCTTGCATAATCTGGTCAAACCGGTTCTGGGGCACACCAGCCCCAGTGCGACCTGGACAAAGGAAAGGAGGTGTAACCGCCCCCCTTCCTGGTCCCACCCATAGGGAGGGACCTAGCAGGAGATCCACCCCTCAGATTGGAATAAGAGTGGGAGCAGTGCCCTAGCACAGCAGATCATCCTGAAATCAACTTTAAACTAAGAAGACGACTGGACTGCGACATTCGGATGAATAGAAGACTGAAGAGCATCTCCCTTGTGGCCTAGGAGGGGCCACCCTGTGAACACAGGCACCATCCAGCAACTCAGTGTCTGCTTTGCCGCCGCCTCCCGCCGGAGCCTGAGTGTAGAGCCTGACAAGACCCAGACTCCCAGACTTCTCACAGCCCGATCCACAGTCCCTGCAAAGAAGGGACCTGTGGAGGCACCGAGAGACGTGGGACCGGACATCTTGGAAGACCCCCGAGACGCTGACTACGCAGCACCCGAGGCACCCTCGACTCTGTGCTTTGGGGTTTGAGAAGCCCCACAACCGAGCAGCATTTGCACCAAAGATCAGCCCTCCAGCATCTCCACGATCTGCGTGGGGCCCTTTTGCTTTGTGCCACTCGATGAGCCATCCCGGCCACTTGCCACGTGGTCAGCGGCCATCTTGGTGACGAAACCTACAATTTACACTGCGGGTCTGGTTGCTCCAGATTTGCCCTAGCTCCTGTAGAAAGGAGCACCCGCTCTGACCTTGCTGGTCCGAGTAATAAGCCTTTTTCACTTTCTGTGTGGCTTGCATTAGCCAAGGCCTGTTTGCTTCAATCAAGTTGCCGACACTGCCATCAGCTAGAGCCTTTGTGGGACAGCTCGTGATCGACTCCTGGACGTCCTTGACCTCTTCGTGTCCACGTGGCTGCAGAAAGAAGCAACACCTCATCACCTGTTTGCACCCAACTTTGCCTGGTTCCAGTCTGGTTCCACTGTGGTCACTGGTCAGTGACTTTTAACATTGTCCCCTCTGCTTTCAGGTACTTTACGACTCTGATCCACCCTTGGATCCACCGGACACTTCTCCTTCACATCGCCTGCAGCATCTTCAGCTTCAAGCACCAAGAGCCTGCGTGTCAAAACCCAACGCCACTTCGACCCTATTCACCCGCTTCCTGTGGGTGAGGTAACATTGCAACGCCAGTATTCCCACACAGGTACACACCTCTAGGGTCTGTATCTAAAGTTTAGTTCTTCTAGCTTCAGGGGAAGTGTCCTTAAACTCTATTTGTGTAACTTTTACGCACCATTGACTTTGCATTGGTGCAAGCCGCACTTTAAGTGCTGCACCCGAATCCCGCGGGCTTTTCCCGACTTCAGCATTGCTTGTCCCGACTGCTCCCAGCGATTCCCTAGGCCCTAGGCCTAACCACTGTTCGATTGGTATCTCTTATACCACTTTTTTAATATATGGTTTGAGTGGCCACCCGCCTCATCCATAATTGTGCAACTTTGTATGTTATACTGTGCTTTTGATTTAACGCTTGTGCCCCTTTGCTCATAAAAAGTACTGGGGATTAATTTAGAAATAAATACATATATTTTTATAATATATACTTGTGTGGTGTCCTTTCTTTTGATATTACAGGATTGTATGTGGTAAAACAGCTCGCTTAACACAACCTCTTGAGTTAAGCCTTTAAGGCTGCTTAGTCTATGCTACCCTTAAGATAGCTTGTCTAATAAGGTTGACTTACAACCAGACACCATAAGGGATTGTTTGGACTGATACAAGGTGGTTCCAGAATTGGAAACATCATATATCAGGCCAACTTCTCACACTGCTGAGCTGAGCTTGAGCAGGAGAAGGTAGAACAATAGGTTTCCTGTCACAGGGAGGTGTCATCACCTCCCAGACAGGAATTAGTGTACTGGGCTGGGGTGGGGGTGCTTGCCCGTGCCACTAGACTGTTTTGAAGGGCATATTTAGTGTCCTCCTTGCAAACTCTGGTTTGGGACAGTTCAGGGATCTCTGGCTCCCATTCTGGTGTGAAACTAGACAAAGGGCATGGGAGTACCTCCCCTCTGTCCAGCCAGTCCTCTGGGAGGGACCTCTGAGCCATCTTAACCCCTTCCCTAGGGTATTAAAGGGCTTATGGGTAGGTCCTCAGATTTGATGTGGGACAAGACTCCAGTCTCAAACCACGTCACTCTTTGACCGTCTGGCCACTTGGACTTTGCCAGGAACTGAAACTGCATCAAGGAAGACTCCTGCTGTTCCTGGTCTCGCTGTTCTGCAAGCCTTCTTCATCATCTGTTTCTGGGCTTCTTCTAGGATCTTCAAGAGACCTCTGGGCATCAAGGACACCCAAAGTAATGTTGCTTGGAGTGAAGGAGTCACTTCGCTGTTTGTTATGTTATGCTATGTTAGTCTGGTTTGTACAGCGCGTGGAAACTCAACAGAGTGTCCCGACGCTCAGGCAGTGGGCAACCGACCAGGACACCTAGATTGACTATTTAAAGAGCCAGGTCTTAAGTTTGCTCTTGAAGATGTTCAAGTTGTTTACTCAACGAAGGTCTAATGGAAGTTTGTTCCAATTGAGTTGCCCCAAGTAGGAAAAGGATCTCCCGCCTATTCTAAGGCAGTTGATGCGGGGCACTCGTGTAAGGCGTGCAGAGGAAGATCGCACGGTGCGTGCTGGAATGTATTCGCTGACCCTCTCTCTAAGATAGACCACGGCCATAACCTGCATGGCCTTATGCATAGGGACCATAGACTTAAAGACAACCCTCTTTTTTATAGGGAGCCAGTGGATGGCCCTCAAATGAGAGGACAGGTGAGACCTAGGCGGAAGTCTGAGTAGCAGTCTATCCGTCGAGTTCTGCACCACCTGCAATCTATTAAGAAGATAGTCAGGGAGACCGAGGTAAAGAGCATTCCCATAGTTAATTTGCATTGTGATCAGGCCCTGCACCACCTTTCTACCAACATTTTATTAACATGCAGAGCATGCTGAAGCAGGAGCCAGCAAGGGCTTAAATATGAGCTTGGAAGGAGAGGGAGTTGTCAATTTTAATCCTTAAGTTCTTCAGACAGTTTTGGGGGGAGCCAGGTTGCGGCATGTCACTCGGCAAGCAGGCCTTCACTAAATTGTGAGGCCATCTCCGAAAATTAAGATCTCAGTTTTGTTCGGCTTGCACCTCAGATTGTGCAGGTCCAACCAATGAAATACCCTGGCATGCCACCGAAACATAACCTTCCCATCTAAGTCACTTCCTTTCTTACAAGAAAAAGGAAGATGCATGTAATCCACATGAGAGATGATTTTTGCTCCCAGTCACTCAGCTAGAGTAGCCAAGCGCGTAAGATATATATTAAACAGGATGGGGCTGAGAGCCGAGCCCTGCGGTACGTCCACAGTCAGGGTTCTGACTTGTGAGGTGTGAGGAGGCAACCATACTACCGGAGTACGCTTATCCAGACATGATGATAGCCAATTTAAGGCAGAATGTCTGATCCCTATCTCTTGAAGGTGCTCAAGCTGATTAGAGTGGGGCATGGTATTGAACGCTGCTGTGAGGTGCACGAGTATCTGAATGGCTGTGACCCCCGCCCACCATGTCTAGAGTGTTCCTTACTTGTTCAACCACTTCAAGGAGCGTGGTCTCCGTGCTGAAATGAGGTCGAAAGCCAGATTGGCAGGGGTGTAATATTTTATTGTCTTCCAAGTAGTGAGAGAGTTGGCAGTTGACTTCCTTTTCCAGAATCTTTGAGAGGGCAGGTAGAAGGGAGATGGGTCTTTAATTTATCACTCGCTTGGGATCAGCTGCTGGTTTTATCAGCAACATGAGCCCTTTCGCCTTTTTCCAGACCAAAAGAACCACACCCGTTGCCAACGAGGTGTTAAATATGTTGTTCACTGTAGAATTTATATATTGGGCCCCCATTATTAGCACAGTAGTCGGGCAGGGGTCGAAGGGGGAACAGAACTTCAAGCCCTTTAATGCTAAGAGTGACTGATCGAGAGAAAGGGAAGTGAATTTGTCTAGGGAGGAGTACGTGAAGAGGAAAGCAGATTCCTTGTGCTTGGAAAATTTGAGCACTATTATGGAAGCTATTCTGAACGGTCTTCTGCAGGCACCGTAACAAGCTGCTCCTGACTTCCCACAGACTTTGAAAGTCTCAGCAACACAGGTGGTGGTTCTGCAACCCCTCGAGGACTGACCTGTCCTCTCTGCTATTTTAATATCAGCATCCCTCTTCGAAACCGCTGCGACCGAACACCTGTGCACCATGTTGACTTGCCATTGCCCATGCTTGTTGGCTCTGCACTCCAGAGATCTTCTTGCTTTAAGAACTCCAGCCTCCAGGATCTTTTCTTGCCAAGTTTAGCTTCTTTGCTGCATCTTCTGCACTTTGGGCCTTCCTTCTTGGTGAGTTGCTCCAGTTCCTCTTGAGACTCCTGTGCTTTCGGCCTGTGGGTCCTCTCGAGGGTCTTCTCCTGCCTCAGTGGGATCCCGTGCTTGTTCAGGGGCCTACTCTGACTCTCCTGTTTGTGGTGAGTCCCTTGGACTTTGCTGGTCCCAATGTTGTGCATCACTTCTCATGCCTGTTGCATCTGCCAAGGCTTGTTGGTGGTCCCGTCAGACACCGATCCCTTGGTTCTCATCTTCCAATGTGAGACAGCTCGTGCACAGCTCCTGGTCTTCCTCAGCATTGCCTGGTCCTCACAGCTGCAGCAACAAGGTCACCCTCATCACTCCTGCATCTTCAGACATTGATGGGCATTGCTCTTCTGTTCCTCCTGGTCACCTCCAAGTGGCATATACTCTGTCCCCTCTGCTTGCAGGTTCTTCACTTCAGGGATTCCCCCTTGGATTCCACCGGACTCTTGCATAGTCGTCACCAGCTGCATCTTTTCTGTAGCCCTCCATTGTGGTTTATGGCGGTTTTCAGTGTCACTTCACATCTATGCACCCGGCTTCCCTGGTGTAGGTATCCTGGTTCCTGGGTATCCACATGTGGAGTGACTCTCCATTCTTCTGTCTTCCATGGGGTTTTTCAGGGTCCACTGTGTAGGGTCCTTCTTCAAAACTGCAACCGCAACTCTCCAGTTGACTTCTGAGTACACAGCTGTTTCCACTCTGCACACAACCTCTGTGAGGTTCCTGGATACTTATCTTGAGTGGTTCCTTGTGTCCCCATCTCTTCTGAGTCTCCTGCTCCAAGTCCATTCCACTTTTTAATGTATAGTTTCGTATCCCCTTGGAGACCACACCGTATTGTGCTTCCTTACCTATTTGGAATTTTAGTATTGTTGTGTATTTGTCTTGATTTTGTCATGTCTTTTAGGATAGTCCTGTCATGTATACCCCATTTTTATATACATTGTCCCATCCACACAACAATAACAATTCTAAACAGGTGACCTTTTACCTAATAGCTTGCTCCTGTCACTCGACACCAGGCTCTTAGTCTTCTATCAGAATCTCTGTACCTGACATACATAAACATGTCCCCAGGCATGGCAGATCTACTCTGCATAAAGGTCACCACTTTTTTCATCCTTGGCCAACAGCCAGCTGTGCATGATCACATTTATTTAGAAAGACATTGGTAATTGTTTTCAAAACATCTTGAGTCTAGAAAAAACCTTGGAATGACCACTTTAGTATAAAAGACGCTCATTCCCCCCTCCAATTTAGAGAATTCTCTCCAAGCTGAGATGAGGTCCTGCATGCTGCATCGCCGACATGCAGCGGTCTGACATCCCTTATGGGTTGTCATCCTCGACGCAGTGGCAGGGTCATTCATTCTAAACCATCAGGTGAGGGGGCTGGTTCATCCCTAGGGGTTTCTTGGCTACAGATACAAATAGCGATATACAGATATGCCTACACATCCAAGTTAGGCTAGGTACATTTTAGCACAATTACTTAGGTCCGCATTTAAGGAATATGCAAGTGCTACTGTTTTTATCTGAACTGTTTCTGTTCATCTTATTAGCACTATGGTAGTAATGTATCTACTGTTTATGATATTGGTATTAGCAATCTCTTTCGTATGCTTCTGTCTCCTGATTGTTGCAGCACATATGTCTTGTACAAGGCTGTCGCTGGACCAATAAATACTAAATGAAATGCCCTAATCACCATCCTGTGTTTTTTCTGAGAGAAATCTAGCACGAGTGTCTGAGTGAAAGGTACTGTACTGTTTTCCATGGTCCCTGAGGAATATGGGTTGTCATGTTCAGTCGTTGCCAGAAACTACCTTCACCACTGTGGAATACTGGAGGGTGGTAGTGGCACTTTAGAGCTAGCTGTTCTAATGGCTGACATATCCTGTGGGGATGTCCGGAAGTGGTTGGGACACCATGCTCTCAGTTTAGGTCATCCAAAACGTGAAGGTCCTGGGGGAATCCTAGGAACTACACAACAATATCTCCAGTTAGAAGATATACCAATGTGTTAGTGTTGTATTATAAATATGCATATTTTTTTATATACACTGTGTGGTTCTTTTTCGTTTAACCTACACTACATGATTAGATCTGGTAAAACAAGCTGCTTAACATTCCGTCTGGACAAGCCTGAAGGCTGCTCTCCACGTCTGCCACTTAGAGAGCGTTCTATGGTTGTCTAAGACCACTAAAATCACCATAAGGGTTGTCTGGATTAATGCGACATGCTTCACTTAAATAAGTCTGCACCATATACTAAGCCAGCCCCCTATAGTTACCACCAGTACCAGTCAGCAAAAAATGGGGGGTACAAATGGCACACAGGATGACTTTGCAACACCAATAATGACGAGTTCCAATCAAACAACATATTTTTGCTTCAAAACATCAGGTTACATTTATTTCACAGCTTTCAGTGTTGTTTTGTTTTATGTTACGCACCTTATTGTACCAGCCTACTATGAGTTCTAGATTGGACACAAAATTACGGAAGGTTTCGTTTTGATCGAAGAACTTTCCAGCACTTTCTGGAATTTCTTTCTGCTCTTGAGCATGCAAGTACTTTACCTCTCGTAGAACAGCCACTAGCTACAAACGCAAGAAGAAGGACAATTAGTCAGAAAATTGCAAGAGGAATACCTTGAAACAAGCATTGGCAAAGATGATGCATACAACTTATTTTTCAGTGTATATTGTTTGCTGTAGTCTCTTCATTGAGCAATACTGCAATTATACAATCAAATATGGAATAGCAATAGGCTTCAGTGGCTTCACACACAGTGCATGCATCAAAGATCCTAACATTGAGCATCAACAGCACAACAGTGCATGCATCAATGGGCCAGCATATTATCACTGGCCACACTGCATGCTTGATGGCCAATTGCAGGCATCAGTTGCTCCACACACAGAGTACATCAATGGCCTAGTAATAGGTATAATTAGCCCTGTACAAAGCATGTATCACTGCACCTAGTAAGGAGTGTAGCTGCCACCACACACTGCACCAATCAACAGACCTGGCAAATGCCACGCACTAATCATGCATCAGTGAGCTTCATAATAGGCAGCAGTAACCCATCACAATGCATGCATCAATGAGGTAATGTAAATACAGCATAAATGTTGCACTTTATGGTTAAATCATGTAAAACCTACAATGGAGGGTGGGATACTCTGCCTTCAGTTTAAAGAAGTGCAAGGAGAACATGAGGCAAACCTATTTTGAATGTAGATGGAGGTAATTGGACTCCACTCCCTCAAAACAAATGACTGTCAGCATCAGCAAACATTGTTCAGGAACAGTCCGTTCACGAAGAAGGACTGAGTTAAAATTAGCACCCACCTGGCCAGCTCTGGCTTCACTCTGGACTGCCTGCATAGTTGGGACTAGCTGGAACAACCTGTGGTAGTTGCTCCAGTGCTGTGCAATATCCTGATATGCTGGCCACGTCCTTCTACCACCTGTGTATGTTGAGTTCAGAGGCAGAACAGGTCCTTGTCTGTGCTACACATGGCAGAAGTGCTGGAGCTGCACCACCCAGAGCAGCATACAAGCTCCTGCAAGAAGTGCTGACCTGATCATTGTCCTCTCTTGTCACATTCTTTGACATTACTGCATCTGCCACTTCAAGAAGTTTGAGAGCTCGATTGACTCTCAACATCTGTATGTGATGTACTTGGATCCTAGTTTGGATTGTGTTACTTAGCTCACTTGTTAGAGCAGCCTAAGATGTTGCCACATGCAACTGCTTCTTTCCGGGCACTGGAACTACAATGTGACAATAGCTAGATGACTTCAGAAAGGCTGCTCAGCTTTTTAGGAGATTGCCGGCTCCCTATGGAGTGCAGTTTGACCACCAGAAGCCCCATGAAACCCAGTCAGACTTCTACTCGTGGGGCCCACCTAGTGCCGACTTATTCCGTGGGATCTTCGCTACCAGCGCGGCCCATTCTTCCATTTTCACCTTGCATTCCACCTCTTTACTACGTCACTCTGGTGCAGAAAGTTCAGATTCTGGTGGCCAAATAGGACACAGAAAGGCAGAGATGAGTAGGGGGTGTTCCTACTGCTATTTGTAGTGGCCAAAAATGACGGTGGGCTAGGGCAAATCTTAAACTTTCAGCTTCTGAACACTTTTCACCAGAAGGAAAAGTTCAAAATGTTGAACCTGCTCCAGGTCTTTTGGCCCTGGGTACCAGGGACTGGATGGTGTCCTTGGACTTACAGGACACATACTGGTATTAGCCTGTTGTCTGGTTCAACAGACAGTTCCTTCAGTTCATGGTGGGGCCGGTATACTTTAATTTTACTGTTATGCCTTTCAGCCTCAACTTAGCTCCTTGAGTGTTCACAAAGGTGATGGAGGTGGTTGCTGCCCATCCTCATAGGGTATGGATACATGATGAACAACTTACTTACTTACGGTAATGCCTTATCTGGTAGAGACTGTATCTAGCCGTAGATATCATACCTTAGAATATTTCCTGGGCATCAGACTGGATCCAGATATTTTTTCATGAACAGTACCCCTGCAGGGGGTGTATTTCAACTCTGCGTAGCGTGGTCTGAGCTGGAAGTGACACAAACAGCGACTATATAGTCCCCACCCAAGCGCGCTATGTCAGTTTCTTTTTATGACTTTCCACACCAGGAGCACGGAGCCACGAAAAACACTGACCAGCGGTGTTTGGAAGTAGTCCTGTACCTATGAATCCATTCGTGGAGCGGGGAGGATGGATAGGACGGAAAGGAAACTATAGCTATGTAGTCTCTACGTTATAAGGCGTCGGTAAGTAACGTGTTCATCTCATAGAGGCTTCTAGCCGCAGATTCATTACCTTAGAAAAGATCTTCAAGCAATACTTCCTCAGAGGTCGTCTGAGAACTTTATTTAGACTAGAAAGGTCTGTAGGACCAAAAAAGCAAAGTGCCCATCCCGACGGACCTGCCTGTCCAGGCAGTAGTGCTTGGTGAACGTGTGCAGCAAGGCCCACGTTGCTGCCTGGCTTACGGCCAAGATGGAACTCTGGGCACTAGTGCAGTGATCACCGCCTTTGCTCTGGATTAATGAGCACCCAAACCCTCTGGGGGTTGCTACTTGGCCAGTGTGTAGCAGATCTTAAGGCAGAGTACAATCCATTGGAACAGTGACGGCGGATGAATTTTCAAAGTAGTGGGGCAAAAATGTTCTACCCAAGTATAATGAGCGAGTGAACCTGAAGTGCAAAATAGGGATGTGTGAGTTCTCCCCCTGACAAGCAAACTTTGAAAAAAAAGGATTCAAATGGTGGTTTTTACACCATTTATTTACTGTGTGGTTGTCTGTTTATTTACATAAATACTTCTTCCATGTTGATTTTTTCCTCCACACCCCCATGAAGCCTTACCTGTGCTTAAATCCATGCTTTTGAGAATCCTTTATTGCTGTCCCACTCTTTTTTCCCCCCTCCCTGGCTGTTGCCCACTCTTTTGATGACTGCTCTATTGCCATCATGTCTCTGCAGCCCCTCTCTGTCAAGTTGGTTAAATAAATAAAAGAAAATATAGCCTGGAAGGAAGTTGATTATGCCAAAGTTTATGAGAAACTGTATTTGTTGCATTTTCAGGTCAGTAAAAGCAACGAAAACATAGTCATGGCTCTGCTCTCCACCTTGCTCTTTGTCACAAGCAACTCAGGCAGCATGATGCTGTGTATGATTACCATATATACCGCTTAGAAATTAAATGAGACTCTATGCGCTTCAGGTGGTGATCAATGCTTCCTGCTTTTGGGCTGTAACAGCACTTAGTCATTAAAATCACGTTTTTTGCCTCAGATTTTACAGCTAAAAATGTCTGATGTGTTGCAAGTTCTCGCACGTCATGGTTCATACTGGTGAAGACTAATATTTAAAGAATTTAAAATATCCAAAGCTAACATTTCAGTGCGGTGCCACACATATTTAATTCCAAGTCCTAACCCCATATCATTGCCAGAGTGCTGGGCCCACATATCCATATAGTGCATCAGGAATTAATTGGAGAGAGGAAAGCTATTAATAAAGTGAAACCCCTTTTATATAAAACTTTAAGTGAAGTTTCTAAGCAGCTATTCAACTTGTCCCCAAACTGATGTTACACCCAAGGAATGACAGACCGATGATAACGTACTGTGGACAACACTATCACGTCCAAATACCACTACACTGGCGGCAGCGCTGGTACCCAGGACTGGCTTACAGCAGAGGCACACACGATAAAACATGTTACCTGAGGGCAGTAGCACTGAAATAAACTGGCAGTGGCGTAACGAAACATAAGCCACCTTATCCCCCGGTCATGCGTCTCAGATACTACAGCAATTAATGGAAGTGCAACTGAGGAGAATACTGTTAGACTATTTGGGACAAAGAAGGTTAACAGACACATATCCAATGAATATAACTACATCGGCATCAAATATTGAACATGGTGCAGCAGCAATGTGAACGCGCTCAGAGAAAGGAAGCCGCCGAATAAAGTCTCCAGTTTCTGTGTTTAGAGATCTGCCATTTGTTCACACTACATAACTTGGTCAGATTGTCAATGCGCAAATAACTGACTGGAATGCAACGGTTAACTTCAGAGGCGGCTGGCTTACTCGAGGGAGGGGTGGGGGGGTCTCTGGTGGGGAATAAACAAACAATTAAAATAAATAAAACGTACTGAGCGAGTGCCGGGGTACCGCACCACCTCCGCTCCAGGCAAGTCATGCTGTACTGGTGGGTCCTCGTGTCCCTGCTGCAGGAAGCCGCCATCAGGCAGCTTCCTGCTTCCCTCCCCATGCAACGCACGCCAATCAAAACACTGGTAGGCACAGCAGGCAAGCGCCCCAGCCGGTACATTTTCTCTGCGTAGAGAACAAGCATTTACAATGCAATGGTTTCGCCTTTGGAAAAGTTAGAGCTATTGGCATTGCTCATGACATTTCTTCTTTTTTTTTTTTTCCTTATAAATAAATGGCATTGTTATTTACATTGCCAACAGCTCTCACAGTCCACACAGCTCTCACAGTCCACACAGCTCTCACAGTCCACACAGCTCTCACAGCACACACAACTCACAGCCCACACAACTCACAGCCCACACAGCTCTCACAGCACACACAGCTCTCACAGCACACACAGCTCTCACAGCACACACAGCTCTCACACTGGACCCTGAATGTATAGCGTAAATCGAGGCAAGGAACTCTCCACCGCAGAGTGTACACGAGTAACACCGATCCACGTGCACCCTCTCACTGAGGCACAGGAGAACTCGAAGCCCAGACGTCGGCTCGAATCTTAGCGCCCTTTGTGGCATGTCTCTGGTGGGCAGAAGTGGCTCATGCTACAAAAATGGGCAAGAATCGGCTGAACATGCTGCAGGTGGTGAGTCAGGAGGAGGTGAGTGGCTCTGGCAAAGCAACACGCTGCTGGTTGTAGAGGGCAGTCAGAAGCTAGAAACGTGTGCATTCTGGGATGTGTAGTCCTGATTCACTTCAATTCGACCAACACGTCTGAAACTAATGATTGTATGAAGGAAATCCCAGAACTTACAAAGCTGTGTCCCTTTGACTTGCAGTCAACGGGGAATCATTTGATACAAAGTTAGGATATACCCGTCCAATATGGTATTGTATGTACATATCTGGGTCGATCTATTCCTATTGGGAATGCCCATTGGCCACGTGCAACTAGACACATGGGGCCAGCAGAACCCCAGACAACGAGGCCTAAGGGACAAAACCTACACACTTAAAAATACAGGAGTCTGACGAAAATAAAGCGATGATGGCTAGTCAAGACTTACGTGACAAATGGAACCGGAGAGGAACATAAAACTATTAAGAAAAAATTCTGCTCAAGGGCACACATTGGAAGTTAAAGTGCACCCTCCTAAATCCCAAATCATGTGTAATAAACCAGCGAAATATAGACATTGAAAAAGTAAACAAATCGCGTAGGTTACGGTGACTACTAGAAATAAGTACTGGCAAGCTCCAGGTGAATGCGCTACTGGCATAAATAAAATGGAGCAATTGAATTATAGTGAGGGAATCAAAGAGGTGGCGGCAAAGTAAGGCCCACTATACAGTCACGTGGTAAGAAAGAGTACCGATCGGTCACCCTCATTTTTCGGACGTGTTCCCTAAACCCATGCTCAATGAATATCCCCGACACCCGGGCTTCCCGCCCCTCCCGTGCCTCCAATACTCACTGCAGGGGGCGGTCCGGTGCCCTGCGTCCCCAGCCGAGCACGATACTGTAACTCAATAGATTTCTCCTGCGCAAAAGCTGCTTGCGCAGCTTTTTTGCAGCCGAAACCTAAAAAAGTAATGGTTGAAAAGTAAGCAGTGGAAGAATAGAAGCCAGAAATATCAGGCTACAGTCACCAGCATTATTGCTTATGGCCCAGGGTAAAGTTGCCATACAAACTGCTACATAGTGTGGAGCTTACTGATCCCGGTTATTGTTATGATCAGAAGCCCCGTTTATGAATTTGTGATGCGTAGTATTCTATTTCACAGGTATTTGCCCCACCTTTTATAAAGGTGCCTTAACTCTTGCCACGTCCCCCTTAGAGACCACTCACCATTGTCATCCTACTCAAAGCAGTTAATATAACACATATATTTAAAACGTTGACCCTTATCAGCTGCGATATGGTGGGCTGCTAAATTCAGATTTTACAACACTTTGTCCTGCTTTCAAAACAGGAAAAATGCAGAAGTAAAATGAGAAGTTGCAGCCTGTTCCTCAGAGCGCGTGCTGCAGGGGACGGTTTGCAGGATTAATACTTCAGTGTCTGCAGCACGAAAACCCCTGCCTGTGTGTGAAGTCTGCCGTCTCCCGCCTGCGGGCCCCCCGTGTAAATAAAGTCTGCTGCCCAGTCAACAGTGGCGTGACACCCCGTGGAGCCTGCAGTCTAACCCCTGCAGGAGGGGGAGAAAGGGAAGTTGGGTAGGGATGTAATGATCCCAGCACCGCCCTCGCTGTGCTGGTGTGACCCGACAGTTGCACCCTGTAACACCCTCTGGCCAAGCTTATCCAGAGGCTATATAATAAAGGTCAAAGATCGCACAGGGTCATTTGACTACACCCAAAGCAATTGTGAGTGTGCGTTCCATGCATGATGCAGCGCTAACCTCTCCGAGGCCACCTCACCCAGGAGTCCCACCACACTACAACAAAAACACACACAAGAGACCTCCATACGAAGAGAATGCCATGAGATCTCAGCACACAGCACCTGACAAGACACTTTACTGAGACTTGGTCACACAGAGAAAGCTCTGAAAGACGCCACAAGTATTCATCCCCACGTGATTCACAAGCAACCAGTACTTCTGGGACCTTTTATTCCGATAGACCGCTCTTACAGACCCCGGCTCAAGGAAATGCCTAAGCAAGTCTCAACTGAGACCGCCGTGAGAATCTTGAGCACACAGAGACAGCCCTGGAGACCTTACAAACACAGCCAGACAAGGCACGAGACCGTGGCACGCAGACCGCCATGACAGGCCCGGCGCACGCAGCCTGCTCGTTCTACGCGGGGCGCTGCGTGACCTCGGCAGAGAGGAGGGGGAGACGGGGAGGGAGAGCGGGCCTGGGAGAAGGGAAAGAAATGGAAGGAGGAGGCGAGGGAGGGGAACGACTGGTGCCAAACTTGTGCATTTGTAGTCCTTGCCAATAAAGCATTATTGAAATCAGAGCGGGCGCGAGGGAGGGCAGTGGCGTGGGAGTGAGTGAGCGGTGCTTTGGCAGCTGCTCTCCTGCAGTCAGTCGGAGCCTGAAGCTGCCAGTTCCTAAAGTCCCGGGGCAGTCTACAGTCTCAAGTGTGAGGTCTCCAGTCTGCGGCACCCAGTAAGTCTCCAGCCCGCTGCGTGCAGTCTTTTCTCCGGTGTGCTGCCCAGTTGGAAGTCTCCAGGCTCCGCAGTCCTCGTCGCCGGTGAGAAGTTGCAGCCTGTTCCTCAGAGCGCGTGCTGCAGGGGACGGTTTGCAGGATTAATACTTCAGTGTCTGCAGCACGAAAACCCCTGCCTGTGTGTGAAGTCTGCCGTCTCCCGCCTGCGGGCCCCCCGTGTAAATAAAGTCTGCTGCCCAGTCAACAGTGGCGTGACACCCCGTGGAGCCTGCAGTCTAACCCCTGCAGGAGGGGGAGAAAGGGAAGTTGGGTAGGGATGTAATGATCCCAGCACCGCCCTCGCTGTGCTGGTGTGACCCGACAGTTGCACCCTGTAACACCCTCTGGCCAAGCTTATCCAGAGGCTATATAATAAAGGTCAAAGATCGCACAGGGTCATTTGACTACACCCAAAGCAATTGTGAGTGTGCGTTCCATGCATGATGCAGCGCTAACCTCTCCGAGGCCACCTCACCCAGGAGTCCCACCACACTACAACAAAAACACACACAAGAGACCTCCATACGAAGAGAATGCCATGAGATCTCAGCACACAGCACCTGACAAGACACTTTACTGAGACTTGGTCACACAGAGAAAGCTCTGAAAGACGCCACAAGTATTCATCCCCACGTGATTCACAAGCAACCAGTACTTCTGGGACCTTTTATTCCGATAGACCGCTCTTACAGACCCCGGCTCAAGGAAATGCCTAAGCAAGTCTCAACTGAGACCGCCGTGAGAATCTTGAGCACACAGAGACAGCCCTGGAGACCTTACAAACACAGCCAGACAAGGCACGAGACCGTGGCACGCAGACCGCCATGACAGGCCCGGCGCACGCAGCCTGCTCGTTCTACGCGGGGCGCTGCGTGACCTCGGCAGAGAGGAGGGGGAGACGGGGAGGGAGAGCGGGCCTGGGAGAAGGGAAAGAAATGGAAGGAGGAGGCGAGGGAGGGGAACGACTGGTGCCAAACTTGTGCATTTGTAGTCCTTGCCAATAAAGCATTATTGAAATCAGAGCGGGCGCGAGGGAGGGCAGTGGCGTGGGAGTGAGTGAGCGGTGCTTTGGCAGCTGCTCTCCTGCAGTCAGTCGGAGCCTGAAGCTGCCAGTTCCTAAAGTCCCGGGGCAGTCTACAGTCTCAAGTGTGAGGTCTCCAGTCTGCGGCACCCAGTAAGTCTCCAGCCCGCTGCGTGCAGTCTTTTCTCCGGTGTGCTGCCCAGTTGGAAGTCTCCAGGCTCCGCAGTCCTCGTCGCCGGTGAGAAGTTGCAGCCTGTTCCTCAGAGCGCGTGCTGCAGGGGACGGTTTGCAGGATTAATACTTCAGTGTCTGCAGCACGAAAACCCCTGCCTGTGTGTGAAGTCTGCCGTCTCACGCCTGCGGGCCCCCCGTGTAAATAAAGTCTGCTGCCCAGTCAACAGTGGCGTGACACCCCGTGGAGCCTGCAGTCTAACCCCTGCAGGAGGGGGAGAAAGGGAAGTTGGGTAGGGATGTAATGATCCCAGCACCGCCCTCGCTGTGCTGGTGTGACCCGACAGTTGCACCCTGTAACACCCTCTGGCCAAGCTTATCCAGAGGCTATATAATAAAGGTCAAAGATCGCACAGGGTCATTTGACTACACCCAAAGCAATTGTGAGTGTGCGTTCCATGCATGATGCAGCGCTAACCTCTCCGAGGCCACCTCACCCAGGAGTCCCACCACACTACAACAAAAACACACACAAGAGACCTCCATACGAAGAGAATGCCATGAGATCTCAGCACACAGCACCTGACAAGACACTTTACTGAGACTTGGTCACACAGAGAAAGCTCTGAAAGACGCCACAAGTATTCATCCCCACGTGATTCACAAGCAACCAGTACTTCTGGGACCTTTTATTCCGATAGACCGCTCTTACAGACCCCGGCTCAAGGAAATGCCTAAGCAAGTCTCAACTGAGACCGCCGTGAGAATCTTGAGCACACAGAGACAGCCCTGGAGACCTTACAAACACAGCCAGACAAGGCACGAGACCGTGGCACGCAGACCGCCATGACAGGCCCGGCGCACGCAGCCTGCTCGTTCTACGCGGGGCGCTGCGTGACCTCGGCAGAGAGGAGGGGGAGACGGGGAGGGAGAGCGGGCCTGGGAGAAGGGAAAGAAATGGAAGGAGGAGGCGAGGGAGGGGAACGACTGGTGCCAAACTTGTGCATTTGTAGTCCTTGCCAATAAAGCATTATTGAAATCAGAGCGGGCGCGAGGGAGGGCAGTGGCGTGGGAGTGAGTGAGCGGTGCTTTGGCAGCTGCTCTCCTGCAGTCAGTCGGAGCCTGAAGCTGCCAGTTCCTAAAGTCCCGGGGCAGTCTACAGTCTCAAGTGTGAGGTCTCCAGTCTGCGGCACCCAGTAAGTCTCCAGCCCGCTGCGTGCAGTCTTTTCTCCGGTGTGCTGCCCAGTTGGAAGTCTCCAGGCTCCGCAGTCCTCGTCGCCGGTGAGAAGTTGCAGCCTGTTCCTCAGAGCGCGTGCTGCAGGGGACGGTTTGCAGGATTAATACTTCAGTGTCTGCAGCACGAAAACCCCTGCCTGTGTGTGAAGTCTGCCGTCTCACGCCTGCGGGCCCCCCGTGTAAATAAAGTCTGCTGCCCAGTCAACAGTGGCGTGACACCCCGTGGAGCCTGCAGTCTAACCCCTGCAGGAGGGGGAGAAAGGGAGGGAAGGTCACTCACCCGTCCCGAGGAGCAAGGGAGGTGCCGGCAATGCCGGACCAGACACGGGGGCGTTCCCGGCGTCCCGTGACGTCGGCAAAAGCCAAAGAATGTCGGGAACGCCCCCGTGTCTGGTCCGGCATTGACGGACAGGCCCCTCGTCCAATGGCAAGGCTCCGTTTACGGAGCCAGCCAATCACGGACGAGGGCCGAACCAAAGCCACACTACGGTTCTCAACAGGATTTCGCCTGCGCGGAAAAGCTGCGCAGAGCGCAGCTTCCGCTAGGCGAAACCTAAAAAGGGAGAGTTGGAGGTACTGCTCGAAGGCAGTGGGGGAGTGGCCTACCGATTGTTGGGGGTACTGACTGTTTGGTCGGCCCCAGGTCTCCATAAATACCCCAATTTTGGACATTGGAAGCCTCACAAAAGTGACACAAAGGCTATTGGATCTGATTAACTTGTAATAACATCAGTTGATTCATTGAAAATAGGGGGTTTTCTTGTCTGTTATTTATATAAGTCCTGTGTGATTAGGTTGTGATAAATGTTTTTCATGCATACTGTATAATTTTTATTATATTAATGAATGTTTTATTAATTTTCATTGTAAACTATGAGATGTTTTTATATTCACTGCTTTTCAGGGAAAAAAATGTTTTTTCTGAAATTTCAACTTTGTGTTTGTCTCCTTACGTGAAGGAAAATATTATGTGAAGTAAGAGAACTTTTAATAAAGAAAGAGTGTAAACGTTACATTTTAGTTTGTGGCCAAATTCTTAAAGAATATAATTAAGTTACTGTGAAGTGTGAATGAGTTTAGATAGTTTATTCTCAATAGTTGATCCAGGGAAACCTCTTTTGACTTTGACCCTCTCTATTGCCCCCTTGGTCAAGGGAGCTGCCACTTCATGTCTGAGTAAAGAGATGTGATCCTTCGTCAGACCATCGCATGTTGGTGGCATTTGTGAAGGAGTAGTTACAAAGGGGAGGGAATAGCCCTTTTGGACAATCTGGAGAACCCAGGGGTTGGATTTTACCAACTTCCAGTGATGCAGGTGATGATGTGTCCTGCCTTCAACGGGATGGCCCTGATGGATGGAGAACAAACTAAAGAGGCTTGGACGCTGAGGCTGAGGGAGAGTGGTGGACTGGCCCGACCTCTGGCTACCTGGCGTACAAGGTCTGTGGGAACCTCAGCCATGCAAGGGCTAGAAAGCCTGCAGGCCATAGGGGCTGGGCAGGTAAAGATGTGGCCAGAAGCCCCTTCCGTGACAACAAAAGGAGCAGATTGGGTTGGCTGGCCGTAGCTCTGCTGTCCTTGAAATGCTCTAGCGGTGAGTAAGCATTGTCTCCAAAGAAATGGAAACCATCGAAGGCATGTCCATGAGTGACGCATGTACAACCCAAAAAAGGCAGCAGTTTTCAACCAGGTGAGCCACCTAATGGCCACCGATGATGAAACGGCGCTGCCTAGTGAGTTGGTAGTATCCAGCCCAGTGTATGGCGAACTCAGCTGCGCCCCTCCCATCAGCATTAACTTAGGAGAGTTTAGCTCGAGCCTCCTCCGCGACCATAGACAGCATCTGTGTGATGGAGTCTTAGTGCGAATGCGAGTATTGACCCAAAAGGCATGCAATGTTCACCGACCACAGTGCTAGGCTGGCAGAAGTAAACATATTCTTTCCCAAGGTGTCCAGTCTCTTGAAATCCCCGTCCGATTGAATGGCGGGAATGAACCAGGATTTACTCTGGAAGTGAAGGCTTGGACCACCAAGCTCTCCAGGATAGGATGCTGTATGAGGAATTAGGGGTCCCTTGGAGGCAGGGTGATGGCGCCAGGCTGTTGTCCTATTTATAGAAGTCTCTGTGCAAGGCCAGGTAGGACGCTATGAGGGCTTAATTAATTGGGAAAAGCGGTTTGGGTGGGGTCACTCCTGTTGAAGCACCTCTGTCAAGACATTCATCTTGATCACCGCAGAGGACAGCTGAAGGTTCAAGACCATCACCGCAAATGAGGCTCCATAGCCATGGTAAGAGGAGAGACCAAGCTACTATCTGGGGAGGTGAACAGACCACTGGCATCTGCCAGAACCTCTCACCAGGGTGACATCTAGGGGCTGGTTTTCATCAGAGCCTTCCAATCATCCACAAGTCCTAGCCCAGAGGGATAGGACCAAGGCTCTGGCCTAGAGGGAATGCCGTCAGTCAGCACCAGAGTCAGATGACACTGGTACGTCTCTGTGTCAGAGACAGGGTTGAGAATGGATATTGTGCTGGGGATGTCGGCAATGGAGCCGGCACCGGGGATGTCAGCAATGGAGCCAGCACCGGGGATGATCGAGGTGGTTTGACTGAAGTAGATCCAGATCCACTCATGGATCCAAGAGGACGACTATCACTGGTGAAGAGTCTGCTGGCAGAAAACCAGTAGGAGTCCCTCCCAAACCCACAGGGCCAGGGCACCAGTGTGGATGGGCTGCCCAATATGAGAGGCATAGACTTATAAAACTCACAGAGTTAGGCGGGGATTTCTCTTTTCCAGGAAAATCTATGAGGCATGGAGAAGGCCCTGGCCCAGGTTCAACCACGAGCCAGGTGTTGAATGCTGATGTTTCCACATCTCTTCGGGCAAAGTCGAAGACCTCTTCAACTTCTTCTTCGTCTTATGTTTGTGGGTCTTACCAAAATGGCCGTATGAGTTCGACTGCGATGACGCGTACTTAGAATAGATTTGTGACCAATCCCAGGACCTTCCTCTCAAAAGGGATCAAGACCATTGCCCATCAAGCAGCAGGGAGCCTGAGGGATAGCTCCCTCACAGCCTTGGGGTGCATAGTGCAACAATCGACAGAGGTTTTGGTGTCGTGGTCGCACTCAAGACACCAAAGGCAGACGAGGTGTGATGCATCACCAACATTTGCGGTGGCAGGCGCCAAAGGGCATGAAACCAGGCTTTCTTGCAAATATCACTGCCACACCAGTAGACAAATGTCTCAAAAAATATTCGACAAAAGGTCGAAAAAAGGTCAGTCAAAGAGTGAATGAGGGGTAGCTCTTTTCCAGATCTGCGCTAACTGGTGCGGAAAGAAAAGAACTAACATCAGCGCCTGGGGTGGCACCTATGTAGACACCACGCTTGTCACTTATGGCACGGACACCACTACGCAGAGTCAAATGACACCACCTACTGGTGCGCAGTGGTACTATTCACAAAAAAAGTCTGTATCTAGTCTGATGCCAGGGAATATTCTAAGGATAGGAATCTGTGGCTAGCAGTCTCTGTCAGATGATTGGCTATTGAAGGCGTGTTTGCTGCAGTCAGTCATGGACAACTGTAACTCTTCTGCCATCCTTTGGGTTTTCCATTAACAAGCTGAAATCCCACCTGCAGCCAACAAGGAAGATACTTACATAGGGGCAATCATGGACATAGTGGGAAGCAAAGCATTTCCATCCGGGCAGGGAGTCCACAACGTTCAGGTTCTGATCCTGATGATTCAGCATCACTCGTGAGTTTTGGCATGGACTGTTATGATGCATCTTGGTCTAATTCTTCCTGCTGGTCCTGCATACCTCATGGCATATGCAGACACTGCAGTGGAACCTTCACATACAATGGGCACAACACTGAGGTTGCCTCTAAATTAGTAACTGCACCTCGCAAGAGGCAGCCCTTAGTGATTGCTCTCAGACCCCAACCTGACCAGCAGCCGAACACTCCCCTTACCCAATCTAGAGCTCACATGGAAAAAACGCTGATTCTGTTCTACCACAATAATCAGAGCGGTGTGAAGTCACGTATCCTGTGCCAGGAAGCGCTGCAGCTCTTGAAGTGGTTGGAATCCCAGGGTATTCTTTTGATTACCAACCATTTGGGTTTGAGGATTGCGAGGGTGCGGGAGCTCAGCAGACGTCATCTGGTAGAACATGAATTATGTCTCTACCCAGCAGCGGTTCATGGTATCTTCACTCTTTCAGGTGTGCCCTGGCGGAAGAGTTACTTACCTTTGGTAACGATATATCTGGTAGAGACACAGTCTAGCTGCAGATTCCTTAACTTAGAATATCCCCAGGCATCAGACTGGATCCAGAAAATCTTTTCCCCAGCAATACCTCTGCACGCCGGGAGGCAGCGTCGCTCGGCTCCATCCTGACGTCATCCACGGAAATGACGTCAATGGAGTCATATAAGCCCCTCCCGGCATGCTAACGTCAGTTTTCTACGGGAAACTTTTCCATGCCAC
Organism: Lissotriton vulgaris; assembly: GCF_964263255.1. Taxonomy (NCBI): domain Eukaryota; kingdom Metazoa; phylum Chordata; class Amphibia; order Caudata; family Salamandridae; genus Lissotriton; species Lissotriton vulgaris. Next base: position 811,054,197 of record NC_141695.1, on the reverse strand, counting down.
AACGTGGAGCCATGACAAAACTGAGATCGCATAGGAACAGTGTGTGGTAAAAAAAGAGTAAATCATTAATAATGAGAAACCAAAGTAATTTGAAAAAGCACCCAGCACCAGGAAAGACTGGAGGGAACTCACAGAGCCCGTGCTGCAAGCAAGGGCCTAACAAAGCGCCAAGCTGTGCCTCATGTCTTGGGGCTAAAGGCAGTGGCACAAAGGATAAGACAAGACAGACAGATTATCACCACAGGAGGGAAGGTAAAATAACTATAATATTGAAGGAACATGTTGCCAGACAAGTGATTAGAAGTAAACGACCACCAGACGTTCACTGCACACACCCTCCGGTGATGGAGGGACTGTAGTACCAAAGAGAACCCAAACCAACCGACCGCCATAGACAGAAGGAGGCACAGGCGGGTCGGTTGGAGGGAAGTAAAAACAAAATAATTCCATGAGTGAAGAACACAGGTAAATCAACATGAGAAGGCAGTGAAAAGTATAAACCTCAGCCACCTAAAAAACGTGGACGGAGTGGAGAGCCAAATGGCTCGAAAGCCGAAGAACACTCCCAGCACCAACGGTAGGTGCGAGAACATGCCACCAACCAACACTAGCATGGAGAAGAGGCACAAGGCCCCCACGCAGAACAACAACAGTGAGGTGCAAGAGCACACCTCCAGAAGACCAAGGCCACCAGAAAGAGGGAGGCTAGGTGAAAAGAAACCATATGAAAAGGTATTCGCAGAGTGGGGAGGGCGTTAAGGAATCTGAGGCTAGACTGTGTCTCTACCAGATATATTGTTACGGAAGGTAACTCTTCCATCTAATAGAGACATCTAACCGCAGATTCCTTTACTTAGAATAGATACCAAAGCCATACTCCATAGAAGGAGGGTCTGCAATACAACCACCAAGTACCAGGACAACATATTCATCAACTGCTGACAAAAACCGCAATGCCAGGACAACGGACATCAGAATAAGTACGGGCTGAAAATTAGTTCTGCTCGCGGAATTTGCAGATTTTTCGTGATTTCGCGATCCACGAATAGCGCAAAATCACGGCAAAATCAGCAAATTCGCGAGCCTGACGAATTTTGCTCAGGAAGCACTTACAGGGTTACAGCAGGTGCCCAAGTTGAAGCTAATTTCTTTGTAACCATTTATGGTTACAAAGAAATTGAATTCAACTTGGGCACCTGCTGTAATCCTGTAAGTGCTTCCTGAGCGGCGCCTCGTTGCCTACTTGCAACTATTCTCTGACCCTGCTCTGACCCTCGAAGCAGGGTCAGAGAATAGGTACAAGTAGACAACGAGGTTCCATGAACAGGAAGCACTTACAGATATAGATAAAGCAGGTGCCCGAGTTGAAGGTCAAATTCAGTAACTCCTTAATCAGCCCCAAAAAATTGAGCGCTTTGTCGAGGCTGGGCAGGTGTGCTTTCTCCCCATATCTACAGTCGAAAATTAGCTATGATGCTTGATGGAGGCCTTTGCATCCTTGACTTTCACAAGTGCAATCCCCGTGCAGTTCCTGTAACCAGTAGCTGCCTTCTCCTCATCTACTGCTCTGATCTGTGCCTGACCTTTTATACACACAAGAAGAGGCATGTGAACTTGCAAAGAAGCCCCCCCACACACTAGCTGTGTGCACCGTCTTCCCGCCCTTTACACACTATGATGGACAGCTCACTCGAGGGACCCCGGCGCCCTTCGGCGCGATGGCAAAGTTATTCAGCCCCAAAAAATTGTGCGCTTTGTCGAGGCTGGGCAGGTGTGCTTTCTCCCCTATCTACCGTCGAAAATTAGCTATGATGCTTGATGGAGGCCTTTGCATCCTTGACTTTCACGAGTGCAATCCCCGTGTAGTTCCTGTGACCAGGAGCTTCTTTCTCCCCATCTGCTGCTCTGATCAGTGCCTGACATTTTATGCACACAAGAGGCATGTGAACTCGCAAAGAAGCCCCCCCGTTTGCCCCCCCACACACACGCGCGGTGTGCACCGTCTTCCCGCCCTTTACCCACTATGATGGACAGCTCACTCGAGGGACCCTGGCTCCCTTCAGCGAGATGGCAAAGTTAATCAGCCCCAAAAAATTGTGCGCTTTGTCGAGGCTGGCCAGATGTGCTTTCTCCCCATATCTACCGTCAAAAATTAGCTATGATGCTTGAAGGAGGCAAATAAAAAAGAACGGGAAATGGGGTTTACAGCACAATTGCACCTATCCTGTATAATGCCCTGTTTGTTGTGTGGTGACACGGATCGGAGATTCCTTTCCCTAGATCTCCTAAGACAAGAAACTTGTTCTAGCAAACAATTTTTTAGCAAGTGATCCAGCACACACGTCAGTATTTTAGAGATCTGTTACACTAATAATCATTCAACACAAATCAAAAAATATTAAATGAGTTGGGTAGCAGAGTCTTCAGATGTTTTTTTGAAGTTTTAGTCTTTATTCATTTCTTCAATCCAGTAGCCAACGCGTTTCGTCCTCCACGGACTTCTTCAGGACTACAAACAATATATATACACATATACACACAATTAAAATATATACAAGGAATGTAATACAAAACATTAATTTTCACATCTCAATTACTAACAACACATTAAAAGGAACCACAACCTTAATCTTGTGGTGGTTTGTGATATCGTTTCGTTTCAAAAACTTTATTCGATACATAAAATGAATCATAAAAGTATTGAACATACAATTCATCATGCCTCATAGGATTAAAAGGTTCTGATTTAAAAAGCACGATTTTTCCAAAATTTTAAAGAAAGACATTAGAAAGACATAATAATAACCATAAAAGAATATACAAAACATGAATTTCAACAGAAAAAATTCTATACATGTAATACTACCCATAAGTCTTCCTAATCTTTAGTGAGATTCTAATAAAATTTAACATGGAACAGCAGATTTCTATGGAGGATAATGATGACAGATATTCGTACCCTTCCTCATAAGTGCAAGGTTGCCTCCCCTTCAGGATTGGTTTGATAAACCGGAGTCTTGGCTCCTTATATAGGGAGCAAAAAAGAACCAGATGTAAAGTGCTTTGTCTATCCCTATTAGTACAAGGGCAAGGGGGCAGCCTCTCACACCAACCCCCTTGTTTCGGGAATGCAAGCAAAAAGTGCAGAATCTCCAGCCTAAACCTTGTTAGAAGGAATCGCCATTGCACATTAACAGTAAAAGTTAAATAAAACTGAGGTTGGGATTTACAGGCATAGGCAATAGCATTGTCAGTAACATCGACTATGGGCGGTGGGTTCAGTGTTTTCCAATACCTTGCTTTTATCTCCGCCTTATAGTTTCCCTCAATTCTTTCCGGATTGTCATAATATGACCCCAGTCCAATCTTTTTCAACATATTATAGACATAAGACAACCAGGGAATCTGTTTTGAGTTTTCTAAAGCCATGCAATCGGTAATAATGTCTTTGGTAAGCTGCAGGTCTTCAGATTTCCAAATTTTACCCCATAACAGTAGAGGGGACAAGCGAATTATATCAGAAACACAGGCCATACCGATTTCTTTGTGGCAGAAAATATTTGAGGAACCTTTAGGAATTGATAGGACCCTTTTTATAAAGTTATTTTCCACCACCTGGATTACGGATGGTATTTCGGTCCCCCACACCCCTGCCCCATAAGTGGCTACTGATAAACATTTTGAGGTGTAAAGGGTTCTGAGGTGCATAATATGTTTTTGCCCTAGTTTACTACAGAAACTAAAAATACCCTCTATCGCCCTTGTCATGTTCTGGGCTCGAACCTTCATGACCGGTGTCCAACTTAGTTTGCTGTCAAACAGATTACCAAGGTAGTTAAAGTTTCCCACTTTTCCAATTATGCGATTGTTGACCACAAATTTCCTAATATTTGACCCTTTAGGGCCACAAGACATCACAAAAGATTTCTCAAAATTCACCTTTAGGTCAAGATCAAGCATGAATGTATTGAAAGCATCTAGACACACTTGCATGCTATTTCCTGTCAATGTCATGAGGACAGTATCATCTGCATAAGAAAGCATGGGAATACTTTTACCATTGATTTTTGGGAAGTCAAAACCCTGGTTTAATAGGTACTGTTCTAATCCATTTGTGTAAACCAGAAAAAGAAAAGGCGCCAGGATGCACCCTTGACGCACACCTTCGGTTGAAGGTATTGGTTTTGTTATTTCCCCTCCAGAACCAAATCTAATAGATACAGTTGTTACTTCATGTAACCTGCGAAGCAATGTGACTAAATGTTCCTCAAAGCCCATATCATCCATCATCCGCCACAACATATGTCTGCAAACAGTGTCAAAAGCACTCGTCAAGTCCATGAAGGCAAGATGGACAGATGATTTTTTTGCCTTCATGTACTTGCCTAAAATTAGTGCCAAATTAAGGCACTGCTCGTTTGTCCCCTTTCCACGTCTAAAACCATACTGAGAGTTAACTATGAAACCTGTGGAATCTGCCCAACTTTCTAATCTCGCCAGGATTACCCTACCCAGAATCTTACATGAGGCATCTATTAAGGAAATCGGGCGGTAGCAGCGTGGGTCAGACCTATTGCCCTTCTTAAAAATCGGCACTACAGTTGCTTCCTTCCATGTACCAGGAATACGCCCAACCACAACAGCCTTGAACACATTCAGTAAGATGGGTGCCCACAGACTGACATTGGACTTAAAAAGGTCCAGGGGGACAGCATCTGGGCCTGGGGCTTTTAGTGATGCTCCTTTCCCTAAGGCTTCCTCAATCTCAATCAGTGTAAGTGAAGAGCTGAGGGTCAAAGCAGAGGGAGGTGCCACCCGATCCCCTGTCCCTTCGGTGCTTGCCATTATTGAGATAGAATTGGGGTTAAAAATCTTAGTAAAATGTTGAACCCATTGATCAGCGGTAACCTGCACAACTATAGATTCTTTATTGTCGCTCTTGAAGAGAGGACGATTTATGACCTCCCAAAAGAGCCTACTATCTTTTAGTTCAGCAGCCTTTTCGAGATCATCCCAAGCACTGACTTTTAAGTCTTGCTTTCTTTTTGCAATAGCATCCCTGTAAGCCTTTCTGCTAGTCCTTACAAGCTCTTTGTTTCTTGGCTTTTGGCTCAGGGCTAGTTTTAACGATCGGTGTGTAGCAGAACACACAGAGTCAAACCATCTAAAGGCCTTTTGGCCTCCCTTCCCCTTGGGTTTTCTAAGGTGCTTTGCTGCATGACCACACAACTTCTCGAAGCTTTCAATAACCTGATGGGGGTCAGATCCTGGGGCTAGACATAATTCTATTTCCGTTTCACAATTAACAACAATGTCTTCCTCCAGTTTTGTCACATTTACCTTCCCCCATTTCAATGTGACACCCTGATTCTTATTATACTTAATTGGCTGTTCCCAAATCCTTGGTGATTCTTTTGTTGGCACACACAATGACAGCATTAAGGGGTTATGATCACTTGCAGGATTTGCCACCACCTCCAACTTATCAACATACTTGAAAAAGGTACTAGATACCAAAACAAAATCAATTGTGCTCATCTCCCCCCTCGTACCCTGAAAGGTTGGTATATGCAGGGTATCTGGGGCAGACCAGGGGTCTACTACACGCAAATCATTTGTGATAATAATATTATTCAAAGCATCCCCCTGAGGAGTATGTCTAAAGTGGGTCAGAGGCTGGGCATTCAAGTCCTCTAGTCCACACACATTTGAGCCTCCAAAATTGCACAAAGTACAGTTGAAGTCGCCGACCCAAATGAGAGACGATGTAGGGTGCCTGTTGCGTGCTTTACCCAATGCATCCTCCAAACTTTGGATTATTGAGATGTCATGGTCGTTGAAAATGTTATAATACCAATTAATTAATAGAACGGGATCTGGGTAGAGATGTTCTAATAACAGCACTTGGTACCAGTTTGTCTCCACCAATTTCAATTCCTGTAGTTTTGTAGACAATGCTGTCATTATTCCACCTTTTGCCCTCCCCGATGTGGATGGAACAGCCGGAACAGTAAATGACTGAAAACCCTCGATGTCACAAGTGGTCCTAGACCACGTCTCCTGTAAACACAGGATTCCATGAGCTTCCACAAAGACCAGCCATGCCTCATCTTCCAGTCTACTTGCTAATCCGGAAATGTTCCAGGATAGTAAGGATAATAATAATGATGGTGATGATGGCCCTTCTATTCCATGGATGCTTCCCAAAGCATCTCTTGTGGCGGAGGTGCTTTGTTCAAGCAATAATGACCTATTCCTCTCATAGCCCATGGAGATGGAGATGTTTCCCACAGGCGTGACAGGAGTCCCTGGCTGAGGAGGTCCAGTATTCCCATTGTCACATTCAAGAGTCACCAACACTGAATCATCATTGATGCGTGTCCCTAAGTCTTCATTATTTCCCACATTCAAGATACTTGGTGCAATGCCTTCAGTCCCGGATGGTAGTCAATCTACCCCATCCATACCCATTAAAGGGTCAAAGCGATTCCTCAGTGGGATATTATTGTTATTACTTGGGAACCAACCAGGATAATCAGCGCCCTGAAACCTTGGTCTTCGTGGGTTATAAGGGACTTGTGTGAAGGGGCCCATACTTGGTGGCCCCATAAAGCGAGCTGTCTCATGCCAAGGGGTATAATAATTTTGCGGGCCTTGATTCATATTCGTGTTGTGTGCCCAGCCCATGTGCTGTTTGCCATTTGTACTATAACCACGATGATAGGGATTTCGGTTTGGGGTAGTCTGGTAGAGGTTGGGATAAAAATATTCAAGACCCACACACTGAATATCCCACACCCGACCAAACCTCGCCTTACTGCAAATGATATCCTTAACCCAGTTGTCTCTGAAATTAATCAGGATGCAATCACCCTCCAGGTCTTTTTTACTTGGCCCAACCCAAGGAACCCTCCGTACACTTAAGATTTTCGTAGCAGTGTCCTCAGTTAAAGGCCTATTGGTGTTTAGCCAGAATTTTGTTTTGTTTAAGAGGTTCTCGCTTTTCTCATATTTATTCTCTGGGATTAATGGAACACCTGTCAGGATTGCCATATATGGGGCAGACTCCGGGGGTATGTTTACATAAATCTGTTTACCTTGTAAGGGGGTTTTACTAGGGACCAGAGGTTTACTAGCTGGGGTTTCTTTCCCTTCAGTGTTAGGCAAGGTCGGGGCAGCTGTGTTAACCGGTGTAGTTGATGTAAATAATTAATTTACTCTCTTAATTTCTATGCAGATAAGTACTTAATCAATAATAACTCAATCGAAATGAAGGAAAACAGAGTCCGTGGTGTAAGAGTTTCTAAGGGTTTTATTCCTCATAAAGGAATCAGGATATCATGTTCTGACCACCACACAGGATGTCAGAAGGGATAGATGAGCGCGCTGTCGTTTATTGACAATACATAGCTTATATACTTGATTTACATCATAATGTTCAATGTAAGAGGCGTAACAGCTGAGAGAAGACAAGATAACAGTATACACGTGGTGCTAGTACATCATCAAGAGGCGTAAACTAGGCGTGAACTAGGGTGTGTGCTAGAAACGTCACTGATAGGTGACGCAAGTGGGTGGCACCAAGGGGCGGTGCTAACAGAATGTTGCAATGTCAGCAGAAATCGGAAGCTTGGATGCGCGCGCAGCTGCATGACGTGTGATAGACGGGGTGCAGGGGACTTGACATTTACACTGGCGGAAAGAGACAGAAGTCTGGCATGTCAGATCAACTTGTGCTTCTATCATATCTGATATCTGATGTTTAGGAACTAAGCTATCTGGGCAGAAAGGTCTCTAGAGCAGAAGCTATTCTATACTTGCTGTGAGTGCGTGTATAAGCGCCTGAGTGTCTGTATGAGAAGCGTGGGGGCATGGGGCCTTCCATGGAAGCATGGCAACAGAGGCTATGAATTACTTGCATAAAGACAGGTCGGCCCTTTAGCCCTGTAGCTGAGGAAGGATGTTTACTGAAGCTAGCAGGCTGGAATGTATCTTCGGGGAGAAAAACAGATAACTCGAAGATTATAGTCAATCTTGGCAGGCAGCAGGCTGAGCTGAGCACGGAGGGCCGCGCTAGAAGTAAGTCAGAGTTCACGGGTACGGGGGCTGCTTGGGCAGAGGCCCTCGCAGTCAGAAGCCAGAAAAGAGGCTCGGTGGCAGAGATTCAGGGCCTACTTTCAGCCAGGCTGAAAAACGTAGGAGTACACTTCAAAAAGACGTTGGCATAGCATACTTAGGAACGTACCATCAAACCCATTCATGGTGGGTCTGAAAGAGGACAAGTTAACGTTGGACGCAAATGTATTTGCGTCTTCATAGCTGGTACAGGAGGGAAGTTACATGCACTTTTAACTCGTACATGGAGTCGGTGGGGTACTCGCTAGGGAACACAACATGACCATAAAATTTATATTACCTCATTCCCTCCTTGTTCCCTACGGACCCTTCATGATATATCGATCCTCATAAATCGATCAGTTTGTTCTTGTAACATTATATGTTCGTCTTTCTTTCTTTGACTGTTTGAGAGGCAACTGGAATGCTCAATGCAGGATGTGGCACACAGTCCACATATCGCTGGCCCACACTGCAGGCACAGGCAACAACTGAATACTATAACAAGGCCAATGCCTAGGAAGGATAAGATCTTCCATCCCCAAGCTGTTAACGTAGTCCAGAACCAACCGGACCAAGTCCAGGTGCCTGGATTCTGATGTATCTGATTTGCAATTTTATGTAAACGGGTGATAGCTTGATAGACAGATGGTGCGTTTTGTGGAATGAAAACACAGCAACTTGACCCGATGACCTTACAGGCTCCACCTCTATCTGCCAAGATGACGTCAATCACAAGGCGATTTTGAAGGACAACAGTCCGTATAGCAGACTGCTCCTCTGTTAAGTTACCTAGAGCGGAGGCAGTTTCGTTCACTACTGCTTCGAGTGTTCTCGTTAATCTGCGTATTAATTTACTGTTTTGGACAGGCCCTAGGAAGAAAAAGAATCCTTTATTGAAATCAGTGTACTGTTCCCATGCCGTTTCTGTGTAGTCGACAAGGGGAATATCTCTTTTGGGTCTATTCGGGGCTAGATTCGTATTTCTATGGTAATCAGGGGGAGCTAGAAAAACAGGTGGCAGGAGGAAGGCAATGTAACAGGTACCATCCCAATCTGGAGGCAAACGTATGTATGCGGTATGACCACAAACAAAGTAGGAATGACTGATAGCTTTAAAGGACGATTTACCATGGTCACTGAACTCGACCACAGTAGTGCATTTACTATGACCTACGTGTACTGAACCTTTCTTGCTAACACATAATTCACCTGTGACTGGTAGTACTAACATATGGGGCAGAACTGGAGCAGTTTCAGATTCAACAGTGAGGATCATAAGGCTAATTGTGTAATTACCTAATCCATATACTTCATTTTCTAGATCAGTTCCTATTCGAGTGGGAAGTCCCTCTTTATCAGGATAACAGACGTTGAGCAGGACTAAGTTCAAGTTTCCCCAAACCCAGCCCCCATCGAAAACAGCAATATCAGGATCTAAAGAATTAATTATTTTAAACCATGCTCCACAGGAGCCATTGTGAGTGAATGGGTACGGAAAGAGAGGCAGAGCTCCCTTGTAATTCTGGTAGGGAGGGAGTCGGCCACATATCCAACAGTCTGTAGCATTATTTGTCTGATGGGAATGGTGTAACATACTAATGAATGTATTGTTGCGCAGCGCAAGTCTGTAAGAGAGTTCATGTGCGGGAAGTTCACTAAAAGTGTGTTCAGCAGAGACATTGTAAGCAGATTGTTCACGCCTGAAAATAGGCCAGTACATAGGAAGCAGAATGCTGGCAATAATAATTAGAATACTCAGAATAAACATGATTATTAGTGTCACTATGCAGTGACTACGAAGTGATTTGCAATATGTTCTTCTCTTTTCCTCTCTCTCTCTAACTCGATCTAGGGGATACATGTCAGAAACTATTTAACCGATTCACCTAGGGGAGGACTTAAACAATTAAACTGTCTGACTTGCTAGATCGAAGCTTCATACGGTAAAGTTCTTGAGGAGTCTTTTCTCTTTTAGGCACAGTAACGTCTTGTGCTTCAACACAGTCTTTGGTGGGGGTGGACGAGTCAGAGTCCTGTTTCAGTCCGTTTTTTAGTTCATTGCATAGTTTGATGTGACTCGTGTGGACCCACCCCTTTCTCCCCTCGATTTTCACGGCGGTCCTGGTGGTAAGCAGAACGGTCTTTGGAGACTTCCAGCGGGGCTCCAGCGGACTTTTCCGGTCGAAATTCCGGACGAGTACCAGGTCCCCTGGACGGACCTCATGCGCCTTTACATCGGTGTTGTCAGGGAAGGCTGCGGCAACCTGTGAACGACATGATTGGAGTGCAGACATCAAGGAGGCAAGGTAATCTGTCAACATGTTACAATCAATATCAGTGATCTTTTTCGGAACGGGCGTCCCCCACATATTCGGCGGTCTGCCAAAGACCACTTCGTACGGGGATAGCCCTGATCTCGAGTGGGCGACCATTCTCATGTAGAATAGTGCCACGGGCAGGGCGACTATCCAGTCGACCCCTTTTTCCTGACAGATCTTGGCAAGACGGATTTTTAGTGTCTGATTATGCCTTTCTACAAGGCCAGCTGCTTCGGGATGTCGGACACAGTGGAACCTCCACTGATATCCTAGCAAGAGGGAAACTTGTCTCATCAGCTCGGACGAGAACGGCTGTCCGTTATCTGAATACACGACACGGGGCAAACCGTACCGTGGGAAGAATTCACGAACCAACTGTCTGGCAGTGGTCGGAGCAGTGTAGTCTGGGACTGGGTATGCTTCGGTCCAGCGGGACAGAGCACAAACAATTACAAGGACATACTTAAATCCTCTACAGCTATTCATCTGGATATAATCCATCTGGAGGACTTCAAAAGGGTGATCGGGAGGATGAAATCCACCTTGCTCAACAGGGACACTTTTACCTGGATTGAACTGACAACAGATCATGCAAGTACGCACTTTCTGTTTTGCTGCTGCTCGTAAGTGTTTGTTGTACCAGAGATTCTGTAAACTGTCTAACATGGCTTTCTCTCCAAGATGGGCAGGACTATGTGCTGTATTTATCATGACTTGAACCATTGAGTCGGGGAGAAACCATATAGATTTTCCCTTCGTCACCCAACCTTGATCTGTCTGAATCCCTCCTAGTTCAGTCCATTTCTTTATCTCCTCTGGAGTAGCATGTGTCTGGATATCAATTACATCTAGGGCGGGATCTCTAACTGCCATACACTGGGTCTGGACTATTGTCTTTGTCACATCAGTAGTCTGGGTGTGAGTCAGTGCTGTATGTTTTGCTGTCTGGTCTGCCAGGTCGTTACCCTGGGAAACAGAATCTGTGACTTTAGTATGTGCCTTACACTTCATGACTGATATGCCCGAGGGCAAATGTATTGCTTCTAACAGTGCTTGAATGAGGGGGCCATGTTGGATCTTGGCCCCATGGGAAGTCAGAAAACCTCGTTCTTGCCAGAGGACTCCGAAGTCGTGTACAACTCCGAAGGCATAGCGGGAATCTGTGTATATGTTAACATTTCTGTTCTTGGCTAGAATACAGGCTCGAGTCAGAGCGATGAGCTCTGCCGCTTGAGCAGACAGTGTGTCAATACGATGTGTTTCTTTAATTTCAGTTTCAGTGGTCACGGCGTACGCGGCCACTAATTCTCCTGTACTTGTTCTCATGCATGAACCATCCACATAAAGTGTCAGGTCTGGATTTGTCAATGGGACATCTGTTAAGTCTCGTCTAGGCTTAGTTACTGCATTAATTATTTCTATACAATCATGCGGAGCTGGATCTGTCATAACTGTAGGTAACAGTGTTGCTGGGTTCAGGATGCTGCAACGTCTGATTTCTATGTGTGGCTGGAATAGTGTTAATTCATAACCTGTCAGTCGTGCTATAGTTAAGTGTTGAGTCTGGGTTCTGTTTAACAAAACCTCTACAGAATGTGGTACTTGAACTGTTAACTGATGACCTAAAACAATTGAATCACTTTGTCTTATTGCTAACGCTGTTGCTGCTACTGACTTTAAGCACGCAGGGAGTGCTTGAGCTACTGAATCCAATGTACTAGAAAAATAAGCACAAGGCTTATGTGAACCTGCTTGGCCTTGAGTGAGGACAGACAACGCTGTGCCATCACGTTCTGTAACAAAAAGTGTAAACGGTTTGCTGTAACATGGTGTCGCTAAAACTGGTGCTTGGCATAAAACTTTCTTTAATTCTTCAAAAGCTTGTGTGTGTTCCTGAGTCCAAGGGAGGACAGTCGAAGTCGCTGCCTCCTGTGTCGTTAACTGGATGAGTGGTTTAGCTAGAAATGCATACTGGGGAATCCATTGTCTGCAGTACGAGGTGAGGCCTATGAAGGCCCGCACTTCCTTTTGTGTCTTGGGTTGCGGCATGTTCACAATTAACTGAATGCGATCGGGAGTGAGCTGTCTCCCCACTTTGGACAGCAAGTGACCCAAGTACACAACTTGCTGAACACAGAATTGTAGCTTCGAAGGAGACACCTTGTGTCCCTTGTCGGCCAGGAAATGTAAAACTGTCAGTGATGCTTTTTCACATTCGGGCTCACTTCGTGCGGTGATCAGCAGATCATCGACGTATTGTAGTAAAGCGGTGTTAACTGGCATTTGAATACAATCTAGTTGTCTTTTCAGTGCTTGACTATAGATGCTGGGGCTTTCTGTGAATCCTTGAGGTGCGCGCGAAAATTTGAAACTGCGTCCATTTAAACAGAATCCGAAGAGATATTGGCTCTCTGGATCAATAGGCACGCTGAAGAAGGCGTTCTTGAGATCAATTACAGTAAAGAACGTTGCTTCTGAATCAATAGCAGTCAAGAGAGATGATATATCGGGGACCACAGGATACTGTGGGATAATGCATTTATTCAATTCTCGAAGATCAATCACCAGCCGATATACTGGCGGTGCATTGGGATCAGTACGTTTAAGAATCGGAATGATGGGTGAGTTACAGATATTGGAGTCGGTCTCGACGACCACTCCTTGGGCAATGAGCTCTTCAATGATTTTCAGTAAAGCCGCTACAGCATCGGGTGGTAACTTGTATTGTCTGATTCTGGGTAATACAACACCTGCCTTGAGGGTAACGCGGTATGGTGTAATGTGCATACATCCTACATCAGTTGGGCCTTTTGCCCACAAGTAATCAGGTACATTTTTCAATCTGACGTCAAACTCACGAAGGACGTAATGACCCTTGAAATCCCGCAGAAAGAGTCTAACCCCCTCCGGGGAGCAGCATATTATAGCTCCTAGAGCCTTCAGTGTTTTAATTCCTAACAGATTTTCCGGACATGATTTTGTTAGCAACAGGTCTGTAACGCGTGATAATGGACCCACAGCCAGGGGAACTGGTTCTGATACTTCATTTACAATAGGTTGTCCTGAAAAACCAAGGGAAACATTTTGTGAGCCTGAGAGGGGTGCCCCTGGAACTTCGTCATGACTTATTGTAGTGCGACTTGCCCCTGTGTCAATTAAAAACTTTCTATCTTTCCCCAATACTTGACTGTGTACATAAGGACCTTCTTGATCTACAGGAATCTCGATAAGAGGCAAGCCACCTTCCCTCTCTAGGCTGTTTCATGTATATCGGGAATATTCGGGGTAAGCAGACTGGGCATACTGGTACATCTGTTGTGAGACTTGCTGAGTTGCAGCAATGGGCTGTGGCTGTGGTACTGCTACGGTCTGTGCTGTCTGTGCAGATGCATGCATGGGCTGTGTATTCTGTGTAGACTGATGCTGGTTATGGTCTTGTCTAGGCGGATGCGGTCTCTCTTTAGTTTTACCTGTCGCTATGTTATGTTTCAGAACTGCACATTCGTGTACGTAGTGACCTGGCTGCTTGCAATAATTGCATGTCCCTTTAACAGGAGCTGCAGCGTGACTTGTCTGGGTCGTACCTTTCCTGTGACTGTCGGATGGGACCGTCTGGGCTACTAACATTTTCATTTTCGTGTCTTTCATGCGCTTCTGTTCCTGATCTTGTTCTTCCCTAATTCTATTCTGGTGATATTGTAACATTTGTAACATCTGGGATGGCGTATTTGCTTGCCATGTACTCTCGACTTTATACACTCTATTTTTAACTAACGGTAGGGAATTCTCGACTAACTTTGATACAAAAAGATGTGGGTACGACTCGCTACTTGGCTGGAGGCCACTATTGATAATAAAACATTTCTCGAATCTTGAATAAAAGTCGCTAGTATCTTCATCATGTTTCTGTTTACAGGACGAGATTGCATCCCAATCCTCCTTTCTAGTTGTCAATAATCTGGGCAGGACCTGTACTATCAAACCTGGTAATGCTTTAGTTTTGTCCCCAAGGCCTAACCCTGGAACCCGTTTTTTCTCTTCGTCTTCTATTTCTGCCCAGGCAATCTTTGTGTCTCCCACCTCCCATTCCTTTTCCTTTAATTTCTCGAATATACCCGTAGGCAATAATACTTTCAACATTTTCATGATATCATCATATGTGTAGTCCCCCATTAATAACATGTCTTTAAGCTCTCTATGGAAACCTGCAGGGTCTTTATCATGGCATGGTACTAATTTCTTCATTTCTAACAGTTCTAATTTAGTCAGAGGCGTGTGCACATACACGCGTTTCAAAACCTTGTCCTCACCCATAACAGGGTGTACTTCTCGTAAGGGGTTCTGACTTTCAATACCACCCCCGCACTGCATATGGTACATTTTCCTTTCTGGAGGTGGGGCGGGGACATATTCAGGACTTACAAAGGTATCATATCTGCGTCGTTGTTCTAGAATTATTTGAACTAATTTAGTGCTTAGGCCTCTCCATCTATCCATCAGTAGTGCTTCTAGTGTCTCATGTAAGGGACCTGGATCGGAATAATGTTTTCTGTACTTAATGAGAAGGTGCTGAATCATATATACCCCTGCTAATTTCTGTTCGTCGGGGGAGAGGTTCAGAAATGTCTGTGCTACGGTGTCATCATTATATATGTCTGCATTTTCGGCCCATGATACCGCTGATCGGGCTAATTCTTGTTCATCCATAGAATTGAGTACATGGTACCCCACTCGATCTCGAAGCCGTTTATCAGTTTCCTGGAACTGATGCTCAGCAGAATTCGGATTCGTTAAGGCAGAGAAGAAAACTCTCTTGCTTTCTGGACGGATACCCTTCCTAAGATAAGTTTCCTTACCTACATATGCTATAGTGCTTGTAGTCGGTTCTAGTTCTTCAGATTCTTCTTCCTCCTCGGAGGGAGCCTTTTCTTTCTCTTTCTCGTGTACTGCTATCACTGCTTTCTTAATCTTTTTATACATGGCCTCTATGCAATTTTGTCTGTCATGTTTTCCATCAGCTATATTTTGACCCCACTTGTTCAATGCATCTAATTCACTCTGATCTGTTCCGGGCCTGTCTCGTTCTCTTATTAGACAATTTATGAAAAATCGTAGTATCAGTGCTTGCATGTTAACTTTCTGTTTCTCCAGGGCATCCTTAATACTGTCGGGGTCCTTTCCCGTTTGAACGAACTCATATATTCTATCTAGGCGCTCCTTCATTCCTGCATAACATAACAAACTATCAGTAGCAGATCTTAACCGTAAAGACGCTAATATCATTAAGTCGTCCTGTCCAGGTTCTGGATCATATCTACAAACTGACATATTTTCTTTTAGTGCATCAAGACGGGATGAATTAGAAGAACGGGGGGATCTGTGCGTAAGAGGACTCTGCATACCTCTGAGATTTAATCTGTGAGTCGGTGGCGGGGTCTGGAGACCCGCGGTCGCACCTCCTGAAGCGGAAACTTGGGCATTATCTCTGTGTGTAGTCAGTATCTGAATTTGTCTTTTAGTAGGATCTGATTGAAGTGGTTTCGGCAGATCAGTTTTAGGTGAGGGAAGTGGCGGAGCTGGCGGAACGGAACTAGTCTTTTTCGGTGTCGGCTGAGAGTGATCTTGGGGGGCAGTACCACCCCCGGCCCTGTCAGTAGGCAGGGCACGAACAGGCAGATTGGTGTAAGCTGGCGCTACATCTTCGAGATATGAATTTAGGAATATGTCTTTAGTAGTCTTATGCATTACTTTAGTTGGAACTAATGGTGACGGCAAATTTTTCGGTATTTCTGAAATGGCGTCAGGGGTACCATCGGCCAAAAGATACATGTTGTTCACTTTGCCATTTTGGATACGATCTATTTGTTCTACTTTTACTCGAATTCCCTCAGTAACTAATTCGTTTTCTTGGGCCTTTTCTGATTCTTTAAGCCTGTCTTCTCTACGGAGTGCTCTATCAGCACGCTTACGTGATTCCTTACGCCAAAATTCTATGGCGTCTTTCTGAGATTGTCTAGCTTTCTTTTTCCGTAATATTTCTTCTACCTTTATGATGCACTCGGCATCCCATGTTCCGTTAACTGGCCATCGGTATCTTTCCTCTAGGTGCTTGGTATAATCTGTCCATAACTCTAGATACAAGATGGCGTCTATGCCATGCTTATTATACATGAAATTACCTGGAGTGTCCCTAGGGGGGATTGGAATCTCTTCCTCTAACATCCCTTTCCTAGTTCCTATCTGCTTTAATTTGTTAAAAAACGGCATTGTGCCTACTTGATACTGAAATGCTTGATCCTTAATACTTAATTTCGCCTGTAACTATTTAAACAAAAAAACACAATAATGCACAAAAACAATCACATTCATACCACGACATTAATCACATGAAACATTTAAAGACATAGCTAACTTCCCCCTACTCTGAATGTACCGCTCAACGATACAGATACACTGCTGTAACAGTGCAGAAATTCGGAATACTTTATATACTGCTAAACAGTACAGATACACTGCCTAAAAACAGTGCAGACCGGACTTGCGTACCCAAACCCGTCTAGATACGACCCAGCAATGGTACTCACCGGGAAGCACGGAAAACAGAAGGCCTCGGAAAACTCGACTGGACTCGACTCGGAACTTCGGAAAACTTCGGAAAACTTCGGAAAACTTCGGAAAACTTCGGAAAACTTCGGAAAACTGGTGGGCCTCTTCACACCTCGGACCTTGCTTCCTTCGGCTGGGCTCTGGTCGGGATCCTCCGCACTCCTCACCGCCTCGTCTGGGCACTGATCGCAGTCTTCGTCACCTCCGTGTGTCAGAGGGGGATGCAGGAAATCCTGCCAGTACACGTGTGGTCCGTCTAACTGATGGCAGGGGACACGGATTGCAACGCACCTTCCGGCGCGTGAGGTGGGGGAGGGGTCCCTGTTCGGGCGCCAAAATGATGTAAATAATTAATTTACTCTCTTAATTTCTATGCAGATAAGTACTTAATCAATAATAACTCAATCGAAATGAAGGAAAACAGAGTCCGTGGTGTAAGAGTTTCTAAGGGTTTTATTCCTCATAAAGGAATCAGGATATCATGTTCTGACCACCACACAGGATGTCAGAAGGGATAGATGAGCGCGCTGTCGTTTATTGACAATACATAGCTTATATACTTGATTTACATCATAATGTTCAATGTAAGAGGCGTAACAGCTGAGAGAAGACAAGATAACAGTATACACGTGGTGCTAGTACATCATCAAGAGGCGTAAACTAGGCGTGAACTAGGGTGTGTGCTAGAAACGTCACTGATAGGTGACGCAAGTGGGTGGCACCAAGGGGCGGTGCTAACAGAATGTTGCAATGTCAGCAGAAATCGGAAGCTTGGATGCGCGCGCAGCTGCATGACGTGTGATAGACGGGGTGCAGGGGACTTGACATTTACACTGGCGGAAAGAGACAGAAGTCTGGCATGTCAGATCAACTTGTGCTTCTATCATATCTGATATCTGATGTTTAGGAACTAAGCTATCTGGGCAGAAAGGTCTCTAGAGCAGAAGCTATTCTATACTTGCTGTGAGTGCGTGTATAAGCGCCTGAGTGTCTGTATGAGAAGCGTGGGGGCATGGGGCCTTCCATGGAAGCATGGCAACAGAGGCTATGAATTACTTGCATAAAGACAGGTCGGCCCTTTAGCCCTGTAGCTGAGGAAGGATGTTTACTGAAGCTAGCAGGCTGGAATGTATCTTCGGGGAGAAAAACAGATAACTCGAAGATTATAGTCAATCTTGGCAGGCAGCAGGCTGAGCTGAGCACGGAGGGCCGCGCTAGAAGTAAGTCAGAGTTCACGGGTACGGGGGCTGCTTGGGCAGAGGCCCTCGCAGTCAGAAGCCAGAAAAGAGGCTCGGTGGCAGAGATTCAGGGCCTACTTTCAGCCAGGCTGAAAAACGTAGGAGTACACTTCAAAAAGACGTTGGCATAGCATACTTAGGAACGGACCATCAAACCCATTCATGGTGGGTCTGAAAGAGGACAAGTTAACGTTGGACGCAAATGTATTTGCGTCTTCATAGCTGGTACAGGAGGGAAGTTACATGCACTTTTAACTCGTACATGGAGTCGGTGGGGTACTCGCTAGGGAACACAACATGACCATAAAATTTATATTACCTCATAGTCTCCGCCAAAGAGTTGCTAGACTTAGGGCCTGCTGTAGTCACCTGCTTAATTTTAATTAGAGGAGCTGGTGCTATACAAGGGGTGATACCGTTAGGATCTGTAGATTTTGCCGGTTTAGGTTGCTGTGAATGTATCTGGTTGTTTTGGGGGCCCTTTTTCCCTGAACTGCTGTTATTACTATTAGTATTAGTGTGACCACCAGTAATAACGGATTGTTTGTTATTACCTACCAGACTCTCCAGTAAGGCGGTGTTCTTGGATGTTAAAAACTCCAATTGATCTAATTTTAGATTTATGATTTGGGTTTTTTCCATCAGGGGGTTCAGCAGACTTTTTGTAAGCTTCTCGAGACTGGCCATGAGATCCTTATCTTCCTTATGGGATTGTTTTTTCCCCAAATTTGAGAAGCTTTTTTCCATGTTCGAAAGCTGGGATCCTATCTGAGATAATCTATCTTCAAAGGGATTTAAAAGTTTTTTAAGTGTTTCCCATACCACGGTCAGAAATTCAACATCTTTCCCATTTATAACGCAGAGTGGTACCCCACTAGTTTCATTCTCTATGACGAGGTTATTATTATCGTGAGTTATCGTCAGCGAGTCTACATCAACTTCTGGTGGTAAATCAGAGGGCTGCGTATTAATCATTGGGGGCGGAGATGGTGGCTTAGTAGATAACTGAGCCTTCGCAATCTTGGCTTTTTTCCTAGCGTATGCTGTTTGGTTATTACGCTTCCTTTTCGTATGTGGCCCTTGCTGTTTAATGTCAGAGATTCCTCCAATCTGCTCTATAGATGTTGATTTTAGCGCCATTTCAGGGGAGCCTCCGTTACACTCCTTCATTTCCCCTATTGACCCAACCATAGTCGTTTTAAAAAAGTTAGAGGATACTGATGGTGAATCCTCCTTCGGTGTGGATATAGTGGGTGCTGATGGCTGGTGAATATCTGCCATTGTTTCAATCAGGGTAAGAGGTGGGCCAATTAAACGGTCAGGGGTTTTAGCAAGAGCTATGGACCCTAGTGAGGATTTTTTAGCCGCAGCTAACTCCTGTAAGAGTCTCCTTGCAGCATCCAGTTCAATGGAAACTCGACGTTGCAGTTTAGCAATCTCTGTATCTATGGCTGAGTGAGTCCTGGTAATAAAATCATCTAAGGTGCCATTTTTCAGTTTGGATTTAGCAGCCCTCTCTTTGTACTCACGTGATGACATCGTGAATAGTCACGAGAGAGTCCGAGGGTTAGGATCAAGAGGGATGGCCCAGTCCAGTCCTCTCAGTCCTCGAACGGCCTCAAACGGCCCGCTCTTTGCCCGGTCTTCGCCCCGGTCGCTCCCGCTCGCTACCGCGCTGCGGTAACTCCTACCTGTGATATACAGCTAGGGAAGGGCAGTGGGCGTGGCCGGCAGGGAGAGCGGCCACAGGTGTGACACGCAGGGACTCCTGGGCAATGGAGTCCCTGCTAGGCTGCTCGCAGCCCTGCCGGGGTGCAGATGGTCCAGGAAGTTACCAGCTCCCCACACAAGCCTCTCGGTAGCTGGAGGCGCAGCGGGACCCGCGCAGCGGGTCCTGCAAGGTGTAGAATTTTCCGCGATGAAATCCAGCGACGAAGTCCAGAAGGGTAGAGCCTCCACACAGTGCTCTGGTCATTCAAAAAGGCAAGGTTTCCCACAGGCAAATGGGACTTGTGCTCTTTTATTCAGCCAGGGGGCGTGGCCGGCAGGGAGAGCGGCCACAGGTGTGACACGCAGGGACTCCTGGGCAATGGAGTCCCTGCTAGGCTGCTCGCAGCCCTGCCGGGGTGCAGATGGTCCAGGAAGTTACCAGCTCCCCACACGAGCCTCTCGGTAGCTGGAGGCGCAGCGGGACCCGCGCAGCGGGTCCTGCAAGGTGTAGAATTTTCCGCGATGAAATCCAGCGACGAAGTCCAGAAGGGTAGAGCCTCCACACGGTGCTCTGGTCGTTCAAAAAGGCAAGGTTTCCCACAGGCAAATGGGACTTGTGCTCTTTTATTCAGCCAGGGGGCGTGGCCGGCAGGGAGAGCGGCCACAGGTGTGACACGCAGGGACTCCTGGGCAATGGAGTCCCTGCTAGGCTGCTCGCAGCCCTGCCGGGGTGCAGATGGTCCAGGAAGTTACCAGCTCCCCACACGAGCCTCTCGGTAGCTGGAGGCGCAGCGGGACCCGCGCAGCGGGTCCTGCAAGGTGTAGAATTTTCCGCAATGAAATCCAGCGACAAAGTCCAGAAGGGTAGAGCCTCCACACGGTGCTCTGGTCGTTCAAAAAGGCAAGGTTTGTGATATCATGTATGATACATGCTGGACGGTTGGAAACACTAGGGGTGTACTCGGGTTGGATCAAGAGTCTATAAGGGGACAGTTTAACAGTGTAAAACCTATGGAGTTGGCTTACCAATTGGAGTGAGCTCTTCTTAATTTTGGTCAAGTAACTGTAATTCCATCCTGAGGAGACTCCAGTTTAAAATCAGATTTATTCTAAAATAATGGAATTGAAGCCATATTAATATTTCACATATTGTGTGACTATTGATTTCACGAGTATTACCTCAAATTCGAATGCCTACCGTTTATTTTGTGAAGAGACATTCCAATTTCATTAGGTTTTGTACGGTAAGGGTCAGATAGCCCAATAGTAACAATCTGAAAAGATGATAATAGAAAGAAATACTGAGAGCCTTTATCTATAGCTACAGCTGCATTAGATAGAATGCCTAGGCTATCCTGTGGCATAAAAATACTACTTACCAACGTTTTACTTGCGATCTAAACATATCTTTATTGACAAATAAAAGAACCCCATGTCCTGATCCTACGTTATTTCCGATGTGTTAACATTCTAGTCAGTATATGTAAAAAGGCTCAGTACCCAGCGTCTAATGGTTAGTTTTATTAATGACACGCATGATATATCCTTGAGGAACTAAATCTATCTCCCATTTTTTTACCTAATCCCATGTTTTTGGAGAATTCTCTATTCCAGGAAAGCTACTCGTCAAATTAATATGTGGGGAAAAGGAGCCGCCATGTTGTTATATCGCATCCTACATCAGTATATCAGCTGAAGCCCCTGAAGAGCATGCTGTTAAGGCTCCAATATTTATATAAAAACCACAAAGTTTGGTAACATTAAACCCCATGCTATCTCGAAAATAACCAAAGTGGGACATCATTCCGATTTTGGAGAAAGCTGTACTAACAGCTTTTAACTTATTTGTGAATACAGATCAAGCCGGCTCCATCGCGTGGCGTCTTCTCGTGTGATGTCTAAATCACAGAGAAAACTGCGTCTTTAAATAGTGATTGAAATTGGTAAATTACTAGCACCTGAAACTTGTTTGGACTGTAGGGATAGGAGAGTGCATAAGGCAAGTTTAGTCGAGCGCCATCTTAGGCGTCCCGACTATATCAGTTCCAAACCTGTTCGTTTTACATGAAGTCGAGCTGAGTACGAATTAAAGTAGTCATGTAACACGAAAAAATCGTCTCTTTAATTGCAGTATCCCTTGACCATATTTACCTTGGAAGTTTTGAAAAATGGGGAGAAAAAATGGGGAGAAAAACTTTTGTCGTGTCTATTCTCCTGGGTCATTATACCATGGGTAATATGATCATTTTTTTATATAAACATACCGGATTTTCTTGACAGATGTATACCTATGTTAGATATAAACACGGCAGCTCGTATTTGAGCGCCATGATGGTTTGGGATAGAATTTAAAAACCATGGTTTATAGGCGCCATCTTTTAAGGTCTTGACGGAACTCGCGTTTGTTGATGCCGTCAGCCCGATTTTCTGGAGCTCAACTTTGGGCGCCATCTCATAATGCGTAATCCCTCGGGTTTACACAAGAGATGGGAAGTAAACCGGGCGCCATCTTTTAATGTATAATGCTCGCGGTTACTGGTGCTATCAGCCCAATTTCTTAAACTGGACATAGGCGCCAACTCCTAATGTATTTAGAATTTACAAGCGAGATGAAATGCCATATTAGCTGATATATTTGTAGGTGGTTTATAATAAGGGCGCAAAAGTGCAATATACTGCAATCATCATGTCATATATTAATTGAAGCATTTTCAAGTCCCATATAAAAAATATACAGTAACTCATAATTAAGGGGAAAATTAATGCATCCTTGACTTTCACTAGTGCAATCCCCGTGCAGTTCCTGTGACCAGGAGCTTCTTTCTCCCCTTCTGCTGCTCTGATCGGTGCCTGACCTTTTATACACACAAGAGGCATGTGAACTCGCAAAGAAGCCCCCCGTTTGCCCCCCCCACACACACTAGCGGTGTGCACCGTCTTCCTGCCCTTTACCCACTATGATGGACAGCTCACTCGAGGGACCCCGGCACCCTTCATTGGGATGGCAAAGTTAACCAACCCCAAAAAATCGTGTGCTTTGTCGAGGCTGGGCAGGTGTGCTTTCTCCCCATATCCACAGTCGAAAATTAGCTATGATGCTTGATGGAGGCCTTTGCATCCTTGACTTTCACGAGTGCAATCCCCGTGCAGTGCCCATAAAGGACTGAGAGAAGGCACAGACAGAAGGCACAGACAGAAGCCTGGCGCCAAAAGCCTACAGCGCCAAAGACTGACACCGTCCACCAAAATGGAGAACGTCGAGAAGAATACACACAAAGTAATGCTACCTAAAGAAGCACCTGTGGCAGAATGGGAGTAAGAACTCACACCCAAAAAACATCAGGGGTGGAGCACAGATCCAGTGGCAGAAAGGCATAGACAAGAGCCACTCCTTGAGAACTAGGAATATGCACAGGACATGAAGGGACAAACCGGACACCTAGTCCTGCAAGAAGCAAGGAACCGGAGACCGTGCCAGGGAAGACCTGCCCCACCCTAGGGGCACATGTCCACCGATAAACAAGCAAGACGTGCACAGCAAGGTTGTAGGAACATGCATGTTGACAAAACCCCCTACGGAGACGGGGATGTATTACGGACCACTCTTACACAACCAATTGTAACCCTTGCAGAGAAACCAATCCAATGGATCTCACCAGAGGAGACATCCTACAACAGTAGGAAGAGTCAGCTTGCGTCAAAAGTTCCTGGGCAAGGAAGAGTAGCAATATGATTGCCAACAAATACCCCACATAGGGTAAGGCACAACCCTACAAAAGAAGGGTCCCTCTTGAGATAAGCTCGTAGGAAGAGGCTCAAAAGAAACACAGCTTAACCAGCTGTACCAGAATAAATAAACAACACAGCTGAACAGCCACACAACCCAGAACATCTGCAGCCCACAACGGGTAACAGAAAAGAGTGGGATGGCACCGTCACGTAACCAAAAATCCTCTAAAAGGATTAAAACCGAGGAAGACACATATACAGGAGGCACCTGACTGCCGATTCAGCATGGGCATCAAAAAGAGTGACCCCATAAAATCGTAGATCTCTAAGCCGCTCCTGAACATATTCTGAAAAAACGCTATTGTGCGAACCATGCATGGCGGCATATGGTAACCGACCTGGCCATAGCACGACCTACAGAATCTGTGGTGCCATGGAGACCGAATTGAAAAGTGCACCATATCATGGCCATCACTGATTAGGCAGGCCAGATCGGCACGAGAGTTCACCGGCAAGGAGAGGAGGAGCCATTCAACAGCGTCCCAAAGGGCAAATGTAGCCTGAGCAAATACACACAACGTGTTGAGGGACCGGAGTCCCAAGCTGGCGGATGCAAACACATCGCGGCCACATGACTCCAACCACCGAGACTAACGAGTGGGAGGATGCAACGGAACAGGAGTGACAGAGAGAGCTGCCTGAAGCACAAGTCCTCCAGCTCCAGGATGGAGGGATAAACAGTCCCTGGTGGAGAACATCCAGCAAAGTCTCCGAAGATCTAGATACTGAGGTGGCTCAATCCTTAAAATGTCTGCAGCCCTGCAAACAGCCCTGACAAACGTCCCACTAGCCTCCGTGGCCCCCCGAGGTGTAAGAGCAAGTCATCAGTAGGTGATGGACGCAAGCTAAACCGGCCACTTAATAGAGTCTCAGCAATAGGATGAGCAGGCTAAAGCTCCACTGGCACCTGCTCTGGAGAGCAGCAAAATGACTCAGGGGGTGGTGAACCCACTGTGACCACATCCTCAACCAATAAAGCTGGAGACCTCACCAGTCGATCGGCGTCAAGGCAACGTCGAGACGGGGTGGAGACCTCTGAAAAGGCCCCGACTGGTGGAGTGGAGCAAGCGTCGGTGACCTCCGAAAAGGTCTCGACTCATTGAGTGGAGCCGGCGTTCGCGACCTCCAAGAGGCCACGACCCTACGAGTCGAGCCGGTGACCTCCAAAAAGGCCTCGACACTTCAACTCGAGCCGGCGTCGGCAACCTCCAAAAAGGTCCCGACGGTCCGAGTCGAACCGGCGCCAGCAACTTCCGAAAAGGCCTCGACCGCTCGGAGTAGGACCGGCGTCGACTCAACATTCCCCGATGTGGTAACCTGCGGGAAGAGAGTACGCCAAAGCGGTTTCATGCACCACGCCGCAGCAACCTCCAGCTATACCACAGGGAGCCTCGGAAGGATGTGCGACGCCGCTATGGAAGGGCTAGACGTCATAGGATGCCCCTCCGGGCCGTTTCCCGACGTTGTGATGACTCTGGTGTCAGAGTTAGGGCACTCAGTTGGAGCCAAGGTTAAACCCACCGGTGGTGTCCCAACCTGAGTCCCTACCCCCCTATGGGGCCTGGCGGTGAGCCAGGGAGGGGGAGGCAAAACAAGAAAGGACTGCAGGGCCCTGTAGTAATCCTCCTTCTGAGGATGAGTTGCCCCAGCACCTGGAAACAGGGGATATGCTGGGTCTGACTCCTGAGGGCCCGAGTCCGGCAAGGACTGGGAGGCGCGGGCCCCGACATGATGTCGATGTGAAGCCGACGACTTCTGCGACTTCCGTTTGCGCTTACATGAGGTAGGCGAATGACAGCAACGGTCCCGGGACCTGCCCCGAACAAGAACGTCCTTCTGTGAGGACTGGTGCCTTGTGGACGACTCCGCTGGAGAAGGAGACCTGCATCGCGAGGGGTCCATGTGGGACATCCAGGCAGACAGCAGCTTCATGCTGCTTTCCCACAGGGATTTCGCCCACAGCTGGCAGCAAGCGTTGCACTGCACGGAGTCATGGTGCTCTCCCAAGCACCACATACAGTTTTGTGAGGGTCTGTCGCAAGCAGGAAGCAGGACCGGCACGGTTTGAAGCCCGCAAAGGACATGGAACACACTGTTCCTGGACGCGAAAACGCCTGTAATTAACAAACACAGGCCCGAGGTATTACTTTCCGGGATCCGCGCTAGGATGCAAAAAAGAAGAAAACTGACGTCAGCACGCCGGGAGGGGCTTATATGGCTCCATTGACGTCACTTCCGTGGACGACCTCAGGACCGAGCCGATCGGCGCCGCCTCCCGGCGTGCAGAGGTATTGCAGGGAAAAAAGATTTTCCAGATCTGGTCTAATGCCTGGGGATATTCTGAGTTAAGGAATCTGCGGCTAGATGTCTCTATCAGATAAGATATTTTCACCAGCATGAGATGCACAGTGTTACAACTACTATAAGTTGGAGTTTCTGCCAAGAGGGTCCTTGTGGGACACATTCCACCTACAGTGAGGCTCCTATCTACTGCACACGTTCTTGCCCCAGGTTCTGAAGAAGGTCAGTAGAGACAAGACTCAGCTCATTCTGAAAGCCCTGGATTAAGTCATCAGGGTGTGATATTCCTATTGCACAAGTTACTTACCTTCGGTAATGATACATCTGTAAGAAACAGTAGTTAGTGTTAGATTCCTTACCTTAGAATATCCCCAGGCGTCAGACCGGATCCGGAAAGTTTTGCGTAGCAGTACCCCTGCTCTTCGGTAGGCGTTGTCTGCGGCTTCGCGTCCGTCGTCGGCATCGTTGACGCCGGGATGATGTCGTCTGAGTACTTAGACGCCGCCGTTGCGCGCTGACGTCAGTTCTTATACACAGCTTTTCGGCGCCAGAAACGCAGAGCCATGATAAAAACCGACACTGGTGCCATGAAACTAGGGTCCTCAAAGGGAAGGACCTTAACCCTAGATATCGGTTCGAAGAACGGGGAGGATGGGTGGGGCGGTAAGGAATCTAACACTAACTACTGTTTCTTACAGATATATCGTTACCGAAGGTAAGTAACTTGTGCATCTGAAAGAAACAGGTTAGTATTAGATTCCTTACCTTAGGATAAATAACCCAGCAATACCAACTCCGGTGGTGGGTCTGCGAACCAATGATCACACCAGAAAGTCCTGGAGAACAGAATGGCCGAAAAAGCAATCTCTCCAGACTTGGCTGTCCAGGCAGTAGTGTCTAGCGAACGTGTGCTGTGAGGCCCACGTAACTGCCTGACAGATGTCCTGCAAGGGGACTCCCCGACCCAGGTCAGTAGTCGCCACCGTGGCCCGAGTGGAATGGGCACGTAGCCCCACAGGAGGTTCCTTTTTAGCCAGTGAATAACAATCATTTATGCACATGCCCATGTAACCAACAAAGAGCTGGTCGTCCACCCGGAACTGGCGTGAGCGGTCCAGATAGAATGAGAGCGCATGTTTTGGGTCCAGACGGTGGAGCCTCTCTTCCTCTTTCGAGGGATGCGGAGGCGGAAAGAAGGTGGGTGGGTAAGGTGATGGACTGCCTGATGTGGAAGGCTGTGACTACTTTGGGCAGGAAAGAGGGACGCGTTCTTAAGACAACTTTGTATGGATGGACAGAGAGGAAAGGAGGTTTGAAGATAGAGCCTGGAGCTCACTCACTCTGCTGGCAGAGGTA
Organism: Lissotriton vulgaris; assembly: GCF_964263255.1. Taxonomy (NCBI): domain Eukaryota; kingdom Metazoa; phylum Chordata; class Amphibia; order Caudata; family Salamandridae; genus Lissotriton; species Lissotriton vulgaris. The sequence continues at coordinate 811,026,761 of NC_141695.1, read as the reverse complement.
ATGGCAACCAGGAATGCAGTCTTAAGAGTTAGAAGACGAAGAGGGCAATTGTGAAGTGGCTCGAAAGGAGCGCACATCAAATAAGTCAGAACAAGGTTCAAGTCCCACTGAGGCATCACGAAAGGAACAAGAGGAAACATGTGAGTGATGTCCTTCAAGAATCTATTTACAACAGGGGACTTGAAAAGAGAAGGCTGATAAGGAAGCCTTAAGAAGGCTGTGGCAGAGAGGTGGCCTTTGATAGTGCCCAGAGCAGAGCCGTGCTGGGCAAGAGGAAGAAGAAAGAGGCGAACCTCTGAAAGGGGGGCAGAAAGGGGATCCACAGCCTTTGCCGTGCACCATGCCACAAATTTGTTCCACCTACAGGCGTATACCAATTTTGTGGAGGGCCGCCTGGCCGCCAGAATGACATCACAGACTTCAGGAGGCAAGTAAAATGGCCTCAACTGTCGCCGCTCAATCTCCACGCATGGAGGTGGAGACTGGACAGGTCAGGGTGGAGGACCGTCCCCTGCTGATGCGACGGAAGGTCCTCCTGAAGAGGCAGACGAATCGGGGGATCGAGTGACATGCTGAGTAGCTCGGGATACCAGTATCTCTGTGCCCAGTCCGGAGCCACAAGGATGACTTGGGCCTGGTCGCGCCTGATCTTCTTCAGCACTCTGGGCAGAAATGGTATAGGCGGAAAGGCGTACAACAGACCGCAGCTCCACTCGCGACGAAAAGCGTCTCCGAGCTAGTGCCGCCTTGGAAATTCTAATGCGCTGAACTGATGACATTGGCGTTCTCTTCTGTGGCGAATAGATCTAACCAAGGCTCTTCCCACTGCTGAAAGAGACCTTGCGCCACGTCCAAGTTCAGACGCCATTCGTGATCCATCAGGCACCGACGGTTAAGTTCGTCCGCCCTGGCGTTCCGGGAACCTGCCAGGTGTTGAACCACCAGGGACAAGCCCTGGTGTTCCAGCCATTGCCAGAGGCGCAGAGCCTCCTGACAAAGGGTCCACGACCCCATCCGGCCCTGTTTGTTGTGGTGGTGTTGTCCGTGAACACCTGCACTACACATCCCCGGACAGAGTGAAGGAAGGCTTTCAGTGCAAGCCGGATCGCCCGCAGCTCCAGAAGGTTGATGTGGAGCCGGGACTCTGCCGGAGACCAGAGGTCTCTGATCTCCGCCTCTCCCATGTGGCCCACCAACCCAGGAGGGACACATCCGTCAAAACTACGTGCTCCGGTTGGGGTAGGGAGAGGGATCTGCTGCTGACCCAATCGCAGTCCGTGAGCCACCACTACAACTGTCTCGCAGTGCCCTCCGAGATCAGGACGTGGTCGGACAGATTGCCCTGATGCTGGGCCCACTGAAACTTCAGGTCCCACTGCAGAGCCCGCATCCGCCACCTGGTGTGATGCACCAGAAGGATGCGGGAGGCCATCAGCCCCAGAAGCCGCAGCGTCAACCTGATCGAGACTCGGGATAAAGGCTGAAAGATCGGAATCCGAGCCTGAATATCCCGAACCCACTGTTCGGGAGGATAAAAACGAAACTGCTCCAAATCCAGAACCGCTCCGATGAAGAGGACACAGGTGTGACTTCGGCACATTGATGGAGAACCCCAGCAGGTGCAGGAGGTCGGCCATAGTCTGGAGGTGGCTGACGACTGTCTGGGGCGAGCCCGCCTTTAACAACCAGTTGTCGAGATAGGGGAAGAGTGACACCCCTAATCTGCGCAGATGAGCTGCGACCACCGCCATCACTTTCGAGAACACCCGAGGGGTGCTGGTAAGGCCGAATGGGAGCACGGTAAAATGAAAGTGCTCGTGGCCTACCGTGAACCGCAGGTAACGCCGGTGGGCCGGCAGGACGGGGATGTGAAAATATGCGTCCTGCAAGTCCAATGCTACCATCCAGTCTCCGGGGTCCAGGGCAGCTAATACCTGAGCCAAAGTCAGCATCTTGAACTTCTCCTTCAGGAGGAAGCCATTGACGTTCCACAGGTCCAAGATAGGGCGAAGGCCCCCTTTGCCCTTCTTGGGAACTAGAAAGTAGTGGGAGTAACAACCACACCCTACTTTTGGCCCAGGAACGCGCTCGATGGCCCCCTTGGCCAAGAGGGCCGTAACTTCCTCTTGCAGAAGTTGCAAGTGATCCCCCAACACGCGGTGGTACTGAGGTGGCATTGCTGGAGGGGTTGCCTCGAAGGGGAGGGAGTAGCCCCTTCGGACGATTTGCAGCAGTAGAGGAGGTGGTGGCGAACCCTGCCCCCCACTGGAGTCAAATGGGCCTGAAAGCTCAGACTAGGAAGGCTTTGAGGCGGATGCTGCAGGGATGGATGTGGACTGGCCTCGCCGCTGTCCCCTGGCACCGCCACAGCGGTTACCACATCTGCCGCCGCGCTGGATGTTAGTTTGCGGCCTGTGGCTGGCAGGACGTGAGGGGCGCCCCTTCCTTAGCCACTCAAGGAGCGGAAGGCAGACGTTTGCTGGTGCTGGCCCAACAGGCCCAAGGACTTGGCCGTAGCCCTGGAGTCCTTGAAATGCTCAAGCGCACTGTCTGCCTTGTCGCCAAATTGGCGACTGCCATCAAACGGCATGTCCATGAGTGTGTTCTGGACATCAGCCGAGAAGTTGGCGGACCTCAGCCAGGCGTGGCGGCGAACTGCCACCGTTGTGGAGATCGCCCTGCCTAGCGAGTCTGTGGTATCTAGCCCACATCGAATAGAGTACTGTGCTGCATCTAGCCCTTCCGCAAGGGCTTGAGCGAGTTTTGTCCGGGCCTCCTCCGGGCAGTCTGGCAGCACATTCCAAACTGTGTCCCACAGAGAGTGGGTGTAACGGCCCAAAAGGCAAGCGGTGTTGACCGAACGCAACCCCAAACTAAATGAGGAGAACAGCTTCTTACTGAACTGGTCATGCCTTTTGGATTCCCGATCAGGAGGGGCAGTCGGGAATGCGGTCTGGGAGTTAGAGGCCTGGATAACCAGGTTCTCAGGGTGGGGTGGGTGGACAGGAAGCTATGGTCGCCGGGGCCAGGTTGTGGTGTCTGGCCACGTTCAGATCTACAGGGGGGCATGTAGTGGGATTGAACCAGGTGCCCAACAGAACATCAGTCAGGGCCTCATTAAATGGCAGTAGAGGCTCCGAAGAGCATGCCTGCGGTTTGAGGACCTCGGTGAGGAGGTTAGTCCTCATGGCCGCAACGGGGAGCTCAAGAGCCAAGGCCTTGGCCGCCCTCATCAACACCACGCTGTAAGCAGCCCCCTCCTCCGTAGCCACGGTAGGAGGGGAGACAAATCCAGTGTCGGACGAAGTGTCCAGACCACTGGCCTCCCCTAGCTCAACTGCCCAGCCTGATACGACTGGCACTCCCGTGCCAGAGTGTCCTCAGACTCCTCCCAATCCTCCCCACCCCCCATCTCCTGATAGTCAGGGCCAAAGGATGGGGCCGGATCATAGAAGAATTGCTCTCCTCTCGGCATCGATTGAGGCGTCGAGCGCCGCCGGTCCGCTGCCGGATCCGGACCAAGGGGGGGACCAGGGACGACGTCGTCCGGGGATGGCGTCGAGGGCGACACCCTGGGGGTCGGTGCCGGCAGAGGGGTCGTAAGGTCGACCAGCGGTGCCCCGGGTCCGGACCCGGATCCACTGGGGCCCTGCGGCATCGGGGTCGAACCTCCCGACGGCGCCGGGGCCGGAACCATCGGCCTGCTAGGGCACCCAGATGGGTCCACGGTCCTGGAGGCACCTCATTAGGGCCCGTTGGAGGAGAGCAATTCCTCATGGCCATGAGGAAGGCGCTGATCTCCTCCGGCGTCGCGTTCAGCCCAGGGACCGGAGGGTATGGAGCTGGGCGCGGCACCTGTGGCTTTGGCGGAGCCGCGTGGGCGGTGTCGCCTAAATCCCCGGGCGCATCGCGTGAGCGTCGGGAGGAGTCGGAAGAGCAGAGTTATCTCTTCGACTTCTTGTGCCTCTTACCTGAGGACTTGGAGCCTGCCGGAGCTCGAGGCGCTTACAGAACAGCTCCCGCCTAGCCTTCGACGTCAAGACCCGGCAGTCGGGGCACGACTTGTCATCGTGGTCGGCCCCAAAACAATAGAGGCACCGACGGTGGGGGTCGGTAAACCGACATCAGGCGGTTATGGTCGGCACAGGGTTTGATCCCTTTCGTCACCGAGAGTCGTATCGACTCAAAAAAGGATCCAAAAGAGATTGAAAAAGTTAGTCAAAAATTGACTAAGAAGTACTGCTTTTTCCGGATCTGCGCTTGCTGGCGCGAAAAAAAGAAGAACTGACGTCAGCGCGCGAGGGCGGCATATAAGTTCTCCGACGACGTCATCCCGGCGCCAACGACGACGGACGCGGATCCGCAGAGGACGCCTACCAATGCGCAGGGGTACTGCTACGCAAAACTTTCCGGATCCAGTCTGACGCCTGGGGATATTCTAAGGTAAGAAATCTATCACTAACCTGTTTCTTTCAGATTTCTGAGCCCAGGCATCTGCCCTCGGATCCGGCTGCCTCTTCTGCAGGACCTCCTACCTCAGCACCAGGGACAGGTCCTCTACCTAAATCTCCATAATCTACACCTCCATTAATGGAAATTGAGTGGCACCAAGATGAGCAGTGTCAATGTGCTGCAGTAGTATTAGGTGTTATTCGTAGCTCTAGACACCCATCTACCAAGTCTGTTTATTCCAGTAATGGGGCAATGTTTCTGGCCTGGTGCAGAGATCATCAAGTTGAACCTCTCCAGACAGTGTTAGGTGGTGTTTTGTTGTTTGTTTGAAACTTTGACTCAGCAAAGTCTTGCAGGAAAGGTTACTAGTCAGCCTTTTCAGACTTTCTACGTTTGCCTGAACAACCTACGTTAGTCAGGTGACCAGTTATAAGTTATTTACAAAAGACTCCCCTAAATGTTTCTTCCCCCGCCCCTAGTATGACTCGGTGGGGCCTTAACTGGGTTCTCACGTTTTTGATGTGCACACCTGTGTACAGTGCTCGCCAAGATTATTAAGAATTAATACTGTATTCCTTATTGCAATTACCTCTGTGAGCCATGCCAATGGGCTGGGTGAGCTGTCAGTGCAACCTCCATGGATAAAAGACAAATTGATGTTCCCATCCCAAGCCTCTTTTCTGCCAAAGATGGTGTCACCTTTCTGACAGAGGTCACCAAAGCCAAATACTTGGCAACCCAACATAAAATATACAAACAGTGAGTTAGAATGGGCAAACTGCTAGCTTGAGTGGAAAACCGGGAGCAGGCGGCACGCTGGGTCCCCATGCTACAAATTAAAGACACCCATGTCATCATAGACCCACAAGAGATAGCAGAGGCTGTTGCTGATCACTATGAAAGTCTATATACCTCAGTTGTTGAAACCGCAGCAGAAGATTTGCAGCAACTGCTTTCAGATATCCCCCTGTTGACCTTGTCCCCTGAAGACAGGGACTCGCTAGAGGGGGGTCCCACAGAGGACAAAATCCGCTTAGCAATTAACAACATACAAGCCGGGAAGGCAATGGAGCCCAGTGGACTCTCAATCAAATTCCTCAAAGCTACCGCTTCGCTGATTGCTTCACACATACACAACATGTTCCTTGAAAGTAACGAAAAGGGGGCCCTACCCGAAGACCAGAGGATGGCCTCGATAGTGGTTATATAAAAAAAGGGAAACTAGCCGAAAACTGTAGCTCTTATTGACTGATCTCCTTGATAAAGGTCGAGCCCAAAATGCTCGCTAAGATATTAGCCTCCCGACTCGCCCCCATAATCACTAAGCCAGTACATGCGGATCAATCGGGTTTTATGCCCGGGTGCAACACTGCTTTAAAAACCTGACTGCTGCGTAATGTCCTGGGTAGGAAAAACATAATAGGCTGTACTATTATCGTTAGATGCCAAAATAGAATTCATCAAAATTGAATGGCCCTACCTATTTGAGGTCCTACACCATATGGGTTTCGGCCCCAAATTTCTCAAATGGGTTAAACTTCTCTATACAGGGGGGCGTGGCCAAGCAGCATGGCCGACAGGACGTGAGCTCCACCAGCTCCCGTCCCGAAGACCCAGTTATCCTGCAAAAAGATCCTGTCTGGGCTGTTTTTTCCTAGCTTTACGAGCCGGAAGTCTCCCTGATACTAACGGGACCCCCGCGCTGGAAGGGCGACTGGCGGAACCCTCGCAAACTGCGCCGGAGATCCTGTGGGCGATCTGAGAGCTCCGGAGCGGACTACGGGAGGCCGTGGTCTGGGCCTATACCGGAGCGTTGCGGCGGAGGCGACCCATCCATACGCGCCCTTCGGCTGAACTGGAGTCAGGCCCGGCCTCGGCGGAGCCTGCTCTCGCCAGGGGCTGCGGCCAGCGGGCGTTGGTGTGCAGCTGGGTGTTTCCGAGCGGCCTCAGCAATTTGGAGGGCCTTTCTCCTGGGGAAAGATATCACGGTGCCCACCCCTCTCCCGGATGCTGGATTGAAGCGGACCCTTCCGATGTGAGAGCGCCCCTGCGGTGAGTGCACGTCTGCTCCCTGGGGCCCTGGGGGGCTGATGTGAGGACTGAGGCGGACCGTGGTGCTGACCATCGGGGGACGCGCGTGGTTGGAGCGGCGCCCCTCCCCCATTGGGCCGCCATTTTGCCCTAACACCGTGGCGCTTGTCCCCCCACGCCGAGACAACACATCCGCTGGAGGTCCGCTGGCCCGCACTGCACGGTAGCCGGGCGCTCCCTGCGGAGGTGCGCCCCTGGAGTTTTAGGGCTCGTGCTGCTGCCTCTTGGGGGTGAGTGACATCTACATCAACCGAATTGCCTGCGCTCCCTCCGCCTGCTCCAGCGGGTGGGTTATATGCCCCTTCATTGGACACTGGTTGGAGTACGGGGCTCCTGCGTCAGTAGTCACAACTACACTGAGAGGAGAAGACCGCCCCTCCGCCCTTGCTTGACCCTCTGATTAGTCCAGACACCTCCCAGACTGCGGTTGCCTGACGCTACCTGGAGTAAAGTCAATACACCTGTCATTCCTGTCTTCGGCCCATCCTAGTGCTGCCCACCTGGCCAGTGGTGACTGGGGGGAACCCTCTGTGACATATTCAGGAGCTGCGTGACCTGTCTGCCCTGATGGCAACCCGCAAGGATAGGTCCTCAAAGTCCTCCCAGCCTAACACCATTGTACAGTATACTACTCCGCGCCTACCCTCGCAGAGGATTACGCGGCAAACGGGTCCGGAGGACGCGGGCGATGGTCCAACAGAGGCGTCCCGGGCAGAGATCTTGAAGGCCATACAGGGATCCCATTCTGCTTTCGGAGAGGCAGATAGAGACTGTATCAATAAATGTCAATTTGCTTCGCACCGATGTCCGAAAAGTGGCGGACAAGGTCTCGGACGCTGAGGGTAACATCACTCAATTACAAGGGGAGGTGGTCTCCTTGCAGAAGTCGGTCGCACAACTTACGGCCACTACGCGAGCGCTGGAGAGGAGGGCTGAGGACGCAGAAGGTAGGGCCCGTCAGAGCAACATCAGGGTCCTGGGAGTACCGGAGCGCCTGGAGGCGGGAAATGCTGAGCGCTTCCTGGAGAACTGGATCTGCACCCAGCTGTGTCCGAACGGCCTATCCAGCGTCTTCGTCATCGAACAGGCGCTTAGGGCCCTGGTCCCCCCTCCGCGCCCGGGTGAACCCCCTAGAGCCCTAATCGCAAAGATCCTGAACTATAAAGATTGTGATTGTATCCTGAAGGCCGCAAGGGAGGCAGAGTCCCTTACAATAGAGAACAGCCGAGTGTCCGTTTATCCTGATTATACCCAACTGGTGCAGGAGCAGAGGAAGTCCTACGTGGGAGTCAAGCAAAAACTCCGGGAAATGAAAATCCATACATGCTCTTATACCCGGCCAAGCTCAAAGTGCTCTCTCAAGGCCGTGCGCACTTTTTTGAATCCCCGGCGGAGGTGTGGGAGTGGCTGGAGATAAGGGGGACGACCTACCCCCAGGTGAACGCGGCGGACCCCGTGAGTCGTGGGGGACCCGTCCCCAGCGACGACGTTGGGGCAGAGGAAGGCGCCGATCTGGATCGCGGGGTTATACGAGCCCCGAGTTACAGTGGGAGCGGATGGTGCTCTCCGCATGAGATCGTCGTCGATGGGAGCTGCTCCGGAGTCCCCCGGGGCACCCTGGCGAGATTTTGGTCCCAGACACCCTGCAGGAGACTATGCCGGATACGAACTTTACGGCCCCGGTGATCCCAGAAACTGGCCTCTCCGAGCCGCAGCTGGAGTAGGCTCCACCTTGAGGTACTGTTTTCTTAATATTTTGATGTCATCCGATTTGGGGGGCCTTCCGTTGGAATATTGCTGGCCCACTGATATCCCTAACTTGTACTGGGAGTCCCTGGATGGCTCGGTGGAACGGAGGACTTGCATACCATTGGACAGAGGTACGAACTGTGGGGTCCGCATTTCCCGAACGAATGACTGTCCAGACTAGAGACTGCTACCAGCAAACATGCCCAGTGACTGTCCTGGAAAGCTGGGTCCCTCGGGGAGCTGGGGGGGGAGGGTGGGTGGGACTGGTTTGGTTGTGTGTGAGTGTGTGTTGAGTGGGTCGAATGGGGTGGCTGTGTACGTCCTGGCACTGGCAGGGGAAGGGCGGGGTAGCTTGTTTGGTTGTTGCTGTCCTTTCGCTCGTGGGTGGGGGTGGGGGAAGTGGTTCTGGAGGGGTTCTTTGTTTGGGGGTTTTTGGAGGGTGGGGTGGGGTGAGTGCGGAAAATGTTATTGGCATTACATGTATAGTGATTCAGGCGTCTATGTGGTTGGCTGGGGGGGCTGATCCTTACGGTCGAAATGGTATTTGGTCCCGGAGGTGGCAGGTCGCAATGTATGTTTACTATGGCCCGGTTGGGCGCAATCATCGACCATGGGTTTTAAATTCTTAACTTGGAACGTGTGCGGTTTGGGTACTTGCACCAAGAGACACAGGGTTCTTTCCTTCCTTAAGCGCCATGGGATTTCTGTCGCATGCCTCCAGGAGACCCATTTGGACGAGGAGGGAGCTCAGCGGCTATCCAAGAAATGGAGAGGCCAGATGTTCCATTCCTCCTTCTCCACGTATGCCAGGGGGGTCCTTATCTGGGTGGCGCCTGGGATTCCCTGTGCTCTCCAATATGTTGAAGCAGACTTTGAAGCCGGTATCTGCTGGTGCGGATTAGGCTAGATGACAGGGAATTCTTGCTCATGAACTCCTATGCACCGAATATCGATGACCCAAACTTTTTCTCCCACCTTCAGGATCTCGTTGCTTCGGACCTAGATGATCCTTTCCTCTGGTTTGGGGATTTCAATTGCGTATTAGACCCTGATATGGATCGACATCCCCTCATTCTGGCACGAAGCCGCGTATGACGGCGCGCCTTCAAGAAGTAATGCATAATCTGGGGGCTGTGGATGTGTGGCAAACCTGCCACCCTACTCAGAAGCTCTATACCTGATATACCCCGACGCACGGAACCCATAGTAGATTGGACCGCGTTCTTGCGGCCAATCTCGCTCCGTCTCTTACCTTGACGGTTACACATCAGGCCCGATATTTGTCGGATCATGCCCAGGTGACATGTGTTCCACAGTGGGCTGATCAGGCGGCCCGTCCCCGCACCTGGCGGATGCCGATGGATATCCTCCAAGACCAGGTGGGAAGAAACCATGTGGCGACTGCCCTGTCAGACTACATAGATTTGAACTGGGGGAGTGGTGATTTACCCTACTCCACCAGATGGGAGGCCCTGAAGGCGGTGGTACGTGGAGCCTGTATGGGCCTCCCATATGGGGTCCGGAAACAGCTACTGTCTGACCTACGGGACACAGAGGAAGTGCTCCGGCGCTCTCAGATTAGACCAGATCCTGATACTTTGAATCAGGAGGCGGAGAAGGCGGCCCAGATATCTGTGCATGACATCCTCACCCGGCTTGATAAATATACTTTGGGACAGTACAGACAGCGTCTTCATCGCGAGGGAGACAAATCTGGCCGGCTACTGGCCTGGATCCTTCGACGGGAATTTGCACCTGAGAGGATAGTTGCCCTACAGGCCCCAAGTGGTAATATGGTGCACTCGGAGTCTGCTATTCTTGAAGTCCTCCGATCCCACCTGCAGACCGTCTATGCAGCTGACCCCCCGATCACGGAGGCTTCCTATCGGCCCTATCTTCAGGACTTGGACCTCCAGACCCTCTCGGGAGAAGCGGACAAGGAAATAGATGTGAACTTGACGCTCCGGGAGATCAGCGCGGCGTTGGCCGCCCTGCCACGTGCTAAGACCTCAGGCAGGGACGGTTTCCCACCTTAATTTTACCACTCGTTCGGGGAAGTCCTGGCCCCCCTCTTGTTGCAGTTTATAATGAGGCCCTGGAGTCTGGCGCTCTTCCGCCTACTATGAACCAGGGAGAGGGCTGCATGATTTTGAAACCGGGTGGGGACGGTTGTGACCCCGCAGCGTTCCGGCCTATCACCCTGATCAATACAGACGCAAAGATCCTCACTAAATTATTGGCCCCTCGCCTAGCCCCGCTTATGACCCACTTGATCCACCCGGACCAGTGTGGGTTTATCCCTGGCCGTAATACGGTGATGAACTTGCGGCGCCTAAATCATATCCTCCATGAGGTGCGTGGGTGAGAGGGTTCTCATCTGCTGGTGTCAATCGACCTCTTCTAAGGCTTTTGACACGGTTAACTGGGGGTATCTACTGGAGATGCTCCAGAGGACGGGGTTTGGGCCGGTGTTCTGTAATTGGATCCGAGTGCTCTATTGGGCACCCCGAGCTAGAGTTCGGCTTGGGTCAGCCCGTTCCGAGGAGGTCTCCCTGGAGAGGGGCACTCGTCAGGCGTGCCCCCTCTTCCCGCTCATGTTTGCTCTAGCAATAGAACCGCTGGCGGATTCTGTTCGCGCCGAGTTGGGGCAGTGGGGCATTAGGGTGGGCGATACCGTAAACGTGGTCTCCCTCTATGCCGACGATGTTTTATTCTATTTGACATCCCCCAGCGAATCGCTTCCCGCATTGATGCGGATTCTGGACCGTTTTGGCGCGGCCTCTGGATTGCGCATCAACCTTGGTAAATCTTTGATTTTCCCACTGGCGGGCTGTGCCGCCGACCCGAACGCGAATCCCCCGTGTGTGGGACTAAGATGGGAGCGTGAGGCGTTCCATTATCTCGGTATTCAGGTGGCCTCGACCGACGAGCACCTACTGGCTTACAACGCCGACCGAGTGCTCCGGACTCCTCATCAGTCTGTGTCCTTCTGGAATACGCTTCCTCTCTCTCTTATGGGACGATTGGCGATCGCCAAGATGGTGATGCTCCCCAGGATATTGTATATTTTGCAAAATACCCTGTGTCCGCTTCCTTCTCGAGTGTTTCGCAAGCTCGATTCACTCCTCACATCTGGAGGAGGGAGCACTGGAGGCCCGAGGTTTGACCTCTATTATTACGCGGCACAGCTCCTCCCAGCCGCAAGGTGGTTCGCTGATGAGGATAACTGGGAGCTACAACTCCTGATGGGCAGAGCAACCGAGAAGGCTCTGAGAGAGGCTCTGATGCGGGGAAGGGGAGCAGATGAGGCTTTGCCCTATGTGGTACGACATACAGCGGGAATTTGTCAGCGATTCGTCGAGAAGGTATTGAAACGGGCCCCCTTCCATAGGGATTTGCCGGTGTGGATATTAGCCCCGGTACTCCGGATGGAGGAGAATGTGTCCTACCGGGAATGGCGGAACGGTGGATGTGAGACCTTGGCGGACCTCTATCCAGATGACACCTTTGTGTCCTTCGAACGCGCCATGGAGTCCTTTGAATTGAGCCGAGGACAGTACCTGCATTACAGAGGGCTCCAAGAAGTAGCTAGAACAACGTGGCCTCAGTTCACAGAGGCACCTCCGCTGACTTACACCCTTGACATCCTTTTATCGTGTGGTAGAGGTAGGAGACTGATTTCCCTACTGTACTCAGCCATGCGACGGGATTCGACCCCACTGACCGCGCCATTCTGGGCGGCCTGGGAGACGGATTTAGGGAGGGCTCTGGAGCCGGGACAACGCAGGCGAAATGGGCTCCTGACCGGAAAAGTCTCGTGTAATGCACGGTTCAAATTGATACACTTTAATTTTGTCCACAGCACCTATATGACCTTGGTCTCTCTGAATCGCATTTCTGCAGATAGGAGGCATAGTTGCCCTAGGTGTGGGGCGGAGAGAGCGGGATTCTTCCATCTAGCCTGGGAATGCCCACAGGTCAGAACATTTTGGAGAGAGGTGGTGGACCATATTGGTCGTGCTACAAAACGTAAGATTACTCTGGATCCGCTCCATTGTCTGTTGGCCCTGGTACCCAAGCCTAAAAAGAGGAACCTGTCCTATAAGTTTTTACAGCTGCTACTGGTGTTGGCCAGGAGGCGCGTGGCTATAACTTGGATGGGACAGAGGGCTCCCGAGATATCCCTCTGGCTGAGCGATGCTAGAGAATGGTCCCTGGCTGAGGAGACGCATATGCAGCGCACTCGCCGAGATGGAAAACTTCAGGATGACCTGCTCGCCTGGAGGTTGATGTATAGAGGGGTTGACAGAGGATGATTCTGATGCCACCAGCGCCGAGTTGTTCACCCCTGGGGGGTCTGATTCAGAGGGTGGCGGGGAGGGAGAGAGGTTGGAGGGCCCTGGCCCGGGGTAGTTCCCTGCTAGATGCACACTAATATTCCCTGTTGTATATAGCTGTGAATTGCTTTGATTCCCGAAGGTCTACTTTTAGATGTGATGTCTGCAACTTTTCAGGCCTCACATGGATAGCCTGACTTCTTCACATACTTTATTTCTGATGCCACGCACGGGGGGGGGTTGTTCCTTGTTCTATGTTAAAATGGTGTTTTATTGAAACGTGTAGCTGTCCAGAAGGTTAGAAATGGGATTACACGAAGGACACAGGAAAAAGAATATATATATAGAAATCTACGAATACAAAGATGTATACATATTGTTGATGTATGGCCATGTTTACTTGAGGCATGCTCTGATCCAACGCCGCCCAGCCTCCGGGATGTGGGCCTATATGGCTGTGTTTTACCTTGAACATTGCATGTCGATACTTTTGCCCTTGATCGACCTGACAGGCTATGTGGTCCTGTGCCTTCTATGTTTTTGCAATAAAAATATTTTTCAAATAAAATAAAAACTTCTCTATACAGACCTCAAGGGACAAGTCAGAGAGAACAACTACACCTCACGGACATTCCCGCTTAAAAGCGGTACGAGGCAAGGGTGCCCCTATCTCAACTGATCTTTTCTCTGATGCTAGAACCACACGCAACCTGGGAATGGGGCGACCGATTGCTTAGAAGCTTAAAATGGGCAAAAGGTCATGACAATAGAATATCCCTATATGCTGATGATAACCTGTTATTCCTTGAGCCTCTTGCAAAATCCATAAATAGAGTCGTTCAAATGTTTACGAATTTCAGCAAATATTCAGGCTACATGATTAACTGGTGCAAATCTGTAATCTACACACTCCAAGGACCAAATCCAAAACTGCCATCAGAATGTGCAGCCACAATCGCAGAAGAGGGTATTCGATACCTTAGAATATATATTGCCCCAGTCCCAGAGCTTTTCTACACCAATAATCTAGCAAACCCCCTACTCAGATTACTAAATTATGTGTTCCATTGGAGGATGCCACCCCTGTCCCTGCTAGGACACACTGCACAGTTTACAATGCTGGCACTGCCGCGTTTTCTATATATCTTACAAAACAACCCATTCAATGTTCCTGATGCTTACTTCAAAAACATAAACAGCGAAATCAACACACTGCTCTGGGATGGCAAAACACCACGTATAGCCACACATAAACTAACAAGAAGCTAGTACGACAGTGGGATAGCTCTTCCCAACTTAAGACTCTATTGCTGGGCATCCCAACTAGTAGTTATTAACCTAACCACTACGTGTACTGTTCCCAGACGGAACCAGCATATCACCTGGAAAGACTCCAAAGGGGGAAGGAAGGACACAATGGGGCACTATATTCAACATTTTTTTTAAACGCTACACAGGCCCTCCGCCCTCAACTGTTGAAGTGTGGCACCAGGCAAATAAAATACTCGGATGGGCCGGAATAATATCCCAAGCTATCCCACTATGGTCGACACAGCAACTGAGTACACTGAGCACAGAGCCGGGATTTGATAAGTGGGACATCCTCGGAATTTCCACAATTGGTGGCCTGTGGAAAGGTGGGGAAATTCTCAGTTTTTCAGAATTGCAAAAGGAATATGATGTAGCTCAACAGGAAGTATTTCGATATATGCAAATCTGACATGCACTTATTGCGTCCCCGCTAGAAGATAGGCTTCTGTCCGAACCCATGACTAAGAAAGCTATATCAATGACCTTGCAAAAACTCTGTAATAACCTACCTGACCCACACACACAACTCTGGGATCACCGGCAGGAAGCCATTGGGCCGCTCAAATATGACGAGTGGTAAACAGCGTTAATATCCCACCTTGAGGCAGCCATACCACTCAGACTCCATCTTATCCAGCTCAAACTTTTACATAGATCCTACCTAACTGGGGCAAAGCTAACTAAACTAGAGCATAGGGAAAACGCATGTTGGCTCCGACACTGCACAGAGGAAGCAACATTTGATCATGTGCTATGGACCTGCCAAAACATATCACCATGCTGGGGAAAGGTCACAGGTCGTCAAATGCAAAATGCAAAGGGAAAAGAAATCACGCTAACACCTAAACTCGGACTCTTTAATGTGTGGATGCTACCGATCTCACAAGTACAGAACAACAATGGGCTTCACTGCGATTCACATTGGCCAAATGCAATATAGCTATGCGATGGAGGGCTGGGAACCCACAAACAACGAGGGGCTGGGGAAACGACTTGGAAAAATGCATGACTGCCGAGTAAGAGGTCTTCAAAAGTAGAGGATGCCCGGGGGGCGTGGCTACGCAAGCGGAGATGGCGGTCGCAGCTTGTTAGAGCTCCCGCCGGCCCGCCATTAATCCTTCCTGTTATCCTGGTCCCCGACCCCAGAACCCACGGCCACAACGGGGCGGTGATTGCCGAGAGCACCAGGACTCCTCCGGTGTGCCCAGCGGAGGTCCGGCGTCCCGGAACGGGACGGAGCCGCGAGGTGCAGAGTGCGGCCTAGAAGGCGGAGGTGCAGCCGGGACCTCGATTTTGGCGCTCCCCGGCCGGGGAGTAGTGCGTCGCCGGGCCTGGTGACGGCCGTGACGCCCGGAGACCCAAGGGGCTGGGAACGCGGGGGAGTCTCTGTGTTCCCTCTGCCGGGGCCCAGTTCTACGCGAAGGAGGAGCCGAGGCAGCGGACGACCGAGATCGGCTGGAGAGGCCTGGTGGCCCGGGCGCAGCCGGGGCCTCAGTTTTCGCGGCCCAGTGCTGGCCGGAACCTGCAGACGGGACGGAGGTCGGGCGCCCTGATACTCCTGAACGGCGGCGATAGACCATCGACGTGGATGGACTGCGAGGAAGCTGGCAGCAGCCGTGAGTAGTGGCCCCCCCCAGACCGAGGGAGACGCCAGCGCTCTGGCGCAACGTACATTATAACTATCTACCCTTCTGGGGGGGGCTGCTGCTCGGAGGTGACCCTGCTCCTTGGCGGTCACTGGGGCCGGCCACGTCCTGACCGAGTCATTGGGCTGCTTCGGGACGGACCCACCGGGACCTGACCCGGGGCCGGACGTTGTCTTCCCTTGCCCTCCATAGACCTTAGCAAGAGCGGTCGGGGATCCGCGCCTCCTTCCATCTTGAGGGCCCCCCCCCCTTTCTTTTTCTTTTTGGCCCTCCGTAGTCATGACCAGGGGAGGTGGTGGCCCCGCCAAGCAAGTAACTATCGACAAATTCACCGGGCCCAGTGGGGGCGCTGGCTCATCCGGGGGTGCTCCGCCTGGAGGGGGGCCAGACAATGCAGCCCTTATGGCGGCCATCACCCAATCGAGAGACATGCTAGACGCCAAGATCGGGGCAGTAGGCGCGGATGTAACCTTATTACGCCAAGACCTGAGGAACGCAGTGGCGCGCATTACAGAAACCGAATCCAGGGTAACGGTGGTAGAGGAAGATGTAACTACCCTTAAAAAGAGAATGGCGGCGATGGAATCAGCGCAGCGGATCACGGCGCTCCGGGTGGAGGATGCCGAAGGGCGGGCACGCCGCAACAACCTTCGTTTTGTTGGCTTTCCGGAGCGCTGTGAGAAGGGCAACATGGAGCACTTCCTCACACAGTGGCTGGAATCGTGGATGCCCCCAGGGACACTGTCTGCTTGCTTCATTATTGAGAGAGCTCATCGCGCCCTGACGCAGAGGCCACCTGAGGGCGAGCGGCCTAGGGCGGTGATCGCCAGACTACTAAATTACCATGACAGAGATGCTGTGTTGAGGGAAGCTAGAATCAGGGACGCCCTCCTATATGAAAATCATAAGATAATGATTTTCCCTGACTATACCAAACTTGTGCAACAGCAGCGTCATTCCTTCATGGCCGCTAAAGCAAAATTGAGGGGTCTTAAGCTCCAATATTCCCTGTTGTATCCGGCACGCCTGAGGGTGATTTTTCAATCACGGACATTGTTTTTTGATACGCCGGAAGACCTCTTCAAATGGACGGATGAAACGGTGCGGATTAGACCGAACTCGCAACCGGGGCTCAATCCGGGCTCTCCAGAGGGCTCACCACGGGCTCGGCAAGATCAGACGTCGAAGAAGAAGGGTCGGGCCAAGCGGTCCAAATCACGCAGACGTGCGGCCTCGGTCGATGGCACACAGACCAGTGGCAGAACCGAGGACTCCGAACAATCTGGGACAGACCACTGAAGATTCCGAGGCCCTGCCTCTCCCTTTCTACTGTCACTGCTGTGACTTCTGGTTGGACTCATCGAGTCGTCTGGGCCTCACTGACTGCCCGGCACTGCTGCCGCCCTGGGGCAGTACTTCTTCTGTCCCCTAATTGAGAATGGGGCTGTGGGGTGGGGGGTCGGGGACTGCGTGATGGTGGCTACCACTCTCCCTCTAGAGAGAGAGAGACAATGTGGGAGGGGGAGTAAGCTTCCTGTTTCGTTTGGGGATGTTGGGATCCATTGGTATGGGTGGGCCCGGGCCCTACGTTCTGGTCTCGGGACCACCCATGCCGCGACAGGTACTTCAAGGTTCTTTGAGGTATAGGGTTGGGGGTGGCGGGATGTGGGCGGTCGGGGTTAGGGCCGCTGAGTTGGGGATGGGGACTGTTTGGGGTTGCGGGACCGTGGGGTTGGGGACTGTTGTCCTTGGGGTTGACAGGGCTATGCATGTGTGTGTTGCAATGATGTTCCATATGGCGTGTGGTGGGTGGCGCGGGAGTGGAAGGCTCGGGTGGTGGATCTTAATGGACCATGGCTGAACCGATTCATAGACTTCCAGAAGATGCTATAAGAGTGATTACGTGGAATGTCAGGGGGCTTTTAGATAAAATCAAACGTGGGGCTGTGTTACGCTGGGGGAAGAATGAAGCTGCAGATGTCCTTTTACTTCAAGAAACACACATGATGGGCACAAAGGCTCTGGGCCTACAGAGATTTGGATATCAACAGGTTTTCCATGCCGGGTTTTCCAGGGGGTCCAGGGGAGTCGCCATATTGATTCACCGCAGGGTGGCGTATATCCACGAGAAGCAGTGGGTAGATCCTCAGGGTCGTTACCTGTTTATTAAGGGCATGGTGGGTGCAGAATCTGTGGTGTTTGGCAGTGTTTACGCCCCCCCCCCCACTCCAGTGGGCCTTAGCAGAGAGGCTGTTTGCTGTATGGGAGGACATCTCAGGATCCTTAGCAGTGATTGGGGGAGATTGGAATGATGTGATGAATGTAAGCGTGGATCGCCAGAGGCGCCAAGGGGGATCTGAGATCCCGCCCCCCTCCCCTTCGCCCTCCAGATTGCATGCAATGAGTGAGGGATTGGGCTGGGTAGATGTGTGGCGACATATGCACCCCACAGCCCGGGACTTTACCTATGTCTCGGCTGTACACGGCTCCTTCTCGAGGCTTGATTGTGTGTTTGTGCCTAGGGAATGTTTGTGCAGGGTGAAGAGCGCGGGCATCTTACCGAGGGGCCTGTCCGACCATTCCCCCGTCTCGATTGGACTGGAACTCCTCCGGAAAAGACAGCCGTTTCGATGGAGGATGTCCTCGTGGCATCTCCTTCAGCCGACATATGCTAATCACTTACGTGAAACTATTGACCATTTCTGGCGGGAAAATCTAGTGGAGGGCGCTGATGTAGGGATGGTGTGGGAGGCCATGAAGCCTACCATACGAGGAGCAGATATTGCATGGTGCTCGGCGGCCCGTCGGAAGCGTCAAGAGCAGGTTACAGAGGCGGCTGTACGGGTAACGGCTCTGGAGCGAGAAAGCCGTGAGGGGGGTGATGAAATCGGGTTACGTCTGCTTCTACAGGCACAGCAAACCTACGGATCCCTCCTAATGGATGAGGCCAAGCAGGCGTGGCTGGCCACCAGAAGTAGGATATATCAATGGGGGGACAAGTCCTGCTCCATGCTGCATAGATTGTGCCAACAACACTTCCAACCCCTCCTACTGCCTGGTCTCACAAATGGTGGTGGGGAGGTTATGACCGACCCGCATGAATTAGCTACGAGTTTTGCCATGTACTACTCCACCCAGTATGCCCCGCGTGACCGGTTGTCGGATGACGACTTGGCCCGATTCCTTGAGGAGCTGCCGCCCGTGCCGATATCTGATGAGACTAAGACGGCCCTGGATGCTCCCCTCACGGCTGAGGAGTTGGGTGATGCACTGGGGCAACTTAATACTGGCAAGGCCCCCGGCCCAAATGGCTACCCTAGCGAATTTTTCAAGAAATTTCATGTTCAGCTTGGATCTTATTATCGCCGGGCGCTGGAAGCGGCGCGTACCCAAGGGGTGTTGCCCCCGGATTGGCGGCATGCCGAAATAGTGGTCTTCCTGAAGCCGGGCAGACCACCAGACAGTCACGACTCATATAGGCCCATTTCTTTGATTAATGTGGAGGCCAAGATTTTGGCCAAGGCCCTGGCGAACCGCCTAGCTCCTCATATCACCGACCTGGTCCATCCTGATCAGGCAGGTTTTATGCCACACAGGGCAACGCGACATAATATCCGTCGTGCTCAGGCGGCGATTGACGCTGTTGGGACCCTGGGGGACCGGGCAGCGCTGCTGCTGGCCGACATTAACAAGGCCTTTGACTCTGTCAGCTGGTCGTACCTGTTTGCCTTGCTGCGCTGCCTCAACCTGGGCCCGGTCTTCCTATCATACGTCCGGCTCCTCTATACAGACATCACGGCCTCGGTGCGGGTCGCCGGGGCTGTATCCGAAACGTTCCACATCGGCCGCGGGACCAGACAGGGTTGCCCTCTTTCCCCCTATTTGTTCGCACTGGCCATGGAGCCCCTAGCTGCCAGAGTGCGCCAAGATGCGCTGATACGGGGCTTTCAATGGACTGCCACCCTGTCAGACAAAATAGCCCTGTATGCGGATGACGTCCTCTTTTTCCTTACCGACTTGCAGCACTCGGGCCCACGTGTCCTGGAGGTGATGCAACAGTTTGGGGAGGCCTCGGGCCTATATCTGAACCTTCATAAATCCACATTGTGGGTACTAGGGAGCGCCTTGGCGGACCCCTGGGCCTCAGGGCTGCGGGTGGCTACGACCGGGCTGAAATATCTAGGCGTCTTTCTCTCGGCCTCGGCAGACACTGCTTGGGACCATAATCTCATACCAGTCTGGGAGAGGGTACAGTCGGACGTTAAGACTTGGTCTCGGATGCCCCTGTCCATCTTTGGCCGCTCTGCTATTTTTAAGATGGTGGCGCTACCACGCCTCTTGTATCAGTTGCAGAACCACCCATATCCTATCCCACCTCAATGGTTTAGACAGGTCAACTCTCTGCTGGGCCGCTTCCTGTGGGCCGGAGGTGCCGCCAGGGTTGCGCTACGTACGTGCTTTTTGTCCACTTACTGTGGGGGTTTGGCCACGTCGGATCTGCAGTCCTACTATCAAGCCGCGCACCTCCTCATTCTGAACGACTGGTGGTATAGCAATGGTGAAGACCCAGCCTACGCCCTGGAACGTGCCTTGATGGGCGACAACTCGCTCCACACCATCCTCTACTCACCCCGGTTGCGTCGATCATTGCCGAGGGTTACACAACTCGTTTTTGCGGTGTGACGGCAGGCCCTGCGACGCATGGGCTGGTGGGGCAGACTGACCGCGGAGACGCCCTTGTGGCGTAACGGCTTGCTACCAGAACTGTCTAAGCTATCAGGTTTTGATGGCTGGGACGCGATTGGTATTTCGCAATTAGGCCATGTACTGTCCGGCACAACCCTCAAATCCTTTCAGGCCCTTCGCACCGAGTTTGATATGCCCCAATCTCAATTTTTTCGATATTTGCAATTCCGGCATGCGCTGCTGCCCAGTCTCACCAACGTTGACTCCCTCCCTGACTTCAGCCCGATTGAAGCTAAGGTATTCATGGGCGATCTTGGAGATAAAAAAGTTTTACGCATTTACCAGACAATGGTCATCCATTGCTCCTCTACGCTCCTCCCGCTGAAGGCGGCCTGGGAGATGGACGTTGGTCAGCTGGATGAAGATGATTGGCGAGAGGCCTTGGAATCCCCGAGGGGCGCGGCCATTGCCGTCCGATTCCGACTCATCCAATTTAAAATCCTGCACAGAGCCTACTATACTCGCGAGCGCTTGTGGAAGGCGGGACTGATAGAGTCCCCAGACTGTCTGAGATGTGGGGTGGAGAGGGGTACGTTGCTCCACACGATGTGGTCGTGTCCTAGATTGGTTGGCTTCTGGAGAGGTGTGTGGGACTGCCTATCGGAGGTGTTGGGCTGGACCCTCCCTCGTACCCACCGTCTGGGGCTGCTGCATATTCTAGAGGGGGTTGGTGGCAATATGTACAAGAGACACCTGCTCCTCCTGGGGCTGGTGGTGGCCAAGAGAGACCTAGCCCGAGTATGGAAGGATGTGAGACCCCCCCCCCCTGAGTGCGTGGAAGGCTGGCATAGACTTCTGCATGGGTCTGGAACGACCGATCTTTGAAGCCCGAGGGTGCCCCCGTAAGCACTTTAAGATATGGAAGAGATGGGCGGACTACAGGGGCCTGTCGCTGGACCCCCCGGTAGAACCAGAGGAAGATCTTTAACTCCCTGTGGCCGGACGGCCCCGTTCCCCCCACACATACACTTGCCACTTTAAGAATTTTCATCGACACCGTCTATACACACATGCATAGGGTTAGGGTGGGATCCAGGGGAGGGATTTGGGAGTTGGGGGAGAGTGGGTAATTTGATGATAAAGACGGAGATGATCGTTTCTTATAACCTTGTGTTGCAATGATTCTTGACTGAATACTCAATTCTATTTTCTTGATTGTATCGGAATGTCTGATGGTGCCATCCCGATTGTGGGGGTCCATCTTATTACATATGCTCGTCTTTGTCAATAAACTTGTTGTGAAAAAAAAAAAGTAGAGGATGCCCCAAAAAATGGGAAAAAAGTGTGGCAAATGGAACTCATACAGAGGAGAGATCTGTATCTCACCATCCACTGAACTAACAGGAAAAGGCAAGAATGTGAACCGATTGTTGTAAGATAAGGTATTCCAAATAATGCCACAGTATCTGGTGTCATTGCTATGTTGTGATCTGACTCTTATTTTTAAATGGAACGCTAATATGACCTGTACCGTATCACTAACCAAAATGAATTTAAAAAGATTTTTTTTAACGTGTGATTTGCCCCTCATCACACTCTCAGCCTGGCTGGGTACAACAAAATGTAACAAAGGCCTATGGAGCAAAGCTTGGCTTTGGCCTCCAAGAATGTTTTTCGGGCACCTTGCAACTTGATTGTGTAATCTGGATAAATGCATATCCTCTGGTTCTCATACTTGGCAGGGTCAGTGTCCCTGGCCATCCAGAGGATACAGTCTCTGTTTTTGTAATTCAATATGCAGGCTATGGTGGCCCTTGGTGGAGCCCCAGGGCAAAGCGGAGCCACCAGCACATGGTGTGCTCTCTGTGAGAAGTTGGCCTGGTATATGCTGTCCACTAATTAAAGTGGGCACCTTGCACCACTCCAAACGACCCTTATAGATGATTAGGTTAAAGACAACCTTTAATGAAAGCTATCCTAGTGGTAGCTATGAAGAGCAGCCTTCAGGTTCAGTCTCGAAGGAATGTAAAGCAGCTTGTTTTACCATATTGTAACCTCCTGAATGATGAAATGAAAGGAGAACCACACAAGTGTTATTATAAAAATATGTATTTATTAATGAGATTAGAGCACAAGATGCACAATATTAAATCACTAGAACAACAGTAAATAGCACAATACGCAGCGGGCTCAAGGGGTAGACCAAACCGTATACTAAGAAAGTGGTATAACAACCACGACTTGTCTAAACACAGTACCTAGAGCACGTAGAATCACTGGGACCCTATAAACAACCCAGGAAGTAACACAGGGGACATACGGAGGACGTGTGCAGTGTGAGAAAACAGGCGCGAGCTCCATACAACTCTATGGAAAAGTTGCGGTTGAAATTTTGAAGATTAAAGCTACTTAGGAGAGGACTTCAATCAAACCCTTTGGAACATAGAAGTTTCTAAGGCCAGCCCCCTTGAGAGTACCGAGGTACATGTGTTACCTATCCCAGAGGAGCCGGGTGCACAGGGGTCAAGTGGTGTCGAAAACACTTGTTGATATCAATGGCGTGATGCGAAGAAGTGCTGCTGCCGGGAAGATGCAAAGTGTCCGGTGTGATCCAAACCTGGATTGGACCTGAGAAGAACCTGAAAGCTGAGGGGACAGAGTCTGGGTCGCTTGCCAGTGACCAGGGGCACGATAGAGGAACGTCCACCAATGTCGGTTGTTTCAGGTGAGAAGAGGTGAAGCTTGACTCTGCAGCCATGGGGACCAGGAAACGTCAAAGATGACCAAAGACCGGAGGTGAGCTGTCCTACAAAGGATTTCAAGTGATTGGGGGGTCAGTGTGCCGATTGAACACCAACAAGCCTTGTCAACTGCAACCCACACAGTCAGAGGAAATCAGCTTTGGAGAGGACCAGCAAGGTCCTGGGGACTCTCCAAGCAATGGAGATTCAGGGCACGTCTGGAGCAACCAGGAAAGCCCTCTGAAATTCAAAGTCCCCTTCACAGGGACCCACAGGCCAATGGACCAGGGATCCAGAAGGGACCTCGAGAGGAATCACACAATACGAGACCACGGAACACTCGTGGAGTGTAGGCCGGAAATTTTCAGTGGAAACACTGCTTGGGGTCAGGACTGCAAGTTGCCCATGTAGGAGAGTAGGGTCTGCAATCCTATGATCACCCAGATTTTTTGCTTTTGTTTCACTGGTTTACGACTTTCTCTGGCTGTGGGCCTGCTAATCAGACCCACAGCCTGGCTGTTCTCTTTCTAAATTACGATATGTACCCTAGGTGCATTTACCAATTGGTACTGGGCCACCTTATCAGACCCCGTAACGCAGGGCATAGGTGTACCCAGGGCCGCCAGGGGCTGCAGCATGTATTATGCCACCCCTGGCTGGCCTCTTAAATTTGACACAACTGGCTGCACGACAGCTGGGGCGAAGACGTGTAACCACCCTTCGCTTTAGGTATAGTAGCTCTATATCTAACCATACAATGGACACCCGAGTTCCTATCAGTCACTCCTATGGCAGGCCTTAACAATCCTGAAGGCAGAGTGCGTGGGCTCGTGTGAGCTAGGTTCAGGCCCGAGCCGAGCCCGGTTGCAGCTTGCGGAATCAAGACCCAATGGCTGTTCCATGATAACGCGTACCACATCGGTAACTTCGGTGTCGCGTTATCAAGACATGTCGAGTAAGGTGTCATACGAATCGGGATGCTGCCCTCTCACCAACTCTGGCGACGAGGTTAGCATTCCGCCCTTCTAGAGGGACACGACATGTACGTAACTGTGAACCCCGGTTAACGTTAACGAAAGCCTCAGCTCCACAAAATGGATGCTGCCACCACAGACACGAGTCTGACCTCCTGCTGCTGGGAGTCCTTCCAGCGAGGAGCACTTGGACAAAGGGTTTCCTGTCGAGGGCGCTGTTCGCACCGTCCCAGACAGGGTTTGTGTATTCTGGGTAGGTAGGGCTTTGGCGAGAAGGTGACTGCGGAGTGGCACCCCGGTGCTCACTACGCATCTGCCGGTTAGAACCAGTTCCAGGGGCGACAGCCCTGGCCTGGGGAAAGCCCGGCAGGGGAGAGGGGCGTAACTACCCCCCTTCCTGGTCCCACCCTTAGGGCAGGACCTAGTCATGTACCCACCCCTTTCTTTAGGATAAAGGCCGGAGCGGGGACCCTTCAAAATTAGATCATCTTTGAATCAAGAACTACTTTCTACGAAAGGACACTCAAGACTCTTCTCAAGATTTCTCCCTTGTGACTAAGGAGTAGTCACCCTGCATCAGCGGGCACCATCTAAGAACTCTGCGGTTTGCTGCAAGTCCTTCCTCAAGGATCCGACGGCCCAGCTCGACGAGAACCGGCTTCCCTGGCACCTCTGACCTCTACCCACGTCATCAGCTCAGCTGTGATCTGTGGGTGCGACGAGACCTCGAGGGACCGGCCATCATCAGAACCTGCACGCTCTTAAAAACCAGCACGACCATCGAGGTAACTCTCTGGTGAGTGCTCTGGGGTCCGAGAAGCCCCGACCCTGAGCCGCTCTAGCACCGAAGTGCAGTCTCCCAGCATCTCCACGATCTGCGTGGGGCCCTTCTGCTCGCTGCTCAGCACGTTGTCTGGTCACTCGCCGCTGGCTTGTGCCCTTCTGTGACGACATCCGAGAATCATCACTGCTGGTCTGGTTGCTCCAGACTGGCCCTTGCTTCCATCTTTGCGAGAAGCACCCCGGACCCTCCTGGTCCACTCAAGACGCCATCTTAGGCCCACCACGTGGCCCTGAGATCTGCCAAGGCTTGTTGCCCCATCCTGGGCCCAGCGACGCCGACAGCATCATCCTTCGTGGGACAGCTCGCACCTCCACCGTGGTCGCCGACAACGCCTCCTGGTCCGTGAGACTGCAGAGCCTAGCGTCGCCCACTCACCTAGTCGAGGTGACGGCCAACCGGTGCCTTCCTGGTACCCTCTGACTACTGGCTAGTAGTACGAACTTGGTCCCCTCTGCTTTCAGGTTTCATCAATCTCCGATCCAGGCTTGGATCTCTACGAACTATTCAGCACTGGTCGCCGGCCAGCAACTCCTTTCTTCCGGCTCCTGGCTCGTCAGCGAAGACCCCGACGCCTGTAAGACTTGTGCAGCCGCAGCCCTCGTGGCTAGGTAACTCGGCATTTCGGTGCCTGCATAGCCTCCTTACTCTAGGGTCCCGAGTCCCTCGCTTCCGACTTGCCTTATCGGGTCCGCCCGAGACCTTAACCTTTCCGTGTCCTCGGACACTTGTTTTAATTGTGCACTTGAAGTATTTGCTAAAGAGATTTGGTTTGTGCTTAGTACCCTGTCCTCATAAAGAGTACAGGGCTGTTGTGATTCTTAATAAATATCCTGTTTATTTTCATAACACTTGTGTGGTGTCCTTTCACTGGGTATTCAAGGGGTACATGTGTGGTAAACAGCTGGCTTAACACGCCCTCTCGAGTCTTTAGCCTTAGACTGCTCGTATCCACGCTACTAGGATAGCTGGTCTATAGGTTGACTTACAACGAAACACCATAAGGGTCGTTGGAACGATACATAGCGGTCGCTAGAATAGCGAACGTTGCATATCGGGCCAACTTCTCACATTGGTGAGCAGCGGTTGGGATTTGAGCTTGCTGTTGTTTTGCCACACGTATCCTAAGAATATCTTGTTGAAAGATCGCACAAGTACTGTTAGTACATATAACTAAAAGCTTAGAATACTCTGAGTTCTACTGAACCAGCTGTTGTAGCTCCTCAAGGCTTAGCACACCTTGGCTACAACTCTTAGCAAGGGAACAGTAGGTAAACACATAGTGTAGGTAGGTGCATCACTTACACCACACTAGAAACAGTATGTCGGACAAAGGAGGAAACTCTGGGTCTCCCCTTGTGTCAGTCGACCCTCCACAGGTCATCCCTTCAGGATATACTGTGCTGAGCTTCAAGGAGTTGAGACGGCTGTGTCACTCCAGGAAGATTCAGCAGGGGTCTAACCCCACAACGTCCTTTCTGATTGGTCTCTTGGAGACTTATGATGCCAGAAGAGCGGAGAAACTTCGTAGCTCTTCTAATCTAGAAGGAGACATGCCTCCCCTCGAGGGAACCCGGGACGATCCTGACCTCATCCACCTCGCAACCGAGAACGAAGATGTGGAGGAGGATGAGGATGAGGATCTCTCTGGGGATGAGGCAGATAAGGGACAGGTAGAAGTCGTCAGACTAAGCAGGTCCAACTTAAGCAAACATGATAGCGGTACTGGGGGACCCCTGGGGCCACTATCAGGTCAGCTTAACATTGGGAATGGACGAGCCAGATCTCTGTCAAGAGGCTCTGGCAGATCCCTTCAAACCAATGGCTCTCACAACTCGTCTCAGAGAGGGATGACGTCCCCTCAGAGGAGAGTGTACGAAGCTAAGGAAAGGGCAGCTAATCTAAGGATCGAAAGGGAAGAACTTGCCCTGGCCAAAGAGAGGCTTGCCTTTGAAAGAGAGCAACAGTTAAGTGGGGTAGTCCCCACTGGTGGCAGCAATGTACCTAGTAATAGGGAAAAGAGTTTCGATACGAAACACCTTGGTAAGATAGTGCCCCCCTTTAAACAAGGGGACGACATCCACAAATGGATTACTGCTTTGGAGAGGGCCTGCACTGTGCAGGGCGTTCCCCAGAGTCAGTGGGCAGCTATCTTGTGGCTCTCCTTTGAAGGAAAAGGAAGAGACAAGCTCCTCACCACAAGGGTGGAGGATGCTAACAATTACCAAATCTTGAAAAATACGCTCGTTGAAGGGTTCGGCCTAACCACTGAGCAGTACAGGGTGCTGTTCAGGGATACCCAGAAAACGCAGTCTCAAGATTGGTCTGATTTTGTCGATTGTGCCACTAAGGCTTTTGAGGGCTGGTTGCTGGGCAGTAAGGTTACTGATTATCAAGGATTGTATAATTTGATGATGAGAGAACAAATTTTAAACAATTGTCAGAACCAGTTGTTGCATCAGCATCTTGTCGACTCGGATCTGACCTCTCCCCAAGAATTGGGAAAGAAGGCAGACAGATGGGTTCGTACAAGAGTTAAACAGAACCAGGGCCAGAATCAAGGTGGTCAGAAGAAAGCAGACCAGAAGGGTAAAGATTCTAAAGGGGAACAAAGTGACCAGAAGTCTTCGACAGGTCCCCAACAACCCAAAGAGGGTGGGGGTCAGGCTCCCCAAAAGAAGAAAGAAGGCCAATCCAAAAGATGGTGCCAGTACTGTAAAAGTAAATCTCACTGGTTTAGTGAGTGCACCAAGAAAGGAGGAGGGCAGACTCCTGCCACTGCAGCCCCTAAGGCACCTGTGCCCCCTAGTACAGTCAGCAGTGGTAGTGCGCCTCCCAAGGGTTTAGTAGGGTTAACCCTGGGTTCTGAGGGGCGTGACAACTTAGTTGGCACACTCACTCAGGCTGTCCTTGTCAGTACAGGGGACGCGGACGTATCCCCTGACGTAAGCCCCAATACCTTGGGCAAATACCGACAGACGCCTTTCATAAATGGAAAGATGGCTCAGGCCTATAGGGACACTTGTGCCAGCGTCACCATGGTGACGCCTAACTTTGTGGACCCTGGACAGATCATGCCAGGTACAGAATTCCTGGTGACCAATGCAAGCAATGTCACTACCAATCACAGTATGGCAATTGTAGCTTTCTCCTGGGGAGGGGTAACTGGCCAAAAGAAGGTTGTAGTTAGTCCAGACCTCCCAGTGGATTGTTTGTTGGGCAATGATTTGGAGTCGTCACAATGGTCAGAAGTGGAGCACCGGACTCACATGGAAATGTTAGGTTTGCCAGCACATGTGTTCGCTGTGACTAGGTCACAGGTCAGGAAGTGCCCCACTGAACAGGTGCTGGATCCTGGAACAACGGACCAGACACCTCCCAAGAAAAAGAGCAGTAGGGTTAAGGCTGCGCCTTCCCCCTTGCCCCAGGTCGAGGATCAAGTCTCAGAGGAGGCTGACCTACAGGAATTGCGGGAAACTAAGCCTAGGGAATTCGAACTTGATCAAGTTGAATTCTTGGGTTCAGGGGGACCCTCAAGGGAAGACCTGGGGAAGGACCAGTTAGACTGCCCTTCTCTTGAACCCCTCAGACAGCAGGCTGCTGCTGAGGCTGCTGGGAACGCCACAGGTACCCACAAGGTATACTGGGAAGATGGACTCCTGTACACTGAGTCAAGAGACCCCAAGCCTGGCATGACCAGGAGGCTGGTTGTACCCTTGTCTCAGCGTGGTTTCCTACTTACCTTGGCCCACGAGATTCCCTTAGCAGGTCACTTGGGCCAGACGAAAACGTGGGACAGGCTTGTCTCACACTTTCACTGGCCTCACATGAACGAAGATACCAAGGAGTTTTGCCGCTCCTGTGTCACTTGCCAAGCCAGTGGTAAGTCAGGTGGCACGACAAAGGCCCCCCTTATACCAATGGCTGTGGTGGGGGTACCCTTTGAACGGGTGGGGATCGACATCGTCGGTCCCATGGAACCACCTACAGCATCAGGGCACAAGTTTATACTGGTGGTAGTGGATCATGCCACCAGGTATCCTGAAGCTATTCCCCTTAGGACCACTACAGCACCTGTTGTGGCAAGAGCCCTAGTTGGAGTGTTCTCCAGAGTGGGCTTCCCTAAGGAGGTCGTCTCCGACAGAGGTGCAAACTTTATGTCGAGCTACTTAACTGCTATGTGGAAGGAATGTGGTGTTAACTACAAGTTCACTACACCCTATCACCCACAATGCAATGGGCTTGTTGAGAGATTCAACAGGACCCTAAAAGGGATGATTCATGGACTACCGGAAAAGCTTCGGCGTAGATGGGACGTCCTGATCCCCTGCCTCTTGTTCGCCTACAGAGAAGTCCCACAGAAGGGGGTTGGCTACAGCCCTTTTGAACTTTTGTACGGGCATCCTGTAAGGGGACCCCTGTGTTTGGTGAAGGAAGGATGGGAGAGACCTCTCAAAAAGCCTGCAACCAACATAGTGGACTATGTGCTTGGCCTCCGCTCGCGGATGGCTGAATACATGGAAAAGGCATCTGAAAACCTTAAGGCCAGCCAAGAACTCCAAAAAGCTTGGCATGACCAAAAGGCTGTCTTGACTGTTTACCAGCCCGGACAGAAGGTGTGGGTGTTGGAGCCAGTGGCCCCAGCAGCACTCAAGGACAAGTGGTCCGGGCCCTACACCATCCTGGAGAAAAAGGGAGAGGTCACCTACCTGGTCGACCTGGGAACTCCCCGGAGCCCCCACAGGGTGCTTCATGTCAACAGGCTAAAAGCATATGTCGACAGGAAGGACATGAGTTTGCTCATGGCCCTAGATGAGGGACAGGAGGAGGAGAGTGACCCTCTCCCCGACCTGCTCACTCAGAATCCTGACGATGGATCGGTAGATGGTGTTGTCTTTTGTGGCAGCCTCTCCGAACATCAACAGAGCGACTGTAAACAGGTTCTTCAGTCGTTCAGACATATGTTTTCTCTAACACCCAGCCAGACCGATTGGTGCACCCATGAGGTTGACACTGGTGACAGCTTGCCCGTGAAGAGTAAAATCTACCGCAGCCTGATCACGTTAGAGACTGCATCAAGAGTGAAGTGCAGAAAATGTTGGAGCTGGGAGTCATTGAACCCTCGGATAGCCCTTGGGCTAGTCCCGTAGTTCTAGTGCCGAAACCTCACACCCAGGGTGGTAAGAGAGAGATGAGGTTTTGCGTAGACTACAGGGGTCTCAATGCAGTCACTAAGACTGACGCCCACCCAATACCGAGGGCAGACGAGCTTATCGATAGATTGGCCTCGGCCAACTACTTAAGTACGTTTGACCTAACAGCTGGGTATTGGCAAATCAGGTTAGCTGAGGACGCCAAGCCTAAAACCGCATTTTCAACCCCTGGTGGGCATTATCAGTTCGTGGTGATGCCCTTTGGTCTGAAGAATGCACCTGCCACCTTCCAAAGGTTGGTGAATCAAGTCCTTACTGGGCTGGATGACTTCTGTGCGGCGTATCTTGACGATATTGCTGTCTTTAGCTCCACCTGGGAGGATCACCTGGTCCACCTACGGAAAGCGTTAGAGGCCCTGCAAGCAGCGGGCCTCACTATCAAGGCCACCAAGTGCCAGATAGGGCAGACACAGGTTGTATACCTGGGCCACCTTGTAGGTGGAGGCCAGGTTCAGCCACTGGAGAGCAAGATACAGTCAATCAGGGACTGGGCTCCTCCAACCACCCAGACTCCGGTTCGAGCTTTCTTGGGCCTGACTGGATACTACCGGAAGTTTGTCAGGAACTATGGTTCCATCGTGACACCATTAAACGAACTGACAAGCAAGAAAATGCCAAAAAAGGTTCAGTGGACAGCGAGCTGTCAAAAAGCATTCGATGACCTAAAGCAGGCCATGTGCACGGCGCCTATCCTCAAGAGTCCGGACTACTCCAAACCATTCATTGTCCAAACAGATGCTTCTGAGTTGGGTGTGGGAGCTGTTCTTTCTCAACTGAATTTTGATGGTCAAGACCAGCCCATTGCTTTTATAAGCAGAAGGCTGACCCCTAGAGAGAAGAATTGGTCAGCTATTGAGAGGGAGGCCTTTGCTGTGGTTTGGGCCCTGAAGAAGCTGAGGCCATACTTGTTTGGCACTCACTTCAAGATTCAGACCGACCATAAGCCCCTCTTGTGGCTAAATCAGATGAAGGGTGAAAACCCCAAACTGCTTAGGTGGTCCATTTCCCTACAGGGGATGGACTTTACAGTGGAACATAGACCTGGTACTGATCATGGCAATGCCGATGGGCTCTCCAGATATTTCCACTTAGAACAAGAAGACTCACCTGGTCAAGGTTAGCTTATTGTTCCGACGTTTGGGGGGGGGGGTCATGTAGGAGAATAGGGTCTGCAATCCTATGATCACCCAGATTTTTTGCTTTTGTTTCACTGGTTTACGACTTTCTCTGGCTGTGTGCCTGCTAATCAGACCCACAGCCTGGCTGTTCTCTTTCTAAATTACGATATGTACCCTAGGTGCATTTACCAATTGGTACTGGGCCACCTTATCAGACCCCGTAACGCAGGGCATAGGTGTACCCAGGGCCGCCAGGGGCTGCAGCATGTATTATGCCACCCCTGGCTGGCCTCTTAAATTTGACACAACTGGCTGCACGACAGCTGGGGCGAAGACGTGTAACCACCCTTCGCTTTAGGTATAGTAGCTCTATATCTAACCATACAATGGACACCCGAGTTCCTATCAGTCACTCCTATGGCAGGCCTTAACAATCCTGAAGGCAGAGTGCGTGGGCTCGTGTGAGCTAGGTTCAGGCCCGAGCCGAGCCCGGTTGCAGCTTGCGGAATCAAGACCCAATGGCTGTTCCATGATAACGCGTACCACATCGGTAACTTCGGTGTCGCGTTATCAAGACATGTCGAGTAAGGTGTCATACGAATCGGGATGCTGCCCTCTCACCAACTCTGGCGACGAGGTTAGCATTCCGCCCTTCTAGAGGGACACGACATGTACGTAACTGTGAACCCCGGTTAACGTTAACGAAAGCCTCAGCTCCACAAAATGGATGCTGCCACCACAGACACGAGTCTGACCTCCTGCTGCTGGGAGTCCTTCCAGCGAGGAGCACTTGGACAAAGGGTTTCCTGTCGAGGGCGCTGTTCGCACCGTCCCAGACAGGGTTTGTGTATTCTGGGTAGGTAGGGCTTTGGCGAGAAGGTGACTGCGGAGTGGCACCCCGGTGCTCACTACGCATCTGCCGGTTAGAACCAGTTCCAGGGGCGACAGCCCTGGCCTGGGGAAAGCCCGGCAGGGGAGAGGGGCGTAACTACCCCCCTTCCTGGTCCCACCCTTAGGGCAGGACCTAGTCATGTACCCACCCCTTTCTTTAGGATAAAGGCCGGAGCGGGGACCCTTCAAAATTAGATCATCTTTGAATCAAGAACTACTTTCTACGAAAGGACACTCAAGACTCTTCTCAAGATTTCTCCCTTGTGACTAAGGAGTAGTCACCCTGCATCAGCGGGCACCATCTAAGAACTCTGCGGTTTGCTGCAAGTCCTTCCTCAAGGATCCGACGGCCCAGCTCGACGAGAACCGGCTTCCCTGGCACCTCTGACCTCTACCCACGTCATCAGCTCAGCTGTGATCTGTGGGTGCGACAAGACCTCGAGGGACCGGCCATCATCAGAACCTGCACGCTCTTAAAAACCAGCACGACCATCGAGGTAACTCTCTGGTGAGTGCTCTGGGGTCCGAGAAGCCCCGACCCTGAGCCGCTCTAGCACCGAAGTGCAGTCTCCCAGCATCTCCACGATCTGCGTGGGGCCCTTCTGCTCGCTGCTCAGCACGTTGTCTGGTCACTCGCCGCTGGCTTGTGCCCTTCTGTGACGACATCCGAGAATCATCACTGCTGGTCTGGTTGCTCCAGACTGGCCCTTGCTTCCATCTTTGCGAGAAGCACCCCGGACCCTCCTGGTCCACTCAAGACGCCATCTTAGGCCCACCACGTGGCCCTGAGATCTGCCAAGGCTTGTTGCCCCATCCTGGGCCCAGCGACGCCGACAGCATCATCCTTCGTGGGACAGCTCGCACCTCCACCGTGGTCGCCGACAACGCCTCCTGGTCCGTGAGACTGCAGAGCCTAGCGTCGCCCACTCACCTAGTCGAGGTGACGGCCAACCGGTGCCTTCCTGGTACCCTCTGACTACTGGCTAGTAGTACGAACTTGGTCCCCTCTGCTTTCAGGTTTCATCAATCTCCGATCCAGGCTTGGATCTCTACGAACTATTCAGCACTGGTCGCCGGCCAGCAACTCCTTTCTTCCGGCTCCTGGCTCGTCAGCGAAGACCCCGACGCCTGTAAGACTTGTGCAGCCGCAGCCCTCGTGGCTAGGTAACTCGGCATTTCGGTGCCTGCATAGCCTCCTTACTCTAGGGTCCCGAGTCCCTCGCTTCCGACTTGCCTTATCGGGTCCGCCCGAGACCTTAACCTTTCCGTGTCCTCGGACACTTGTTTTAATTGTGCACTTGAAGTATTTGCTAAAGAGATTTGGTTTGTGCTTAGTACCCTGTCCTCATAAAGAGTACAGGGCTGTTGTGATTCTTAATAAATATCCTGTTTATTTTCATAACACTTGTGTGGTGTCCTTTCACTAGGTATTCAAGGGGTACATGTGTGGTAAACAGCTGTCTTAACACGCCCTCTCGAGTCTTTAGCCTTAGACTGCTCGTATCCACGCTACTAGGATAGCTGGTCTATAGGTTGACTTACAACCAAACACCATAAGGGTCGTTGGAACGATACATAGCGGTCGCTAGAATAGCGAACGTTGCATATCGGGCCAACTTCTCACAGCCCAAATCACAGTTTTAGGGGTCCCCGCAAAGCAGATGTTCTACAAATGTACATGGTGCCCAGGTTTGCTGAGAGCACTTGTCGATCTCGTGGACACTTGAAAACCCACCTCCTGTGTTGCAAAAATCTTCGGAGTCCTCAGGAGCTCAGGAGATACAAACCGGTCAGATGCATCTTGGTGCCTGCCTTGCATGAGAGTAACTCCTTTACTCCAAGGGAGATTCTTCAGTTGTCTAGCAAAGTGTAGATCGTAGAAGGATACTCGGTTTCTGTAGCAGAGTTTAGTCCAGGTAAAATCTAAAGTCCTGTTGTCAGGTGTTCCTACTTTATACCCAAGGAAGGGGTAGGACAAACTCTGGGGACCCACCTATGGGAGGGTCAGGACAGAGGGGTTGCTACACCCAAGTCCTTTGTCCAGTTTCGCGCCAGAGCAGGAGCCAATGGCCCCTGCAACCGGTTTGAACTGGGGTATGCCCATGGACACCAAATGTGCCCCCAGGGCTGACTTCAAAACACTCTTAGTGCACCCACCCAGCCCCAATACACTAACGTCTGTCTGGGAGGTGGTTACATCTTCCTGTGACAGGAAACCTATCGTCCAGCCTCCCCTGACGGAGTTTCATCCAGCAGCAGGAAGGCAGACTTGTGTCTGTGGCTGTCAGTGTGAGATGTTGGCCTGGTATATAACGCTCACTAGTTCTAGTGATCACTCTGTACCATGCCAAGCAACCCTTATGATGATCGGTTGTAAGTCAACCTTATAGACCAGTTATCCTAGTGGTAACGTGGACAAAGCAGTCTTAGGCTAAACTCTGAAAGGCATGTGAAGCCAGCTGTATTACCATACACAACCCCCTTGAATACCAGATGAAAGGACACCACACAGATATATATTGAAAATATATATATATTTATTAACTACAAATATCCCCTGAACTCTTTATGAGCACAGAAGCACAAGCGTTAAACAAAACACAGTTTAAAATACACAAAAGTTGCACAATATGGATGAGCCCTAGAGGCCACCTAAACCATATACTAAGAAAGTGGTATAAGAGATACCAATCTAAAAGGAAACAGGCCTAGGGCCTTGGGAATCGCTGCAGCTGTTCGGGACTAGCAGTGACTAAGTCGGGAAAGGCCCGCGGGACTCGGGATGCAGTGTTTAAAGTGCACGCACTCACCAATGCAAAGTCTATGGTGCGTAAAAGTTAGAAAGTTAGTTCGGAACCTTCCGAGTGACCTAGAAAGCTGAAACTTGAGACACAGGCCCTAGAGGGGAGTACCAGTGTGGGAACACTGGCGCTGCTGAGTTACCTCACCCACAGGAAGCGGGTGCGCCGAAGGTGCGCCAAAGGTAAGCCCGTCTACGCCCGTCCCCGCCTGGACCGCGCCCAGCGCCCGACCCCCTGCCCCTCGCGCAGCCCATCCCTCCCGCATTACCTACGCTGCCGCCACCCTCCTAGCCCTTAACCCCGGTCGAGCCCCCAACTGCGTCCAAGCAGCCCCTGGACACACCCATGGACCTTTCTCCTGCTACTCCTGCAAATTCTGCGGCAACGACAACATCTCCGCTACGACCACACCATTGATTCCCGACCCCAACCACCTACAATGCATCCTTCTCAACACCCGCTCGGTCCACAGACACGCCATTGACCTATGGAATCTACTAGACACCATCTCTCCAGACGCCGCCTTCCTAACAGAAACTTGGATGAACGCTTCCTCCGCCCCAGATATCACCATTGCCATCCCTGAAGACTATAAGATCACTCGCAAGGACCATACCAGCCACACAGGAGGAGGAATCGCTATCGTCCATAAGAAATCAATCCGCATCTCAACCAGCTCTGACGCCAACCTCGCCAATTCCAAACACCTTCACTTCCAGATCCACATCGACCCCAAGACCACACTCAGAGGCACCCTCCTCTACAGACCACCAGGACCCCGCGCAAAATTCAGTGAAGACATCACGGACTTCATCACTCCCCACGCGCTCCCCTCCAAAGAATACATCCTTCTGGGAGACCTCAACTTTCACCTTGAAAAGATCAACGAACGCAACACCGCCACCCTCTTAGACAACCTCGCCAACCTCGGACTTAAATAACTAGTCACTTCCCCCACCCACATCGCAGGTCACACATTAGACCCCATCTTCACCTCCAGCAATCATATCTCCTTCAGCCACACTACGGATCTCCTCTGGACTGACCACAGCTGCGTTCACTTCACCTACAACAAACCAAAACCCACCAACCACCTTCAACCAACTCTGCAAAGAAACTGGAACAAAATCACCACGGACCAGATCTCCGCATCTCTCCTTCTAAACACCCCAGCCCACTCTTCTAACGCAAACGAAGCCGCCGCCAACCTCACCCTATGGTTATCCAACACCGCCGACACCTTAGCACCACTGAAAAAACGTCAAAGCAAACCTGGCAGCAAAAAGGCCTCATGGTTCAACGATGATCTTAAGAAGTCCAAGAAACTCTGCCGCTCCCTTGAAAAGGCATGGAAAAAAGACCCAACCACTAGCACCAAGGACGCCTTCAAAAACGCCACCCGCACTCACCACCAACTAATCCGTAAGGCCAAGAAAACAGCATTCAAGGATCGACTTGACAACAACGCCCACAACAGCAAGGAACTTTTCAACATCGTCAAGGAATTTTCCAATCCCTCGGCCAACTCCAACGACATCACCCCCTCTCAAGCCCTCTGCGACTCCCTAGCCTCATTCTTCCACAACAAGATTGCAGACATCCACAACAGCTTTGCCAACCAACCCGGAAACCAACCCACCCTACCATTTGCTGAACATTCTCCCCCCGTGAACACCCTTAACGACTGGAACCCAATCTCCACTGAGGACACAATCCGCCTGATGAATTCCATCCACTCAGGATCCCCCACAGACCCATGTCCTCACCACATCTTCAACAAAAGAGACTCCGTCATAGCACCGCACCTCCGAGACGTCATCAACTGCTCCTTCAACTCCGCCACCTTCCCGGAAGATTGGAAACACGCTGAACTCACCGCCCTTCTGAAAAAACCCACAGCGGACCCCACCGAACTCAAAAATTACCGCCCCATCTCGCTCCTTCCATTCCCGGCCAAAGTCATCGAGAAAGCTGTCAACAACCAGCTCGCCGCCTTCCTCGAAGCCAACAAATCCCTCGACTCCTCACAATCTGGTTTCCGAGCAAAACACAGCACTGAGACCGCCCTCATCGCAGCATCAGACGACATTCGAACTCTACTGGACAATGGAGACACAGTCGCCCTCATCCTCCTCGACCTCTCTGCAGCATTCGACACAGTCTGCCACAGCACCCTTTTACAACGCCTCAATCACATCGGAATCCAAGGAAAAGCACTGGAATGGATCACCTCGTTCCTCACCGGAAGAACCCAGAGAGTCCGCCTCCCACCATTCAAGTCCGAGGCCACTGAAGTCATCTGTGGCGTACCACAGGGATCCTCACTCAGCCCCACCCTCTTCAACGTATACATGAGCCCCCTCACGGCCATCGCCCGCCAACACAACCTCAACATCATCTCTTACGCGGATGACACTCAACTAATCCTTTCTCTCACCAATGACCCCAGCACCGCCAAAACTAACCTACACGAAGGAATGAAAGAAGTTGCCGAATGGATGAAACAAAGCCGTCTGAAACTGAACTCAGACAAAACAGAAGTCCTCATCTTAGGTACATCCCCCTCTGCATGGGACGACTCCTGGTGGCCGGAAGCCCTTGGAAAAGCACCCATCCCGACAGACCACGCACGGAACCTAGGCGTCATCCTGGATTCTTCACTCTCAATGAACAGACAAGTCAGCGCCGTATCCTCTTCCTGCTTCAACATTCTTCGCATGCTCAGAAAAACATTTCGCTGGATCCCCACCGAAACAAGGAAAACAGTCACCCATGCTCTGGTCACGAGCCGACTGGACTAAGGAAACACCCTCTACGCAGGCACTACCGCTAAACTCCAGAAGAAACTCCAACGAATCCAAAACGCCTCAGCCAGGATCATATTAGACATCCCACGCAATGAACACATCTCTGGTCACCTTAAAGACCTCCACTGGCTACCCGTCAATAAGAGGATCACTTTCCGACTGCTAACCCACGCACACAAATCACTCTACGACATCGGACCAGAATGCCTCAACTCTCGACTGTCCTTCTACACCCCCTCCCGCCAACTACGTTCTTCCAGCCAAGCCCTCGCCACTGTACCTCGCATCAACAAGACCACCATGGGAGGCAGATCCTTCTCATACCTGGCTGCTAAAACATGGAACTCACTCCCCGCTCACCTTCGCCTTACCCAGAACCACCTAGCATTCAGAAAGCAACTTAAAACGTGGATATTTGACAAGTAATCCTCTTCCCCTTTCTAAGCGCCTTGAGACCTTCTGGGTATGTAGTGCGCTATATAAATTCTCTGACTTGACTTGACTTGACTTGACATAGGGTCGAAGTAGTGTCGGGTTTCGTCACGCTGGTCGATGGTGCTTGGAGCTGAAGATGCTGCAGGCGGCTCGATGTGAAGAGTTCCGGTGGATCCAAGGGTGGATCTGAAGATGTGAAGACCTGAAAGCAGAGGGGACAATGTTCAAAGTCACTAGCCAGTGACTACCGTGGAACCAGATTTGAACCAGGCGATGTCGGGTGCAAACAGGCATTGAGGTGTAGCTTCTCTCTGCAGCCACGTGGACACCGGGGGTTGAGGACGTCCAGGAGTCGGTCACGAGCTGTCCCATGCAGGCTTCTCGCTGTTGGCGGTGTCGGACATTGATTGAAGCAAACAGGCCTTGGCTAATCAAAGCCACGTAGGAGTCAAAAAAGGCTTGTTACTCGGACCAGCAAGGTCAGAGCGGGTGCTCCTTTTTACAGGAGCTAGGGCAAGTCTGAAGCAACCAGACCCGCAGTGTAGTTCTTCGGTTTCGGCGCCAAGATGGCCGCTGACTACGTGGCTATTGGCCGGGATGGCGCGTCGAGTGGCACAATGCAAAAGGGCTCCACGCAGATCGTGGAGATGCTGGGGGGCTGATCTTCGGTGCAAGGGCTGCTCAGTGGTGGGGGTTCTCAGTCCCCAAAGCACAACGTCGAGGGTGCCTTTGATGCTGCGCAGTCAGCTTTTCGGGTGTCTTCCAAGATGTCCGATCCCACGTCTCTCGATGCTTCCAAGGGTCCCTTCTTTGCAGGGACTGTGGATCGGACTGTGAGAAGTCTGGGAGTCTGGGTCTTGTCAGGCTCTGGGCTCGGGCTCCGGCGGGAGGCGGCGGCTAAGCAGACGTCGATTCGCTGGTTGGTACCTGTATTCACAGGGTGGCCACTCCTAGGCCACAAGGGAGATGCTCTTCAGTCTTCTGTGCAGCAGAATGCCGAAGTCCAGTCGTCTTCTTAGTTTCAAGTTGATTCAGGATGATCTGAGGTGCTATGGCACTGCTCCCACTCTTATTCCCAATCTGAGGGGTAATTCACCTGCTAGGTCCCTCCTCTGGGTGGGACCAGGAAGGGGGGCGGTTACACCCCCTTTCCTTTGTCCAGCTCCTCGCCAGGCCTGGGTCTGGAAAGTCCCAGGACCGGTTTGGACTGGCTTATGCACGGGGACACCTTATGTGCCCCTGGCATGTCTCAATCTATTCAGCCCTGTCCTACCCAATACACAAAATCCTGTCTGGGGTGGTGCTCGCACCTCCCAAGGCAGGAAACCCTTTGTCCAAGCCTTCCTCGCTGGAAGGACTCCCAGCAGCAGAAGGTCAGACTTGTGTCTGTGGTGGCAGCATCCATTTTGTGATGCTGAGGCTCTGGTTAACTTTAACCGGGGTTAAGGCTACACACATGTCGTGTCCCTCTAGAAGGGTGGAATGCTATCCCCGTCGACAGAACTGTCGAGGGGATAGTATTCCAAATCGTATGACACCTTACTCGACATGTTTTGATAAAGCCAAACCAAAGTTAGCATATAACCGCAAGGATTATAATGCACTTAAGAGTATTTGGTATGGCAATATCCCGGAACAGCTAAGGGAGTGGTTCCCGACAGCTGCAGACATGCTCAGCTCATGCTAGAGCACCATCTCACATATTTCCAAGCACTCTGCCTCCAGGATTGATGAGGCCTTCCATAGGAGTGGCTGATAGGAACATATGTGTCCAGTTTAAGGTTAGATATAGGGATACTATATCTAAGTAAGAGGTGATTACACCAACTTACCCCAGCTGAGTGATCAGCCAGTTGTGTCAAATATGGAGGCCAGGCCAGGGGTGGGACAATACATGCTGCAGACCCTGGTAGGCCTTGGAAACACCTATGCCCTGGGTACCTAGGGTACACTGTTACAGGGGCCAATAAGGTGAACCAATTCCAATTCGTATTGCACCTAGGGTGCATTGGCTGTAATTTAGAGAGAGAACAGCAGGCTGTGGGTCTGATAAGCATGCCCACAGCCACAGTAAGTCATAAACCAGTGAAGTAAAAAGCAAAAATTTGGGGTGACCATAGGATAGCAGACCCTACTCTTCTACAGTCAGCATCTATCTTGTGATGCCAGGGTCTGTAAAGCTGGTAGCGGGTCTACCAGTGTTGTCATATTTCTCCCTCTAGGTGGGTGGAATTATACCTCCCACACCAGTTACTGGTGTGGAGGTATGATTCCAAGGCATTTGACACCAAACACAACATGTTTCCATGCAGCCGTTTTAAAGTTACCATTTACAGCGAGGTTATAATGAACTTAAGTATGTATGGTAGGCTGTATCACAAACACTGGAATATAGGGTCCGAAAGCTGCAGAGGGACTCTGCTCATGCAGGATCACCCTCTCACATAAAACCCTGCACCCTGTCTTCAGGACGGATAAGATCTGCCATAGGGGTGACTGATAGGTTTATATGTGCAGTGATATAGGATAGATATAGTGAACCTATTTCTAAGTAAGGGGTGCATGCACCACCTTACACAGCCTGCTGTAGCAGACCTGTTGTGTCATTTTGAATGGTCTCCCAAGGGGGCATAATACATGCTGCAGCCCCTGAGAGACCTCCGGGGTACCAATGCCCTGGGTACATAGTATACCCTATACTAGGGACTGATAAGGGTACCCCAGAATCCAATCTGGAGTGTACCTAAACTACATGAACAACCAATTTAGGGATAAAGCAGATAGACTTGGGTCCTGATTAGCAAGATCCCAGTCAGACTAAGTCGAAAACCAGCAAAACACCAGGAAAAAAGTGGGGGTAACCATTTAGTCAGAATCCACCTTCCTTCACCCTCCCGATGGTAAACATGTGGGACAGACCACAGGGCTTCCGGGTGGTACGAATCCATGATTCAACAAATTTCTAAGTGGCTGACCCACAATCTGTAAACCTCAACAGGCGCACATTATTACAGCGTGACCGTTCCTCTGCATCCTACACTCTAGTCTCCAGGGCTCCACACCTGGGCGTGACTGTGGCAACCTGCTTCTAGAAGGTGACTACGCAGTTTGAAGCTCTTCAATGGAACCCTCGGCGAACCTGACTTTTTCAGAGACATTGCGGAGGACTGTGCAGAGTAGATTGACTTCAATGGCCAGTTTTTATTTTGTTTTCCAGGGTCAGCCTAGAACTTTGGAACGTCTGCCAGTGGCTCAGCCCTCATAGATTCCTCAGAAGATGGCTCAGGTTCCTAGTGTCCATGGCCAGAGGTGTGTCGTGTAGTGAGCTGAGAGGCAAGCACAGGGTTTTGGTTAATTCTCCATGGTGTTCCACTGGGCGGCCCACACTAGTTTATTTCACCACATGGCAGATCAGAAGAGAGAGAGCCTCCATGCTCACCTGAACCCCTGGGCCCCACCAGGA
Source organism: Lissotriton vulgaris (assembly GCF_964263255.1). Classification (NCBI taxonomy): domain Eukaryota; kingdom Metazoa; phylum Chordata; class Amphibia; order Caudata; family Salamandridae; genus Lissotriton; species Lissotriton vulgaris. The sequence goes on along the minus strand of NC_141695.1, from coordinate 810,985,205 downwards.
TCAAACAAAGGGGGTCCCCAGCGCACTTCAAGGGTGGAGAATCAGTGAGTCCAATACCAGTCAGCTTTCCCTTATGGGAACCCTTGTATTTGCCAGTTAAGGAGGCAAACACAATCAAAGTGAAGTCCCCAGGGACACCCAATGAATAGGCAGGATAACAAAGTCCCGGAAATCCAGTGCAGGCCCAGGCAACACACATCACACAGCAATATGGGAATTCAGCCGGAGGGACTTCAGCTTAGCCTCAAATACTTACTTCTTCACCCCTGCGAGTGTGCAGCAGGCAGTATGCCAATCCTGAGCAAGGACAGCAGCAGAAGGGGCGCAATCTCCAGCGATGTCGCGCAGTGGTTCAGCTTCAGTTTGCCACCCGCATGCCTTGGCCAGGCCTCAACGAGTGACTCCCCTGTCTTCCTGCCATCAACTCGCAAGCTTCTGACACCCTCAGGGTCCCACAAGAAAAGGCACTGCAGTCAGCGCTGAGCTCCTCGGCCCTCTGTCTAGGCCGCATCTGGGGCTCCGGGCCTCATTGAGCATCAGAGCCCGGCTGGACCCTCCCACGACTGGAGCCGCTTCACAGAAGGAGGAGCACTCACCAAGCACAGGCCCCGGCCGCCACCGTGGCTAGATTCTTCTCCACGGACTATCACCAGACTCTGCCCACTCGGATGCAAGATGGGTTCCGTCATTCCTCAGAAGAAGTACCCTCACTCCGAAAGGCACCACCCCTTCGGTTGCTCCGGCTGCCAGAGGTCTCCAGGTCAGTCACGGGTGGCCCTGGAAGGACTCAGCAGCACACCAGCACAAATATCAGGGTGTAGGGACTTCGTACGGGCGCACCCCGTAGGGTGAAGGGTAAAAGTTCCAGAAATAACCAGGATTCCGCAGGATAAACTACAGCCAGTCCGGAGCCTCCTAGAAGCGCAACCTGTTGGCCATCTTGAATGGTCAATTCCTGATTTGACCGGAGTAGCTACTTCATGTTTAGTATCTTTGGAATGGTGGTGATAAATCCACTTTAGTGGGAAAAGTTGGAATTAGCATTACCATTTAGAAATGCCACTTTTAGAAAGTGAACATTCCTCTGTTCTTTACTTTGCTCTGTGTTCCTGCAGCCAGCCTCAAAAACACGTCTGGGTTGGGTAACAGCTACACTTTGTGCATACTTTTAGACAGCCACGACAGAGGAAGGGCTGAGTGTGACAGGGGATACAACTGCATTAATCTGTATACTGATAGCCTTCCTGGGCAGGGAGAGGGAGAGGTGGCTCACAATTATATTTGAATAGGTCATATCCGCGCTCACACAAAGGGCATATTTATTCCCTACTTGTAGTCTAGAGCCAGAGCTGGGTTGAAAGAGATAGTTGTGCACTTCAGAGAGTGCCTTGAAGTCACTCCCGAAATCAAATACACTTTTGGGTATAAGTACTGGGGCTCTGACCCTACCACATCAGTACACTACTGCACCTGCAAATAGCTATGCTGGTGTAAAGGATGCTGTGCTGAAGGATTTGCCACTCTGCTGTGCCCGTCTGTTGTGAGGAACTGCTTCCCTGCTTTGCTGAGCTGTCCTGCTGACCTCTGCCCTGCCAAAGGACCTAGGACTAAACCCATAGTGACTCCAAGGGCTTGCTGGCTTGCCCACTTTTCTTACTGAGGTCTCTGGGGTATCAAAGACCTTGTTATCTGCTTTTTGTCTATATCGCTACAGCAGAAGCTTTTCTACCAAACAATCAGTGCTCCGCTTTGTGGGAACCAAGATCATTGTGTGGTGAAATACTGCGCTAGGCTCAGCGCGACGTGTTAAACTCAGCTGTGACTCTGCTTGCTAGGTCTTCCTGCTCGTGATTACATCTTTCCCTGAAGCGTACGAACTGTACTTCCGATCTGCATGCTGGAAAAACTGCATTCCTGTCTGAGGTCGCTTCTATGCAGAGGGAAAGGCCTTTCCAGCCTTGCCCCCCCAGAGCAGGAGACATGACGACTGGTACTTAGAGCCTGCATGCCGAGTGGAGGCAGCACCTTCCAATTCATCGCAGCACCGTCACACTAAGGGAAATCTCTCAGCGTGGCCCCTCTAACAATGCAGCTCCCAAGTCGACGCCAGTGCCGCTCGACAGCCGCCAGTCCAAGAAGCCAGAGTGTGATGCCGGCTCTCCCTTCATCCAAGTAAACTTTGCGACGTCATCTATTTTCCATAGAGGGTGGAGTGCAGTGGGGTCCATGGAGTGTTTGCTCCCGGCCTGCACCCCTTTACATGCGGCTACAATTACCTGATTAACTCAGTCTAACAACCAGCTTTGCTTGCAAGACAGCAGCAACATGTTTTAACTGCTGGGGAGGCAATGATAACCTGAAACAAGTCATTAACAGCTTTTAAAGCACTGCTTTTGCACGTATGCATTTGAAATTGATATCTCATGATCTACTGATTAGTCTTTTGTTGTTTTGGTCTTATTTTATTCAGATGAATATTTCCTATCTTTCTAAACCTGTGTGGAGTCTTTTTGTGGTGTCTTTATTTTATGTTACTGTGTGTTTATTGCACAAATACTTTACACAACACCTTTGGTGATCAATCAATCAATCAATCAATCAACAGAATTTGTATAGCGCGCTACTCACCCGTTAGGGTCTCAAGGCGCTGAGGGGGGAGGACGCTACACCTCAAACAGCCAGGTCTTGAGTTGTTTCCTGAAGGAGAGATGGTCTAGGGTCAGCCATAGGTGAGTGGGGAGGGAGTTCCATGTCTTGGCTGCCAGGTAGGAGAAGGATCTTCCTCCGACGGTGGATTTGTGGATTTGTGGGACGGAGGCCGGGGCGAGGCTGGCGGAACGGAGTTGGCGGGTGGGTGTGTAGAATGTGAGACCGCTGTTGAGGTACTTCGGGCCCGTGTTGTGGAGAGCCTTGTGTGCGTGGGTGAGGAGTCTGAACGTGATCCTCTTGCTGACGGGGAGCCAGTGCAGGTCTTTCCGGTGGGCAGAGATGTGGCTGTGGCGAGGGATGTCCAGGATTAGTCGTGCTGAGGCGTTCTGAATGCGCTGGAGTCTTTTCTGTAGTTTGGCTGTGGTTCCAGCGTAGAGGGTGTTCCCGTAGTCCAGGCGGCTGGTGACGAGGGCCTGGGTGACTGTCTTCCTGGTCTCGGTGGGGATCCATCGGAAGATCTTTCGGAGCATACGCAGGGTGTTGAAGCAGGTTGAGGAGACGGCGTTGACTTGCTTGGTCATCGTGAGGGAGGAGTCCAGGTTGAAGCCTAGGTTGTGTGCGTGGTCCGTTGGCTTGGTTGCGGTTCCTATGGTGGGGGGCCACCAGGAGTCGTCCTAGGTGGAGGGAGATGGTCCGAGGATGAGGACTTCCGTCTTATCTGAGTTCAGTTTCAGCCAGCTGATCTTCATCCATTCCGCGACGTCTTTCATTCCTTCCTGGAGGTTGGCTTTGGCGGAGGCGGCGTCGTTGGTGAGGGAGAGGATCAGCTGGTTGTCATTGGCATAGGAGATGATGTTGAGGTGTGTTGGCGTGCGATGGCTGCGAGAGGGCTCATGTAGACGTTGAAGAGGGTGCGGCTGAGTGAGGATCCTTGCGGAACGCCGCAGATGACTTCGGTGGCCGGGGAGCGGAACGGGGGAGGCGGACTCTTTGCGTTCTTCCATCGAGGAACGAGATGATCCACTCCAGGGCCGCTCCTTGGATTCCGGTGTTGCTGAGGCGCTGTATCAGGGTGCGGTGGCATACGGTATCGAAGGCTGCTGAGAGGTCCAGGAGGATGAGGGCGGCAGTTTCTCCATTGTCGAGCAGGGACCTGATGTCGTCGGTGGCTGCGATGAGGGCGGTCTCGGTGCTGTGGTTTGCTCGGAAGCCGGACTGTGAGGGGTCGAGGGATCCGTTGGTCTCGAGGAAGGCGGAGAGTTGTCTGTTGACGGCCTTCTCGATGACTTTGGCTGGAAAGGGGAGGAGCGAGATGGGGAGGAAGTTCTTGAGATCCGTGGGGTCCGCGGTGGGTTTCTTCAGGAGGGCACTCAGCTCGGCATGTTTCCAACTCTCCGGGAAGGTGGCGGATGCGAAGGAGCTGTTGATGATGTTCCGGAGTTGGGGTGCAATGGTGGAGTCGGCTTTGTTGAAGATGTGGTGTGGGCAAGGGTCGGTAGGGGAGCCGGAGTGGATGGTGTTCATCAGGCGGGTGGTGTCTTCAGTGCTGACCGGGGTCCAGGTGCAGAGGGTGGTGGTGAGGGGCATTGGTTCGGTGGTTGGGTCCGTGGTCCGCGCGCCGAAGCTGTTGTGTATGTCGGCGATCTTGCGGTGGAAGAATGAGGCGAGTGAGTCGCAGAGGTCTTGCGAGGGTGTGATGTCGTTGTTGCAGGCGCTGGGGTTGGAGAGCTCTTTAACCTTGCTGAAGAGTTCCTTGCTGTTGTGGGTGTTGTTGTCCAGTAGTTCTTTTAATGTTTAAATAAACAGTTAGAATCCACTCCTTGAGATTAAGGGTGTCTCCTCCACAGTGGGGAACACCTTTATGTTTTTTAGGTCCCCTCACACACCAACAGGCCCCTTGGTGTCATGCTTCATCATCGGGTTCATCGTACCCCTCTACGGGGTACGGCGTGCTGCGAACTACGGAGACGTGGGAGCACTTGTTAGACTATGTTTGGTGTTAGTGAGGGGGTATTTTGAATAAATGTGAGTGTATTGTGGGGTTTGGGAAATAGTGATAGTTAAAAAGAACCTGGCTCGTGGGGTGAATAAAAATGATTTAATAAGCCCCCGGGCTGGTGCTGTTAAAAATGAGGGTGGGAGGTCACTACGCTGACAATGTGCGTTACCTCCTTTTTGTTTGCGCCGACATGTTTGGTGCCAGAAGCACCTTCTTCAGGACGGGGTGCACAAATCCCCACCTTACTCACGTTTCTCTAACTAATACCAGAATTTTCTAATAAAAGTGAGGAAAAATTACAGTGCAGGTCAAAGTAATGTACCTAGCAAAAAAAGACGTTGTCTATTGATCAACTGTTTTGGAGTTGTAGATAAAGCTCATGAGCCAAAACGTCAGGATCTGGTGTGCTAACTAGCACGATTTCTACGAGGAAATACCTCCCGATCGATCCCTACGTGGCTCCGGTGATAATTATGTTCTTTGAATGTTGCCTTCTTGGTGGTGCTGATCAGCTGGTGGTGTTTGCGGGTGGCGTTCTTGAGGGCGGTCATGTGATCTGCTGTCTGGTCATGGAGCCAGGCTTTCTCGAGGGTGCGGCAGGTTTTCTTGGAGTTTTTGCGTTCGTTGGTAAACTACGAGGCTTTTCTTCTTCCGGGTCTGCTGGGAGGATTCTTCAGTGGTGCGAGTTCGTCGGCGCAGTTGATGAGCCACTGTGTGAGGTTGTGGGCTGCTTCGTTGGGGTCGGGTTCTGGCTGAGGGCGGTGGTGAGCTGGTCGGTGGTGATCTTGCTCCAGCTTCTGCGGGGGACCTGTTGTGTATGGTGGTGGGTCGTGGTTCTCCGGAAGCTGAAGTGGACGCAGCTGTGGTCTGTCCAGTGTAGTCCGGTTGAGTGGCTGAAGGAGATGTGCTTGCTGGAGGAGAAGATGGGGACGAGCTTGTGGCCGGCATAGTGGGTGGGGGTGTTCACCAGTTGCTTGAGTCCAAGGTTGGCGAGGTTCTCCAGCAGGGCGGCGGTGTTGCAGTCCTTGTTGTTCTCCAGATTGAAGTTGAGGTCCCCTAGGAGGATGAAGTCTGTGGAGGTGGGGGCGTGCGGACTGATGAAGTCGGCGATGGCTTCGCTGAATTGTGTGCGAGGTCCCGGAGGTCTGTAGATGAGGGTGCCTCTGAGGGTGGTCTTGGCGGCGTCGTAGGTTCGTCGGGTGCGCTGGCATCGACGAGGACCAGGGGTTCTGGTGCTGGGCGCGGTCCAGGTGCTGACGGGTGCAGATGGGCTTCCCTTTGGCGCGCCTTCGGCGCACGATCGGCGTGACCGCTGCGCGTACGTGCGGTCCCCGCCATAAATGGTGAAGAGGGTGGGAGGAGCAGCTGGGAGGCGGGAGCGGGGTGGCACGGGGATGGGGAAACAGAAGGAAAAAAGGGGGCGAGCCGCAGGGGAGCAGCGGCGGGGAGGGGGCACTGGTGGGAAGCGGTCACGAGGGGGCAAGGAGCGAGGAACACAAACAGGGGGCAAAGCAGGAGGCACAAGGAGGAAGAAAACATGCACAGGGGACGACGGTCACAGGTCACAAGGCAAAAGACAAAAACCTATGCCACAGGGGCAGTGGCGATCGAGCGAGGCAGTCAGGCAGACCGGGCGCTTACAGGGGGAGCCGCGCGGCGGGTCGAGTGACCTTCACAGACCATGGTCGGGTCAGGTCACGCTCACCGTAGCGCGGGCGAGCCCTAAATAGCCGGTGGGAGGGAGGAGCAGCTGGGAGGCGGGAGCGGGGTGGCGCGGGGATGGGGATACAGAAGGAAAAAAGGGGGCGGGCCGCAGGGGAGCAGCGGCAGGGAGCGGGGAGGGGGCACTGGCGGGAAGCAGTCACGAGGAGGCAAGGAGCAAGGAACACAAACAGGGGGCAAAGCAGGGGGCACAAGGAGGAAGAAAACACGCACAGGGGACGACGGTCACAGGTCACAAGGCAAAAGACAAAAACCTATCCCACAGGGGCAGTGGCGATCGAGCGAGGCAGTCAGGGGGATACAGGGGGAGCCGCGCGGCGGGTGGAGTGACCTTCACAGACAAGGGTTGGGTCAGGTCAGGTGATAAGCTTTTCTGCTCTGTGCCAAGTTACCAGAGGGTGAACACAGGATTTCTTGTGGTGTATTCGACTTACCCTGACTAGAGTGGTGGCCTCTGCATGACTTGGGTGCATACCTCAGCCAACTAGAAACCCCAATTATAACACTCTTATACCCAGGACACTATCCTCTTGGAAGTCAGCCAGTAATCCAGCCTAGACCAGCTCAAATGCACCCTGCAATAGAACATGCCATCTGAATCCAATGGATAATGTGCTCTCCAAATGTCGAGTAAATTGTGCTCCGCGATAATATCATAAAGATGGCGATATGCAATGCTGTGGGAGGTGGGCGGTATATGCGAGTGATGCATATCTGCAGATAGCACTGTGTTGAAGTCACTGTCCCATAATAGCAATGATGGCCCTATTGATGAGATGTGGCCCAGAGACTAAGAAAGAATGTGGAGTCATCTGTGCACGGCACATAGCAATTGACAATCGTGTTTGCACGGGATACTAATTTCCCCCACATGATCTTGTGCCAGCCTAGTGATCACAGAAGGAGCCCTGTGGTATGTGGTATGTACAGTACTCCCTTTGCGTACGAGTATAACTGTCCCACATGCATATGAGGAGTATGTGGAAAACAATCTGTGCGCGGCTCATCTGCAAAAGTCAGGCCAGTTAAAGCAACCCAGGTGAGTCTCTTCTAACAGAGAGATCTGAATGCCATGTCTATTGAGGTAGGACAATATATGCCTGCACTTTTGCGGGACTCCCAGCCCGGAAATATTCCATGCAAGGCTTTTGTAGGGTGTTAGTTCACCATCTGAACATTCTTCATTCTATCCTGGGAGTGAATGCAGGGCCAGAGGGAGGGTAAGGTGAGAGGCCCACAACAGTAATGCTGCACTATGTCAATTTCAGAGCACTCAGCACACTATATAAACAATAATAATCCGAGAGCTCTCCCACACGGGCGGCCCAATCCTATCAGGAATATACTCCCTCCCCAAACATAACCTTTGAGGCATCTACAACATAGATAACTCATTGGGTATTCCTAATGAGGGGAGCAAAAGAGACAACACAAACCAAGCATATAAATAAGGGGGATCCTGTAGGATGCAGACAGGTAGCCTGCGGAGTTCTTCCTCATCAGGGTGAGGGTGTCCAGGTAAAGCATGTTAAACCATCACGTATAGAGATGATGCATTCAATGGCAGAGCAATCAAAGGCCAATGAGAAATCATGAATCTTGAGTCTTTGGGATAATAGTGGTGTTACTATACTCAACTTTGAGTACATGTTTCTTTCCATGAGGCCGGGTCGGCCCAGGTTATAATCCTGTGACGCCCTGAGAGGGCCAGATTTTTGCGCACCCTCATGGTTGTTGGAGGCATGTCTGCGCCAGACATGTGCTACGGATTAGTAAAGACAGGATCTTTGCCATTGACTGAAACTTTAGGTGTGCTGGGTGGAGCATGGCGTATCGAATAGCAGCTTGGTACAGTTTGTGCTTGATTGGAACAAACGGGGCAGGCCTCCTGGACTGCAATCATAAAGTCTGGAAACAGAGAGTTCGTATTTCTGTCAAAGTTCAGGATGCGGTGAATACACTCCACGATGAGAAGAGGCAAAAAGGAGTCTGTGCCAAACAGAGTGGTTCACATGCTTTCCAAATAAACCTCTAGTTTGTCTGCATTGGCTGATTTGGGCAAGCCAACTTTGCGAAGATTATTGCAGTGGGATCTCACCTCCAAATCTTCATTTTGTTCCACTATCACTTTTAACACCTTCTTCATGTCAAGTAGCGAATACCCTCAAGATGACCACTGATATTCATTGTTACTCCTCCTGTAGTACCCTATCATGTTTTTCAGGTTTGCAATGTGATGGAATCAACCCTGGTACTCAAGGAGTCTATTTTGGTTTCAACAGAAGTCAGGCTCTGTTGCAACCCCAAGTCGCATGTCTGCCGGCTCAAGAAGGCTGTCTGAGAGGTACCCACCAACTCTGGGATCTCCGATCCAGCATCTGTTATTTTAGGGTTCAGGTGAATATCAAAATGCAGTTTAGATTATTGGCCCTTGGATTTGCCCATGGTGTCTAAGGATCCAAGGCCTAGACAGGCACCGAAGGAGTTAGATTGTAGTGAGTAAGTAGATGCAGTAGCTACAAGCCACTGGGGATGACGTGTGAAAAGTAGAGCTGTCCGAAACCAGGTCCCACCTTGCCTCCACATATGTGACTGTTGTGTGGCAATGTAGATTCCTTATCCATTTTCCCGATTCATGCCCTTATATAGGTACAATTCACATTGCCCTTATATAGGCATAGAAATCCAGTCCTTATTTAGGCATAGTCAATGGAGCCCAAATACAGGCATGGCTACTTCCATTCGTTCCTCTACGTCACAACGATTTCTTGGAAAACCAGACTCTTGAATATTGATTTCTCCAAGAAACTCATTATTATGAATGAACAACTATTCCTTAGGGGTTCATCCATAACGTTCATATGCCCGACTTTACCTCAAAGTTAGCATTCCTTAACATCTTCAAGGTATAAATATACCTTCACTTGCTGTAGCAAAGCACGATGTGGTTCGGTGCACTTCGACTACCTACTTGCACGACGCAGCTCGCTACAGCAAGTGCTGAACGAAGTCAACTCTCCAGCTGACACACTGATCAGAAGCTGTCCTCCTCTGCCAGGAAATCCAGCTCCAGTGTTTCTGACTCCCCTTGCGGGGTGTTGGGAAATCGAGTCCGGGAAAGAGATACCAACCTCTCTCATTCTAAGGTATGGAGCTGATTAGAACCTAGAGAAACCTTTTGGTATTTCTTGGCAAAAACTAAACCTATGCTAAAGACCACACTTACTTCTTCCCTCGTTTTAAACCTAGGTTAGGTACATGGGGGTAGGCATATTTTATAAGCACCAGTTGAATATTTTAGCCTGTGTTATTTATGTATGTATTTTTATATGTCATAGCACCAGACAATGCTATTGCAGTACTATTTCATACTACTGTTTGCAGTGTACGCATTATACTTTACATTCTGTCTAACGATTGTAGAACTGCACCTCTCTTGCATGAGAAAGAAGACTGTTCAATAAACCCTTTTTATTGAAACGCCCATCTCTCTATTTTCTCTGTATCTCTGTAGAAACGAAGCATGCACGATTGACTGAGTAAAAAAATGATTTATTATTTCCACGACTCTGAAGATACGTTTTATTTTTGGGAAACAAAGTTGTCATGTTTATGCGGTTGTCAGAAACTAATCCCTTCTTGTGTTTTCGGGAAAGTTTCTAGTGACCTCTGAGCTAGCTGGCACTCACAATTAAGTTTAGTATATTCGATAGAGACATACTGACCTCAGTCCTATGTCAAATCTATAGGGTATATTATTCCAATGCGCAGAGACTATTGGGAATATAGGAACTACACTACATGGCGCCCAAAGGTTTGGTAAGGCACTAATTTAACGCTAAATACTAAAGTAACTCAGTCGTGTTTTCTCAGAGACCCCTTTTTCCGTAATACTCCAATAGACATCTGGAGTGGGTAAAGGGATAATATCCGCCATAGCTGAGTAGGACAAAAAATCCTATGTTTTAGCTATTTGGTTTGTTCAACGTTGAAGGATACAGTGTTCCAAAAAATTGTGCACCTTATCTTTGTTTCTTTGAAACTTGCTCTGCAAACTTTCAGTCAACAAAATGGCCAACGAAGATAATCCTGGGGCCAGTGCGCGGCAACTGCGACAGAGCTTTAAACTATACAGGTTTCCAAGAGACCGATGTGGATGCTATATGCATTCCTATAAATTTAAGGAAAGCCATCACTATAAAACTTATAAAAAATGGCCTAACCTCGAGAGGTAGTAGGATAGTTTTTGTAATAGAGGCACATGAATATCACCAGACAGAGATATTCTATTCGTGGATAGTCTTCCCTGAAGCAAATCCAGTAACACATGTATTTCACTTCTACAAAGATGATGAACCACCAGAGGAATACATTCCTTTCGAGGACATTGAAATTCCACTAACTTATAAGGAGCATGAGCTCTGGTTTAAAGGCGCCCTAAAACATATAAATCACATTACCAGGCTCGGTCCACTAGGTAGACCAGGAGCAACATGGCCGGTCTTAGCCACCTATTCACCACATACTGACATTAATGAAATTACAGATCTAGAAGTACGTACTCAACTAAAAGAGGTAATCAAAATTTCTCAACATTCCCCTCACCAGGGGAGCACATTAAAAATAACACCACAGACTTTACACTGAGTCATTGGTAAATTACCTGCAAAGCGGGAACAAATTCCATTCAGGATAGCTCAATAAATTATTCAAATCGAAGCAGTATTTCTCAATACTAACCCTCATGAGTACTAGAGAATTTTAACAATCTGTCTACCAATGGGGATCACCCCACATCTGGAGGACTGCACCACCTGGGGTAGAGTCTTTGCTGCTATTTACACTAAAACGCACGGTGTTCCCTCCATGGTGGTAATACATGATGTCCTGAAACAGATTCAGAATGAATACGGGGCAGAGCCTGCTTTAAATTTGGGTAAAAAACTACTGAAAGATTTCAAACAGGCCTCGACAATAATATTAGCTAATATTAAAGGTGAAGCAGCATCAGTGGCGATCCGCCAGAAATTAAGGCACTTTGATGTAACTGAGCAACCACAGGAACTAGCCAGAATAATTGAAAACTCCTATGAAGAATTAGACAGAGACAGTTTGGGTGGGAAACCAGTGAAACCACAACTGTCTGAAAGTCCTGACGAGTCCTGAAGAGTCTACTAAAATGCTCCTGCTCCTTCTAAAAAGAAGTAGGAAAACACTAAACAAACTTCTAAAAAGAAGCATTCTCATTCCAGAGGTATGTCTCCTCAAAAGGAGCCCTCTAAAAGGAGGTACAATCTCAGGAATAGGGATAATTTGAGAAAACCTGATAGATATCAAGATACTAATACACGTTCCTCTCGTATCTTTCAGACTTCGTCACAGAAATCCGAAAGAAGAGGATGGTCAGAACACAAGGAAGAACGCGTGAAGTCCAAAGACGATCAACAAGTTCAGAAAAACAAGAAACCTCAATTCACCAAAAAGAAGGTAGCAGGTATAAAAATCAGACATGCCAAGGATCTTGAGGACACAACTCAAGAACGGGGAATGGGCTCGGACAATGTTGGACAGCGCAGCAGAAGTCACCATAGCTCGCAAGAACTTGAAGGATCATCTGGAGATAGTGGACTTGAATGAATTCATTTGGGTTGAAACTGGGCTAGTAATCCACATAAGTTATATGAAAGAACACTCCAGATGGAGGGAGACATACCAAGACCGATAAGAGCACTCTTTTGGGAGCGACTTTCTAATGGTTATGACATTCTTCTTGCTGAACTAGACTGGCCTCCAGAATATATCAGGGAGTGCCCACATGGTGAAGACATCTTTATGCCAGCCTTCTGCAACCACATTCCAATTCATTTAAAATATACTTATGCCAGGAAATAGGAAGTAGCCCAAGCTCCTGCATTATACAAACATCATGTAGGATGGGATGAGCATTCTCCTCACCATAAAATTCAGTTACAAAATATCAACCAACTGTACAAAGGCAGTACCCAGTTAAGCAAGAAGCTAAAAAACAGGTCTGGTAGATCTTAGACCAACTTGAATACCAGGGGGTGATTGAAACTTGCACCTCGTCAATGAACAATCCTTTGTTTCCTGTCTCCAAACCAGACAAAACATATCGTCTAGTATTGGATTACGGACATCTAAACTCGTGTTGCAAAAACATTTGCAGTGCAAAATGAACACAGTACGGCATTAATGAATAACATTGTGCATAAAAAATATAAAACAACATTAGATATTTCTAACTGTTTCTTCTGTCAAAACATGGCACCAGAAAGTAGGTATTTAGCCGCTTTCTCTATTATGGGGACACAGCGTCACTTCTGTCGTCTCCCTCAGGGATTCAAGAATAGTCCTGAGTTATTTTCAGCGAGAGTAACAGAGTTCCTACAAACGTATGATAATGAGCATTAGCATATGTAGATGACATCTATCTGACAGACGATGACTTGGATAGGCACTTGAACAGGGTGAACACCATTATACTGGGATTCGCCTCTGAAGGGTACAAATTCAATTCTAAGAAATCAAGAATTGCCCATCTCTACGTCCTTTTTCTAGGATATGAATTATCAATTGAAGGCAAAAGCCTGGCAGCAAACTTTCTAGAGAAATGTGCGCTGCTCCAACCTCCAAAAATGCTGAAAAACTTACAGTTGATTCTAGGTTTCCTAAATTTCGGAAGAACATACATTCTAAATTACGTAGAAAGGGTTAAACCTCTCTACAAATTAATCATAAATGATTTTAAAACAGTTAATTGGACACAAAACCACACTGAAATGTTGTGTTCATTGCAAACAGATATGTTAGCAACTAAACATTTGCGAACACACGTAAACGTACGCAACTTAGTGATCCGAATCATACCAGGACAATGCGGATTTACGTACTTAACTTTTAACGAAGGTGAAAAAGTACCAATAGCTTACAAATCACACTTGTACTCACAAGCAGAAATGAAATTAGCTTCTACAGAAAAAATTCTGACAGCTGTTCAAATTGCTGTAGCAAAAGAAAGAGCCCTCGCACAGGGAAAGCGCATTATGGTCATAACACCTGTACCTGCCTTAGAGGCAGTGACGAAAGCGAGCATTCCAAATGCTAAAGATTTACATCCAAGATGGATACAATTGGTCAATTCTCTTACTGCAACTGATGTTGAATATGTTTTTGACCCTTATTTGAAAACATAAGCATTTCTACAATACGAACAAGAATGTCCTCTGTCTACTGAAATTCTGCCTCTAGAGCAGAATAAATGTATAATTTATACTGACGGATCAGCTCAACCCGCTACTGGGGGTAAACAAGCCTATAGTGCGGCGTGCGCGATCGTTAAAGGTCGTTGGCGCGATGGCAAATTCCGACCAATGGTCATTAAAACGTAATCTTTAGGAGAATGTACAACTCAGCGAGCTGAACTACAAGCATTCAAGATGGCACTTGAGAATATGGCCCGCGAATTCCCCACACACATAGTGTGCAATTCCTACTATTGTGTACAATTTAACAATGAATACTTGCAAAACTGGATTCAAAACGGTTACAAAACTGCAAAAGGTGGCACAATCAAGCATAAACTGCTTTGGGAACAAGTAGTTCAGTTACGACAAGGACAACAAAACACTCATGTGATACATATGCTGAGTCATCAATGTGATGATGTTCACATTGCAGGGAATTCATTGGCTGATGAAGCAGCAAAGGCAGCTGTGCAAAAGGCTTCCGTAGCTGCAATCACTTGTTCAAAAACGAAAATAGACAGCAAAATAATGTTAGCTGTCAATTCTTCAAGCAAAGACAGTGGTAAAACTTTACCGAAAGGGTTTCCACTCAGATACTCATATATAACTGATGCGAACAATGCTCAGTTTGCTCAAATCCCTGGAGTGGAGAATAGAGTAATTCCAAACATGGAACATAGATTAGGACTAATCCTAGCAGCACATGAAGGGCTTGCCTCTGCTCATGCAGGTGTTTCCGCCACAGTGTCATTATTAAAACAGAGATACTGGTGGCCGTGCATGAGGAAACATACCAGAAACTATGTTTTGGAATCTGAAATATGCCAAAATATGAAAGTCTTTAGAGTGAAACGTCCTGCACAGACGCCCCTGTTAATTTCAGATAAACCATTAGCTGGCGTTTACCTGGACCACTGCGGTCCCTTGCAGAGGGATGGTAACTATAAATATATTATGGTCACAGTGGATTTGTGTTCAAGGTTCATTTGGATGTGGCCTCAGCACCCGGCTGACGCTCAAACTGTTATAAAAGATTTGTGAGTCTTTATCCGCACATACGCAGTCGGCACGCTACATTCTGACCAGGGATCTGCGTTTAGCTCTCGAGCTTACAAGGAGGCCATGGCCAAATTTGGTGTTGCATTGCGGTACTCTAGACCATTCCGTCCTGAGGGAAATTCGGTTGTGGAGCAAAAAAAACGGAACATAAAGCAATCTATAACAGCTAGGGTATTAGGTTCGGGTGACAGGTGGGTCAAACATTTAATAAGTGTCCAATAACTTGCCAAGAAGTTCTCTAGGGGGTATCACTCCATACGAGGTCCTTTTTGGGACTAGGATGCTGATTGCTGACCTTGATTGTCAGACATCAGTGGTGGACCAGAAAGATTTTGATATCAAAGATCGTTTGGCTGTTTTACAGGACTTAAAAGAAATAAGAAACAAACAAAGTAACGTGATCCTGAAAACCACCACCACTGAGAAAAAAATGACCGTCCCAACAAGGTCTGCCTGTATTCCTGAGCTTGGAGATCTAGTCAGAGGAAAAACCGCGGACAAAAAGGAATTTGGGCCTTCTTACATACAACCAGTACCTGTCCTAGCAATCCATGGATCAAGAACAGTATTACTGCCGCCCCTTGCTGGTAAAAAGGAGAAGAGTTTTGTGTCAATCAACCAGGTCAAACCACATCATGTGGCTGATAATAAGCAGTAGGCCAAGTGGACTCCGCCAGTGTAGCAGATGCCCTGCTCTAGCTACTATCAAAGAGGTTCAAACTGAGAGACTCATCACCTTTGAAGAATCTGCAGTGCGAAATGAAGGACTAAGCAACAAAGCTATGGAACTTGAACCTCTTGAGACCCAAATAACAGTTCGTCAAGAAACACCTGTCTACAATGAAGTAGCATCTGACTACACAAATGTAACAAGTGATCAAGTGGTTCCAGCGATTTCAACGAATCCTGATGCAATCCCAACAATAGATAGAACTGTCTCTGGCTATTTCATTAATGATACTTTTTCCGAGGATCCCAGCGAGCCTGAGAAAGTAAAAAGAACTTTGAAAGAACAAGGTACAGACCTTTTTCATCACCTGGAAAAGACTTATCTGGTTTCACCATGGATTGAACTTTGGATTGTGTTGGGTGTGCTTTTTTCTACTTTGGTTGACTCTGGTAATTACTTTTGGAATGCTGATAAATGGAAGACATGTCAAAATGGACACAGCAAGTAAGAACATCAATTCACTCCTCAAGCCACACAAATAATCCCATCATGAACAAAGAGACTTGTCATTAGTGAACATCACAGCCGTTCCTATACCTGGGGGTATACCTTGAGACAGAACTCACTATGACATTTTTGGCCCGTCGGAGCTGTTGAAGATTCTACACTTATTCAAGATTTCATTAAGTGACTTTGTTTCATCTAGTACCTTTTCTGATGATTGGGACTTCGAGACTGTTAATAATATAATGCCAGTCTTAGAAATGTCTGCAGTATTTACAAATCATTAATATTTAGAATGTTCCTCAGACTATGAACAAATGTATTGTTATAATCATTATGCTCATCATTTTTTGCACAACTCTGCAAATCCTAGAAATGTATTAATGTATAAGGATTAGTTACTTACCTGTAATCCTAGTTCTCTTCCAGGGGTATCCACATCAAAGTCATAAGCATTAGAATATTCCCGCCCATGCTCGGGACCCCGGAAACAATATATTATATGTGCCCCACATATATATAGACATATACATATATATGATACTTGCTATTCGATCACCAATATGAAACACTTTGAAACTTCAAGGGAATCACTTAAGAAATTACTCTTCAAATATAAAAGGGAAGGTATGATTTCCTCACAAGAATTTGAATTCCTCCACGTCGAATTTCCTGTATTGCCCAAACTTTAAATGACTCCCCAAGATACATAAACTTTCAAGACCAGTGCCAGGCCGACCTATCATTTCGGCCATTGCAGGAGTGGCTGAACATGTCACTGAATACATTGATTACTTCCTGCAAAACCTGGTCCAAGAATTACCCACATATGTCAGAGACACTGGCGATTTCCTGGCTAAAATCCAAAACATCCAGTGGAATGAACAAATGCTCCTGATCACTTTGGACATAGAGTCGCTCTATACGAGTATAGAGCATGTGTGTGGTATCAAAGCTCTAGAGTTTTTTCTTGGTAATAGACCCATAAATTGTTACCAGCACAACAAAGTATTGATCGAGTTAACATCCTGGTGTCTCCACAATAATTTCTTTCTTTTTGGGAGTGATCTATATCTGCAAAGACGTGGGGTCGCAATGGGGGCATGTTTCTCTCCCAGCTACGCGTGCTTGCACGTGGGCTGGTGGGAGGAACATGTCCTCAGACGGCAACATGCCCAAATTTACTCTGATCATGTTTTACTTTGGCTCCGTTACATTGACGACGTTTTTTTGTTATGGCAGGGTGACAAACACAGTGCACAACTATTCATTGACTCTATCAATGTGAATAATGAAAATCTGAAATTCACTAGCTCCATCAGTGAATGTGAGGCAGAATTTCTGGATGTTAAAATCCAGATCCACAATGGCCGGATTACTACCAAATTACATCGTAAAAGTACTGCTGGAAATAGTATTCTGCACGCTAGCAGTGCACATCCGCGCCATGTGGTAGATAACATTCCCTTAGGTGAACTACTGAGAATTAAGAGAATCTGCAGTACAGACTCTGATTTGGTTTCCTGCACCAATGAAGCTCTGGGGAGGTTTCGTGCTAGGGGG
Organism: Lissotriton vulgaris; assembly: GCF_964263255.1. NCBI lineage: Eukaryota > Metazoa > Chordata > Amphibia > Caudata > Salamandridae > Lissotriton > Lissotriton vulgaris. Next base: position 810,967,774 of record NC_141695.1, on the reverse strand, counting down.
TACCGTGATTCAGTCCTTACAACAGCCATGGCCAAAGCCAAGACTAGATCCCGTGCTTCCTTACTTGATACCAACAGTAGTGCCAACACATCTTGCACCTCTGATGATGATACAGCGAACCCCAGGTTCCTTACACCATATAGCAGACAGGCAAGGCAAATAAAATCTATTCTATCTAAAAGATGGCCAGTCCTTGCTACAGATCCTGTACTTAAACCCCGATTAGCAGAAGTTCCCATTGTCACCTTCAGGAAGGGTCCCTCTCTCAGATCCCACGTCTGCCATGAATTTCCTGAATTAAGAAAAAAGCAGGAATGGTTGAAAACGAGATCTGGCTTTATACGCTGCACCTCCTGCAGGGCTTGTAAATTTGGCAAAAGTACGCGGCAATACAACACGCCATTCAGTCCAGACCCTATTTTAATCAAGGGCCAGTACAACTGTAAGACTGAATTTGCCATATATGTTTTAACCTGCACATGTGGACTCAGGTATGTCGGCAGTACACGACAACCGGTACACGTTAGGATCCTCCAGCATCTGCGTGCAATTGTCAACAACGACCCAGCTTACCCTGTAGCCAGGCACTTCAAGGCAATGCATAATAATAATCTGGAGTGCCTGTCATACTTTGTCATCTCCGCAATAGATAAACCTAGAAGAGGCGGGGACAGGGTAAAGATGCTGAGAAGAATGGAATCTCATTTCATTCTTGAATTAGACAGTAGATCCCCGAATGGTCTTAACAACACGGAAGACCTACATGTGTTTCTATAACTCAAGCCCTGTTCTGTCCACTACGCTTTGCATTACTTTGGGTGGTGGGGTTTAGTCGGTTCATGCCCCCGCCCCCTCTCCACATGTCCCACAATTTGTCTCCTTGTTGGGTTATTGCACGTATTATTTTTACATTATTTCACGGTGATTCATCATTTAGGTGTTTGCATTTATCCTTTTTGGCACACTTATTTGAGGACATAGACATAATAAGTTTTTTTCTGTGATCCATGTACAAATATGTTCTTTCAACAGTTCGCTTTTTTTTTACTATGATATTCCCATGATTAGATGCCAAATAGCCCATGCCTTATAATTATGCTGCTACAGTCATATGTTTACTTATTATGCTGTTTTGCACTTTGATAGTTACAGATGTAATATAACATTGTTTACACTCAAGCCTATTTTGCACATAACCAATAGTATCATTACTGGTTTTTTAATTGCATCTGTTATAACAACAACTATTATTTTTAAATGCACCTAGCACTTTAATATGCTATTTTGCACTATCAACATCAAATATAGGCGAGGGCTATCTGTATATATAAATATTTATTATATACAATTTTTTGGTATTTGCATTTTACGCTTTGTATAGACAAAAAAAGTTTTCTAAATCTCTTTAACTTCTGTATCATGGGTTTTTATCTTTGTCGATTTAACATATGGATTTTAACCTGTTAATGAACTTTTCGAATTGTTGCTATTTCAATACTGTTTGGAAAACAGACTAGGCTAACATTCATTAGTAGTTTGTCCTCGCTGTTTATTATCACGTGGTGTACTATGAAAAAAAGAGAGAAAAAAATGCATTTTTTTCACTGCTCAGTGGTCACTATTTAAAACGCATGTATTACCAACTCTGACTGTCTGTGAGCAAGGGCGGATGCCCGAAACGCGTCAGATTGCTTGGTTCAGCTTTTGAATAATAAAAAACTGTGCTTACAATTACTGGATCCGCGTGGTTTCCTGGGTCGCTGTGGTCGGAGCTCAGGAGATTGCATTTGTTCGATATATATATATATATATATATATATATATATATATATATATATATATATATATATATATATATATATATATATATATATATATATATATATATAAATAAGCAATTGCAGCCAAATAAAACAGTAGAGCTGGAATATGCTGTGAAGAATTTCCACCATACATGTGTATTTGCATTAAAAACATGAGAAACAACACCAATGCTTGTTTAGAAACTGTTTTAATGCTTAGAAAGCAGTAGAAATTCTTATAACACACTGTAAGCATATACAGCTCCCAGGCTGCATTGCAAATACCCAGTCTAAAGAGACTGGAAAGCTAACTTGTAGCTGTATGTACTAAAACTGACGCCGTGCCTTTAAGGCACCTCTGCCCCTAGCTTCCCATCATGCCTCAGGGGTTACAGTTAGGTCAGTTGTTCTTTTTGGAGACTGAAAACCAAACCATGGTAATAACAGGTTAAAACATCTCCTATTTAATAAACAAAGTCCTTTGCCTGGGGAGGCGGGAGGGTTGCTTATGACTTTGATGAGGATACCCCTGGAAGAGAACTAGGATTACAGGTAAGTAACTAATCCTTCTCTTCCAGGGGATCCTCATCAATAGTCATAAGCATTAGAATAGAGTAGCGAGCCTCACCTCATCCCTGCGGGCAAAGGAATCAACAGATAACATTTATATTCGTAGGCCCAAAATTAGGCCTCATTCTACCCAAATAGGTTTCTCAAGGAGGCTTGCCCTACTTGAGACTCCGCTCTGGAATCAGACTCTAGGCAATAATGCCTTGTAAAGGTATGGACTGATTTCCATGTTGCAGCCTTGCATATTTCTGACATAGGAATGTCATGTAAAAACGCTATTGTGGCTGCTTTCCCTCTAGTGGAATGAGCTTTGGGTGATTGTAACAAAGGTTTGCCAGCCAGCTGGTATGACAGCCTGATACAGGAGACAATCCATCTGGAGATGGATCTTTTGGCTGCTGCAAACCCCGTTCTTATTGAACCATAATTGACAAAGAGTTGGTCTGTCTTTCTGGTGCCCTTCGTCTTTTCTAGGTAAAACTTTAGCACCCGTTTAAGATCCAACGAGTGCAACAACCTCTCAGCTGGGGTCGATAGGTTAGGAAAGAACGAAGGAAGGGTAATCGTTTGATTTATATGAAAATCCGAGACCACCTTTGGAACGAAAGATGGATGAGCCCTCATTACCACTCTGTTGTGGTGAAACACAGTGTAAGGTTCCTTGGTGCAGAGTGCTTGTATCTCGCTAACCCTGCGCGCAGAGGTTATTGCCACCAAGAAGGCCGCCTTCCAAGTGAGATGCTGCAAGGAGGCCTTGTGAATAGGCTCAAACGGTGTCGACATCAGCCTGGAGAGAACCAGGTTCAACTCCCAGGGAGGAGAAGGATTTCTCACAGGGGGATAGACCTTCTTCAACCCCTGAAGGAAATCCTTAACCACTGGAACTTGAAAAAATGATGTTTGTGTAGGTGATTTCCTATACGCTACTATGGCAGATAGATGAACCCTAATAGAAGCGTATTTCAACCCTGTAGCCAAGGAAAGGAGGTATGGAAGGACTACCTCTTCTTGTCCTTTGGTGGGATCAAAGCCATGGTCCTTACACCAAATGAAAAATCTTTTCCACTTGAACGCATAAGACGCCCTTGTGGAAGGTCTTTTGGCCTCTTTTAAGATATGCATACATTCCGGAGGCAGATTTAAGTGTCCATATTGCAAGACCTCAGGAGCCATGCAGTCAGGTTCAGTGACGGGAGGTTGGGGTGCAGGATCCTCCCGTTCATCTTGCTCAACAGGTCTGGCCTGCACGGCAGGCGTCTGTGTGGACACAGCGACAGATGTAACAGGTCTGGATACCACCATTGTCGCGGCCAATCCGGAGCTATCAGGATCATGTCCATGCTCGATCTGATGAGCTAGGCCACCACCTTCGGAATCAGTGCCAGAAGAGGAAACGCATAGGCGAACATTCCTGTCCACTCCAACAGGAGAGCGTTCCCTTTCGTCCCTGGTCGGTGGAACCTGGACGCGAAGGCGTGGCATTTGGCGTTTTCGTCGTCCGCAAACAAGTCTATGTCTGGACGACCCCAGCAACGGAAGAGTTCTTCGACTACCTCGTCGTTTAGCACCCAGCCTGGCTGATCTTCGAAGTGCCTGCTGAGCGCGTCTGCTTTTCTGTTTAGCTCGCCTGGGAGGTGCATTGCCACCACCGACAGTCCCCGAGCCAGAAGCCAGTGCCAGAAAGTCTGGGCCTCCAGAGACAGAGGGCGAGATCGAGTTCCTCCCTGTTTGTTCAGATAGAACATAGTTGTAGTGCTGTCCGTCTGAACCAGGATTTTGTCCGTTTTTATTGCTGGAAGGAACGCTTTGAGCGCCAGATGAACTGCTCGAAGCTCCAGCATGTTGATGTGGTATGTCTGGAGGTTGGTCGAACAACGACCCTGAATCTGAAGATGACCCATGTGAGCACCCCAGCCTTCTAGAGATGCGTCCATTACCACAGACAGCGAAGGAAGAGGTTGCTGAAAAGGGACTCCCTGCAGGACATTCCGAGGGCGAGTCCACCACTGTATGGAGGTCAAAGCTGCTTGAGACAGGTTGATTCGATCCTCCCAATCTCCTGTCGCTTGGTCCCACTGGTCTTCCACCGACTGCTGTAGAGGCTGCATCCTCAACCTGGCGTTCGGTATTAGGAAGATGCAGGATGCCATGGAGCCCAATAGAGATGCTACTTCTCGCACCTTTGGACGAGGAAACGGAAGCAACTTTTTGCATTTCTGCCCCATGGAAGATAGTCTCTCCTGCGAAGGAAACGCTCTTCCTAAATTTGTGTCCAGAACTGCTCCCAGATAGTGGATACTTTGCGTGGGAAGCAGGACCGACTTTTCTGTGTTCACGTGGAGGCCGAGTCTGTGCAGTTGTTGGAGACACAGGTGACAGTCTTTGGTGACTTGATGAGGGGACGAACTCTTCAAGAGCCAGTCGTCTAGATATGGGTACACAAAGAGACCTCTTTTGTGAAGACACGCCGCTACCACTGCCATGCATTTGGTGAAGACCCTTGGTGCGGATTTGAGACCGAAGGGAAGCACTTTGTACTGGTAATGCTTGTTCCCTACCAGGAACCTCAAGTACTTTCGATGACCTGGTGTAATAGGAATGTGGAAGTACGCGTCTTGTAAATCCACCGAACACATCCAATCTCCGATTTGTAGATGAGGACATATTTGGTGAAGTGCCAACATGCGAAACCTCTCTTTGACCACCACCTTGTTGAGGAGTCGAAGATCCAAAATCGGTCTGAACTTGCCTTCTTGATCTTTTTTGGGGACTAGGAAATATCTTGAATACACTCCTTTCCCCCTTTGGGATGGGGGTACCTCTTCGATTGCGTTTTTCTTTAAGAAGACGCTCACCTCCCTTTTGAGGAGCTTTAGTTGGTACGAGCGAGTCTTTTTTGGAGGAATCGGTTGTGGTCTCTTCCGGAAACGTAGCGCATATCCATTGCGCAGTATATTCAGCACCCACCGATCTTTTGTGATGCTGACCCACTCTGCCAGGTGTTGTGAAGCACTTCCTCCCACTGGAGTGGGTAACGGCGCCAGAGGAAGCCACTGCTCAGGCCTTGCCTCCTCTAGGCGTGGTAGAGGACTGATGATGCCCGCCTCTGCCTCTGCCTGACTTTCCTCCTCTGTATTGCGGCTTTCCTTGTGGCTTGCTTTGAGACCATTGAGGGGTTTGAACCCTCTGTTGGCCTCCCCGGTTCTTGTTGGTCTTGAAGCGTCGTTTGAACGGTCCTTTCTTTTTTTCCAGACCAACCGTCTTCACTGTGTCTAACTCCGTCTTCATACGGGTCATTTCCTGATCGGCATGCTCCCCGAAGAGTGAAGATCCGGAAAAGGTAGATTGAGGATGCGCTGCTGGGCATCTGGTTTGAGTCCAGTTAAACGCAGCCAGGAGGATCTCCTCGCACATACCCCATGTGAGTAGGCATGTCCTGCTAGAAGGGCGTTATCTGCTGATGAACTAATCATTTGGTTTGCCACCAAACAGCCCTCCGTCACTGTCTCCTCAAAGTCCTTCTGGTCCTCCTTGGGCAATTTCTCCTTGAATCGTTCCATGGAGTCCCATAGGGCTCTATCGTACCTTCCCAGAAGGGCTGATGCACTAGAGACTTTCAGGGATGAAGCTGCTGTGCTGCATACCCTGCGTCCCCAAGAATCTTGCGTCTTGCTGTCTTTGTCAGGCGGGACCGAAGAAGAAGGAGCGACAGTGTGAGTCTTTTTAGCTGAGGCTACAATGACTGAGTCCGCCGCAGGCTCTCCCTTAACAAAGATAGGATCTGACTCGGCCGGCCTATATTTCTTCTGGATACGTGCCGGTACCGCCTTGACCGTTGCTGGCGTGAGGAAAACGTCTTTGATTGGATCCATTATCCCCGGAACCAATGGGAGTAGAGGCCGTGTAGATGATTTGTGACGAAGGGTCTCAAAAATCACAGTAGTGGACACCTCTGGAACAGCCATCTCTATATTTAGTTTGTGAGCCCCCCTTTGCAAGACGTCCAGATACATGTTGACGTCGTCCATCGGGGAAGCTCTGGAGCGAGGGCTGTCTACCAGCGTCGGAGAGTAATCCCCTTTAGAATATCTAGATGAGGATGAAGAAGAGGATGATGGAGTTCTCCTTCTCCTGTGATGAGGTTTCTCCTTCCTCACTGGTGATCTTCTCGGTCGTTCTTCCTCTCGAGGAGAACGTGATTTTCTCTGATGCTCCCTTCGGGGGGATCTCGATCTCTCCGCCCGTTCCTCCCTTCTCGGTGTTCGAGATCTGGGTTGCTCCCTCCGTGGTGATCGGGAGACCCTGGGGGTATGCGACCTTTCCGCTCTCCTCTCCCGAGAGCGTGATCGGTGCTTGGTAGGACTCTGTCTGTCTGCCTCTTCTATCAGTCTCTGAAGAGGTGACCTGTGGTGTGGGCTTACATATCTTCGTAGCCTCTCCGTCGCTCCAGAATCCTTCCACTGACTCAACGGACCATACCATCTTGGCGAGAGTCTTGCCTGTGTGATATACTGTCGCTGGGGTGTCTGTTGCACCGGACTCCTACTCCTAGAAGATGACCTCGATGAGCCAGAAGTACCTGAGGAGGAATGGTGAGAAGCAGATTGCGTTACTAGAACGGTCGAAGGCACTGAAGGAGATCTTCGTCTCAACGGCGTTGGAGGACGTCTCAAAAGTCTTTCCCTCGAAGTCGAACGCCCCTGCGGCGTCGACGGAGCGATAACCTTCGACACCGAACGCCTCGACGGTGACCTGTGGTCCCTCGACGTCGACCGGCGATTTTGAGCCGACGACGGAGTCTTCTCCCTCGACGTCGAACGGCGTTGCCCTGCCTTCGACGGAGGTCTCGACGTCGACCGACGTTGGTCTGCCGGTGACGGAGATGGTCTTTTCGATGTCGATCGACGTTGTCCTGTCGTCGACGATGCCCTCGACGTCGACCGGACACGTGGCGACGGCGGAGGATCAGACATCCTCGACGTCGAGCGCCGACGCGCCGTCGACGATGATCTCTTCCTCAACGGCGAGCGTCTGAGGGGGCTCTTGCTCCTCGACGCCGAGCGCCTCCGTGGAGACGTCGGCGGAGGTGTCACACTCTTAGAAGCCTGTCGACGTTGAGACAACGGTAAGTGTGATCTGTCTCTCGACGCCGATCGTCGCCTGGTTGACGACGGCGGAGTTGACTTATGTCTCCACATCGATCGTCGTCGAGATGGTGACGACGATGGAGACCTGTCCCTCGACGCCGATCGTCGCCGAGTTGACGATGGCGGAGGTGATCTTTGTCTTGACGCCGATCTTCTCGTCGACGGTGACCTCGTGGCTTCTCTCGACTCCGATCGTCGCCTAGTTGACGACGGCGGAGCTTTCTTCGTCGTCGGTGAACTTCTTTTCGACGACGATTTCTTCATCGACGCCGGTCCCGACGTCGACGGAGTTTTCTCTCTAGAACTGTCCATCAGATGTTGTTTTTTCAGCGCCGAGCCCGGCGCTGAGGTTGATGGACGCTCTGACTTGCCTTTGGAGGGAGTTCTGGGTCTCTTTGAACTCTTCCTCTCTGTAGATCTTCCCCTGATGGATCTCTGGGCCAGACCATAGAGCCTGTTCCTTTCTCTGTCCTTAAGAATCCTCTCAGACAGGTTTTCACAATGTGAACAGACTTTAGGATCATGATCCTCTGGCAAGCATAAAATACAGACCTCATGAGAGTCTGTTTTTGCCTTCTTGTGGCCACAAGAAGGGCATTTATCAAATAATGTGGGCATCCTGACCGGAAAACCTCACAAAAAATTGACTGCTAAGCAGTTATTTACTTGACACTGTTGTTAAAAGTCAAAGTAAATCAAAAAATAGTTCTTTAGAAGATTTTCTGACTGAAAAAAGGCAGAAAAGTGTGGAGCTGTGTAACCAGGGTCCTTCCTGAAGGAGCCGGAAAGAACAACTGACCTAACTGTAACCCCTGAGGCATGATGGGAAGCTAGGGGCAGAGGTGCCTTAAAGGCACGGCGTCAGTTTTAGTACATACAGCTACAAGTTAGCTTTCCAGTCTCTTTAGACTGGGTATTTGCAATGCAGCCTGGGAGCTGTATATGCTTACAGTGTGTTATAAGAATTTCTACTGCTTTCTAAGCATTAAAACAGTTTCTAAACAAGCATTGGTGTTGTTTCTCATGTTTTAATGCAAATACACATGTATGGTGGAAATTGCTTATTTATATATATATATATATATATATATATATATATATATATATATATATATATATATATATATATATATATATATATGTGGGGCACATATAATATATTGTTTCTGGGGTCCCGCGCATGGGCGGGAATATTCTAATGCTTATGACTATTGATGAGGATGCCCTGGAAGAGAACCAATGGGAACATTGTCCTACGCAACCAAAGGGTAGCTCAAAAACATTTGCAAGGAAATTTCCGTACTTTTCAGGGTTCAATGTATCCAATCCAGGATCATTTTACTTTAGAAATTTTAACAAAACTGGACTAAAAAGTATGTTGACAAATACCAAACAGATTTATTCTGCTGTCTTTTATGATCAAATGTCTAAACTAGGTTTCGATTTTTGGAAAGACAACATTGAGATGAAAACTGTCTGGGGCACAAAAGATTGGCAGGTCCAGGGTAAAGAAGCTATGTTTAGACCCTGTATCATCCCTGAGCAAATTATGTTTTGAATGACACTGTCCAACAGACGTCTTGTCTTGGGTTAGCCAAGATCAAAAACATGAACAATCCGTTAATACCTACACCTACACCTGATAGTAGTAACACTTCAGAGGGGGAGGTTGACGTACATACTATTAATTTACATCACACAGAACAGATTGGAATAAATGGTTAATCTGGCCCACAGACACAAACAACTGTCAAGAGAGATTCCTGAACAAAACACAGGGTTTCACATTCACTAGGCCAGACCCAAGATATGTTAAAAGACAGCATCCAGGAATAGTAACAACATACAGTGTAGGGAAGCTCTGCCTTGATTGGCTATAAAGATCTACACTTAAGGATGTAAAGCAACACTTATCTTTACTTAAGGATGGTGCAGATCTCAGTGAAATCTTGCTAGGACCATGAACACCGCGTCATAAACATTTTATATATGCCGGTATCTATGCTGCATAAAATGAAGCATGGAAGATTACGCAAGCAGAGACTGCAGAAAGAATACGAGAAATTGATTGTATTAATTTAGAGAAAACTCTCTCTGTGGATGACATCGGGTTAACGACTCTGTCGTCCAGGATATATTCATTGGCCAGCATAGTGTCTTCTGCCATAGACATCATGGAAGAGGACTTGGTCATGTTGCAACATGGTCAGTTGCAACTATGTTCTATCGTGCTATGAGGCTGGACGTTGCAAAAGCTTTGTTCAGGCTATGTGCCTTGGCGTTTAATCAATACTACGTCACTGTTTCCAGGATTTAATCTCACTGATAAACAAATCAAATTGGCACAGAGGGGAGCAGACTATACGGTGCTGAGCATTGAAAAACTGGAAAGATTTGCCATTTACTGTAGCAGAAAAATTGTCTATTTCAGTATTGCCTAAAACATATACCAGCAGGCACATATGAAAGTTTGGGTAAAGAATATATCAAGACATCCTGGGAATTACCATACACACATAGATGTTGGAGTCGGGGACGTGAAGTGTTTCTTAGAGGGAAAAACTGTGAAAACGCACAAAGCGGTTCTTTCCTTTGTCAGGGTATAAACTTACACGGGGCCTGTAATGGGTCCTCTAACAATTTATCCTGCCACCTGCAAGGTTCACAGGGTGTGGTGATTGATGCAATTTTTGGACAACTTTAAAATGGAAGTTACCTCATATTGAACGATCACAGCTGCTGTGGCATGATGTCAGGAGTACCATATCTAGTAACTGTGTCAGTCAGGGTCACTTGCTGTATGCAAGTATTGATACTTTAAGCAGAATGAAAGCCATTCTTTTGCAAAGAATTGTGCCACTGATCTCGGCCAAAGAGACCTATGATCTACAAGTCGCAAGGACTTCTGCCGAGATACATGCCCTCTTAACTACAAACTGCCCTATACATTTCTCAGAAATGCTAAGTCGTATCTTAAACATGTCTGATACGAGCGGTATTGTACATGTATTTAAGACCATATTTTCTGGACTGTTAGCACCTTTTGAAGCAGTCCTAGGAATATTTCCAAACTTCATGCGCTCTGTGTTTGGCGGACTGCCCCTCATTTTGGGACTCGCTGCAGGGATACTATATTTGCTCCTACTGCTGCGATATGGCAAGCCAATTCAACAGTGGCACCCAGCTCTCCATAGAGACAACTTTACTGGCCATGAAGTGTCATGAGTGCATTTTCCAAATTTTGAGACTACCTCGTCTACGAGAGTTAAATACCACATGGTTTCGGTCATTCAGACCAATTTGGCAAGAATGCGTCTTACCTGTTCTACGCTGCCTGCTATACGGAGAAGAATGCGTGTTAGACTTATGTTAGACACACGGATGTTGATACTTTGCTTGAACGAGTAACGGCCCATGAACTGTGTTGTCCCCAGCTGCTACCAATTCTGAAGATGTACAAAAGGGGGTGGTGATGGACGGAGCATCTGAATCAATCAAACACTCACACTCAGTCAAAAGATCTGGGTTTAATCCATCACCGTTCTTTAGCCCACTCTGCCACCCCAGTTCAGACATGGCCATATGCAAATCAGTCTGACCCTGTGCCTCATGGGAACAGTCCAGCCCGAACTGCCAAGCCATGTCTTTCCTGGACCGGAAACAAGCTTCCGAGGACCGGTTTCTGGCATTCCAGCCGTCTTCAGCCCGGCTTGCTTGAATCCAGTGGCAAAGTGAGCAAGAGACTCACGTCTGAGCATACCCTGCCACACTTATGGCGGCCAAAAGCGGTACAAAAGGGGGTAGTGATGGACGGAGCATCTGAATCAATCAAACACTCACCCCCAGTCAAAAGATCTGGGTTTAATCCATCACCGTTCTTTAGCCCACTCTGCCACCCCAGTTCAGACATGGCCATATGCAAATCAGTCTGACCCTGTGCCTCATGGGAACAGTCCAGCCCAAACTGCCAAGCCATGTCTTCCCTGGACCGGAAACAAGCTTCCGAGGACCGGTTTATGGCATTCCAGCCGTCTTCAGCTGGCATTCATTGAGATCTCACAGATGCAAATTGCAACTGCTGAGGTACGAGAGGAAACAGGCGTGCAGGTACCATCCAGTACGAACATTGCTAATGCAACCAATGCTGATGGCGATGCTTCGCATCTATGTGCGGTTAATCTTCTAAACGAGGTAATCCAACTTTCACCTATAATGGTAGTCTACTTTTTTACAGACTTAGAAGATTTGATGTTTTCTCCAAACACTAACACTGACTTTTGATTTGTCACACAGTGTTCTGAGAGACTTTGAATTCGACCTTCATTTTTCAAAACAAAGTTCTAACTTTGGGATTTTTCTTTTCTATGATTCATTTTTTTTCCAAATTTGTATTTTTCCCTTTTTGGCACAAGTAATCTGCTTATAGTAGAACTATTCATAGAGAACAAGAATTCTTTGAAAAAAAAACTTCCAGAGACAATATTTGACCTTGTCCACATACCAACAGTTTTATATAATCTGACTTGAAATGGTTTCGGCACCTTTTTCTTCTATATTTACCTGCCATTTCATAAATGTATATTTTTCATGATTCATTCACTTAGCATTTCAAATGTCAACTATATGCTTAGAATGATACATTGCTTTGAATGCGTACAGCACCAATGCTCTTTTGTGTACAACCAGTACCAATGCATTTTTATGTGTTTTGGGTTGGTTTTAAACACTTGTTGTCTATATATATTTTAGATATATTTCAACATGTTTAGGACTTAGGGCTAGATGTAGGTAATGAAAATTTACCGATTCTAAAATACTGAATTTTACCGATTCTGTATTTTTAGAATCGGTAAATGGGATGTAGGTATTTATTCGGTAAGTATTACTGAATTGGTACAAATCGGTATTTACCGAATAGATATTTACGGATTCGGTAATTCCCATTCATTCCTATGGGCCTAGAGGCCCATAGGAATGAATGTGAATTACCGAATCGGTAAATACCAATTTGGTAAAATAGGGAAACTTTCAAGGGTAGCAGGGTGTCACATTGACACCCTGTTGCACCCCTGAATAGTACTTGTGTGCACATGTGGCACACATACATGCCCTAAGGGTATGTCTGCCACATGGCACTGTTGAAAATGCAAGATTTGCATTTTCAAAGGTATTCTGTATTTACCACCAACTAATAGTTGGTGGTAAATAACCAATCCTTAGAGCACATAAGCACTCTTAAAAGTGCTTCCTACATGCCATTTACCGATTCGGTAAATACTAAATCGGTAAATAATGATTTCGGTAAGTACCAAATTGGTAAATACCGATTCGGTATTTACCGAATCATCACCTACATAGCAAATGGCTCAATACCGGTCGGTAAGCCTGAAATTTAGAGAATTTCTGGTTTAATGACTGGTAATGAGCCACCTATATCGGGCCCCTAGTATTTAGTAGAAGTCGTACATAAGAAAGTGGAATAGGTGTTTTGTGGCAATTTCCTGATTCATGCCCTTATATAGGTTCAATTCACATTGGCCTTATATAGGCATAGAAATCCAGTCCTTATTTAGGCATAGCCCATGCAGCCCAAATACAGGCATGGCTACTTCCATCCTTTCATCTACGTCACAACGATTTCTTGGAAAACCAGACTCTTAAGCCGTTAGGGACTTCCCCTTGCTTGAATATTGATTTCTCCAAGAAACTCATTATTTTGCATGAACAACTATTCATTAGGGGTTCATCCATGACGTTCATATGCCCGACTTTATGTCAAAGCTGGCATTCCTAAACACCTTCAAGGTATAAATATACCTTTCCTTGCTATAGCAAACCACAGTGTGGTTCGGTGCAGTTAGACTACCTACGTGCACGACGCAGCTCGCTACTGCAAGTGCCGAAGGAAGTCATCTCTCCAGCTGATGCACTGATCAGAAGATGTCCTCCTCTGCCGAGAAATCCAGCTCCAGTGTTTCTGACTCCCCTTGATGGGTGTTGGGAAATCGAGTCTGTGAAAGAGTTGCCAACCTCTCTCATTCTAAGGTATGAAGCTGATTAGAACCTAGAGAAACCTTTGGCAATTCTTTGCAAAAACTAAACCTATGCTTAAGACCACCCTTACTTCTTCCCTTGTACTAGACCTAGGTTAGGTATATCGGGGTAGGCGTATTTTATAAGTACCAGTTGAGCATTTTAGCCTGTGTTATTTATGTATGTATTTTTATATGTCATAGCACCAGACAATGCTATTCCAGTATTATTTCACACTACTGTTTACGCTGTACGCATTATACTTTGCATTCTGTCTAACGATTGTAGCAGTACACCTCTCTTGCATGAGAAAGAAGACTGTCCAATAAACCCCTTTTATTGAAACGCCCGTCTCTCTATTTTCTCTGCAACTCTGTAGAAATGAAGCATGCACAATTGACTGATTAAAATAGTTATCTATTGTTTCCACGACTCTGAAGATACGTTTTATTCTTGGGAAACAAAGTTGTCATGTTTATGCGGTTGTCAGAAACTAATCCCTTCTTGTGTATTCGAGAATGTTTCTAGTGACCTCTGAGCTAGCTGGCAGTTGTAGGAGAGTAGGGTCTGCTTCCTATGGTTACCCCCACTTTTTGCTGTGATTCTCTGGTTTTTCGACTTTAGTGTGGCTGTGGGCCTGCCAATCAGACCCACAGCCCAGCTGTTCTCTCTCTAAATTGATACTATGTACTTTAGGTACATACCAGATTGGTTACTGGGTCTCCCTTGTGAGCCCCTGTATAGTGTACTATAGGTACCCAGGGCATAGGTGCACCCTTGGCCTACCAGGGGCTGCAGCATGTATTGTGCCACCCCTGGTTTGCCTTCCAAACTGACACCACAGGTCTGTTCACACAGCCTGGGTAAGGTGGTGTAATCACCCCTTACTTAGATATAGTATCCCTATATCTACCTATACATATAGACACATATACACCTGTAAGTAACTCCTATGGTTGGCTTCGAAAATCCTGGAGGCAGAGTGCTTGGTTTTATATGAGAGGGTGCCCTAGCATGAGCTGAGCCCCTCTGCAGCTTTCTGAACCATCTCCTTATAGCTGTTCTATGTTATAGTCATACCATATACTCTTAGGTGCATTATAATCCTCGCGGTTAATGCTAACTTTGGTTTGGCTTTATCAAAACATGTTGAGTAAGGTGTCAAACACTTTGGAATACTACCCCCCCCCCCCCGCCAGACCGGGCGGTAGGGGTATAATTCCACCCTTCTAGAGGGAGAAGACATGTAGTTACTGCTTTACAGTCTGCTCATCTAGCGCCGGGACACCTCCTAGTGAGGTAGCTGTTCGCGCTTTATATAATTCTGTATTATTATTATTATTATTATTATTATTATTATTATTATTATTATTATTTACCCGGTTAAAGTTAAACAGAGCCTCAGCATCACAAAATGGATGCTGCTGCCACAGACACGAGTCTGACCTCCTGCTGCTGGATGAAACTCCGGCACTGGAGGCCTGAACAATAGGTTTCCTGTCCTCCCCAGACAGGGTTTTGTGTATTGGGGCAAGGAGGGCTGCATTCAGTGAATGCTTTACAGACACTGCCTGGGGTACACAAGGTGCTCCATGCATAGCCCAGTTCAAACCAGTTGCTGGGGCACAAAGCCACAGCTCTGGCACGAAACTGGACAAAGGGAAAGGGGTGTAACAACCCTCTTCTCAGGTCCACCCATATGAGGGACCTAGCCAAGTAGTCCAGTCCCCATCCTTAGTATAAGTATAGGAGCTGTGTCCCTAGGACTTTAGATTACCCTGGACGAATCTATGAAAGACATATCCTGGACCTTCGAAGTTCCATTCTGACTGGTAGATGGAAGATATCTCCCTTGTGGTCAAGGAGTGACCACTCTGTTCAAACAGGCACCAAAAGCAACTTTGCTGGTCTGCATTTTTGAGGCTCCTGCCGGATCCCAAAGAATCTGCGACACAGGACCTGGACTTCCAGACATCTCTGACATCGACCCACATCCACAGCAAAGCTGAGACACGTGGCTGACATGAGAGACGTGGGACCGGAACTCCTGGACATCCTGCATTTTGCAAGCTGCACTCCTTCAACAAGGTATCTCGAAGTTGTGTTTTGGGGTACTTGAAGCCCCAGCCCCGAGCACCATTTGCACTGAAGCCCAGGCCCCCATACATGGTGAGTGTTCCGTGGACCCCACTTTCACATTAGAGCTCAACGCGTGTTCTCGGTTCCTAGTCCGTTGGCTAGTGAGCCCCCTGAAGACTCCATTTTGAAACTAACTTGCTTTCCTGGTTGCTCCTGGTTTGCTTCAGCTTCCGTGCAAAGGAGAAGCGCCACAGACCTTGCTGGTCTGCAACAGAGCCAATCTTGACATCCTCCGTGGGTTGCGGTTGCCAAGGCTTGTTTGGTGCAATCCAGATACCGACACCGCAGTCAACTAGATCCATTGTGGGACAGCTCGAATCCAGTGCCTGGTCATTGTCGATGCCTCCTGGACCTCGTGGCTGAAGAGACAAGTTTAGCTACTTCACCTGAAATCACCCAACATCGCCTGGTTCCTTCCTGGTCACTGACTAGTGACCCAGACTCTGTCCCTTCTGCTTTCAGGTTCTTCAGATCTTCGATCCAGCCTTTATCCTCAGGTCGCCTGCAGCACTTCTTTGCAGCTCTCCATAGAAAACAAGGACGAAACCCGACACCAAAGGACACCTATGCACCCGACTTCCCTGGGTGAGGTAACACGAGTACTTTGGTGTTCCTGTGGGTCTTGACTCTCAAAGTGTCCTAGTTTAAAATGGTTCCATCCTAGTCCATCCGGAAGTGTCCTTAAATTGTATATTTGTAACTTTTACGATCTCCATAGAAAGTCAATGGTAGCCCGCGCCTGGGTTTAGACATTGCACACGGCTCCCGTGGGCCTCCTACTTCCTAACCTTTGGTCGATTAGAGTAGCCCCAGCGATTCCACAGGCCCCAGGCCTGCTTTCTAATTCTCTTGTGGTTCTTATACCACTTCCTTACTATATGGTTTGTGAGGCCCCTAGGGCATAACGTATACTGTGCAACTTATCGTATATTAATTGTGTGACTTGCATTGTATTTTTACCTCTGACCTCATAAAGAGTGCAGAGGGGTTGTGTTTAGATTAAATACATATATATTTGATATATACCTTGTGTGGTGTTCTTTCATTTGGAACTCAAGGGATTATAATTGGTAAAACAACTTGCTTAATTCTCCTACTGAAGTCTTAGCCTGATGTCTGCTGGCCATAAGGTTGACTTTGCAACCACCATCGATAAGGGTCGATTAGACTGGTGCAAGGTGCCCACTAGAACTAGTGGACATCATAGGCCAGGCTAACTTCTCACAGCAGTCACAATTAAGTTTAGTATATCTGATAGAGACATACTGACCTCAGTCCTATGTCAAATCTTTAGGGTATTGTTGGACCCGGCCTCATGGCGTGGTTCCCCCCGCGAATCAGCTCCCCATCAGCCCAGCTCCGCACACAGGGACTCCCTAGTTGCCCTACCCATGTCCAACCCGATGCCCATTGTCCGTATCGGCCTGTCCCCGGCCACCCTTCCAGCCCGCACGCCCCAGACCCACAGGGGCCATAGGCCCATCGGCGGCCATTTTCCCTTCCCGAGATCCCTGATGCGGCAGGCCTAACCTGACCCCTGCCCAAGCGTACATAGGCTCCGGACGTACCAACCCCCGTTGGGAGGGTGAGGGCTACCCTAGCGAGAGAAGGTGAGGAGTTTCGAAGCCACCTCCGGCCTTCCCTGTGAGACTGGTTTCGCTCACACCTCTGGTCTCCCCCCTGAGGGTCAGTTTCAATGTCACCTCTGGCCTCCCCGAGTGCTGGCTCCAGTCCTGCTGGGCGTCTGGGAATTCCCGGACGCATCCTCAAAGAGATCAAAGAACCAACCGCCGAACCTCACCCACCGACCACCCCCACAGCCTCGGACCCCCTCCTGCCAGGGTCCGGACATCAAAGGGTCACTGAACTATATCAAGGGGCGCCCCGGAACTAGCGGGCAGTTGTATCTTGGACAAGGAAGCCCTGCTGATCTGATCGCGGCTGACTGAACCTCGTGAACTCTTGAGCCCTGCTGACGCTGTCGTGGCTCGTTCTTGGAACTGAACCATCGGAGCCCTGCTGACCTCGTCGCGGCTCGAGTTTGAATCTTGAAGACATCTACGGAACTCTCTGAGCCCTGCTGACGCTGTTGCGGCTCGTTCTTGGAACTGAACCATCGGAGCCCTGCTGACCTCGTCGCGGCTCGAGTTTGAATCTTGAAGACATCTACGGAACTCCCTGAGCCCTGCTGACGCTGTTGCGGCTCGTTCTTAGAACTGAACCATCGGAGCCCTGCTGACCTCGTCGCGGCTCGAGGAACATTCTAGTCCGGCTGGACTCTCGAAACTACCATCCCTGAGAGACTATCTTCAAGTGCGTAAGTTCACCAGTGCATCTACCATCTTCCGTATCCCCCCGGCTCGAGGATTGAGAGCTGTGCGCAGGGTACGCTACGTACTGGGCTACGAACTAAGACTGTCCTGCTACCCCTTCCCTAAAGACTTGAGACTCTCTGCGATCCCTCGATCAATTTTATATAAGTGTGGTATTTCTTTTTCTTTGTGATTATAAAGAAATTCATAACTACGCCATCGGTGTTGTGTCTGTTCATAAGTGTGGTGTGGTCCTCTGTGTACGATTCGCTACCGAGGTCTTCCCCGGTGGAGGTCTCTCATAAGGCTCGGCATTATTGGTGGGAGAGGTGGGTCACGGAGGAGCTGGGTAGACTTAACCCCACCCCTTCTAACAGGTATATTATTCCAATGGGCAGAGCCTATTGGGAATATAGGAACTACACTACATGACTACCATAGAGGGGGACAAGCAGACCCAGCCTTCCCAGAGGGAGGTATCCTCGCCAGACTCCATACACTAGCTTCCCCCAGAGCCCGTTCTCAATGGCAGGAAGCCCCCACACTCATGCAGGCCAGCCTGTGAAGGGTGTGTGTCAGTCTAGGTGCTATACCTTGACATGGAAGGTATGCGCCACTTAAAGGCTGTCACTGCACGCAAAGCATTGGCTTTCTCCCTTATCCACAGCCCACAGGTAATTTGCCCTCGAAACCAGTCTCCGACTCGGCCTCTCCCCGGGATTAAATGCCAACATTTGTGGCTATTGTTCACCACAGATGGCATAGGTCCGCGTGAATGTCAGAAAGCCTCCATGGAGAGCTGTGCAAGTGTTAATGGGGGGGCAAAGAGGGGTAATCCACATGAAAGCCAAGCAATGAGACGCAAGCCCACTCCCTCAGACAGGCTACACTTTCTGTTGGAGGTGGCAAACAAGCTGCACCTGCTGAGCAGGCCACCTCTCAAGGCCTGCTCACCTTTGTTGCTGTGGTAGGCTCACCCAATAGTGTTGACTATTGTCTCCGCAACACTGCAGGTTAAAGCCAGGGTACACATAGCACGGTCAACGGTGCCACACAAAGGAATTGAGTAAAGGCCTCTGCGCTCGGCACCTTAGGGCCCTGCACTGCCTAGGCTCAAAGGATGACCAAGAGAGCTACAATGGTGACTGGGGGGCACCTCCTAGCTGGGAGCAGACCAAGCAGGCAAGAGAGGCATGGCTACAGGCACCTCACTGCTGGTGCCTAACTGGGGCCCCCTGGCACCACTGGATAGTCACAGCAAAGAGTTAGGGCATGGGCTGCTACAGCTGCTGTAGCTGCCACACGAACCAGCAGCACACAGGCTCTGGGAGCCACAGGTCTGGGATCTGAGGGTCCCCAAAGGTGTAGAGGGACTTTCCCGGAGTTCCCACTCAGTCTTGAGTGGACATGAGTTTCGTGGCCCCCGCCGTAACTGCCGATAGTGGTCAATGGGGAGAATGATGGCAGATTTTTGACTCTGGACTGTCAGAGCCTCACTTAGGTGCAGCCAAACTGCTCGCCAGCACTCTGGCGCATCTTGTGCATGAGTCAGCAGTTGGCGGCAATGGAGGGCGAATGATCTTCACTGCTTAAACACTGAACTAAATTGGATTTAAACACATCACAGAGAGTGGTCTACAGAGCTCATAAATAGAGCACTAAATAGAATGCATCACTTGATACGGTACAAGTATCTCTGTCATGACATTTGAGACATTAAGAAATTGATATAGCCTCAGACATACGATTGGTCACGTATATGCACACGTTACTATATTTGAATGTGGCGTATCTCTGAAACAGACTGTATGTCTAGGAAGTACTCTCAATTGGCTCTGAGCCACATAACTTAGGGCCTGATTACAATCTTGGGGCGCAGGGCTACTCTGTCACAAACATGACGGATATCCTGTCTGCCAAATTACAATTTCATTATATCCTAAGGAACTTGTAATATGGCGGACAGGATATCAGTCACATTTGTGACGGAGTAGCCCATCCGCCAAGATTGTTATCAGACCCTTAGTCTTGAAGAGACCCTTTCATTCAATAAGGGTCGAAACATCGACAATTTCCCCCCTTGGTTTCCAGAATGAGTGTGATCAATAGGGACTGTGTACTGATGCACAACATCCACATCCTATCATACATATGTTAAATCATGGATTGAACCAGGAGCCTTGTACAGTGTCTCATGTATATGTTTCATGTATTTATACACTCACTTGACCACTCCGTCATCTGCACTTTTTGTGCAATGTCTGTAGGAGGCTGGCTTAGTATATGGTGCTAACTTATGTAAGTATAGCACCCTGCACTAATTCAAACAAACCTTATGGGGCTTTTAGTGGTCTTAGAGAACGTTAGAAAGCTCTCTAAGTGGTAGCTTTGGAGAGCAGCCTTCAGGCATATTCCAGAAGGAGTGTAAAGCAGCTTGTTTTACCAGAAAGTAATCTTATTGGTATAGATTAAGTGAAAAAGAAGCACACAGTGTATTTATAGAAATATGTATTTATTATAAGACACTCATTAACACATAAAAATATCTCCTACCAGGAGATAGTCACAATGCGTACAATACTTTGTAAATAAAACAGGTAAGTGGCACGAATACACAGTGGTCCCTAGGGGGAGACCAAACCATATGTTTGGTCTTCCCCTAGGAGACCAAACATATGGTTGTGGGATGCGAACCACGATTCAAGTCAAGATTGTACCCAGAAGATGTAGTAGTGCTGGGAACCCAAGGAGTCACCTAAGGTTAGTAACCAGGAACCCCACGGAGGCTGTGTGCAGAGTGGCAAAACAACAGCATGCTCAATTCAAATCAATTGGTAAGGTGTGGTTGCAATTTTTGTAGAAGAAGAAAACAAGTTACTTACCTGTAACTTTGGTTCCCCAGTATTGGTAACTTTCATAGATTCCCATGCTATTGTATCTTTCCCCGTCGTCGGAATGGGAGTCTCTGTAATAAAAAATACCATAGTAGTAGGTACAAAAGAGAAAGGAAAGGCCTAGGCCTCATTCCCTTTTGTAGCATATCAGCCTCTTTTTGTAAAAGAGACCAAATTTTAGGCATCAGCCAATCAGAAGAGCCTCACCCCTGGAACCTTCCTGAAGGAACCTCAGAGCCTCAGATTTTCGTAGCCGTTGTGTGCTAGACACCATACTTGCTGAAGGCTGAGCTTTCCCCGGGGAGGTGGGTGGGCGCATGGGAATCTATGAAAGTTACCAATACTGGGAACCAAAGTTACAGGTAAGTAACTTGTTTTCTTGCCCCAGTATTGGAACTTTCATAGATTCCCATGCTTTTGTATCAGAATAGCAAGCAGTAAACCATCATAAACACATTTTGTAAATAAGTACCTTATAACATTAAAAATGAAATCACAAAATGTGTTTTACCTTTGGAAGGTGGGATAGAAAGGAAAGCTCACCAATCACTTGAAGAGGTTCCTCAAGACAGCCTGGCCCACCGCCGCCTCATCCTGCTGCAATGACTCTAAGCAGTAATGCTCAGTGAAAGTGTGCACGCTGCTCCAGGTAGCAGCCCTGCAAATGTCCTTTATATGTACCCCCGCAAAGAGGGCTGTTGAGGATGCCACTGATCTCGTTGAGTGAGCACGGATCCTGCCCACCAGAGGTTTTCCTGCTATGTTGTGGCAATGCAGAATAGCACTCGAAATCCATCTTGAGATCCCCTGTTTGGACAGAGGGAGACCTTTGCTTGGACCACCAAAGGCAATGAACAATTGCGAAGTCTTTCTAAATTCCTTGGTACGGTCTAAGTAGAATTTTAGACATCGTTGTAAATCCAGAGTGTGCAATGTCTTCTCCGCTGGAGTGACGGGGTGTGGAAAAAATTTCTTTAGAATTACTGGTTCATTTAAGGGAAAGTCTGTAGGAACTTTAGGAATGAATCTTGGGTTTGTCCGCAAGATGACCGTGTTCCTTTTGAACTGTAAAAACGGCTCTTGGATAGTAAGGGCCTGCAACTCCCCCACTCGCCTAGCCGAGGTCAGGGCTAAGAGTAGAGCCAATTTCCATGACAAGTATTTCAAGTCTGAGCGGTGAATCGGCTCAAATGGTTCCTTCATCAGTTGAGCCAGGACCAAGTTTAAATGCCAAGTTGGAGGAGGAGGTCTCACTGGTGGATAGACCCTGAACAGGCCTTTGAGGAATTGCTTGACAATTCTTGAAGACCATAATGACCAGAGTCAGATCTCCTGAATCTTGAAATTGCCGCCAAATGGACCTTGATCGTAGAATGGGTCAGATTAGACTTTGCTAGCGAGAGTAGATAAGGCAGGAGTTGATGAGGTTTCGAAGTAAAAGGATCAACCTTTTCCTTTTTACACCAAATACAAAACCTTTTCCATTTTAATCTGTATGTCTTGTTTGTTGAAGGTGCTCTTGCCTGGGAAAGGATGTCCTTGATCTCCTTGGAAAGAGGGACATTCATGAATTCTCGCTGGTCGGGAGCCATGCAGTCAGGTGTAATGATTTTGGGTCTGAATGCCAAACCTGTCCTCCGGACATTGTCAGAAGATCCGGAACCTCCTCCAGCAGCAATGGAGGAACTAGCGACAGCAGATGTAGTTCTGTGTACCAAAATTGTCTCGGCCATGCTGGGGCTATTAGGATTATTTTGCATGGTTCGTCTTCATCTTCCTGATGAGGCGTGGAATCAGGGGAATTGGTGGAAACGCATAAAGAAACCTCCCCGTCCAGGCTATCGACAGGGCATTGCCCAATGAGCCTTGATGGTGGAACCTGCTGGCTTATGACCGGCATTTCTTGTTGGTTGGCGTTGCAAATAGGTCCACCTCCGGTGTGCCCCATGTCTGAAACAGTAGATCCAGAACCTGCTGTTTTAGTTCCCACTCGTGACTGACTGAGGATAACCTGCTCAGTCTGTCGGCGCCTTCGTTCAGCACTCCTGGTAAGTGCTCCGCCTTTAGTGAAATTCTCTGAAGAATTGACCATTCCCATATCTGTTGAGCTTCTCGCGACAAGAGGAGTGATCTCGTTCCTCCTTCTTTGTTCACATAATGCATAGCTGTGGTGTTGTCCGTCCTGATGAGCACTTGTGAACTCTGGAGTCGCGGAAGAAAGGCTTGAAGAGCTAGCCTGATCGCCCTCAGCTCCAACAAATTGATATGCAGTTTTTTCTCGCGAGGAGACCAATGGCCGCTAACCTGCAGATCCTGCATCACTGCTCCCCATCCCTCCAATGATGCATCCGTCATTAGTATTTGAGGCGATGGTACGCTTGCGAAGGATAGACCTTGGCACAAATTGTCTTGATGTGACCACCAAATCACTGCCTCTTTCATCTCCCGAGTGACAACCACCTTGTCCTCGAACGATCCGTGCACTTGTTTCCATTGGAGGTTTAGTTGTTCCTGCAGGGGACGCATCCGCAGTCTGCAGTGTGGAATTAAGGGAATACATGATGACATCACCCCTAGCAGCGACTTGTAGCAGCGTACAGAAAGCCACCTTTTTCCCCGAAGGTTTCGTGCCAACCGTTGTAGTTTCTCTATCCTCTCTTGAGTAGGAAACGCCCTTGAGAGCCTTGAATCTAACACTGCTCCTAGGAACCGTGCTCTTCTTGAGGGCATCAGCGTGGATTTTTCTCTGTTCAAAGTGAGCCCCAGATTCTGGAACAGATTGGTGCAAGCCTGCACAGCGTCCTGCGCTAACCTTCTGGACGGGGCCTTCAGTAACCAATCGTCCAGATAAGGGAAGACCTGGAAGTGGTTCTTTCGCAGAAATGCTGCCACCGGTGCCAGCACCTTCGTGAAAATCCTTGGGGCAGAGCGAAGACCGAACGGCAGAACTCTGAACTGAAAATGGCTCTTGGCTACTGTGAAGCGTAGGAACCTTCTGTGTGCTGGGTGAATCGGGACATGGAAGTACGCGTCCTCCAGATCGAGCGTGGCCATGAAATCCCCCGGGCTGATCATCTTCAATATGTCCTGTAGGGATACCATCCGGAAGGATAGGGAGACGAGATAGGTATTTAGCTCCCTGAGGTCCAAGATGGGGCGCCATTTTTCCAGCATCTTTCTCACCAGGAAGTACCTGGAATAGAAACCTTGGCCCTGTTGTTTGGAGGGGACCGGCTCCATCGCCCCTTTGCGGAGCATTTGTTGTACCTCGAGCCTTAGGAGACGCAGATGTTTCGATGGAATGGCTGCCGGGGGCCTGGGTGGAGGGAGTTCCATAAATTCCAAAGTATGTCCTCGCTTTATGATGTTGATCACCCAATGGTCCGATGTTATTTTGGATCAATTTTGAAGGAATTTTGACACCCTGCCTCCAACTGATGATTTCTTGGAGGAGGGAACAGTAGGCAGAGCCAGGAGGCCGCTATTGGCGCTTGGACGTGTCCCGTCCACGGGCAGCCTGCTTGCCCTTGTTGTAAGGCCTCGAGTAACCCGAAGATTGGCCCTGTCTTTGCTAGTATGACTGGCGGTTTTGCTGGTATTAAGGTAAGCATGAGCGGATTTTGCGGATTGGCAATCCGCGAATTTTGCGGATTTGCGGATTCGCAATCCGCAAAATCCGCGAATTCCCGCGAATTTGCGGATTTTTTTTTTTTGTGTTCGCCCGTGTTTCTGCCAGTTCGCGAGGGTTTTTACAATTTCGCAATTTGCGAACTTACCTGTCGGGTCGCAAGTTTTGCGAACTTGTTGTTTCTACGTGTCCAGCCTGTTTGGGACACTCTTCTTCATCACTGCCACTCTCTGTCACCACTGCCACTCTCTGACTACTCATGCCACCCTCTGGCCCACCCATGCCACCCTCTGTTTCATCACCACACCCTCTGGTTGTCCAGTGTACATTATTTTCGGCAAAGCAAAGCACACCTTCCCTGCCTCAAGTGACCTGAATTAATTTGGGGCTGATTAATGTGTCACAGAATATTTTTTTAGCTGGCACCTGCTTCCTTAGTGCGCCCCGATTAGTGATCTTTTGCACTTGCTAAGTGCTTTCATTGTTGCAAAATTAGTTACAACACCTGCCCTGCCCCAACTGACAATAATGAATTAGGGGCTGATTAATGGATTTTAACTTCCAGCCTGGCTCCTGCTTGTCTCCCTTAGCTGTAATTCAGGACCTTTGTGGCATATGTGTAACTATTCTGAGGTTCAGAGCAGGGTCACATAATAGTTTCAACTGGCAACTGAACTCTGGAGGGGCCCCTCAGGAAGCACTACAGGAAATGGCTACTAATGATGTGCCTGAACTTTTGAACCTGGTAAGTAGTTACTTTCAGTTTTGCTAAGATCGTATTTCTGCAATTTTGCACTTATTCGCGGGGCGCGAACTCACGCGAACAGTGCGAGCAGTGCGAGCAAAATCCGCTGCTCGCGGATTTGCGGATTTTGCGGGAAATTCGCAAATCTCGCGGATTGCGGATTTCCCGAAAATCCGCAAAATCCGCGAGCATAACGGATTTTCCGCCCATGCTTAGCTGGTATCCTGAGCTGTTTGAAGAATAGCGTTGCTGCTTTTGTTGGTATGAACCTCTATAACCACCTCCTCTGCCTCTCGAACCTCTGAAGGGAGATTTGCAATACTGGAGGGTACCTAGCGACCTGACTGTTTCTGTGTCCTTTTTGATCTCTTGAAGAGTATCATCTATTAATTTCCCGAATAGGGCCTCGCCATCGAAGGGCAGATCAAGGACCTTGTTCTGAATTTCCGGTCTAAACCAAGTCGCCTTCAGCCACCCTTGGCGTCTTAACACTGCCGCTCCTGCCAACGCCCGAAAGGACGTCGTGGCAATGTCCATGGCACAGTCTATAATTTCCATAGAGACCGCCTCACCCTCTTGTAAAGTCTTCTTTGCTTCCGCCACTGACTCCGGTGGAAGCTGTTCCAGATATGGAGCTATATCACACCATAATTGGCGATCATATCGTCCTAATATCGCCAAAGCATTGGCGGCACATATTAGCAGGCTAGCCATCGATGAAAACCGCTTGCCCGTGTTATCAAGTCGTCGTCCATCCTTGTCAGGAGGGGCCGTTAAGGGAGCAGAGGGGTTCCGCGACTTCCTCTGTGCTGCCTGTGAGATGACAGAGTCAGGTTTTGGATGGCCCGTTAGCACTGCAGGTCCATTATCTGGTGCTTTATACTTTTTATCCAGACACGGTAGCACGGGGACCACCGTCGCTGGGTTTTTCATAGCTTTCAAACCTTCCTCCCACAAATGATCCACAATTGGAATCAACCTTGTTGTCTTGCGGTGTGTTTCTTTGAAATCATATAAGAAACAGTCCGTGGTTTGAGCGGGCATTACCAGTTTAAATCTCCCAGCTGCACGTTCCATCAGCTGGTGAGAACTGCCGATGTCAGCAGGAGATGAATCTACCAAGTCTTGATGAGGCGAAGCTTGGTCTGGGATGATGTAGTCATCATATTCATCCCCATCATGATCCGACTCTTGGTTACCATTGGATGATTCATCATCATCATCCCCATTCGAGTCATCGGCTGGCTCTGACGGAGCCTGAGGCACCGGCCGCTGAGGTTGAGGTGGCGTCTGTATCGGAAGTACCGGAGGGACTACAGATGAGGGGTTCCTCACTGGTGTCGAAGGAGCAGACCTACGTGGTGTTGGTCTTTCTGCTTTTGACTTATAGTCCTGCAGCATCTTGTGGAAGTCATACAGGAATGTTGTAGGAACCGAAATCATGTCTTGTGGCTCATAGCTCTTAGAGTGGGCCATTTGATGATATTCTCCTGCCCCTTGGTCATATGCCCCTTCTGAATCTGTCTCTTGACTCTTGATTAGTAGCTGAGATGGGCTATTGGCATAGTCATAAGCATCCTGTCCGTCTTCCTCAGATTCTCCCTGGTCCAACAACAAAGTTGGCGGTAAAGGGGTCACCCTTCTCGGAGATGTCATCTCAGGAGTGATTCTTGTTAAAGAAACAGTCACTCGTCTCTCCGTAGCCTCTATCGTCGATGGTTCCGTCGAAGCCGGAGATATCCTCGTCGACGATATTGGATTTACAGATGTCGTCGTCGACACCACCGTCAACGAGCCCGCCGACATTGTAGATATTGTCGTCGTCGTCGATGCACTCGTCGACAACACCACCATCGTCGATACCGTCGTCGACGCCGTCGTCGTCACTGCCGTCGACGATGATGGTTTCCTCGTCGACGATGTTAATGAAGCCGTTGACGACGTCTTCGTCGACGATGTCGTCGGCACACCCCCCGTCGACGCTGCCGTCGACGATACCTTCTTCGACGACGAAGCTTTCGTCGACGATTCTCCTGCCGACGAGCCCATCGACAGGACCAATTGGATTTTGGGCTTCATTTTCTTCGTCGACGGACCCACCGTCGACGATGTCTTCGTCGTAGAGGACTTAGAACTCCTCTCTGAAGAATGTGAGGAGGGTTTTTTGAAGGCTGGGTCTGTCTTCTCACCCTTAGGAGGCGAAACCAGTTCTGCCTTATCCTTTCCACTGCGGTGGGGGACTTCCTGAACCCCGGCTATCAGACTCTCTGGGGGTCTTTTTAGAAGCCTTTGAGGGGCGCCCAACAGAGGAAGATGGGGAACCTCTACCCCTTTTCACTGACCTTTTTGAGGAAGCAAATGAAGACGATTCCTCCTCATCACTGGAAACTCCATGTTTCCTCTCCTTCTGCCTCTGTAGCCATGTAAGCAGTCTTCCAGCACGATCTCTCAAGGTCTTGGTGGAGAGAGTGCAGCAAATTTTGCAGTCCTCTGCCTTGTGATCCGGATAAAGGCAGTAAATGCAATCTTTGTGTTTGTCCCCCACAAACAGCCTTTTCTTTCCACAGGTGGAACAGGGCTTGAAAAGGGCTTTCTTTTTCTCAACTTCAGACATCCTGATGAAAAGGAGAGATTTCTGAAGTAAACTGAAGAAATCCTGAAGAAAAAACTGTGGAAATCTATTTGAAAGAGTTGAAAATAGAGCAGAGCTCAATGGAGACTCCCTAGCACAACGTGCGGTAGAAAATCTGAGGCTCTGATGTTCCTTCAGAAAGGTTCCAGGGGTGAGGCTCTTCTGATTGGCTGATGCCTAAAATTTGGTCTCTTTTACAAAAAGAGGGTGATATGTTACAAAAGGGAATGAGGCCTAGGCCTTTCCTTTCTCTTTTGTACCTACTACTATGGTATTTTTTATTACCGAGACTCCCATTCCGACGACGGGGAATGATACAAAAGCATGGGAATCTATGAAAGTTCCAATACTGGGGCAAGGACCCTTGCCAATAGACCCTGAAGAAACCCGGTGAAACACAGAATGTTGGAGAGCCACTCCACCCTTGGATACCCTAGGAACCAGGATACCTCCACCAGTGATTCCGGGAGCATAGGTGCGAAATGGCGTCGGATACCCTCTTCAAACTCAATGGAGGACTTCATGTAGATGCCGCTGATGAAGAAGGTGAAAGTGTCCGGTGGAACCCAAAGGTGGATTCAAGATGATAAATACCTGCAAGCAGAGGGGACAGAGTCTATGCCACTCAGGTATGACCAGGAGGCATGGAAGATGAATGCCCACCGATGTCGGGTGTTGCAAGAGAATTGACGGTGACCTTGTAGCAGCAACTATGTGGATCAGGCAATGCTATGGATACAAGGAGTCTTTCATGAGCTGTCCCATGTTGGGTTTTGAGAGTTGAGGGGTCGGTGTCCGTTGGGAGCACCACCAGTCTTGGCATCTGCAAACAACGTGGCAATCAAAAAAGGTGCAGTGTCTAGACCAGCAAGGTCAAGTCACTTACCACAAGCAGGGGAATCAGTAGGCCTGTAGCAATCAGGGGAGCCCACTAGAGTCAATGAAGACCCTCAAGAGGACCCACAGGCCGGTGGCACTGGAGCCGCAAGAGGACCTCGAGCAGCTCACCAAATATGAAGGCAAGCAGTGCAAGAGATGTGGTGAGGACGAAGATCTTGGTCACAGGAGATGCTTGAGGTTGAGGCTACTTGAAGCCAGGGGATCTCTGAGGGAGAAAGCCAACAAGCCTTTGCAACGACAAGTCTACGCAGTGCACAGGTGTTCAGTTCCTGCGGGTCCGTCGAGAGATACTGGCTTCAAACTTGGTTAGAAGACAGTGCAGGCCTCGAGGGTTGAAGAACCACCACCTATGTTGCTGAGCCCTTCAGAGTCCATGGGAGCCCAGGGCCAGCAGACTGGTCAACTTTGTTGCAGTGCCTGCAGATGCAGGGAAGTGACTCCTTCACTTCAAGGGAGATTCCTTCAGGAGTCTTGGATGTCCAAAGGCCTTGGAAGGATCCTGTATGGAGCATAGGCACAGACATTGCAGCAGACTAGCAGGACGACAAGACCAGGACCAGCAGAAGTCTTCCCAGTTGCAGTCTCTGTGCCCAGAGCAAAGCCCAGCCAAGTCCAGAGTGCCCAGACGGTAAAAATTGAAGAGGTTTCTTTGTATGAATCTTGTCCCATAACAAATCTAGGGACCCACCCACATGTAAACCCTTAAGTACCCTAAGAAAACAGTTGGGATGATTCAGGGGTACCTCCCAGGGGAGGGGTCGGACAGTAGGGAGGATACTCCCATGTGCTTTGTCCAGTTTTACAACAGAGCAGGAGCCAACGGCTCTCTAAGCTGGTATGAAATAGAGTATGCAAGGAGGGCACCATATGTGCAGTTCAATCAGACTGAATGGTGCTGGCAAGCACCCCCAACCTGTCCTACTACACTAAATCCTTTCTGGGAGGTGGTGAAACCTCCCAGTGACAGGATAACTATTGTCTTGCCTTCCTCGGCTCTAGCTTGGCTCAGCAGCAGGAGGGCAGAATTGTATCTCCGGTTGGCAACAGCCATAGTTTGCTGTCCCGGTCTATAAGACTGGTACTGAGAGCAATGAGTACCTCCCGGAGGAGCTTTACAGTGCATGAAATCATACCTCCACACCGTTTACAGTGTGGAGGTATGATGGAGGTATGATTCCAACTTGTTTGATACCAAACACAACAGGGTTCATTCCTTCCAGTTTAGAGAATGTCATCGCGTAATAACACATTGCCACTCTATATATCGTAAAGGCTGATGCACTTACAACCCGGGAGAATGTATACCGAAGGTTGTACGGGTTTCCTGTTCATGCAGAGACACCCTCACACTAAAAACCGAGCACTCTGCCTTCAGGATTGAAAGGCCTGCTTTAGGGGTGACATATGTTTTAAGTGCAGTGACCTCAGATATAGGGCAAACTATATCTATTGTAAGTAGTGCTAGCACCAGCTTACACAGGCTGCAATGGCAGGCCCGAAGGCACAGTTTGAGTGGTCTCCTATGGGTGGCATAATACATGCTTCAGTCCATGGGGAACCCTGGTGTACCTATGCCCTGGATACCTCAGTACCATATACTAATGACTTACAAGGGGACACCAGTAGCTAATCTGGAATGTACCTAAGTATTCACCATAACCAAGTTAGGGGAGAAGCACTGATTCTGGGGTCCTGATTAGCAGGATCCCAGTCAGACTAGTCAGAAACAGCATAACACCAGGCAAAAAGTGAGGGAAACCATAAAAGCAGATCCTACTTTGCTACAAAGGCATACTGCCTACTGCATATATTTTGGGAAAAACATACCTGAAGCAGTAAACCTCTGTTTTGTTTACTGTGAATATAATTCAAATAATGAGACATTAATGAATAATTGGAATAATACATTGATTGGTAGACTCCCCTCACAGTCCATGGGGTGTCCTACATGTTAAATGTGACCCATGGTACATTGCATACATAGTAAATATGTCCAATGGCAATAACATTAAGTGACACTATTTAATCTCTTTATATGTGTTTTCACATTGGGAGCACAAACAGCAAAGAAGTACATCTTTTACTCTCCCTTGCCAAACCCATCTTCAGAACACCATGATCTGCAACAAGGGGGTACCCTGCTATCACTTTCAACCCTTGCACACAGGAAAGCAGATTGTCTATAGCACTCTACATTGCCTTCAACCCTGCACATAGGTCTTCATCAAAGCAGACGGAGAGGATTGCACTGGTGTCAACCTTCTTGTAGGAAAGTGCCCCTTATTGCCTGGTTACCCCCCAATGTTTGACTGATTCCGATGCACTTTGACTGAGTGTGCACTGTGTCCCTGCTAACCAGGTTCTCAGTGCCTGTGTTCTTTCCCAAAACTAACTTTGTTTCCACAATTGGTACACCTCTGACACACCTATAAGCCCCTTTTAAAAGGTACCAGTGGGACAAATGCCTTGTGACCATAGAGGGTCAATAAGGCCTGCAGCATGTATTCTGCCACCCTCAGAGACCTCTCACCAAACACATACAGACTACCATTGCAGATTGTGGGCCTGATTCAAAAAGGCAAACCGAGATGTAAGTCTAGCCTTACAACTCTCGGTATTCACATAGAGCATTTACGAGTAGTAAAGTTAGACTTTCGTCTCAGTTTACCTTTGCGAATCTGCCCTGTGTGTTTAGGTGCAGCTAAAATGGAAGAATCGACATGGCATGCACTACCTGTGTCCGATGCTTACAAACCACTGCCTGTGATATAGGTAAGTCTTCCCTCTAGCAGGCCCCTCAGCCCCAAGACAGGGTGCACTATACCAAAGGTGAGGGCATAGATTCATGAGTAATATGCCCTTACAATGTCTAAGTCCATCCTTAGACATTATAAGTGCAGTGAAACGACATTATATACATGGACTGGGAGTTTGTCATTACGAACTCTACTGCTACATGATGGATTTAAGAATGCTAGGAAGTTTGATATCAAACTTCCCAGCATAATAAACCCACACTGATGCTAGTGTTGGATTTATTGTAAAATGCACTCAAATTCACCTTTGCAATGCCCCCTGAAAAACGACCAACTCTCTGGCGTGCAGCTGACTGATTTGCACCAGGCTACCATTCTTAGACATATTTCTGAAACCCTGATGTGGGGGCCTTGCGCTGTCCTGGGTCAGAGACAAAGTCTACTCTGGATGAAGGTGCATCTCACCTACCCCCAAGCAGGAACAGCATTAAGGTTGGTGAGCCTAAACAGCTTTCTGCCCTTTGTTGTGCAAGCCAGGAGCTCTCCAGCTACTGGAGACGCCCACCCTCCTGACCAAGCCCCACTTTTGAAAGCAAGGATGGCTGGAAAATTAGTCAGCAGGGTACATCTGTCCCTTCTCTGCCAGGACCATTCCTAAGGTGCCCCGAGCTGAAGTGACCCTCCTCCTTAGAAAATCCTCCATGTAGAATGGAAGGATTTTAACCAGTAGGATTAGGGGATGCTTGTAGGAAGGTAGATACCTGACTATGGTTACCCCCGACTTTTTGCCTGGTGTTTTGCTGGTTTTCCGACTTAGTTGACCTGGGGCCCTGCCAATCAGGACCCCAGGCCTACTGCTCTCTCTCTAAAATGGATTCCATGTACCTTAGGTACATTTCCAATTGGGACTGGGCCACCTTGTCAGACCCTGTAACTCAGGGCATCGGTGGATCCAGGGCCTACCAGGGGCTGAAGCATGTATTATGCCACCCCTGGATGGCCATCTAAATCTGACACAACTGGCTGCGCGACAGCTGGGGCAACGTAGCGTACCCGCTCGTTGCTTTAGGTATAGTAGCCCTATATCTAACCATACAATGGACACCCGAGTTCCTATCAGACACTCCTATGGCAGGCCTTGACAATCCTGAAGGCAGAGTGCTTGGAATCGTGTGAATTGGGTTCTGGCCCGAGCCGAGCCCGGTTGCAGCTTGCGGAACCAAGACCCAATGGCTGTTCCATGATAACGAGTACCATATCGGTAACTTCGGTATTGCGTTATCAAGACATGTCGAGTAAGGTGTCATACGAATCGGGATACTGCCCCCTCACCAATTCTGCCGACGAGGTTAGCATTCCGCCCTTCTAGAGGGACACGACATGTACGTAACTGTGAACCCCGGTTAAAGTTAACTAAAGCCTCAGCTCCACAAAATGGATGCTGCCACCACAGACACGAGTCTGACCTCCTGCTGCTGGGAGTCCTTCCAGCGAGGAGAGCTTGGACAAAGGGTTTCCTGTCAAGGGCGGTGTTCGCACCGTCCCAGACAGGGTTTGTGTATTCTGGGTAGGTAGAGCTTTGCGAGAAGGTGACTGCGGAGTGGCACCCCGGTGCTCACTACGCATCTGCCAGTCAGAACCAGTTCCAGGGGAAAGTCCGGCAGGGGAGAGGGGTGTAACTACCCCCCTTCCTGGTCCCACCCTTAGGGCAGGACCTAGTCATGTACCCACCCCTTTCTTTAGGATAAAGGCCGGAGCGGGGACCCTTCCAATTTAGATCATCTTTGAATCAAGAATACTTTCTACGAAAGGACTTCGAGACTCTTCTCAAGATTTCTCCCTTGTGGCTAAGGAGTAGTCACCCTGCACCAGCGGGCACCATCTAAGAACTCTGCGGTTTGCTGCAAGTCCTTCCTCAAGGAATCCGACGGCCCAGCTCGACGAGAACCGGCTTCCCTTGCACCTCTGACCTCTACCCACGTCGTCAGCTCAGCTGAGATCTGTGGGTGCGACGAGACCTTGAGGGACCGGCCATCATCAAAACCTGCACGCTTTCTTAATCAGCACGACCATCAAAGCAATTCTCTGGTGAGTGCTCTGGGGTCCGAGAAGCCCCGACCCTGAGCGGCTCCAGCACCGAAGTGCAGTCTCCCAGCATCTCCACGATCTGCGTGGGGCCCTTCTGCTCGCTGCTCAGCACGTTGTCTGGTCACTAGCCGCTGGTTTGTGCCCTTCTTTGACGACATCCGACAACCAACGCTGCTGGTCTGGTTGCTCCAGACTGGCCCTTGCTTCCATCTTTGAGAGAAGCACCCCGGACCCTCCTGGGTCCACTCAAGACGCCATTTTAGGCCCACCCCGTGGCCCTGAAATCTGCCAAGGCTTGTTGCCCCAATCCTGGGCCCAGCGACGCCGACAGCATCAACCTTCGTGGGACAGCTCGCACCTCCATCCTGGTCGCCGACAACGCCTCCTGGTCCGTGAGACTGCAGAGCCTAGCGTCGCCCACTCACCTAGTCGAGGTGACGGCCAACCGGTGCCTTCCTGGTACCCTCTGACTACTGGCTAGTAGTACGAACTTGGTCCCCTCTGCTTTCAGGTATCAACGATCTCTGATCCAGGCTTGGATCTCTACGAACTATTCAGCACTGGTCGCCGGCCAGCAACTCCTTTTCTTCCGGCTCCTGGCTCATCAGCGAAGACCCCGATGCCTGTAAGACTTGTGCAGCCGCAGCCCACGTGGCTAGGTAACTTCGGCATTTCGGTGCCTGCATAGCCTCCTTACTCTAGGGTCCCGAGTCCCTCGCTTCCGACTTGCCTTATCGGGTCCGCCCGAGACCACTAAACTTTCCGTGTCCTCGGACACTTGTTTTAATTGTGCACTTGAAGTATTTTCCTAAGAGTTTTGGTTTGTGCTTAGTACCCTGTCCTCATAAAGAGTCCAGGGCTGTTGAGATTCTTAATAAATATTCTGTTTATTTTCATAACACTTGTGTGGTGTCCTTTCACTTGGGGTTCAAGGGGTATGTGATGGTATAACAGCTGGCTTAACACGCCCTCTAGAGTTTAGCCCGAAGACTGCTCGTATCCACGCTACTAGGATAGCTGGTCTAAGGTTGACTTACAACCAATCACCATAAGGGTCGTTTGGAACGATACATAGCGGTCGCTAGAATAGCGAACGCTGCATATCGGGCCAACTTCTCACATTGGTGAGCAGCGGTTGGGATTTGAGCTTGCTGTTGTTTTACCACGCGTATCCTAAGAACATCTTGTGAAAGATCGCATAAGTACTCCAGGTACATATAACCTAGCTTAGAATACTCTGAGTTCTACTGAACCAGCTGTTGTAGCTCTTCAAGGCTTAGCACACCTTGGCTGCAACTCTTAGCAAGGGCTCAGTAGGTAAACCCATAGTGTAGGTAGGTGCATCACTTACACCACACTAGAAACAGCATGTCGGACAAAGGCGGAAACTCTGAGTCTCCCCTCGTGTCAGTCGACCTTCCACAGGTCACCTCCAGATATGCTGCGCTTAGCTTTCATGAGATGCGACAGATCTGTACGTCTCGAAAGATAAAGCAGGGTGCAAACCCTACCATTCAGTTTCTGATTGGTCTCTTGGAGACTTATGATGCCAGGAAGGCGGGTAACACCGACCCTTCTCATCCCGAAATGGAAATGCCTCCCCTCGAGGGAACCCGAGGTGACCCTGACCTTATCCATCTCTCTGCCGAGGGCGAAGAGGAGGACGAGGAACCAGAGACATCTGAGGACGAGGCAGACAAAGGTCCAGTCATAGTTAGTCAGCTAACTCAGGACAACTTAAGCCGGCACGAGATTGGTACTAGGAGACCCCTGGGGCCTCTCTCGGGCCAGCTTAACATTGGGAACGGACGAGTTAGGTCTCTCTCAAGAGGCTCTAACAGATCTGTTCGAACCAATGGCTCTCGAGGCTCTGCTCGAAGAGGGATGACATGGCCTCAGAGAAGAGTGTACGAAGCAAAGGAGCGGGAAGTCAATCTGCGGATCGAAAGGGAAGAATTTGCCCTAGCCAAAGAGAGACTCGCCTTTGCTCGAGAGCAAGAGTTGAGTGGGACGATTCCCACTGGTGGCAGCATTCCCCCACGGGAACCCAGGAGTTTAGACACTAAGCACCTGAATAAGATAGTGCCCCCCTTTGAGCAAGGGGACGACATCCACAAATGGATTACTGCTTTGGAGCGGGCCTGCACTGTACAGTGCGTCCCCCAGAGTCAGTGGGCAGCTATCTTGTGGCTCTCCTTTGAAGGTAAAGGTAGAGATAAGCTCCTCACTACTAGAGTCGAGGATGCTAACAATTACCAGGTCCTGAAGAACACACTGATTTATGGGTTCGGCTTAACCACTGAGCAGTACAGGTTACTGTTCAGGGATACCCAGAAAACTCAGTCTCAGGACTGGTCTGACTTTGTCGATTGTGCCACTAAGGCTTTTGAAGGCTGGCTACTGGGAAGTAAGGTTACTGATTTTAAAGGATTGTACAATCTAATTATGAGAGAGCAAATCTTAAGTAATTGTCAGAACCAGTTGTTACACCAGCACCTGGTAGACTCTGATCTGACCTCTCCACAAGAATTGGGTAAGAGGGCGGACAAATGGGTCAGAACCAGGGTCAGGCCTAAGAACCAGGGTGGTGACCAAAAGAAGGAATCGACCAAGCCTCAAGAGAAGGGTGGGAATAAATCTTCTGATCAAACCACAGGGCCCCAAAATTCCTCTGAAAAGGGTGGGTCCCCAACTTCTCCCAAAACCCAAAAGAAACCTTATTGTCACACCTGCAAACAGGTGGGCCATTACAAAACTGACAGCAGTTGTCCCAAGGCCAACAACAACAAGGAGAACATACCCCAAAATAAAGCTTCCCAGCCTCCTGTTACTACTAGTAGTAATCCCCCAGGTGGTGGGAGTGCCCCCAAGAATCTGGGTGCATTTTCTTTGGGAGTACCTGGGGACTCTGGCCTAACCAGGTCCCCGGACTTAAATACTCTTGTCTGTGAGACTGGCATGGGGTTTGCCAACTTCACCGCCTGTCCCAACACTTTGGGCAGGTACAGACAGGAGCCCCTCATCAATGGTTCAAAAGTTGACGCCTACAGAGACACAGGGGCTAGCATCACCATGGTGGCTGAGAGCCTAGTCCCCTCAAGGCAACTTATGCCTGGTGCCACATACCAGGTAGTGAACATTGATGGAGTGCAGAGAGATCATCCCATAGCAGTGGTAAATCTCAGCTGGGGAGGTGTCACTGGTCACAAGAGAGTGGCAGTGTCACCAAACTTGCCTGTAGATTGCCTACTGGGGAATGATTTAGAGACCTCAGCCTGGGCTGAGGTCGAGCAAGAAACCCATTATAAAATGGTAAACCTCCATGGTAAGGTTAGTGGGGCAGTGATAGCCACAGCCCCAGTCCCAGAAGTCCTCCCTGAACAGGTCAGGAGGGCTGTGCCAGTCACAGCCCTATCCCAGAAAGATGCCTTTCCTGAACAGGTTGGCAAGGCTGTGATGGTCACAGCCCAAACCCAAACTGAGTCCCTTCCTGAAAAGGTTGGTGGAATTGTGATGGCCACAGCTCAAACTCAGACAGATAACAGTGTTGTGAAGCCTGAAACTATGGATCACTCCACTCAGACAGAGAGCATTGAGGAGGAAGAAAAGTCTTCCCCCTCCCAGACACTAGGTGGGAGCCAGCCTCCTCAGGGAACTGACTCTACCCCTGGTGAAGGAACTGCCCCAGAGGTAGTCAGGCCTAGCCTGGCAGAGCCCCTGATGGCAGTGGAACCTTCCCAGGTGGGACCCGGTCTGGAGCAGGTAACCTGCCCCTCTCTACCCTGCCTCAGTCAGCCCAGGGCTGTAGAGGTCAGGAAGGCCAGTGGTGGACCCCAAAGGGCCCCCTGTCCAAAAGAATTTCCCAATCAGCAGATTAGGATCACTGAAGCTAGTAGCCCTAGCCAAGTGAAAATAAAACAAACTCCTGAGGGATCCCCCTTAAACTTAGTTAGGGAACTCCCACAGCTGGACACTGCTGGGCACAGCCAAACCCGGGGCCTAAAAACCCCAAACCTGACCTGTCCCTCCAGTAAGCCAAACAGAGGGACTCAGCCTCCAGCTTTAGGTAGCCAGAGGTTGACCCTGAGAGCTCATAGCAACTCAGTGCTGGAAAGAAAGGCGCATATGGTGGATAGTGATTGGAGGAAGTTGAGCCCAACCGTAGTGGAGTCTCACTTCAGTACTCCATTCCCACACCAGCCTTTTCCTTTGCCAAAGCACACCACAGGTAGTGATTCCCTATGGTGGAGACCCTCAGATACCCTTAGGGTGAGGGGTTGCTTAGTGGACCATGATACAGGGGGTAACCATGCCAGCGCATGTACCACCTCATATGGCCACTCAGGCAATATAGGCTTACCTGGACAAGGATAGCCTTATCTCCTTTCGTTTGGGGGGGGTTGTGTAGGAAGGTAGATACCTGACTATGGTTACCCCCGACTTTTTGCCTGGTGTTTTGCTGGTTTTCCGACTTAGTTGACCTGGGGCCCTGCCAATCAGGACCCCAGGCCTACTGCTCTCTCTCTAAAATGGATTCCATGTACCTTAGGTACATTTCCAATTGGGACTGGGCCACCTTGTCAGACCCTGTAACTCAGGGCATCGGTGGATCCAGGGCCTACCAGGGGCTGAAGCATGTATTATGCCACCCCTGGATGGCCATCTAAATCTGACACAACTGGCTGCGCGACAGCTGGGGCAACGTAGCGTACCCGCTCGTTGCTTTAGGTATAGTAGTTCTATATCTAACCATACAATGGACACCCGAGTTCCTATCAGACTCTCCTATGGCAGGCCTTGACAATCCTGAAGGCAGAGTGCTTGGAATCGTGTGAATTGGGTTCTGGCCCGAGCCGAGCCTGGTTGCAGCTTGCGGAACCAAGACCCAATGGCTGTTCCATGATAACGCGTACCATATCGGTAACTTCGGTATTGCGTTATCAAGACATGTCGAGTAAGGTGTCATACGAATCGGGATACTGCCCCCTCACCAATTCTGCCGACGAGGTTAGCATTCCGCCCTTCTAGAGGGACACGACATGTACGTAACTGTGAACCCCGGTTAAAGTTAACTAAAGCCTCAGCTCCACAAAATGGATGCTGCCACCACAGACACAAGTCTGACCTCCTGCTGCTGGGAGTCCTTCCAGCGAGGAGAGCTTGGACAAAGGGTTTCCTGTCAAGGGCGGTGTTCGCACCGTCCCAGACAGGGTTTGTGTATTCTGGGTAGGTAGGGCTTTGCGAGAAGGTGACTGCGGAGTGGCACCCCGGTGCTCACTACGCATCTGCCGGTCAGAACCAGTTCCAGGGGCGCCAGCCCCTGGCCTGGGGAAAGTCCGGCAGGGGAGAGGGGTGTAACTACCCCCCTTCCTGGTCCCACCCTTAGGGCAGGACCTAGTCATGTACCCACCCCTTTCTTTAGGATAAAGGCCGGAGCGGGGACCCTTCCAATTTAGATCATCTTTGAATCAAGAATACTTTCTACGAAAGGACTTCGAGACTCTTCTCAAGATTTCTCCCTTGTGGCTAAGGAGTAGTCACCCTGCACCAGCGGGCACCATCTAAGAACTCTGCGGTTTGCTGCAAGTCCTTCCTCAAGGAATCCGACGGCCCAGCTCGACGAGAACCGGCTTCCCTGGCACCTCTGACCTCTACCCACGTCGTCAGCTCAGCTGAGATCTGTGGGTGCGACGAGACCTCGAGGGACCGGCCATCATCAAAACCTGCACGCTTTCTTAATCAGCACGACCATCGAAGCAATTCTCTGGTGAGTGCTCTGGGGTCCGAGAAGCCCCGACCCTGAGCGGCTCCAGCACCGAAGTGCAGTCTCCCAGCATCTCCACGATCTGCGTGGGGCCCTTCTGCTCGCTGCTCAGCACGTTGTCTGGTCACTAGCCGCTGGCTTGTGCCCTTCTTTGACGACATCCGACAACCAACGCTGCTGGTCTGGTTGCTCCAGACTGGCCCTTGCTTCCATCTTTGAGAGAAGCACCCCGGACCCTCCTGGGTCCACTCAAGACGCCATTTTAGGCCCACCCCGTGGCCCTGAAATCTGCCAAGGCTTGTTGCCCCAATCCTGGGCCCAGCGACGCCGACAGCATCAACCTTCGTGGGACAGCTCGCACCTCCATCCTGGTCGCCGACAACGCCTCCTGGTCCGTGAGACTGCAGAGCCTAGCGTCGCCCACTCACCTAGTCGAGGTGACGGCCAACCGGTGCCTTCCTGGTACCCTCTGACTACTGGCTAGTAGTACGAACTTGGTCCCCTCTGCTTTCAGGTATCAACGATCTCTGATCCAGGCTTGGATCTCTACGAACTATTCAGCACTGGTCGCCGGCCAGCAACTCCTTTTCTTCCGGATCCTGGCTCGTCAGCGAAGACCCTGACGCCTGTAAGACTTGTGCAGCCGCAGCCCACGTGGCTAGGTAACTTCGGCATTTCGGTGCCTGCATAGCCTCCTTACTCTAGGGTCCCGAGTCCCTCGCTTCCGACTTGCCTTATCGGGTCCGCCCGAGACCACTAAACTTTCCGTGTCCTCGGACACTTGTTTTAATTGTGCACTTGAAGTATTTTCCTAAGAGTTTTGGTTTGTGCTTAGTACCCTGTCCTCATAAAGAGTCCAGGGCTGTTGAGATTCTTAATAAATATTCTGTTTATTTTCATAACACTTGTGTGGTGTCCTTTCACTTGGGGTTCAAGGGGTATGTGATGGTATAACAGCTGGCTTAACACGCCCTCTAGAGTTTAGCCCGAAGACTGCTCGTATCCACGCTACTAGGATAGCTGGTCTAAGGTTGACTTACAACCAATCACCATAAGGGTCGTTTGGAACGATACATAGCGGTCGCTAGAATAGCGAACGCTGCATATCGGGCCAACTTCTCACATTGGTGAGCAGCGGTTGGGATTTGAGCTTGCTGTTGTTTTACCACGCGTATCCTAAGAACATCTTGTGAAAGATCGCATAAGTACTCCAGGTACATATAACCTAGCTTAGAATACTCTGAGTTCTACTGAACCAGCTGTTGTAGCTCTTCAAGGCTTAGCACACCTTGGCTGCAACTCTTAGCAAGGGCTCAGTAGGTAAACCCATAGTGTAGGTAGGTGCATCACTTACACCACACTAGAAACAGCATGTCGGACAAAGGCGGAAACTCTGAGTCTCCCCTCGTGTCAGTCGACCTTCCACAGGTCACCTCCAGATATGCTGCGCTTAGCTTTCATGAGATGCGACAGATCTGTACGTCTCGAAAGATAAAGCAGGGTGCAAACCCTACCATTCCGTTTCTGATTGGTCTCTTGGAGACTTATGATGCCAGGAAGGCGGGTAACACCGACCCTTCTCATCCCGAAATGGAAATGCCTCCCCTCGAGGGAACCCGAGGTGACCCTGACCTTATCCATCTCTCTGCCGAGGGCGAAGAGGAGGACGAGGAACCAGAGACATCTGGGGACGAGGCAGACAAAGGTCCAGTCATAGTTAGTCAGCTAACTCAGGACAACTTAAGCCGGCACGAGATTGGTACTAGGAGACCCCTGGGGCCTCTCTCGGGCCAGCTTAACATTGGGAACGGACGAGTTAGGTCTCTCTCAAGAGGCTCTAACAGATCTGTTCGAACCAATGGCTCTCGAGGCTCTGCTCGAAGAGGGATGACATGGCCTCAGAGAAGAGTGTACGAAGCAAAGGAGCGGGAAGTCAATCTGCGGATCGAAAGGGAAGAACTTGCCCTAGCCAAAGAGAGACTCGCCTTTGCTCGAGAGCAAGAGTTGAGTGGGACGATTCCCACTGGTGGCAGCATTCCCCCACGGGAACCCAGGAGTTTAGACACTAAGCACCTGAATAAGATAGTGCCCCCCTTTAAGCAAGGGGACGACATCCACAAATGGATTACTGCTTTGGAGCGGGCCTGCACTGTACAGTGCGTCCCCCAGAGTCAGTGGGCAGCTATCTTGTGGCTCTCCTTTGAAGGTAAAGGTACTACTAGAGTCGAGGATGCTAACAATTACCAGGTCCTGAAGAACACACTGATTGATGGGTTCGGCTTAACCACTGAGCAGCACAGGTTACTGTTCAGGGATACCCAGAAAACTCAGTCTCAGGACTGGTCTGACTTTGTCGATTGTGCCACTAAGGCTTTTGAAGGCTGGCTACTGGGAAGTAAGGTTACTGATTTTAAAGGATTGTACAATCTAATTATGAGAGAGCAAATCTTAAGTAATTGTCAGAACCAGTTGTTACACCAGCACCTGGTAGACTCTGATCTGACCTCTCCACAAGAATTGGGTAAGAGGGCGGACAAATGGGTCAGAACCAGGGTCAGGCCTAAGAACCAGGGTGGTGACCAAAAGAAGGAATCGACCAAGCCTCAAGAGAAGGGTGGGAATAAATCTTCTGATCAAACCACAGGGCCCCAAAATTCCTCTGAAAAGGGTGGGTCCCCAACTTCTCCCAAAACGCAAAAGAAACCTTATTGTCACACCTGCAAACAGGTGGGCCATTACAAAACTGACAGCAGTTGTCCCAAGGCCAACAACAATAAGGAGAACATACCCCCAAATAAAGCTTCCCAGCCTCCTGTTACTACTAGTAGTAATCCCCCAGGTGGTGGGAGTGCCCCCAAGAATAT
This sequence comes from Lissotriton vulgaris, assembly GCF_964263255.1. Classification (NCBI taxonomy): domain Eukaryota; kingdom Metazoa; phylum Chordata; class Amphibia; order Caudata; family Salamandridae; genus Lissotriton; species Lissotriton vulgaris. Next base: position 810,925,500 of record NC_141695.1, on the reverse strand, counting down.
GGGTGCATTTTCTTTGGGAGTACCTGGGGACTCTGGCCTAACCAGGTCCCCGGACTTAAATACTCTTGTCTGTGAGACTGGCATGGGGTTTGCCAACTTCACCGCCTGTCCCAACACTTTGGGCAGGTACAGACAGGAGCCCCTCATCAATGGTTCAAAAGTTGACGCCTACAGAGACACAGGGGCTAGCATCACCATGGTGGCTGAGAGCCTAGTCCCCTCAAGGCAACTTATGCCTGGTGCCACATACCAGGTAGTGAACATTGATGGAGTGCAGAGAGATCATCCCATAGCAGTGGTAAATCTCAGCTGGGGAGGTGTCACTGGTCACAAGAGAGTGGCAGTGTCACCAAACTTGCCTGTAGATTGCCTACTGGGGAATGATTTAGAGACCTCAGCCTGGCCTGAGGTCGAGCAAGAAACTCATTTTAAAATGGTAAACCTCCATGGTAAGGTTAGTGGGGCAGTGATAGCCACAGCCCCAGTCCCAGAAGTCCTCCCTGAACAGGTCAGGAGGGCTGTGCCAGTCACAGCCCTATCCCAGAAAGATGCCTTTCCTGAACAGGTTGGCAAGGCTGTGATGGTCACAGCCCAAACCCAAACTGAGTCCCTTCCTGAAAAGGTTGGTGGAATTGTGATGGCCACAGCTCAAACTCAGACAGATAACAGTGTTGTGAAGCCTGAAACTATGGATCACTCCACTCAGACAGAGAGCATTGAGGAGGAAGAAAAGTCTTCCCCCTCCCAGACACTAGGTGGGAGCCAGCCTCCTCAGGGAACTGACTCTACCCCTGGTGAAGGAACTGCCCCAGAGGTAGTCAGGCCTAGCCTGGCAGAGCCCCTGATGGCAGTGGAACCTTCCCAGGTGGGACCCGGTCTGGAGCAGGTAACCTGCCCCTCTCTACCCTGCCTCAGTCAGCCCAGGGCTGTAGAGGTCAGGAAGGCCAGTGGTGGACCCCAAAGGGCCCCCTGTCCAAAAGAATTTCCCAATCAGCAGATTAGGATCACTGAAGCTAGTAGCCCTAGCCAAGTGAAAATAAAACAAACTCCTGAGGGATCCCCCTTAAACTTAGTTAGGGAACTCCCACAGCTGGACACTGCTGGGCACAGCCAAACCCGGGGCCTAAAAACCCCAAACCTGACCTGTCCCTCCAGTAAGCCAAACAGAGGGACTCAGCCTCCAGCTTTAGGTAGCCAGAGGTTGACCCTGAGAGCTCATAGCAACTCAGTGCTGGAAAGAAAGGCGCATATGGTGGATAGTGATTGGAGGAAGTTGAGCCCAACCGTAGTGGAGTCTCACTTCAGTACTCCATTCCCACGCCAGCCTTTTCCTTTGCCAAAGCACACCACAGGTAGTGATTCCCTATGGTGGAGACCCTCAGATACCCTTAGGGTGAGGGGTTGCTTAGTGGACCATGATACAGGGGGTAACCATGCCAGCGCATGTACCACCTCATATGGCCACTCAGGCAATATAGGCTTACCTGGACAAGGATAGCCTTATCTCCTTTCGTTTTGGGGGGGTTGTGTAGGAAGGTAGATACCTGACTATGGTTACCCCCGACTTTTTGCCTGGTGTTTTGCTGGTTTTCCGACTTAGTTGACCTGGGGCCCTGCCAATCAGGACCCCAGGCCTACTGCTCTCTCTCTAAAAAGGATTCCATGTACCTTAGGTACATTTCCAATTGGGACTGGGCCACCTTGTCGGCAGAGTGCTTGGAATTGTGTGAATTGGGTTCTGGCCCGAGCCGAGCCCGGTTGCAGCTTGCGGAACCAAGACCCAATGGCTGTTCCATGATAACGCGTACCATATCGGTAACTTCGGTATTGCGTTATCAAGACATGTCGAGTAAGGTGTCATACGAATCGGGATACTGCCCCCTCACCAATTCTGCCGACGAGGTTAGCATTCCGCCCTTCTAGAGGGACACGACATGTACGTAACTGTGAACCCCGGTTAAAGTTAACTAAAGCCTCAGCTCCACAAAATGGATGCTGCCACCACAGACACGAGTCTGACCTCCTGCTGCTGGGAGTCCTTCCAGCGAGGAGAGCTTGGACAAAGGGTTTCCTGTCAAGGGCGGTGTTCGCACCGTCCCAGACAGGGTTTGTGTATTCTGGGTAGGTAGGGCTTTGCGAGAAGGTGACTGCGGAGTGGCACCCCGGTGCTCACTACGCATCTGCCGGTCAGAACCAGTTCCAGGGGCGCCAGCCCCTGGCCTGGGGAAAGTCCGGCAGGGGAGAGGGGTGTAACTACCCCCCTTCCTGGTCCCACCCTTAGGGCAGGACCTAGTCATGTACCCACCCCTTTCTTTAGGATAAAGGCCGGAGCGGGGACCCTTCCAATTTAGATCATCTTTGAATCAAGAATACTTTCTACGAAAGGACTTCGAGACTCTTCTCAAGATTTCTCCCTTGTGGCTAAGGAGTAGTCACCCTGCACCAGCGGGCACCATCTAAGAACTCTGCGGTTTGCTGCAAGTCCTTCCTCAAGGAATCCGACGGCCCAGCTCGACGAGAACCGGCTTCCCTGGCACCTCTGACCTCTACCCACGTCGTCAGCTCAGCTGAGATCTGTGGGTGCGACGAGACCTCGAGGGACCGGCCATCATCAAAACCTGCACGCTTTCTTAATCAGCACGACCATCGAAGCAATTCTCTGGTGAGTGCTCTGGGGTCCGAGAAGCCCCGACCCTGAGCGGCTCCAGCACCGAAGTGCAGTCTCCCAGCATCTCCACGATCTGCGTGGGGCCCTTCTGCTCGCTGCTCAGCACGTTGTCTGGTCACTAGCCGCTGGCTTGTGCCCTTCTTTGACGACATCCGACAACCAACGCTGCTGGTCTGGTTGCTCCAGACTGGCCCTTGCTTCCATCTTTGAGAGAAGCACCCCGGACCCTCCTGGGTCCACTCAAGACGCCATTTTAGGCCCACCCCGTGGCCCTGAAATCTGCCAAGGCTTGTTGCCCCAATCCTGGGCCCAGCGACGCCGACAGCATCAACCTTCGTGGGACAGCTCGCACCTCCATCCTGGTCGCCGACAACGCCTCCTGGTCCGTGAGACTGCAGAGCCTAGCGTCGCCCACTCACCTAGTCGAGGTGACGGCCAACCGGTGCCTTCCTGGTACCCTCTGACTACTGGCTAGTAGTACGAACTTGGTCCCCTCTGCTTTCAGGTATCAACGATCTCTGATCCAGGCTTGGATCTCTACGAACTATTCAGCACTGGTCGCCGGCCAGCAACTCCTTTTCTTCCGGCTCCTGGCTCGTCAGCGAAGACCCCGACGCCTGTAAGACTTGTGCAGCCGCAGCCCTCGTGGCTAGGTAACTTCGGCATTTCGGTGCCTGCATAGCCTCCTTACTCTAGGGTCCCGAGTCCCTCGCTTCCGACTTGCCTTATCGGGTCCGCCCGAGACCACTAAACTTTCCGTGTCCTCGGACACTTGTTTTAATTGTGCACTTGAAGTATTTTCCTAAGAGTTTTGGTTTGTGCTTAGTACCCTGTCCTCATAAAGAGTCCAGGGCTGTTGTGATTCTTAATAAATATTCTGTTTATTTTCATAACACTTGTGTGGTGTCCTTTCACTTGGGGTTCAAGGGGTATGTGATGGTATAACAGCTGGCTTAACACGCCCTCTAGAGTTTAGCCTGAAGACTGCTTGTATCCACGCTACTAGGATAGCTGGTCTAAGGTTGACTTACAACCAATCACCATAAGGGTCGTTTGGAACGATACATAGCGGTCGCTAGAATAGCGAACGCTGCATATCGGGCCAACTTCTCACAATGCTCCCTCCTCAAAGGGAGGGAACATACAAAGGGTGTAGTCACCCTAAAGGTAAGTAGCCAATTGACTACTACTTGACAGTACCGAAAACACCCCATACTTGAGAATTAGGGGCACTCCTGAAACTTGATCCTCAGATTCCTCGCGACCTAAAGAAGGACAGAAGAGCCATGCATTAGTGAAGACTCCAGACAACAAATGACTTGGCCCCAGCCCTAACGGCCTGTCTGCAGCCCTTGATGAAACCTTCTCAAAGAAGCAACTCATCTTGCAGGCCCAGCACCTCTAAAACCCAGGGAGGACTGCCTGCCTTCCCTAAAGACCAAGAACTCCAAAGGACAGCAACCCTGTGTACAAAGAAACCAACACCAATGACCCCTCGCCTTCTGGCTACACGGGTCCTACCCACTCTGCACCAGATGCCCACGGCCTGAGTCTGAGTGGCCCACCACTCCAGTGAAGTCTCCCCAGAGAACTTGACCTTAAAACCATTGGTGGCTGACCTCTCCTGGACTCCAAGAAAACGCCTGCATCCTCAACAAAAAGGGCTCCCCTGACTACGACTAGCTCCGGTGAAGGTCTAAAGGTACCCCTGGTCCTCAGACTACCCACATTGGGGAGCCCAGCCAACAGTGCCCATGAGTCCACGGACATCCCAACTTACCTTCCAAGTCATTTGTCACCTTCGTCCAGCCTCCTGGTCCGAAGCTGCAGCCTCTTTCTGAAACCCAGTTCCTCAATCCACTTACATTAGGCACCCAATGCTCTATTTGCACCCTGCACCCATCTAGCTGGTGGTGCATGATTGGTGCTGCCTTGTGCCCCCCTCCCCCTTGTGCTTTCTTAACATCCACCGGGACCTTTGCCCTTAAACAGCGAGTACAAACCGGTACCTCTTTGCGTGCCCAAGTTTCTATTGTCTAACATTGGGCCCGGTGACCGAATTTGACATCTGCACTTGGCCGCCCCAGTGCCGCTGGTGGTGCAGTCTCTACATTTACCTGACCCTTGCCCAGTGTTGGTCCAAAACCCTGCAGACCTGATTTGTGAGCACTAGCGGTGGGCCCATTCCAGTCCCAGCCTCCTGCAGGGGAGAGAGGAGCTCCTGAGGGAATTAAGGAAAAGAACAAACTCAAGGAGAGATTTCTGTCTAGAGCAAGGTCACAGACTACCAGACAGCGCTAAAGACATCTTAAGGACATTCAGAAAGCTTCCCTGGAAATGCATTCTACCCATCGCTTGCCGTTCGCTTTATGGCAGATGGAGAAGTACTTCAGTGTCTGGCTATCACTGGAGGATATCTGAGGAGCGGAGCAGGCAGGAAGCCTTTGCCGGATGTAAAAGCAACTACTGGCATGGCACGGCAGGTGCAAACCTGAAACACTGATCCCAAAGATGGGTTAAAAGGAATAGATTCCAGGAAGATTTCAAAAGCGGTTAACTTATATTTGGCCTAAAGTCCGACCAGACCTGCGTGCAGGAGTTGCTTTATCCCTAGGCCTATTAGCAAATGCAAAGGCAGCACCAGCCTCTGAGGAGGAGGAGGAGGGGGTGTGAGGCTTGTGTTTGGCGCCGGAGCCCCCAAAACTAACCGAGGGAACCCGATTCCAGGCAGCAGCAGCCCCTTAGGATGGGGCGTGAGGCTCATGTTTGGCGCCAGAGCACCCAAAACCAGCCGATGCTTCCAGCTGCGCGGGAGCCCAATTCCGGGCAGCACCAGCCCCTGAGGAGAAAGAGGGGCTGTGACGCTCGCCGGAGCGCCTCAAACCAGCCAGGGCTTCCTGCTGTGTGGGAGCCCGATTCCAGGCAGCACCAGCCCCTAAGGAGGAGGAGGGGCGTGATGCTCGCCAGAGCGCCCAAAACCACCCACAGACTAATTTGCATGTAGCCAGGTTCTGAGCTGGGATGGTGCAGTGAGCTAAAAACCGGTGATGGATCAAGCCCTGATCTTTGGACTGGGTAAGAGTGGTCTGCTTAATTCAGACACTCTGTTCATCACCACCCCCTTTTCTGAATCATTTTGTCTACCATAAGCGTGGAAGGGTATACTCAGACATGAGTCCCTTGCTCACTGCACCATCAGGATTCAAGCAAGCTGGGCCGAAGACGGCTGAAATGCCAGAAACCGGTCCCCGGAAGCTTGTTTCCTTCCCGGTATAAGAATTGGCTTGGTAGTTTGGTCTGCCCTGTTCCCATGATGCACTGGGCCAGGGACAGACTAATTTGCATGTAGCCAGGTTCTGAGCTGGGATGGTGCAGTGAGCTAAAAAACGGAGATGGATCAAGCCCTGATCTTTGGACTGGGTAAGAGTGGTCTGCTTAATTCAGACACTCTGTTCATCGCCACCCCCTTTTCTGAATCAAAACCACCCGAGGCATCCCACTGTGCGTGAGCCCGATTCCAGGCAGCACCAGCCCCTGAGGAGGAGGGGGCATGACGCTCTCCGGAGCGCCCAAGACCAGCCGAGGCTTCCAGCTGCACGGGAGCCCGTTTCAAGGCAGCACTAGCTCTTGAGGAGGATGAGGGGCCGCGATGCTCGTGTTTAGCACCAGAGCGCCTAAAACCAGCTGAGGCTTCCCCCTGCGTGGGACGCCCGCGGGGTGTGCCCAGGTTCGGCTCGGGACAAGATGGGCCCTTCTTAGCCCGGAAGATGCTGGGCTGGGACACCCCCCTGAGAATTTTCTTTGGACACTCAGGATCATGGTTAAGGGCAGTTAACGCTCATTCAATTCATCAAAGGTACTGTGCATCTGCTTTTTTCTCCTTACTTTGTCTACATTTGTTCTGAGACTTAAGGTCTTTTATTGCTGCCTTCAACTTGGTTCATTCTATTGAATCCTTCTAGTATGGGCAAAAAGAAGGAATCCTCTGTCGCTACGAGTACGCTACCACTACAATGTACTCGCTCTACAATTGGCAATTGTTTGTCCTGGCCCGTGGACATGGTAATAAATGAAATAAGGATGGTAGAGCAGCATCCTTCTCTTACCCCTGAGGAGCTTGCCCGAGTTGGCCCCTTACCCTAGTCTGATATTCCTAGCCCAACGGAGCCCCACTGGTTGAGTACACCTAGTGCCGTGGTCATAAGTAATTCTGTCGGGCCAACCGGCCATGCTCACTCAGGAGAGAGAGGAAAACCCATCAAAGGTTTGATGGTTTGCCCAGGAGGGTGCGTCCTCAATAAAAGGAGAGGGAGCTGAGTCTATTTATACTGAACGCAACCCTACTGGCATGGTGGATAGTGATCACCACGTGATTCTGATTCAGAGGATGGTCCAAAACCCAAGCGCTGGAGGAAAAAATTTTATAATAAATATTCCGATGCAAATAATCAAAATGGCCCCATAAAAGGCCTGGTAATGAGGATGTGTTGCTAGTACCGAATGCTGCAGAGAATAGCTGGTATCTACTGAGCGGTAGGTTAGGTGACTTACTGGATGTTGAACTGCGCCCCATCATTGACCGCCTGATTCAAATGGAACCCAAATTAGCAGAGCTACCCCAGCTAGGGCATTTACCTGTTCTCAGGTTATCCAATGCATTTCTATCCCCCCTTTCATTTGTATTGCTAACTATAGGGGATGGGAGGGGTCATTGATAACCAAGCTTCTGTCTCTGACACTGGCCCAGCTCCTATCAAAGAGATAGCTGGCAACAATGAAGCACAGCCTATCAGGGATAAACAAGCTGTCCAGCAACCAGAAATATGTGACCCCAGCCCAGTTTTGCTCCCGGTAATTGACTTACCTAAAGCGTCTGCTCCATACGCTATTATGTTGACGAATGTCTCTCAGCTGGCAAGATGGAAACAACAAGGGGCCTTATGAACAAATGTATACATCGGCTGAGCGCGAATGTGACTGGACACTTGGACATATTTAACAAGATATTGTTGGCAAGAAGTATGGGGGGGTTGGCGGAATGGGGAATGGTTACAAGAGCGATGATGTTGTGGTTTACTTTCGTAACCCGTGGGTTGTAAAGGAAATTTTATGTCAAGCCAGCGTAGGTATGGTCAAAATTAGCTCTGTTAAGATAGGGCCACTTGGTTTCTTCTTTAAGCACCATGCCACTTTACAACGTAATTTTGAGGGTTGCCCCAAAAAGTATTTTTTTGGTTTTCTTTCCCAACCGATCCTACCATTGAAAAATAGATTAACAGCGTTGTCTGGATTGGAGGACAATGATTGACGCCCACATTAGGAGCTTGAGACCATTGACACCATGGAAGATAAGCAGAGAATCCCCTAGGGCCAACCCTGTAACTTTAATGATCCCCAATTCAGTACAGATCAAAGCCCCAAAAAGCTACAGTAACAAGCGTATCAATAGAAGAAGGTGGTCCAGATTGTGCTTGTATTACATTTTTAGGCTGGAATATAGCAGGTCTAGCCTCAAAAATGTTGATTGAAGACTGCAACTCTTTATCTTGAATTATGACATGGTTTTTATGAAGAAACCTGGGACGTGAAAGAGATAGCATTTGATGGTTTTACTTGTTTTAGTTTGCCAGCGGTATCGTCTACAGTCGATAGAGCCAAAGGGGGGCTGACAGCGTGGATAAAAGTAAATATTGGTTGTTCAATTTCTCCCCTTTTTTGGACCAGGGGGAGGCACATGTTTTTTTGGTTGGTTGGTTGGTTTTTTTGGTTGGTGGCAGGTGACATTAGCACTAAAGTAAGGTATTTACCATCAGCCACCTTTGATCCCGTTATCCGTGAAGCAGATTACAATATGATGGATACTAGGAGGGGGTAGGAGGGGGGTCTATTCCCTTTAAGGAACGGGGCTTGGTCCTTAAGAGCAATAACCCCATTGGTTGCGACCCTTGACCTTGCGTTCCCCACGCTGCACAGCTAGCACCACCCGTTCATGCCCATGTCCTACCTGCCACTGCTGCTGCCATGAGCGCAAGTTTGAGACTCCTGTGCCCGCTATTGCTTCTTTTTTAATTTTTCAGCATTTATTTTCCACTGCTTTCTCTGCTTTTGGCCCGCTCCTCTGGGCTATTTTGTCTGCCTTCCTGCCTGCCTTCTTCCTCTTTTCTGTTGTCCTGCCCCCTCCCCTGTAGATCCCTGGTTCCTTTTCCTCCCCTTGCCCGCTGAGTGTTTTTCCCGCCGCTGTGTCCACTGCGGCCCCGCCCCCTCCCTCGCCCATTTGCCCTCCCACCTGCTCCTCTCTCCCACTTCACCTTCTTAATGGCGACCGCGCCAAAAGCAAGCCTGTCTGTACCTGCCCCAGCGCCCAGCACTAGAAACCCTGGCCCCTGTGAGTGCCATGACACCAGACGCTACTACGACGCCAACCTCCTCCATGAACTCAACGCCGGGCGATAACCTCTTGCTTCCAGGCCACCCCGAAGGGCACCCAAGGACCCTTCACCTGCCGAAACTGCAGCTTCACCAGCCTGCATACACCAGCATGTCTTGCACCACCCACCAGAGCTGGCCACAACCATCTCGGATGCATACTGCTCAACACTCACTCCGTCCACAGGCATGCCGTCGAACTCTGGGACCTGTTCGACTCATCCTCCCTGTACGTCACTTTCCTGAAAGTGACCTGGCTGAATACCTCATCGGCACCCAATGTTTCCATAGCCATCCCGCATGGATACAAGATCACCCGCAGGGACCGCACCAACACACCAGGAGGAGGAATCGCCATCATCCACAGAAATACACTCAGAATCACGACCAACACCAAAGACACCCTCAGCACCGCCGGACACCTGCACGTTAAGATCCACATCGATCCCAACCCCACCATCAGAGGAACCCTTGTCTACAGACCCCCTGGAGCACAGCCACAGTTCAGCGACTCCATCACAGACGTCGTCAGCTCACACGCCTTGGCCTACACAGACTACATCTTCCTCGGAGACCTGAACTTCTACCTCAAGGATGCCAATGACAGCAACTCAACCACGCTGACAACCTCGCCAACCTCAGTCTCAAACTGCTCGTCACAACAACCACCCACTCCGCCGGACACACGCTCAACCCCATCTTCTCCGCTAGCAGACACGTCACCTTCAGCCACACCACCAAAGTCCACTTGTTCGACCACTGCTGCATCCACTTTTCCTTCGAGAAAAACACCGCACACAACCACCCGCAACGAACACCCCACTGCAGCTGGAACAAGATCACCGAAGACCAGCTAATCACCACCCTCGCCCGAGACCCACCAACCGACCACACCGACACAGCTGCCCACAACCTCAGGCAATGGATCGACGACTGCGCCAACACTCTCGCCCCAATCAAGAAACACTCAGACAGATGCACCGACAGAAGGCCCATCTGGTTCACCGCCGACCTCCAGACATCCAAGCAGACCTGCCGAAGACTCAAGAAGAAATAGTGCCTTGAACAAACACCGGACAACCACACATCGTTCAAGAACGCCAGCCGCAGGCATCACCAACTCATTCGAACCGCCAAAAGAACCTCCTTCAAGGAACGCATCAACTACAACGCGCACAACAGCAAAGAGCTCTTCAACATCATGAAGGAACTCACCAACACCAGCTCCAGCTCCAAAGACATCCAGCCTTTACAAGACCTCTGCGACTCTCTAGCCACCTTCTTCCGCCGCAAGATCATAGACATCCATGACAGGTTCAACACTCAGACACCCCCCGACAGCTACTGACACCTTAGACTCACCGCCCCTCAGACACACCGGCCTCCTGGAACCGCGACAATGACGAAGACAACCTCAAAACCATGAGCACCATCCACTGCGGCCCCCACCACATCTTCAACAAAGCGAGCTCCATCATCGCACCCCAATTCCTAAAGAACCTCAACAGCTCATTAGAGACCGCCACCTTCCCGGAAAGCTGGAAACACGCACAGATCAACGCTCTACTCAAGAAACCCAAGGCAGACCCAAAGGACCTCAAGAACTTCTGGCCCATCTCTCTACTACCATTCCTTGCAAAAGTCACTGAAAAGATCGTCAACAGACAACTGAATCGATTCCTTGAAGAGAACACCAACTTGGACTCATCCCAGTCCGGATTCCGCGGCAACCACAGCACAGAAACTGCCCTCATCGCCGCCACTGACATCAGGACCCTGCTGGACAATGGCAAAACCGTGGCCCTCATCCTCCTAGAGCTCTCGGCCGCCTTCGACACCGTCTGACACCACTCCCTACGCACACGCCTCCCCAATGCAGGGATCTGCGACAAAGCCCTGGACTGGATCACCTCCTTCCTCAACGACAGAACCCAGAGAGTCCGCCTCCCTCTATTACGATCCGAAGCCACCAAGATCACCTGTGGTGTACCCCAGGGATCATCCCTCAGCCCGGCCCTCTTCAACGTCTACATGACACCACTCACCAACATCTTCCGATCACATAACTTCAACGTCATCTCATACACCGAGGACACCCAGCTGATCCTCTTCCTCACCAAACACCCCACGCCGTCAAAACCAAGATCCACGAAGGAATGAAGGCCGTCGCTGAACTTGGACAAGACGGCACTCCTCATCCTCGGCTCCACCCCCTCAGCCTGGGACGAATCCTGGTGGCAGGCCTTGCTGGGACCTGCACCAACATCCACAGACCATGCACGCAATCTGGAAACCTGGACTCATCAATGTCAATGACCAAGCATATAAATAAGGGGGATCCTATAGGATGCGGACAGGTAGCCTGCGGAGTTCTTCCTCATCAGGGTGAGGGTGTCCAGGTAAAGCATGTTAAACCATCACGTACAGAGATGATTCATTCAATGGCAGAGCAATCAAAGGCCAATGAGAAATCATGAATGTTGAGTCTTTGGGATAATAGTGGCGTTACTATACTCAACTATACTCAACTTCGAGTACATGTTTCTTTCCATGAGGCCGGGTCGGCCCAGGTTATAATCCTGTGACACCCTGAGAGGGCCAGATTGTTGCGCACCCTCATGGTTGTTGGAGACATGTCTGCTCCAGAAATCTGACATGTGCTACGGATTAGTAAAGACAGTATCTTTGCCATTGACTGAAGCTTTATTATTTTTATTTTTTTAAATATTTTTATTAGACATTTTTTTATAGAATTTTACCGCATAATTCCTGTATGTGTTACAGCACACAACAGTTCCACAGGTGATTGTACAAAATACCACATTACATCATTCTTCTAATACATGGCGTCATAAGAGATCCCCCAGATAAACATACAGTATATTCTAAACATTCCAGAAAAAGAAAAAACAGAAAAAGAAAAAAAATAAGCATCTGTAAAGTTAAGAGAGATATACGAAACTTGCATATTGACCTATCCCGCCTTATGTGCCTAATTGTATAGTAAATCAGCCTTCCGCCGCCTGTCCTAAGTCTAACCTACTATTTTTCCAGTTTGTGATAGGCTGCCATATCCTTTGACCTAGTAGCTTAGCTTTCCTACCTTTCCTGTCGTAGATTGCCTTTTTTAGGTTATACATAGCAAGTAGGCTTGCAATCCATGCTTGAAACAGGGGGGGGAGCCTTGTCCAACCAAGTTCTTGCTATGCATATACGAAACACCGCAAGGGAGACAAAGATAAATTCTACTGGCAATTCATCTGGCATATCCCCCACCCCCAGAATGATTAGTTCATCTGTGAGCTTTATCTTAATCTTGAGCGAATTATCCAAAAACTCCTCGATAGCCTTTTTCAAGGTGTACAATTGAGGACATTGTGCAAACATATGTACAATGTCTGCATCGGTTGAATCACAGCGGGGGCTTGTTATTCCAGTTGTACCGCCCCATTGGGCGATTCTGGCCGGAGTGTGGTACAGTGAGTATACAGTCTTAAAGTGTTGTGATTGCAAGGTGGCTGAGCATAGCACCGTTCTTCCCATATCCAGGGATAACTGAAAGCTTTCTGGCTCTGACCCCAGTTTTTCTGACCATTTTAGGGCATATTTCCCCCTTTCATCAGTTTTGCTAACTTTCAACTCCGCGTACAACTGTCTTATAGTGCACATATTAGATCCTTCTATGTACTCCATAACTTTACATTGACCCAGCCCTGCAAGGCCGCCCTGCTTTTGCATTAAAAAACTTCTAATTTGCAGGTACTTGTAAAAGCTACGATGTTCTAGCCCAAATTTTGCTTGTAGCACCCCAAACTGTAACATGTTCCCCTGGCTATCCAGAAGATTCCCTACTTTCACTGTCCCCTTGCTATGCCAGTCCCTCATAGTAATATCCCTAAAGATATCCCTCGGTAATGAGCAGTTCGTATACAGTCGTGTATAATTATTGTACCTTCCTAGGCCAATTTTTTTTAAAATCCCTTTCCAGACCCTGTAGGCCGCCTTTAATGTCTTGAACCGTGTATGTTTAAAATAACTGAAATCAATTGTGTTTAAAAACCCATTCTCTGCCCCCTCGCCCAATAGTGTAGTATAAACATTGGTAAATCCAGAGCTAACCTCCGCTGTGTGATCTGTACCTCCCCCTCCTATCAACCCCTGACAATACTGCAAGGCAGCAGCCCAGTAGTAGAGCCTAAAGTCTGGTGCCCCCCAACCGCCTTTTTCTCCGGATACCGTTAGGTGTCTATAGGCTCTCCTTGTCTTCCCCTTGACCCATATAAACTTGTTCAACATCGCTTAAAGTTTAATAAACCATGTGTTATCAAAAAATAACGGGATGGGCCTAAACAGATAGAGAAGCTTCGGGAATGTTACCATCTTTATTACATTGATCCGGCCCATCAGAGTCAGATGTAGATTGTTAATTCTTTCCGTATTCTCTTTTACTTTTGCCAGAAGGGGGCCCATATTTATTTCCACTAGCCTGTCTAGGTCGGCTGTAATTTTGACACCTAAATACGTAACTTTTGGCGCCACTCTTGTATCCTGGTAATTGACCAAATTGTTCTGTACAATTTGTGTCTTTCCTTTATTTAGGGAGTAACCCGACACTACACCAAAGGCTGCGGCCTCCTGCTCTATTTCTGTGATTGCCGACTCCTGCTCTGGGGTGACCACCGCCACGTCGTCTGCATAAGCGAGTGTTTTATACTCATAGCTGTGTAGTTTTACCGGGCAAATGTTAGTATTTCCTTCCAGTTTGCGCAGAAGGGGGTCCAAATATAGCGCAAATAGAAGTGGTGAAGCCGGACAGCCCTGCCGTGTGCCGCGCCTTATTCGTATTTCCAACAAGGGGTGGTGAGGGACAGAGTCTCTGAATTAAACAGAAAGCTCTCACCCAGTCAAAAGATCAGGGCTAGATCCAACACCGTTTTTTAGCTCACTGCACCATCCCAGTTTCAGAACCTGGCTGTATGCAAATTAGTCTGTTCCTGTCCCAGTGCATGATGGGAACAGGACAAACCAAACTACAAAAGCCAATTCTTACACTGGGAAGGAAACAAGCTCCCGGGGACCGGTTTCTGGCATTACAGCCGTCTTCGGCCCGGTTTGCTTGAATCCTGATGGTGCAATGAGCAAGGGTCTCACATCTGAGAATACCCTTCCACGCTTAGGGTGGACAAAAATATTTACAACAAGGGGTGGTGAGGGACAGAGTCTCTGAATTAAACAGAAAGCTCTCACCCAGTCAAAAGATCAGGGCTAGATCCAACACCGTTTTTTAGCTCACTGCACCATCCCAGTTTCAGAACCTGGCTGTATGCAAATTAGTCTGTTCCTGTCCCAGTGCATGATGGGAACAGGACAAACCAAACTACAAAAGCCAATTCTTACACTGGGAAGGAAACAAGCTCCCGGGGACCGGTTTCTGGCATTACAGCCGTCTTCGGCCCGGTTTGCTTGAATCCTGATGGTGCAATGAGCAAGGGTCTCACATCTGAGAATACCCTTCCACGCTTAGGGTGGACAAAAATATTTACAACAAGGGGTGGTGAAGGACAGAGTCTCTGAATTAAACAGAAAGCTCTCACCCAGTCAAAAGATCAGGGCTAGATCCAACACCGTTTTTTAGCTCACTGCACCATCCCAGTTTCAGAACCTGGCTGTATGCAAATTAGTCTGTTCCTGTCCCAGTGCATGATGGGAACAGGACAAACCAAACTACAAAAGCCAATTCTTACACTGGGAAGGAAACAAGCTCCCGGGGACCGGTTTCTGGCATTACAGCCGTCTTCGGCCCGGTTTGCTTGAATCCTGATGGTGCAATGAGCAAGGGTCTCACATCTGAGAATACCCTTCCACGCTTAGGGTGGACAAAAATATTTACAACAAGGGGTGGTGAGGGACAGAGTCTCTGAATTAAACAGAAAGCTCTCACCCAGTCAAAAGATCAGGGCTAGATCCAACACCGTTTTTTAGCTCACTGCACCATCCCAGTTTCAGAACCTGGCTGTATGCAAATTAGTCTGTTCCTGTCCCAGTGCATGATGGGAACAGGACAAACCAAACTACAAAAGCCAATTCTTACACTGGGAAGGAAACAAGCTCCCGGGGACCGGTTTCTGGCATTACAGCCGTCTTCGGCCCGGTTTGCTTGAATCCTGATGGTGCAATGAGCAAGGGTCTCACATCTGAGAATACCCTTCCACGCTTAGGGTGGACAAAAATATTTACAACAAGGGGTGGTGAGGGACAGAGTCTCTGAATTAAACAGAAAGCTCTCACCCAGTCAAAAGATCAGGGCTAGATCCAACACCGTTTTTTAACCGTTCATCACCACCCCCTTTCTAAATCGTTTTTGGCCACTATAGGTGTGGCAGGGTATACTCAGACATGAGTCCCTTTCTCACTGCTCCATCAGGATTCAAGCAAGCCGGGCCGAAGAAGGCTGAAATGCCAGAAACCGGTCCCCGGTAGCTTGTCTCCTTTCTGGTGAAGAATTGGCTTGGTAGTTTAGTCTGCCCTGTTCCCATGATGCACTGGGCCAGGGACAGACTGATTTGCATATAGCCAGGTTCTGAGCTGGGATGGGGCAGTGAGATAAATAACGGTGATGGATCAAGCCCTGATCTTTGGACTGGGTAAGAGTGGTCTGTTTAACTCAGACACTCTGTTCATCACCACCCCCTTTCTAAATCGTTATTCGTATTTCGGCAGTATACCCTCTGTTTATCCTCACTTTAGCCATAGGTTCCGCATACAGAGCCTGTATAGCCTTTATAAAACCTACCCCTATGCCAAACCAATCTAAAACCTTCCATAAATAGCCCTAGCAAACCCTGTCAAAGGCCTTTCCCGCATCCAGGAAAATGGCCGAGACAGGGTCCCCCGTGGCACCTGCTGCATCCAGTATGGTAACCATCTGCCTTGCATGTTGTGTAGTCCCTTTACCTGGTATAAAGCCGTGCTGTGTTGCGCAGACCAATCCCTCAATCACCTTGCTTAGCCTTTGTGAGAGGGCCTTGGAATAGATTTTTGCATCGGCATTCATAAGTGTTATTGGCCTGTATGAAGCCGGCTCTAAGTGTGATTTGCTTTTTTTCAGAATTACTATGATGTTTGCTCCGGCCCAAGATCGAGGAATAGCTTCCCCCCTCTGTGCTTGTCTTAAGGTCTCCAACATATCGATCCCCAGGGTATCCCAAAAAGTTCTATAAAATTCCGCCGGAATTTGATAGGGCCCTGCTGCCTTCCCTGAAGGGAGTTTGGTTACTGCGCTTTGAACTTCCACCAATGTCAGTGGCAACTCCAGTGCCTCTTTATTCTCATCACTCAACTCCTCTTGTGGGATTCCTGTTAAATAACCCTCTATCTCAGCATCTACATTACCCAGATCTTGATCATATAGATCAGAGTAAAACTCCCTAAACACTTCCCGCACATCCTCTACCTTAGTTACGACCCTTCCCCCTCTATCCTTAATTTCTTTTATTTCACCAGCTGCCATGTTTTGTCTAATATGGACTGCTAGGATGTGACCTACCCTCTCATTAAATTCGTAGCATTTTTCCTTTTTCATTAAATATTTGCTTGCAGCTTTCCTTGCCAAGCTTTCGCTAGCCTCAGCTCTTTTCAACTCAATCTCCAATAGGATCTCCTCGAGTGGTTCTTGACTAATGACTGCTCGAATAAGTTGCTCTTCCAATTCCATTAAGTCATTCAGTCTGTTAGCTAATGCTAATTTTTCATTTTTACACCTATGAAGTGTGTAGGCCAATGTTTCCCCTCTTACCCCTGCTTTAAAAGTGTCCCAGACCACCCCCGCAGATGCCGTACCTCTATTTACTTCCCAGAACTGCCTAATCCATTACCTCATTCTAGCTACATAATCTTCTTCCCTAAGTAGCCCTCTTTCAAACATCCAGTTGTATTCTTTGTGAGCTCCTCTAGGGTTCTGGGGGATAGTTAATACTAAGGGATTATGGTCTGAGAAGACACGGGGGAGCCTCTCTATTTTTAAGCCAGACACTAGAGAGCTAGAAACCAAAAAGTAATCTAATCTAGCTATAACCCTATGAGGAGCGGAATAGAAAGTACTGCCTGTCCCAGTGGGATTGTTGGCTGTCCAGACATCTACCAGTGCATTCTGGTACATTAAATTACCAATAGCCCTACATGTTCTCTTTTTGCGATCACCCTAAATCCCCCCAACCAACAAACCCACCCCCGACAATCCGTTAACATTAAAACCCCCGCAAAAGATCACCGGTTCTGGCCAGAGGGCCAATTCCATATCTAGAAAGTCAAATACTTCAGGTTTGTCGTCATTTGAGCCGTATACTGAGACAATAGTGTAACGCCCCCCAGGTGTTTCCCCTTCTACCATAACCCATCTCCCCCCATCATCTTCCTTCTTTTTCTTCACCTGCATAACTCCCATTTTAGCAAATATAGCCACTCCTTTTGTTTTAGAATCTTGCTGCGTATATGCTAAGACCTCATAACCAAGCTGATCCATGAGGTATTTATCCTTTCCCCTCACGTGTGTCTCCTGAAGGCATATGACATCCAGTTTCAGCAATCTAAGCATAGCTGCCACCTTCTGCCTTTTCCCGCCCGCGTTTAGCCTACAGATATTAATAGTGGCAATCCTTAACGCCATCTGATCTTAAAGATTGAGCTGACCAGACGCCATCCTCTTAGAATAACTAACACTTGTTTATTCCTGTATGTCATCCTATCTTGTGCTGTACATGTCCATGATTTATCTCCACTCCCCGACCCCCCCGCACCCCCGTCAACCCCCCTCCCCTTACCTACCCCCCCCTACTACAGGCAAATAGGTCAGTCACGACCTATGTGTGACCGCTCACTACTGTAGCGTCGCCTCCCTCTCCTTCCCATCTCTACCCAATCTACTGACATATTCATACTATTCTAAGTATTGTATTATGCATCCTTGGCTGGCTCAGTGTCCCTATTCTTCCTTCCCCTTTGATTCTCCGTGATTTCTGTGAGATACTCGCCTGCCTTTATTTCTGAAAAGAACATTCTGACGCGACCCCCTGTAATGACTTTCAATTTTGCTGGAAACATCAGGTATGCTTCGGAGCCCTGTACCTGAAAAGGAGTAATTAGCTGCCTGAGTTTTCATCTCCTTTCAACGGTCGCGTGGCAGAAATCCGGCCTTGCGAAGAAAGTAACCCCTTCAAATGATCTCTTTTTGTCTGGCCTAGCTGTCTCCATGGTTTCCTGCCTAGCTAGAAAGTTTCCGAAAAAGACTAGCATGGCCCTCGGCAATGAGTCCTGACTACCACCTCTTGACTTTTTCTGCGTAAG
This sequence comes from Lissotriton vulgaris, assembly GCF_964263255.1. Lineage (NCBI taxonomy): Eukaryota > Metazoa > Chordata > Amphibia > Caudata > Salamandridae > Lissotriton > Lissotriton vulgaris. The sequence goes on along the minus strand of NC_141695.1, from coordinate 810,907,064 downwards.
TGGAAATCTATGTGCTCTCTGGACTTCGGATTCCCATTGCCACTGCACCTCTGGGTATGCACCTCTCAATAACTTGACCACATACCCCCTTGGGTCCTTCCCTTCCACTCCCTCTTCCAGGCCAAGAAGTCTCAGATTGTTCAGCCGCTGGCGATTCTCGAAGTCCTCCAGCTTCCACTATAAGTCCTCGACCACCTTCCCTTGCTCCATTTTGTACGACTGCCAGTCCGTTACCTCATCCTCCAGCCTGCCAGTCCTTTCTTCAACCTGTACAACTCTCTCTTCTACTTCTTCATATTTCTTATTCATTTTTCTATTGCTTGCTTTGATTTTTTTAGTGTCCTGTCTGGCTCTCCGGCTTTCAATTCTAGCCTCTGCATGCATTTGTTTTAGCATAGCGAACATTCCATCTAGGGTTGCTTGTGGTGGTGGTTCAGCGTTAGCGTCCTGAGAGACATTAGTGGCATGATTAACAGCTCCCCCTTCTATGTAGTGCTCCTGATACATTCTAGAGGTATTACCATAGTCCCAAAGCAATTTCCTATTTGTGCTGGATGCCGATCTGTCTCTATCCCGTCTTATCACTGATCTCCTTTTCTTCTGTGTCTCTTTGCCTCTGGAGGTGCTAGAGCAGGATCCCTCTGATTCTGTCTCTGACGACAGATCTGTAGTATTGCCCTCCTCTTCCGTACCCACTTGTGAGGAGTCAGAGCCTTCAGTTACTGAATAGAATTTCTCCCCTTCTGGGGATCGGACTCTCCTTCCTTTGGCTCCTTTATGCCCCCTTGATGCATGACTTTCCACGCTTCTCATGCTCCCCCAAGTAGCAGATTGCATTAATGTATTTTTGTCTCCAGGGGGGGGGGCGACATTTACCTGCATCAGGGCTTCTAGCATTTGGGCATTATTATAGTTTTCAGAGTCTCCCAAGCCTGCCCCCGGCTCCTCCAGCTTCCCTCCGCTCACCTTGTCAGCTCCGCTCTCCGTGTCTGTATTCTCAGCGTCCTTCCTTCCCAGCGCGGCTCCCGCGTGAGGCGTACGCGGCTGGAGCTCCTGTTGCTTAGCAACCGCCGTGCTTGTTTCCTCAAGGCCAGTGAATGCAGCACCAGCGTTTGTTTCCGTGGAAGCTTCGGAAGCCCGAATCTCCGGCTGAGTTTTACCTGCGAAGGCCTCTGAGATGGTGAGCTGCCTTGAATCTTTGCTGGGAGCAGCGATCGCTTGTTTTGACCCCCTACTTTCTTTGAAAAGTGAACCACTGTCCGATTGCGAGCGCCGCTGCTGCTGTCCTTTGATGCCGGGAGTGCCTGCCTGCGCTGCTGATTTAACCTCCGTCTTTTCTTTGCCGGCTTTTTCTGACTTCTCCCCCTTCTTGAGCTGCTGGTACTTTTGGAGGGTACTGATCGCCGGGGTAGATCGTTTATTCACGCTTGGGAGCTTCGAGACTGCTCCTGAGCGTTGTGCCATTTCCGTGATTGCGCTGACTCCTCGTGTGCACAACTTTCTCCAGTGCCTCCCGAGAAAGACGAGGATCGCCGAAAAGGTCTTCTGTATTACGCCAGTGCTCCCTTCGTCCTTGATCTTGCTTAGCCCTTGAAGAATCGGCATGCCTATTCAAGCTGCCAGCCACATGTTCCGTAGGTCAGGAGAGGGAGTAGGTGCGACTGCTCTCTACAGCAGCATAGCGGCCATCTAGCCCCCCTTCTCCGCCATTGACTGAAGCTTTAAGTATGCTGGGTGGAGCATGGCATACCGAATAGCAGCTTGGTACAGTTTGTACTTGATTGGAACAAACTTGGGTCAGGCCTCCTGGACTGCAATCATAAAGTCTGGAAACAGAGAGTTCGTATTTCTGTCAAAGTTCAGGATGCCGTGAATACACTCCACGATGAGAAGAGGCAAAAAGGAGTCTGTGCAAACAGAGTGGTTAACATTCTTTCCACATAAACCTCTAGTTTGTCTGCATTGGCTGATTTGGGCAAGCCAACTTTGCGAAGATTATTGCAGCGGGATCTCACCTCCAAATCTTCATTTTGTTCCACTATCACTTTTAACACCTTCTCCATGTCAAGTACTGAATACCCTCAAGATGACCACTGATATTCATTGTTCCACCTCCTGTAGTGCCCTATATTGTTTTTCAGGTTTGCAAGGTGATGGAATCAACCCTGGCACTCACTGAGTCTATTTTGGATTCAACAGAAGTCAGGCTCTGTTGCAATCCCAAGTCGCATGTCTGCCGGCTCAAGAGGGCTGTCTGAGAGGGACCCACCAACTCTGGGATCTCCGATCCAGCCTCTGTTATTTTAGGGTTCAGGCGAATGTCAAAATGCAGTTTAGATTGTTGGCCCTTGGATTTGCCCATGCTGTCTAAGGATCCAAGGCCTAGACAGGCACCCCAAGGAGTTAGATTGTATTGAGTAAGTAGATGCAGTAGCTACAAGCCACTGGGGATGACGTGTGAGAAGTAGAGCTGTCCGAAACCAGGTCCCATCTTGCCTCCACATATGTGACTGTTGTGTGGCAATGTAGATTCCTTATGCATTTTCCCGATTCATGCCCTTATATAGGTACAATTCACATTGCCCTTATATAGGCATAGAAATCCAGTCCTTATTTAGGCATAGCCCATGCAGCCCAAATACAGGCATGGCTACTTCCATCCGTTCATCTACGTTACAACGATTTCTTGGAAAACCAGACTCTTGAATAATGATTTCTCCAAGAAACTCATTATTATGAATGAACAACTATTCCTTAGGGGTTCATCCATAACGTTCATATGCCCGACTTTACCTCAAAGTTAGCATTCCTTAACACCTTCAAGGTATAAATATACCTTCACTTGCTATAGCAAAGCACGATGTGGTTCGGTGCAGTTCGACTACCTACTTGCATGACGCAGCTCGCTACAGCAAGTGCTGAAGGAAGTCAACTCTCCAGCTGACGCACTGATCAAAAGCTGTCCTCCTCTGCCAAGAAATCCAGCTCCAGTGTTTCTGACTCCCCTTGCGGGTTGTTGGGAAATCAAGTCTGTGAAAAAGATACCAACCTAGGTATGGAGCTGATTAGAACCTAGAGAAACCTTTGACAATTCTTGGCAAAAACTAAACCCATGCTAAAGACCACACTTACTTCTTCCCTCGTTTTAGACCTAGGTTAGGTACATGGGGGTAGGCATATTTTATGAGCACCAGTTGAGTATTTTAGCCTGTGTTATTTATGTATGTATTTTTATATGTCATAGCACCAGACAATGCTATTGCAGTATTATTATTACATACTACTGTTTGCAGTGTACGCATTATACTTTAAATTCTGTCTAACGATTGTAGAAGTTCACCTCTCTTGCATGAGAAAGAAGACTGCTCAATAATCCCCTTTTATTGAAACGCCCATCTCTCTATTTTCTCTGTATCTCTGTAGAAACGAAGCATGCAGGATTGACTGAGTAAAAAAATGATTTATTATTTCCACGACTCTGAAGATACATTTTATTCTTGGGAAACAAAGTTGTCATGTTTATGCGGTTGTCAGAAACTAATCCCTTCTTGTGTATTCGGGAAAGTTTCTAGTGGCACTCACAATTAAGTTTAGTATATTCGATAGAGACATACTGACCTCAGTCCTATGTCAAATCTATAGGGTATATTATTCCAATGTGCAGAGCCTATTGGGAAATATAGGAACTACACTACATGGCGCCCAAAGGTAAGGCACTAATTTAACACTAGATACTAAAGTAACTCAGTCGTGATTTTCTCAGAGACCCCTTTTTCCGTAATACTCCAATAGACGTCTGGAGTGGGTAAAGGGATAATATCCGCCATAGCTGAGTAGGACGAAAAATCCTATGTATTAGCTATTTGGTTTGTTCAACGTTGAAGGATACAGTGTTCCAAAAAATTGTGCACCTTATCTTTGTTTCTTTGCAACTTGCTCTGCAAACTTTCAGTCAACAAAATGGCCGACGAAGATAATCCTGGGGCCAGTGCGCGGCAACGCCGACAGAGCTTTAAACTATACAGGTTTCCAAGAAACCGATGAGGCTGCTATATGCATTCCTATAAATTTAAGGAAAGCCATCATTATAAAACTTATAAAAAATGGCCTAACCTCGAGAGGTAGTAGGATAGTTTTTGTGATAGAGGCACGTGAATATCACCAGACAGAGGTATTCTATTCGTGGATAGTCTTCCCTGAAGTAAATCCAGTAGCACATGTATTTCACTTCTACAAAGATGATGAACCACCAGAGGAATACATTCCTTTCGAGGACATTGAAATTCCACTAACTTACAAGGAGCATGAGCTCTGGTTTAAAGGCGCCCTAAAACATTTAAATCACATTACCAGGCTCGGTCCACTAGGTAGACCAGGAGCAACATGGCCGGTCTTAGCCACCTATTCACCATATACTGACATTAATGAAATGACAGATGTAGAAGTACGTACTCAACTAAAAGAGGTAATCAAAATTTATGGACAATTTGTTCAATATTTCATGCAGACTCTTACAGTCCAGCCTGCAATAATGATTCCTCAACATTCCCCTCACCAGGGGAGCACACTAAAAATAACACCACAGACTTTACACTGAGTCATTGGTAAATTACCTGCAAAGTGGGAACAAATTCCATTCTGGATAGCTCAATAAATTATTCAAATCGAAAAAGCATTTCTCAATACTAACCCTCATGAGAACTACAGAATTTTAACAATCTGTCTACCAATGGGATCACCCCACATCTGGAGGACTGCACCACTTGGGGTAGAGTCTTTGCTGCTATTTACACTAAAACGCACAGTGTTCCCTCCATGGCGGTAATACATGATGTCCTGAGACAGATTCAGAATGAATACGGGGCAGAGCCTGCTTTAAATTTGGGTAAGAAACTACTGAAAGATTTCAAACAGGCCTCAACAATAATATTAGCTAATATTAAAGGTGAAGCAGCATCAGTGGCGATCCGCCAGAAATTAAGGCAATTTGATGTAACTGAGCAACCACAGGAACTAGCCAGAATAATTGAAAAATCCTATGAAGAATTAGGCAGAGACAGTTTTGGTGGGAAACCAGTGAAACCACAACTGTCTGAAAGTCCTGAAAATGTCTCTACTAAAAGCGCTCCTACTCCTTCTAAAAAGAAGTAGGAAAACACTAAACAAACTTCTAAAGAAAAGAGTTCTCATTCCAGAGGTAGGTCTCCTCAAAAGGAGCCCTCTAAAAGGAGGTACAATCTCAGGAATAGGGATAATTTGAGAAAACCTGATAGATATCAAGATACTAATACACGTTCCTCTCGTACCTTTCAGACTTCGTCACAGAAATCCGAAAGAAGAGGATGGTCAGAACACAAGGAAGAACGCGTGAAGTCCAAAGACGATCAACAAGTTTAGAAAAACAAGAAACCTCAATTCACCAAAAAGAAGGTAGCAGGTATAAAAATCAGACATGCCAAGGATCTTGAGGACCCAACTCAAGAACGGGGAATGGGCTCCGACAATGTTGGATTGCGCAGCAGAAGTCACCATAGCTCGCAAGACCTTGAAGGATCATCTGGAGATAGTAGACTTGAATGAATTCATTTAGGTTGAAACTGGGCTAGTACTCCACATAAGTTATATGAAATAACACTCCGGATGGAGGGAGACATACCAAGAACACTCTTTTGGGAGCAACTTTCTAATGGTTATGACATTCTTCTTGCTGAATTAGACTGGCCACCAGAATTTATCAGGGAGTGCCCACATGGCGAAGACATCTTTATGCCAGCCTTCTCCAACCACATTCCAATTCATTTAAAATATACTTATGCCGGGAAATAGGAAGTAGCCCAAGCTCCTGCATTATACAAAAATCATGTAGGATGGGATGAGGATCCTCCTCACCATAAAATTCAGTTAAAACATCAACCAACTGCACAAAGGCAGTACCCAGTTAAGCAAGAAGCTAAACAACAGGTCAGGGAAATCTTAGACCAACTTGAATACCAGGGGGTGATTGAAACTTGCACCTCGTCAATGAACAATCCTTTGTTTCCTGTCTCCAAACCAGATAAAACATATCGTCTAGTATTGGATTACGGACATCTAAACTCTTGTTGCAAAACATTTGCAGTGCAAAATGAACACAGTACGGCATTAATGAATAACATTGTGCATAAAAAATATAAAACAACATTAAATATTTCTAACTGTTTCTTCTGTCAAAACATTGCACCAGAAAGTAGGTATTTGACCGCTTTCTCTATTATGGGGACAAAGCGTCACTTCTGTCGTCTCCCTTAGGGATTCAAGAATAGTCCTGGGTTATTTTCAGCGAGAGTAACAGAGTTACTACAAACGTATGATAATGAGCATTAGCATATGTAGATGACATCTATCTGACAGACGATGACTTGGATAAGCACTTGAACAGGGTGAACACCATTATACTGGAATTCGCCTCTGAAGGGTACAAATTCAATTTTAAGAAATCAAGAATTGCACATCTCAACGTCCTTTTTCTAGGATATGAATTATCAAGTGAAGGCAAAAGCCTGGCAGCAAACTTTCTAGAGAAATGTGCGCTGCTCCAACCTCCAAAAAAGCTGAAAAACTTAGTTTATTCTAGGTTTCCTAAATTTCGGAAGAACATACATTCTAAATTACTCAGAAAGGGTTAAACCTCTCTACAAATTAATCAAACCTGATTTTAAAACAGTTAATTGGACAGAAAACCACACTGAAATTTAGTGTTCATTGCAAACAGATATGTTAGCAACTAAACATTTGCAAACACACGTAAACGTACGCAACTTAGTGATCCGAATCATTCCAGGACAATGCGGATTTACATACTTAACTTTTAACGAAGGTGAAAAAGTACCAATTGCTTACAAATCACACTTGTACACACAAGCAGAAATGAAATTCACTTCTACAGAAAAAAGTCTGACAGCTGTTCTAATTGCTGCAGCATAAGAAAGAGCCCTCGCTCAGGGAAAGCGCATTATGGTCATAACACCTGTACCTGCCTTAGAGGCAGTGACGAAAGTGAGCATTCCAAATGCTAAAGCTTTACATCCAAGATGGATACAATTGGTCAATTCTCTTACTGCAACTGATGTTGAATACGTTTTTGATCCTTATTTGAAAACACAAGCATTTCTACAATACGAACAAGAATGTCCTCTGTCTACTGAAATTCTGCCTCTAGAGCAGAATGAATGTATAATTTATACTGACGGATCAGCTCAACCCGCTACTGAGGGTAAACAAGCCTATAGTACGGCGTGCGCGAACGTTAAAGGTCGTTGGCGCGATGGCAAATTCCGACCAATGGTCATTAAAACTTAATCTTTAGGAGAATGTACAACTCAGCGAGCTAAACTACAAGCATTCAAGATGGCACTTGAGAATATGGCCCGCAAATTCCCCACACACATAGTGTGCAATTCCTTCTATTGTGTACAATTTAACAATGAATACTTGAAAAACTGGATTCAAAACGGTTACAAAAATGCAAAAGGGTGCACAATCAAGCATAAACTGCTTTGGGAACAAGTAGTTCAGTTACGACAAGGACTACAAAACACTCCCGTGATACATATGCTGAGTCATCAACGTGATGGTGTTCACATTGCAGGGAATTCATTGGCTGATGAAGCAGCGAAGGCAGCTGTGCGAAAGGCTTCCGTAGCTGCAATCACTCGTTCAAAAACGAAAATAGACAGCGAAATCATGTTAGCTGTCTATGCTTCAAGCAAAGACAGTGGTAAAACTTTACTGAAAGGGTTTCCACTCAAATACTCATATATAACTGATGCGAACAATGTTCAGTTTGCTCAAATCCCTGGAGTGGGGAATAGAGTAATTCCAAACATGGAACATAGATTAGGACTAATCCTAGCAGCCATGAAGGGCTTGCCTCTGCTCATGCAGGTGTTTCCGCAACAGTGTCATTATTAAAACAGAGATACTGGTGGCCGCGCATGAGGAAACAAACCAGAAACTATGTTTTAGAATGTGAAATATGCCAAAATATGAAAGTCTTTAGAGTGAAACGTCCTGCACAGACACCCCTGTTAATTTCAGATAAACCATTAGCTTGCGTTTACCTGGCCCACTGCGGTCCCTTGCAGAGGGATGGTAACTATAAATATATCATGGTCACAGTGGATTTGTGTTCAAGGTTCATTTGGATGTGGCCTCAGCGCTCGGCTGACGCTCGAACTGTTATAAAAGATTTGTGAGTCTTTATCGGCACATACGCAGTCTGCACGCTACATTCTGACCAGGGTCCTGCGTTTAGCTCTCGAGCTTACAAGGAGGCCATGGCCAAATTTGGTGTTGCATTGCACTACTCTAGACAATTCCATCCTGAGGGAAATTCGGTTGTGGAGCAAAAGAACTGGAACATAAAGCAATCTATAACAGCTAGGGTATTAGGTTTGGGTGACAGGTGGGTCAAACATTTAATAAGGGTCCAACGTAGTTTTAATAACTTGCCAAGAAGTTCTCTAGGGGGTATCACTCCATACAAGGTCCTTTTTGGGACTAGGATGCTGATTGCTGACCTTGATTGTCAGACATAGTGAGATCGTTTGGCTGTTTTACAGGACTTAAAAGAAATAAGACGAAACAAAGTAACGTGATCCTGAAAACCACCACCACTGAGGAAAAACTGTCCCAGCAAGGCCTGCCTGTATTCCTAACCTTGGGGATCTAGTCAGAGGAAAAAATCGCAGACAAAAAGGAATTTGGGCCTTCTTACATACAACCAGTACCTGTCCTAGCAATCCATGGATCAAGAACAGTATTACTGCCGCCCCTTGCTGGTAAAAAGGAGAAGAGGTTTGTGTCAATCGACCTGGTCAAACCACATCATGTGGCCGATAATAAGCAGTAGGCCAAGTGGACTCCGCCAATGTCAACCTGCTCTAGCTACTAGGTTCAAACTGAGAGACTTATCACCTTTGAAGAATCTGCAGTGCGAAATGAAGGACTAAGCAACAAAGCTATGGAACTTGTACCTCTTTTTTTTTGTAAAAGAATTTTTATTGCAGCGGAATACATGTACAAACTGGCCCCCTATGAGGGCAGCATCATACTTTCGTGGTACAAACGTTCTGATATGTGTAGGAAGGGGGAGGCTCTAGTTGGCGCAGTGGCGACACTAGCGACAAGCAGGGACTCTCTCTTCCTCGTCAGGGCTGAGGGTTACCTTCCAGACAACCTCTGCTTACCCTCTAGGTAGTGTGGCTTAAGCAGTCGTAGGCTAATCTTTGGGGCACATAGGGTTAAACACTTGCAATATTACACCGTCACAACCAACCCACCACACAATGAGACCCGACTGTATTCTGTAAAAATATATATCTTTATATAGACTTCAAGCAGGCTTAAGAATACAGTTATCGACTTTCAAATAGCGGTTCCAAGTTTACTTAGTTCAAGTTGCCACAGTTCGTTCGAGCAATAAGAGTTCTTTAGGGCCTTCTGCCCAGTACAACAAAGTTCTTGTGGAGCAGGCGGCTCCCAGGGGATCTGTCCCACGTCGCGTTGCCTTCCCGGGGGTCGCTGTTCGTTGCGGCTCTCAGCCGAGCAGTTCATGGGTCATCCGGGGCAGCGGTGTTCTGTGGCGGCAGGGTCCTCTCCTCGTCGTCCGCTCCGACCCTGGAGGCGGCGGTTGCGTGGTGGAGGCAGGTGGCAGTACGGTCCTCAAGTGCAGGACGTACCCAGCCAAGTGCCGGTGCAGCTGTGCGCTCACAGCTGGCTGTCGGGCAAGGTACCGACCTAGGGGACTCTCACAGGGCGACTGTCCGTCTTTGCAAGTGGATTGGCTGCTCTTTGCGCAGTCAACTCGAGAGCTCGGACCGGACGGGTCCTCCTTCGCTTTGCTCTCGGGCTCCCGGTGCAGGTGCGGTCACGGTGTTCGGGCCAGCGGCGGCTGGTCCTCACTTTGCTTTCGCTGTTGCTCTGGGCCCCGGTCACGGTGGTCAGGTGGATGTCGTTGCCTTGGAGGAGATTCCTCCCTCGGTACTGCCACGAGGAGCAGCACACGCAGTTGCTTTCTTCAGGGTGTAGCGCCCACTGGTCCTGGGGCGCTGGTCAGGGGGCAAGTTCAGTTTCAAGCCCTTGGAGATCTTTAAGCAGAGTTCGGCACAAAGTCTTGTAAAGCAAAAGTCTTTTCGTAGTCTTTCCTTTTCCCTCTCCTTCGCCAGCAAGGCACCAGACACAGGCAAGAGACAGCACTCTTCCTTGTCCTTCCCGGTCCTTCTCGTCGGGCAGAGTTCCTTCTGTAGCCCAAACAGGATCTAATTTTCAAGGAGCAGGGCTCCTTCTTTTATATGGCATTTCTTTTGTTCTCGCAGGCCAGGGGGGCCTTTGCATAGCCACTCTCAGTCCTTGAGTACCCTGGCGGGTGTACTCCGGCTTCTGCTTTCAGTGTGAGGGGCAGGCGCATCAGACGCCCCACAGGAGGTGGAGCCAACATTGTGCGGACAGGGGCAGCCAGAGTACCTTGTTGATGGGGCTTCGCCCTTCCTGGGCCAGGTGTCGGCTGAGTCATCCGACGCTCCCCAGGAGGGTGGAGCCAGCATTGTGGTGGTAGAGCACAGCAAGATCCAGAGTCAAGAGCCACTCCTACCTCCCACTAAGGTGTAATCTGCGCATTCACCACCTGTCATCCCCCCAGCCCTGTCACTCACACGTCCCAGACAGTCAGATACACATACCAGCAGAGGCGGGCTGAAATGGTTAGGCAAGCAAAGGCTAACTTTCTAAAAGTAGCATTTGCAAACCCAGGATACTAAAATAAACTTTACTAAAAGAAATATTTTATCATCCTGAGTTCAGGCATACTAAACACAACGCGCTACTACGCTCCTTGAGCCTGCTGGGATTATAGGGTGTAATAACTCCAGCAGCTCAGTCTGGCCTATTGGAGCAAGTAGCCTTCAATAGTGAAATACGGTTTTGGTTGTAAGTCACTACTAGGACATGCCACACACATCAGGGCTTGTCCTACCTTACGCCTACAACGCACCCTGCCCGTAGGCCTACCATAGGGGTGACTAATATGTAGTCAAGGGAAGGTTCGGGGGCTGGCAAGTGGGTGCACTTGCCCAGCTAGCGTGACAGTACGAGACCGCACGCGGGTTCTGCGGTCGCAGTTCCCAGACACATCTTTACGGCTGCTTCGGTGGGTGGCGCAACCAGCGCTGCAGGCCCACCAGCAGTATTGGCATCTACAAGCCCCGGCACTCCTAGTGCACTTTACTAGGGACTAACAGTAAATCCAATGGACCAATCATGGATACCAATCACATGTACAATTTACAGTAGGGAGCACTTGCACTGCGGCACGGGTCAGCCGTGGCGCAGCGCCCTGAGTATTCGGAAAACCAGCAAAACATCGGAGGCACATCAGCAAAAAGTGGAAGGGAGACTCACGCCAAGGTGCCAGGTCTAACATGTGTCCCCTCCAGCTGAAATGTGGGGGGAACTACCCTTCCCCAGGGAGTTCCACATCACTAAGGCGGAAAAATCTGGACAGACCGTCAGCGTTGGCGTGATCGGTGCCAGGGCGGTGTTCCACCGTAAAGTCCATACTCTGTAGAGAAATGGACCACCTCAACAGTTTCGGGTTCTCACCCCTCATTTGCATCAACCATCTGAGGGGCCTGTGGTCCGTCTGAACTCGGAAGTGAGACCCAAACAAGTAGGGTCTTAGCTTCTTCAGCGCCCAGACCACAGCAAATGCTTCACGCTCTATTGCACTCCACCTACTTTCCCGTGGAAGTAACCTCCTACTTATGAAGGCTACGGGTTGGTCAAAGCCCTCCTCAGTCATCTGTGAAAGAACGGCCCCTACACCATGCTCAGAAGCGTCGGTTTGCACTATGAATTCCTTGGAGAAATCAGGAGCCAGGAGCACGGGCGCCGTGCACATGGCAGTCTTCAGGGTGTCAAAAGCCTTCTGACAGGTGTCAGTCCAAATCACATTCCTGGGCTGCTTCTTCGAAGTCAGCTCTGTCAAGGGGGTCACGATCGTGCCATAGCCCTTGACAAACCTCCAATAATACCCAGTGAGCCCCAGGAAGGCTCTCACTGCAGTCTGGGTCTTGGGGGGTTCCCAAGCCAGGATGGTCTCAATTTTGGGTTGCAAGGGTGCTACCTTGCCACTCCCAACCTGGTGTCCCAAGTACACCACTGAACCCTGCCCAATCTGGCACTTGCTTGCCTTGATTGTGAGGCCTGCTCTGCGCAGAGCCATCAACACTTCCCAGAGGTGTCGCAGGTGTTCTGGCCAGGTGCCACTGAACACCGCGATGTCATCCAGGTAGGCGGCACTGAACTCGTCCAGCCCAGCCAACACCTGGTTGACCAATCTCTGAAAGGTGGCAGGGGCATTCTTCATTCCAAATGGCATAACCCGGAACTGGAAATGCCCATCTGGTGTAGAGAATGCCGACCTCTCCTTTGCCCCATCGGTCAAGGCGATCTGCCAGTACCCAGACGTCAAATCAAACGTACTGAGGAACCGAGCAGCCCCTAGCCGATCAATGAGCTCATCAGCTCTGGGGATGGGGTGCGCGTCAGTCTTCGTGACTGAATTGAGTCCTCTGTAGTCCACACAGAACCGGAGTTCGGGTGTGGCTCCCGGCGCAGCAGCCTTTGGAACCAAAACCACGGGGCTGGACCAAGGACTGCTGGAAGACTCAATCAACCCCAGGGCAAGCATCTTGGAGACCTCCTCCTTGATGCAGGCCCGGACCCTGTCAGTCACCCTGTAGGCCTTATGCTTCACAGGTAAGCTGTCTCCAGTGTCCACATCATGGACGCACCAATCTGTGACACTCGGAACCAGGGAGAACAGATCTGGAAACTGCCCCAGCAACTGGCGGCAGTCTTCCTGTTGTTCGGCGGTCAGGGTGGGTGAGAGGTTAACTCCATCCACTGACCCATCTTTCTCACAGGCCACCAAGAGGTCAGGAAGAGGCTCCGACTCCTCCTCCATTCCGTCATCAGTTGCCAACAACATGCCCACTTCGGACCTTCGCAAGTGGGGCTTGAGGCGGTTGACATGTAGGACCCGCAAAGGGTTCCTGGGCGTCTTCATGTCCACCAAGTATGTCACGGGGCTCTTGCGCTCCACAACCTCAAATGGGCCTGTCCACTTATCCTGAAGGGCACAGGGCTCCACTGGGGCCAGGACATACACCTCTTGTCCAGGCTGAAGCTCGACCAGAGTGGCATTCTGGTCGTACCACCGCTTCATTTCCTCCTGGCTTGCTTCCAGATTTGCCTCGGCAAGTTGTCTGAAGCGTCTGGTCTGGTTTCTGAAGGCCAGCATGTAGCTATATACATTCTGGGGAGGTTTCCTGGGAGATTGCTCCCAGCCTTCCTTTACCAAACTCAGCGGTCCTCTCACGGGGTGACCGTACAGCAGCTCAAAGGGACTGAACCCTAGGGACTTCTGTGGTACCTCGCGATATGCAAAGAGTAGGCATGGTAAGAGGACGTCCCACTTACGCCTCATCGGACCTTCTAGGCCCATGATCATGCCCTTCAGGGTTCGGTTGAATCTCTCAACCAACCCGTTACCTTGGGGATGGTAAGGTGTGGTGAACTTATACGTTACGCCACACTCTTGCCAAAGGGACTTCATATATTTGGATATGAAGTTGGTCCCCCTGTCGCTCACCACCTCTAGAGGGAATCCTACTCGTGAGAAAATTCCCATCAGTGCACGTCCCACCACGGGGGGCGTCACTGTCCTCAGAGGGATGGCTTCAGGGTACCGGGTGGCATGGTCCACCAAGACCAGGATGAACCTGTTGCCCATGGCTGTCTTGGGGTCCAGAGGCCCAACAATGTCAATACCCACTCGCTAGAATGGCGTACCGACCACAGGGAAGGGTTGGAGGGGAGCCTTCTTCTTCCCTCCGGTCTTCCCACTTGCCTGTCAAGTCGGACAGGTTCTGCAATGAGCGTCTGAACTCTTATGCATTTGGGGCCAGTAAAAGTGGGTGACAAGCCTGTCATAGGTCTTGTCCATCCACAAATGTCCTGCTAAAGGCACATCATGAGCCAGACCCAGTAGGAAGGCTCGGAACTTCTGGGGTACCACCAGCACACGGGCTGACCCAGGTTCCGCAGCCTTAGGCTCTGAATACAGGAGGTCGTTCTCCCAGTACACATAATGTGTTTTGGCCTGAACACCATTGGCCTGGTCTGCAGCCTGCTGCCGCATACCCATGAGAGAGGGGCATTCTTTCTGCTCCTTGCAGAATTCCTCCCTGGAGGGTCCTCCTTCTTGCTGCCAATGGGTCAGCTCAGGCAGGTCCCCCAGTTCGGCGATCTGTTCCCCTGTAGGCTCCAGGGCATCCCCCTCAAGGTCTGCTTCCTCCTGGACCGTGGGAACCTCAGGGGCCGGTTTCCCGCGCCCCCTGCGCCCTCTCCCTAAGGCCGGTTCCTGGGCCTCTCCTTCAGGCCCCAGGACCTCTTGATCACCCCTACTGGCTGTCATTGACCGGGTGGTCACGCACGCCCAGTCAGGCAGACCCACCATCCGCAGGTGAGTCGTTTTCTCCACCTTTTCCCAAGGGGAGTGCTCCAAGTCATTCCCTAGCAAACAGTCAACAGGCATGGTTTTTCTTACACAGACCTGCAGAGTACCAGAGACCCCCCCCACTTGAAGGGAACCTGAGCCATCGGACACTGACTCTCAGAATTATCAGCGTTGATAACCCTACAGTAGGCATGGGGTACAACCTGCTCTTGAGACACCAGGTGCTGCCTCACTGCAGTCACACTGGCTCCTGTGTCTCGAAGAGCCTCAGCTTCCTTGCCATTGATGATCACCATCTGCCCATATTTCTTAGTGTTAGAGGGCCGGTAGTTCGTAGGGATCATCTCACTGTCTCCTAGCGAGACTAGGGTCATCTGAACGGGATCTCCACCCCCCGGGACCATCACTTCTTCTCCTAAGTGAACACTAGTCACTTGACGGGGCGGAGCACCAGTGGGTGTGGGTTTTCCAAACAGGCGACACTTGGGGTCACTGGATATGTGCCCAGGCTTGCCACATTTGTAACAATTGAAGGGCCCCTTTGGAACAGGTTTACCTGTCGGGCCCCATTCTGCTTTGGGGGTGGGGGAGGCTGAGAACCTTGCTGCTGGTTCCCCTGGGAACTACTTTGGGGGCCTTTTTGGAACCCTTTCTGTTTTCCCCCATTGTCCCCCCCCACTCTTCTGCTGGGGACCCTGCCCACTCTTGGCGGAGTCTCCCACGGGACCCTTGTGGACCCTGGTGCTGAGCCAGCGGTCCGCCTCCTCAGCAAGCTTCCTTGGGTTGGGCAGCTTGCTATCGATCAGGTGTTGGCGTAACTCAGGAAAACAGTGATCAGACAAGTGCTCCCATGCAATTAAATCAAAGAGACCTTGAAAATCATTCACTTTGCTACCCTTCACCCAACCATCCAGTGCTCTGCAAAAATAAGTCACATACTCCACATACGTATTCCCAGGCCGCTTAGTACATCCCCTAAACTTCTGTCTATACATTTCAGGGGTAAGCCCGTACCTGCGCATTAAAGCTTCTTTCATGTGGGAATAGGATCTCTGTTTCTCAACGGGCAAATCTAGCAAGGTATCTCGCCCTTCGCTAAGGAACCTTCCCCACAACCCCGCTCCCCAATCCTTGTCAGGGACCCGGTGGGAGGACATGGCTACCTCGTATGCCCTAAACCACTGTCCTATGTCATCCCCCTTAAAGAACTCCTTAACTACGTCCTTCGGGATGTGCACTCTTGACTCTACCTGCACTGGCGATGTGCTGCCACCAGAGGGAGGACGATCCAAGTCTCTCTCCTTGAGACTTATCTCCCTCATTTTCACTTCATAATCCATTTGGTGCTTTCGCTCTTCCAGCGCCATTCTTTTTGTTTCCAACTCCAGTTGGATTTTCAATTCTGCCAGCTTTCTTTCGTGATTCCTTGTTTCCTTCCTGTCTGCCAGCTCCTCTAGCGACAGGCCTTTACCAAAGCTGTGCACGCTGTCTTGCCTTTCGAGATCCACCAGATCCATAGGTGCAGTCTGCTCTTCAGTCGCATCTTGCTCCGCGAGGGCATCTTGATCCTCCGGGGCCTTTCTGGACTCTATCCAGGCTCTCAGGGCCTTGTAGAATTCTGGCTTATTCTTGCAACCAGCGTGCGGAACTTTGAGTTTCTTACAGAAAAACTTCAGCTCCGTCTTTGAGTATTTGTCCAGCTTTGCGGCGTCCCACTCCACCTCCAACACCTCAGAGGTCGTGGACTCCGCTCCATCCAGGCTCTTCGTGCCCGGCATGGTTCTCACACTCGGAATCTTCTTTCAGCGAAAAGCAAAGTCTGTGGCTAAGTAACTGGACTGAAATCACTGTGCAATGGTCGGAAGCTAAGGTATAGATACCGCAAGTGTAAATTCGAAAAATCCTCACCGCTGCGTCCAATGTAGGAAGGGGGAGGCTCTAGTTGGCGCAGTGGCGACACTAGCGACAAGCAGGGACTCTCTCTTCCTCGTCAGGGCTGAGGGTTACCTTCCAGACAACCTCTGCTTACCCTCTAGGTAGTGTGGCTTAAGCAGTCGTAGGCTAATCTTTGGGGCACATGGGGTTAAACACTTGCAATATTACACCGTCACAACCAACCCACCACACAATGAGACCAGACTGTATTCTGTAAAAATATATATCTTTATATAGACTTCAAGCAGGCTTAAGAATACAGTTATCGACTTTCAAATAGCGGTTCCAAGTTTACTTAGTTCAAGTTGCCACAGTTCGTTCGAGCAATAAGAGTTCTTTAGGGCCTTCTGCCCAGTACAACAAAGTTCTTGTGGAGCAGGCGGCTCCCAGGGGATCTGTCCCACGTCGCGTTGCCTTCCCGGGGGTCGCTGTTCGTTGCGGCTCTCAGCCGAGCAGTTCACGGGTCATCCGGGGCAGCGGTGTTCTGTGGCGGCAGGGTCCTCTCCTCGTCGTCCGCTCCGACCCTGGAGGCGGCAGTTGCGTGGTGGCGGCAGGTGGCAGTACGGTCCTCAAGTGCAGGACGTACCCAGCCAAGTGCCGGTGCAGCTGTGCGCTCACAGCTGGCTGTCGGGCAAGGTACCGACCTAGGGGACTCTCACAGGGTGACTGTCCGTCTTTGCAAGTGGATTGGCTGCTCTTTGCGCAGTCAACTCGAGAGCTCGGACCGGACGGGTCCTCCTTCGCTTTGCTCTCGGGCTCCCGGTGCAGGTGCGGTCACGGTGTTCGGGCCAGCGGCGGCTGGTCCTCACTTTGCTTTCGCTGTTGCTCTGGGCCCCGGTCACGGTGGTCAGGTGGATGTCGTTGCCTTGGAGGAGATTCCTCCGTCGGTACTGCCACGAGGAGCAGCACACGCAGTTGCTTTCTTCAGGGTGTAGCGCCCACTGGTCCTGGGGCGCTGGTCAGGGGGCAAGTTCAGGTTCAAGCCCTTGGAGATCTTTAAGCAGAGTTAGGCACAAAGTCTTGTAAAGCAAAAGTCTTTTCGTAGTCTTTCCTTTTCCCTCTCCTTCGGCAGCAAGGCACCAGACACAGGCAAGAGACAGCACTCTTCCTTGTCCTTCCCGGTCCTTCTCGTCGGGCAGAGTTCCTTCTGTAGCCCAAACAGGATCTAATTTTCAAGGAGCAGGGCTCCTTCTTTTATATGGCATTTCTTTTGTTCTCGCAGGCCAGGGGGGCCTTTGCATAGCCACTCTCAGTCCTTGAGTACCCTGGCGGGTGTACTCCGGCTTCTGCTTTCAGTGTGAGGGGCAGGCGCATCAGACGCCCCACAGGAGGTGGAGCCAACATTGTGCGGACAGGGGCAGCCAGAGTACCTTGTTGATGGGGCTTCGCCCTTCCTGGGCCAGGTGTCGGCTGAGTCATCCGACGCTCCCCAGGAGGGTGGAGCCAGCATTGTGGTGGTAGAGCACAGCAAGATCCAGAGTCAAGAGCCACTCCTACCTCCCACTAAGGTGTAATCTGCGCATTCACCACCTGTCATCCCCCCAGCCCTGTCACTCACACGTCCC
This sequence comes from Lissotriton vulgaris, assembly GCF_964263255.1. Taxonomy (NCBI): domain Eukaryota; kingdom Metazoa; phylum Chordata; class Amphibia; order Caudata; family Salamandridae; genus Lissotriton; species Lissotriton vulgaris. The sequence goes on along the minus strand of NC_141695.1, from coordinate 810,889,007 downwards.
AGACAGTCAGATACACATACCAGCAGAGGCGGGCTGAAATGGTTAGGCAAGCAAAGGCTAACTTTCTAAAAGTAGCATTTGCAAACCCAGGATACTAAAATAAACTTTACTAAAAGAAATATTTTATCATCCTGAGTTCAGGCATACTAAACACAACGCGCTACTACGCTCCTTGAGCCTGCTGGGATTATAGGGTGTAATAACTCCAGCAGCTCAGTCTGGCCTATCGAGCAAGTAGCCTTCAATAGTGAAATACGGTTTTGGTTGTAAGTCACTACTAGGACATGCCACACACATCAGGGCTTGTCCTACCTTACGCCTACAACGCACCCTGCCCATAGGCCTACCATAGGGGTGACTAATATGTAGTCAAGGGAAGGTTCGGGGGCTGGCAAGTGGGTGCACTTGCCCAGCTAGCGTGACAGTACGAGACCGCACGCGGGTTCTGCGGTCGCAGTTCCCAGACACATCTTTACGGCTGCTTCGGTGGGTGGCGCAAACAGCGCTGCAGGCCCACCAGCAGTATTGGCATCTACAAGCCCCGGCACTCCTAGTGCACTTTACTAGGGACTAACAGTAAATCCAATGGACCAATCATGGATACCAATCACATGTACAATTTACAGTAGGGAGCACTTGCACTGCGGCACGGGTCAGCCGTGGCGCAGCGCCCTGAGTATTCGGAAAACCAGCAAAACATCGGAGGCACATCAGCAAAAAGTGGAAGGGAGACTCACGCCAAGGTGCCAGGTCTAACAATATGGAAAACTTAGTCTAACACGGCCATTCAGCTCACACCCCGGAGGTCGAGCGGCAATATACAGTAGGGCATTATTCGCTAAGATCTGTAAGGGCACTCACAAATAGCTGTTTCTCAGGTAGTGCATATGGCTGCGTTTCCAACCATCCGGTTCCCCCTCTACTTGTTCCAGGGAGCATTGAACAAGAACAAACAACTTTCTACCCTCCCCTCAGTTCCCCCCCTTAAACCCTATCATCTCTTACCCCCCCTAACCCCCCTTCCCCCACCCCTCCCCCTGGCGTGTCAGAGGTCCACAAGAGCAAGCTCGATTCCTCCACGGGCACAGCAGGTCCGAGACCGACAACCAGGATTAAGCAGTAGGAAAGTGCAGTCAACACGTGGGGCGTGGGGCGATTCCAGGAAGGATCCGGGACTGGCACCCGCCCAAGCCATGGTGTCTAAGGACCAAGACTACCTGCGGGGGAGCCCTCGCTGTCAGAGGTCGGCAGCGTGAGTTCCAGTACCAACCGCCCGAGGCCCGGACCCGTTCAAGAGCAGTATCAGTGCCTGCCCTAAGTGCCAGCTGCAGACGTATCTCCCCCTCACAGCTGGCCCATTTAGTGAGCTCCGCTCTCCACCTCTCCACTGTGGGCCCCCTATTTGCTTTCCATTGGAACGTTATGGCTCGCTTCGCTAGCAGCAGACCCAGATCTAGGAACTTACTAGTGATTTTGTTTTTCGATGTGTGTGGGAACCAGTGTAGGACGCAGTGTGCCATTGTGGTTTGCAAATCCCTCTCAGTGACCTCCCGCAGATTCTCTACCACTCGTTGCCAGAAGGAGCCCAGAGCCGGGCGGGACCAGAACATGTGCTGGAAATCAGCCACCTCTGCCGGACAGCGTGGGCAGGCCGCTGAGTGTGTCGGGAAATACCTATGGAGCTTGTCAGGGGTCAGGTACGCTCTGTGTAGGATGTAAAAATGCACCAGCTGAAACCTCGCACTGCGCGCCCCTTTCCAGGCCCGTTCAACTATACCCGACCACGCCGTGTCAGGGATCTCCGTCGTTAAGTCCGCCTCCCATTTTGCCTTCAGAACTGCTAGTGGGATCTGAGCCTTCGCAGTCATGCGTTTATAGAGGCACGTTATAGCCTTAACCGTCCCGCGGCCATCACCACGTATTGACAATCCTTGGACAGCGGAGGCTCCGCCAAACCCGCCTTCCAGTGTTTACGGATCGCCGCAGTCAGTGCCGCATGAAGGAGGAAGTCCCCCCCCCCCCGGCAGTTCGAAGTGATCCCGCAGGAGGTCGGAGGGCAGTAGAGCCCTGTCGTCATATAGGTCCCCAATGGTCGCCAGTCCCTGGTCCTCCCAGTTCTCTAGTCGGTGCCATGAGCCCCCGTGCGGGAGCGCCCTGCAGAGCTTGAGCGGGATCTCCGGTGCGTACGGTACCACAATGTGGCCTCTCCGCAGGTATCTATTCCAACACTTCCGAACCGTCGCAAATTCCTGAGTAAGATGGAGGTCTCCCATCGGCAGGCCCAGTATAATCCGGGAGATCACCTGCACCGGCCCCACCGGCTCCCTTGTGGCTCTCGCTGCCCACTGTGTCAACCACTGTAGCTGGGCCGCCAGGTAGTACAGCTTGTAGTCTGGCACCGCTAGTACCCCTTCAGCTCGAGGCCGCAGAAGCGTGGTCAGCGCCACCCTGCGCCCACCCGAGCCCCATAGAAAACCGGTCACCATGGCCCGTAGACGACGAAAGTAGCTCGCCGGGATCCAGATCGGAAGAGTCCAAAAAAAATAGAGCAGCCGAGGCAGCATCACCATCTTAAGGCGTGCCACCCTTCCTGCCAGGGATAGGGGGAGCGTACTCCAGAAGTCAAAGTTTGTCTTAGTGAGTCGGATAGCCGAACCGATGTTGCCCTCCAGAATGTCTATGTTAGTATGGTAGATCGAAGTACCCAAGTATCGAAGGCTCCTCTCTTCCCAGGTCACTCCCTCCAAAGAGTGTGGGCATGGGTCGCGCTCCCGAGTCGGGAATAGGTACGACTTCGCCCAGTTCACTCTGAGGCCCGACACTGGAGCTTGTACCTCTTGAGACCCAAATAACAGTTCGTCAAGAAACACCTGTCTACAATGAAGTAGCATCTGACTACACAAATGTAACAAGTGATCAAGTGGTTCCAGCGATTTCAACGAATCCTGATGAAATCCCAACAATTGATAAAACTACCTCTGGCTATTTCATTAATGATACGTTTTCCGAGGATCCCAGCGAGCCTGGGAGTGTAAAAAGAACTTTGAAAGAACAAGCTACAGACCTTTTTCATCGCCTGGAAAAGACTTATCTGGTTTCACCATGGATTGAACTTTGGATTGTGTTGGGTGTGCTTTTTTTCTACTTTAGTTGACTCTGGTAATTATTTTGGGAATGCTGATAAATGAAAGACATGTCAAAATGGACACAGCAAGTAAGAACATCAACTTACTCCTCAAGCCACATAAATAATCCAATCATGAACAAAGAGACTTGTCATCAGTGAACATCACAGCCGTTCCTATACCTGGGGGTATAGCTTGAGACAGAACTGACTATGGCATTTTTGGCCCGTCGGAGCTGTTGAAGATTCCACACTTATTCAAGATTTCATCAAGTGACTTTGTTTCATCTAGTACCTTTTCTGATGATTGGGACTTCAAGACTGTTAATAATATGATGTCAGTCTTACAAATGTCTGCAGTATTTACAAATCATGAATATTTAGAAGGTTCCTCAGACTCATCATTTTTTGCACAACTCTGCAAATCCTAGAAATGAATTAATGTATAACCAATGGGAACATTGTCCTACGCCACCAAAGGGTAGCTCAAAAACATTTGCAAGAAAATTTCCGTACTTTTCAGGGATCAATATATCCAATCCAGGATCATTTTACTTTAGAAATGTTAACAAAACAGGACTGAAAAGTATGTTGACAAATGCCAAACAGATTTCTTCTGCTGTCTTTTATGCTCAAATGTCTAAACTAGGTTTCGACTTTTGGAAAGACAACATTGAGACGAAAACTGTCTGGGGCAAAAAAGATTGGCAGGTTCAGATCGATGAACTGCTGACGTGAACCCACGCGCGCCGCCGTTGTGCTTCCTGTTTCCTTGTCCCGCGTAGCCACGCCCATGCAAGCAGCAACGACGGTCCCTCGCTAGATGCCAGATACCAGAGCTTCGAGGTGAGTCTTTGGCTGAATTTCGAAAGCGATTTGAGCAGGATCTGAACGGGGTGTGATGGAGTGTTTCTACCGTCTTTTGGAGGCTGAATGCTGTGTTCCCGCTCGGCGCTCCGCCCTGCCCTGCCCTGCCCTGCTGATGTACTGAAGGGATTGCAACGCTTTCAAGGGCAAATTGCTGGGAAACCAGGGGCACTGGACGTTGGACGTTGGATGCTGGTCTCTTTTGCGAGGTAAGGTGCGCTGGGCAGGGTTCTACCCAGCTCGTGCTCGCATTTGCTCGCACCGCGTTCTACCCAGCTCCGCGCTTTCCTTTATGCCTCCTCACCTACTGGCGCGCCGTTCTGCGAAACTCTGAAAGTTCTGATGGGACAAAGCTGACTATTACTCTCATCTCTGACCCGCTTGCCTTTGGAGCCTTGTTATCCCGTACCACCCCTTGCATTGGGTAAATCGGACGCTAGCAGGCACAGTCTGGTGAAAGTAGCTCCTATTGTACGGCTACGGGGGGAGGAAAATTTACAGAGCACAGCCTCGAGTGTCTTATAAGCTCACATTTGTAGTTTTCGAACTCTCAGATGGCGGCAAGAGCGAGGGGCAAACATTCTAAGCCAGAACTGGGAAAGGAGATAAAACTCCCAATTCCGATCAGATCCCCATCAACCACAAAAGGAGAGAGAAAAAACAGAAGGAAAAATCAACAAAAGGAAGCCCTAAAACAGAAGGCAATGGAATCTACTGAATCATATAGAAAAAATAAGTATAATGTACTAAGGAAACAGGTTGAGGAAGACAATGATGACAATGAAGAAAATGATCAAGAGGAGGGCAAAGAAGATGAAGATGTAGAGAGCTTGATCCTATCTGAAATATCAGCAGAATTGAGCTTACTTGCTGTTGGCGACAAAGGAGAGGAGGGTGGGAAAGACAAGGGAACAAGAACGGACCAGGGGGGTAAAAATATGGATAAAACGGACAAAACGGTCAAGGCTGCTAACATGCCACCTACTACTTGCCCTGAGAGTCGATCTACCCCCAAACAATACCCTCTCTTTTCAAAACCCCTTCTCCAGCAGGGACAACTTTCGAGCACTCCTACACGGGGAGTTGTAGCAGGGGAGCACAAGTGTCGTTCTAGAACATGATGTTTCCAACACTGGAGGAAAGGCAAGCAGTCCTACAACGTACAAGACACCAATGCCAAATCCCGCAGTGGCAACAGGGTTAGGAGACGTAGCACCACCCGCACCAACGGTCTCAACTACGTCCTCTCCCAATACTGCCATTCCCTCCCACCCTCCGCTACCACCGGCTATAAGCCCAATCCCAAGCAACAAGCAAACTACGACAGTTCCAGGTCAAGTCCTAAGTCTAGAAGCCTCCCTGATCTCCCAGGAAGATGGTTTGCTCGCCCTCCCGAATGCTACAAAAGCAAATATGATGGAAGATATTCTAGTTACTATCCTCCAGGAATTAAGAGACTTTAAATTCTCTCAGGCTCAGGAAATTTCACTCTTGCACAGCAGGCTCACGAAGATGGAGGAGTGCCTTGGCAATATTCCCCTGAGGGTCTCTGAGGCCGAAGTCCGGATATCATCTTTAGAGGACTCTTTGACTGCAATTCAGAAAAATCTCGTGGAGGCTAATAGAGAGAAATCCCACTTAGAGGAAAAGCTGCAGGACCTGGAGAATTATAATAGGTGGTCTAATCTACGACTAGTAGGCATACCAGAGGGGCTTGAAGATAAGGATGTAGTCAGGTGGTCAGAGTCTCTATTGAAAAAAGCCATTTCTGAGCTCCAAGGTGACCTGACTATTACAAGGGCGCACAGAGTCCCTGCACATAAACCTAATAATTTGAAATACCCTCGTACAATTCTGCTCAATTTCTCAGACTTTAGGGTAGAAGAAAAAATTCTAAACACCGCATTTTCTAAAAGAACTTTCAACGTGGAGGGGGTGAATTATTTTCGAATCTTTGCTGACATGTCGGCAGCATCTGCTCACAGACGCAGGGACTTTGTGAAGCTCATCGACTCCTTTACGAGCAAGGGAGCCCAAGCCATGATAGTGCAGCAATCGAAACTTAAAGTCTTGGCCAAAGGAATTTTTTTATATTTTCGGTCCTACACGAAGCCCAGATGTTCCTCGACGGCCTCGGGGCATAATTAAGCTGCTGAATTTACTATCACTCCATGGCGGACACTTGATGGAAACAGGAAGCACACAAGGATGCAATGAGATGGCATCCAAAAAGAAGATACACCAGAGAAGGACGGAAGTGGGACACTGGGGTCTCCGTCCACTCAGGGGGAGGGGAGGGAAGGGGGGTGAAGGGGGGTGTCGCAAGGGGAAAAAAGAGTTCAAATGCAAAAAAAAATGCAATTTTTTTAATGTTTTTTCATACTTTCATAATTATGGTACGAGCAATGTTATATTTAAGAGGCTTTTTTTTCTTTTCTTTTTTTTTTCTCTTTATCTTGCACAAATAATATCTTGCACTCGCCACTTTAGCTCATATGGATCATGACAAGATTCTATAGGCACACTTGTGTATTTTGCACTAGGGGGGACATAATTCTTCAAGTTTTGCTGCTATTTGTACAATTTTGCTGCTTATTTGCATATTTGCACAGAGAACGGAAGTCTCTCTTTGATTATCTGTTGATACTATATATTCATGTTGTTTATTCGTATCCTTTTTTTATAAGACGAGATTCTATAATGTGTTGATTATATGCATGTTTTGCATAATGAATGGTATAACTCTTTCAAGTTCTAATGTCACTTTACATTTCTGCTGCTCGTTTGCATATTTGCACATTGGAATTTAGCCTCTCTATGAAAATCTCTATGAATATCTGCTGTTATTATTATAATAACATATTATTATTATATATATATATTATATATCATTTATATATGCTGCTGCTGATTGTACATTTGCACACTTGCACATTTGCACAAGCCGAGGGTTGCGTCCAATATCTTGAACATCAAATAATATGGTGAAGTTTATTTCTTTAAATGTAAATGGCCTGAATAACGCTCGCAAAAGCAACGCTATTGAGTGCTGGTTAGAGAACCTCATCCCAGACGTCATCTATTTGCAAGAAACCCACCACAAAGATCAGGCCGAGTCAGTTAATCTCTTCAAAAGCTGGGCCGGCTATAATATATCTGCTTCTGCCGGGATGGCTCAGAGAGGAGTTTCCATATTAATAGGGAGACATGTAGGTTTTTTCCTTGAAGGGACGTTCATAGACCCCAGAGGTAGATGGGTAGTTGTACATGGTAAATTAAACAATGTTAATGTCATTCTTGCCACAATTTATGCACCAATTTTGAACGAACCTCTACCAATACTACAGGTAAAGCAGGCAATAACTGGTCTCTCTGGGCCAATAATCTGGGGGGGAGATTTTAATCGATTACAAAACCCTCGATTGGACTCCTCCAAGAAAGACCGTCGACAGAACAAACCCCAAGTTGCCTTGGCTGTCCAAAGTTGTAAAACGACCTTGATATTATTGATCATTGGCGAATTTTAAATCCTATTAAGCGTGATTACACATGCCACTCAGCAAAATATAATTCTGCATCAAGGCTAGTTTTTTTTTTTACCATCTCACGATCTAGAGCTACACAACTACGCTCATCTACCTAACGCTTTTTCAGACCACGCAGCTCTTTGCATGGAGGCCAACTTGGGGAATTACGAAGCAAGACCTCCAAGAAGATGGTTTTTTAATAAACTTAACCTCCTTGATCAACAATGGTGCACAGATATTGATGAAAAGATAGAGCAGTTTTTCACACAGAATAGAGGTACAGCCCCATTAAATACAATCTGGGATGCATTTAAAGCCACTCTGCGTGGAATAATTACATCTAAAGAAATTCCTAAGCAGAAGGCAAGAAGGGAGAAGAAAACCAAACTCCAAACTGAACTCTCTCAGGCAACCCAAGAGCACTATAGGGCCAGATCTACGATCTCTGGGCATAAACTCTCCGAGGCGAAGCGCAAGATGAAGGATTTTTATTATGATCTAGGCGAGATAAATAGTAACCTTTATGCACAAAAGATATACGAGGAGAGTGAGTATACAGGAAAGCTCCTGGCCTGGCAAACTAAAGAAAAGAAGGTCCGTAATAGAATAGACCAGTTAATAGACCCCATCACTAAAATACAAGCTAAGACCACCACTTCCATCTGTGAGCTGTTTCTTAAACATTACGAGGGGATATATCAAGCGACTGAGGGGGCTACACCTGACTCTATCATGGAATTCCTACAGCCACTTGAAATACCTAAAATATATGCTGAGGGTAAGAACTATCTCTTACAGGATTTCACACAATTAGAATTAGATGAAGTGATAGAGTCCTTCCCCAACGGCAAGGCCAATGGTGAGGATGGCCTTCCCATTGAATTTTTAAAAAAATTTGGGGGAACTTTGCGTAAAGAACTTTTGATATTAGTTCATTATTTACTTCAAGGAAGTCCCCCACCGGATTCTTTTCATACAGCGGTGGTGGTTAGTATTTTAAAAAAAGGAAAGGACAAGGAAAATATAAATTCATACCGTCCGATTAGCCTCCTGAATATAGATTATAAAATGTTTACAAAACTTTTAGCAAACCGATTAAGCAAAATAGTAGGATTACTGGTAGCCCACGATCAGTGTGGTTTTATTGCAGGCAGGCATCTCCATTCCAACACCACATTTTTATTGGAGGCACTAGATTATTTTCAAACTAATAAGGTGAAGGCTCAAATTTGGTTTTTAGATGCGGAGAAAGCCTTCGATCTAGTGTCTTGGGACTGCCTGTTTGCAATTCTATGTAGTTTTAATTTCCCGAATGTTTTCATTTCTATTTTACGGCAACTGTATATGAATTCTAGGGCACAGATTATCGTCAATAATACTAATATTGGGTCCTGTCAGGTTACTAGAGGCACGCGACAAGGATGTCCCTTGTCGCCAATTTTATTCGCACTATTTATTGAACCTCTGGCGATCGCCATCAGGAATATTAAGACCGACACTGCCCCAGTATTAGGAATGACAAATATAAAATTATATGCGGACGATATCGCCCTTTTCATAGACTCCAAACCCTCAAGTCAACTGAAGATTTTAAAAATCTTCTCTGACTTTCAAAAGCTAGGGGGTTATAAAATGAATGTAAACAAAACGGAAATTATTTTAGATAACTGCACTGTAGATACTTTAGCACCAGAATTCAGGCGGACATACAATACGGATCCAAAGAGATAACTTGGAATATTTATATCGGATAGTCTAGATGACCTTTTTTCACTTAATTTTTTACCTCTATTAAAAAAGGTGGGCTCACTTTTAGATCGTTGGAATTTACTACCCTTGTCTCTTGAGGGACGGGCATCGCTAATTCGAATGTCGGTGCTACCCCTTTTTAATTTCCTTTTTAGTGCAATTCCCTGCGCAATTCAGGCCTCTTATTTTAAAAAAGTAGAAGCTTTGATCTCCTCTTTCTTATGGGCAAATAAATCCCCAAGACTTGCACTGAGCACTTTATATTTATCATCCACACAAGGAGGGCTGTCCCTTCCAAATATCAGAGAATATTATTTTGCGTCTTTTGCACATTATAGTTATAGATTTTTCTTTCTAGATTCTCATGAGGCAGACAATTTCTTTATGAAAAGGATGTTGTTGGAATTAAACATTTTCGACCCGGTCAGAATCACAAAAGATCCAAAGAAAGTACGATATAAATCCCTACAGTGGATTTTTAAGTTTTTTAAATTTTATGACCTACCGAATTTAAGTAATAAGACACATTTAATACATTTTAGCTTGGGAGATGTTGGTTGCATGGACAAAAATACATTAACTCTCTGGAAGGAGAATGGCTTCGAGAAAATTGAAGACTTCCTGTTGGGAAATAGGTGGAAATCTTGGGATGAAATTTCCAGCCAGTTAATCCACTTGCACTTAACTCTGAACTGGTCCTTCATCATGATAAATCCAAAACTTAGAGAACTCGATATAGGAAATTTATTTAATAAAGAAAATATTTCTACTACCCTTAATAACAAAATACAAAAGAAAATGAGCATCTGGATTAAAATATTAAAAGAAAGTAAAGACCAGGACTTTCCCAACAAGATTATTGAGAGATGGAAAAAGAGGGAAGATATTACAATTAACCAACAGGTATGGGAAAAATTAAATAAATTCAGCAAAACCATTTTTCGAGGAGCAAATTTTAAGCGTATGCAATTTTACAATAAATGGTTAATATATAGAACCCCGTCCTTTTTACATAATATTTTCCCCCAAGTAGCCGATAAATGCTCCCGGTGCGAAGAAAAAGGCACTTGGAAACACTTTGTCTGGGAGTGTTCAAAAATCCAGGTATTTTGGAAGGAAATAGAAAAATATCTCTCAATCATGCTTAAAACCAACATAGTATTTGACGACGTAATCCCCATCTTAGGTTGCTCCGCCAGTCACACCCCACATGATGAGCCCCTTTTTATAGCTTCTTTAATAGCTAAATCCCTTATACTGCAGTCCTGGAAGACAGACCTTGTACCATCCTTTCAGGCATGGAAGGCAAAATTGCTTCGAATCCAGGGTAGGGGATGAAAATATGCTTTAAGATCAGGGTCTCTCAAAAAATATGACAAACATTGGAGTGTGTTTGATTCTTAACTTCCCTGTTATCACTTAAGCCGACCTATACTACCCTGAAAATATTTATTTGTCTATTAAGACTGTCTTAACTCCGCACGTTGCACTTTACAACTTAGCTACGAAATATTAACTGAGAAGACGCTTATTGTATTTAAATGGTGCATACTGTTTTAATTCTAACAAAATCTTTTGAGTATCACTGTCAGCCTGATTGATTGCTTTTTCACAAACTTTGCACTTTTTAACTTAAGTGTTAAAATGATAATTTGTGTAGATGCTTCTAATATTCTTTTGTCTCGTACTGTATTAATTGGATTTCAATTGTGTCTTGTTTCCTATATTGTTTTATTTGAACTCTCAATAAAAAATTAAAAAAAAGTTTTTAAAAGATTGGTAGGTTCAGGGTAAAGAAGCTATGAAGCTATGTTTAGACCCTGTATCATCCCTGAGCAAATTATGTTTTTGAATGATACTGTCCAACATACGTCTTGTATTGGGTTAGCATGAACAATCCGTTAATACCTACACCTACACCGGATAGTAGTAACACTTCAGAAGGGGAGGTTGACGTACATACTATTAATTTGCATCACAACAGAACAGATCCAGGTTGGAATAAATGGTTAATCTGGCCCACAGACACAAACAACTGTCAAGATAGATTCCTGAACAAAACACAGGGTTTCACATTCACTAGGCCAGACCCAAGATATGTTCAAAGAGAGCATCCAGGAATAGTAACAACATACAGTGTAGGGAAGCTCTGCCTTGATTGATTGGCCACAAAGATCTACACTTAAGGATGTAAAGCAACACTTATCTTTACTTAAGGATGGCACTGATCTTAGGGAATTCTTCCTAGGACCAAGAACACCGCATCATAAACGTTTTATAAATGCCGGTATCTATGCTACTTAAAATGAAGCATGGAAGATTACGCAAGCAGAGACTGCAGAAAGAATACGAGAAATTGATTGTATTAATTTGGAGAAAACTCTCTCTGTGGATGACATCGGGTTAACAACTCTGTCGTCCAGGATATATTCATTGGCCAGCATAGTGTCTTCTGCCATAGACATCATGGAAGAGGACTTGGTCATGTTGCAACATGTTCAGTTGCAACTATGTTCTATCATGCTATTAGGCTGGACGTTGCAAAACCTTTGTTCAGGCAATGCGCCTTGGCGTTTAATCAATACTACATCACTGTTTCTAGGATCTAATCTCACTGATAAACAGATCAAATTGGCACAAAGGGGAGCAGACTATACGGTGCTGAGCATTGAAAAACTGGAAAGATTTGCCATTTACAGTAGCAGAAACATTGTCTATTTCAGTATTACCTAAAACATATACCAGCAGGCACATATAAAAGGTTGGGTAAAGAATATACCTTTGTCAGGGTATAAACTTACACGGGGCCTGTGATGGGTCCTCTAACAATTTATCCTGCCAGCTGCAAGGTTCACAGGGTGCGGTGATTGATCCAATTTTTGAAGAACTTTGAAATGGAAGTTACCTCATATTGAACGATCACAGCTGCTGTGGCATGTTGTCAGGAGTACCATATCTAGTAACTGTGTCAGTCAGGGTCACTTGCTGTATGCAAGTATTGTTTCCTAAAACCAAGACAGACAAGGAGTTGCCTTTATGGCCTTCACTGAACATCTCTTCTATACGAATTGATACTTTAAGCAGAATGAAAGCCATTCTTTTGCAAAAAATTGTGCCACTGATCTCGGCCAAAGAGACCTATGATCTACAAGTCGCAAGGACTTCTGCCGAGATACATGCCCTCTTAACTACAAATTGCCTTATACATTTCTCAGAAATGTTAAGTCGTATCTTAAACATGTCTGATAAGAGCGGTATTGTACATGTATTTAAGACCATATTTTCTGGACTGTTAGCACCTTTTGAAGCAGTCCTAGAAATATTTCCAAACTTCGTGCACTCTGTGTTTGGTCATTTTGGGACTCGCTGCAGGGATACCATATTTGTTCTTACTGCTGCGATATGGCAAGCCAATTCACCAGCGACACCCAGCTCTCCATAGAGACAACTCTACTAGCAATGAAGTGTCATGAGTGCATTGTCCAAATTTTGGGACTACCTCGTCTACGAGAGTTAAATACCACATGGTTTCTGTCATTCAGACCAATTTGGCAAGAATGCGCCTTACCTGTTCTATGCTGCCTGCTATACGGAGAAGAATGCGTGTTAGACTTATATTAGACACACGAATGTTGATACTTTGCTTGAACCAGTAACGGCCCATGAACTGTGTTGTCCCCAGCTGCTACCAATTCTGAAGATGGCATTCATTGAGATCTCACAGACGCAAATTGGAACTGCTAAGGTACGAGAGGAAACTGGCGCGCAGGTACCATCCAGTACAAACATTGCTAATGCAACCAATGCTGATGGCGATGGTTCGCATCTATGTGCGGTTAATCTTCTAAACAAGGTAATCCAACTTTCACCTACAATGGTAGACAACTTTTTTACAGACTTAGAAGATTTGATGTTTTCTCCAAACACTAACATTGACTTTTGATTTGTCACACAGTGTTCTGAGAGACTTTGAATTCGACCTTCATTTTTCAAAACAAAGTTCTAACTTTGGGATTTTTCTTTTCTATGATTCATTTTTTTCCAAATTTGTATCTTTCCCTTTTTGGCACAAGTAATCTGCATATAGTAGAATTATTCATAGAGAACAAGAATTCTTTGAAAAAAAAACTTCCAGAGACAATATTTGACCTTGTCCACATTCCAACAGTTTTATATAATCTGACTGGAAATGGTTTCGGCACTTTTTTCTTCTGTATTTACCTGCCATTTCATAAATGTATATTTTTGTGATTCATTCACTTAGCATTTCAAATGTCAACTATATGCTTAGAATGATACATTGCTTTGAATGCGTACAGCACCAATGCTCTTTTGTGTACAACCAGTAACAATGCATTTCTATGTGTTTTGGGTGTGTTTTAAACACTTGTTGTCTAGATATATTTTAGATATGTTTCAACATGTGTAGGACTTAGGGCTAGATGTAGGTAATGAAAATTTACCGATTCTAAAATACCTAATTTTACCGATTCAGTATTTTTAGAATCGGTAAATGGGATGTAGGTATTTATTCGGTAAACATTACTGAATCGGTACGATTTGGTATTTACCGAATAGATATTTACGGATTCGGTAATTCCCATTCATTCTAAAATACCGAATTTCACCGATTCGGTATTTTTAGAATCGGTAAATGGGATATTGGTATTTATTCGGTAAGCATTACTGAATCGGTACGATTTGGTATTCACCAAATGGATATTTACGGATTCGGTAATTCCCATTCATTACTATGGGCCTAGAGGCCCATAGGAATGAATGTGAATTACCGAATCGGTAAATACCGATTCGGTAAAATAGGGAAACATTCAAGGGTAGCAGGGTCTCACATTGACACCCTGTTGCACCCCTGAATAGTGCTTGTGTGCACATGTGGCACACATATATGCCCTAAGGGTATGTCTGCCACATGGCACTGTTGAAAATGCACAGATTTGATTTTCAAAGGTATTCAGTATTTACCACCAACTAATAGTTGGTGGTAAATAACGAATCCTTAGAGCACATAAGCACTCTTAAAAGTGCTTCCTACATGCCATTTACCGATTCGGTTAATACTGAATCGGTAAATAATGATTTAGGTAAATACCGAATCGGTAAATACCGATTCGGTATTTACCGAGTCATCACCTACATAGCAAATGGCTCAATACCGGTCGGTAAGCCTGAAATGTACTGAATTTCTGGTTTACTGACTGGTAATGAGCCACCTACATCGGGCCCGAGTATTTAGTAGAAGCCGTACATAAGAAAGTGAAATGGGTGTTGTGTGGCAATTTAGATTCCGTATGCATTTTCCTGATTCATGCTGTTATATAGGTACAATTCACATTGCCCTTATATAGGCATAGAAATCCAGTCCTTAGTTAGGCATAGCCCATGCAGCCCAAATACAGGCATGGCTACTTCCCTCCGTTCATCTACGTCACACCGATTTCTTGGAAAACCAGACTCTTAAGCCGTTAGGGACTTTCCTTTGCTTGAATATTGATTTCTCCAAGAAACTCATTATTTTGCATGAACAACTATTCCTTAGGGGTTCATCCATGACGTTCATATGCCCGACTTTACGTCAAAGCTGGCATTCCTAAACACCTTCAAGGTATAAACATACCTTCCCTTGCTATATTAAAGCACAGTGTGGTTCGGTGCAGTTCGACTACCTACTTGCACGACGCAGCTCGCTACTGCAAGTGCCGAAGGAAGTCATCTCTCCAGCTGACGCACTGATCAGAAGATGTCCTCCTCTGCCGAGAAATCCAGCTCCAGTGTTTCTGACTCCCCTTGATGGGTGTTGGGAAATCGAGTCTGTGAAAGAGATGCCAACCTCTCTCATTCTAAGGTATGAAGCTGATTAGAACCTAGAGAAACCTTTGGCAATTCTTGGAAAAAACTAAACCTATGCTAAAGACCACACTTACTTCTTCCCTTGTACTAGACCTAGGTTAGGGTTAGGTACATCGGGGTAGGCGTACTTTATAAGCACCAGTTGAGCATTTTAGCCTGTGTTATTTATGTATGTATTTTTATATGTCATAGTACCAGACAATGCTATAGCAGTATTATCTCACACTACTGTTTACGCTGTACGCATTATACTTTGCATTCTGTCTAACGATTGTAGCAGTTTACCTCTCTTGCATGAGAAAGAAGACTGTTCAATAAACCCCTTTTATTGAAACGCCCGTCTCTCTATTTTCTCTGCAACTCTGTAGAAGCGAAGCATGCACAATTAACTGATTAAAATAGTTATCTATTGTTTCCACGACTCTGAAGATACGTTTTATTCTTGGGAAACAAAGTTGTCATGTTTATGCGGTTGTCAGAAACTAATTCCTTCTTGTGTATTCGAGAAATTTTCTAGTGACCTCTGAGCTAGCTGGCAGTTGTAGGAGAGTAGGGTCTGCTTCCTATGGTTACCCCCACTTTTTGCTGTGATTATCTGGTTTTTCGACTTTAGTGTGGCTGTGGACCTGCCAATCAGACCTACAGCCCAGCTGTTCTCTCTAAATTGATACTATGTACTTTAGGTACATACCAGATTGGTTACTGGGTCACCCTTGTGAGCCCCTGTATAGTGTATCATAGGTACCCAGGGCATAGGTGCACCTTAGGCCTACCAGGGGCTGCAGCATGCATTGTGCCACCCCTGGTTTGCCTTCCAAATTGACACCACAGGTCTGTTCACACAGCCTGGGTAAGGTGGTGTAATCACCCCTTACTTAGATATAGTATCCCTATATCTACCTATACATATAGACACATATACATCTATAAGTAACTCCTATGGTAGGCCTCGACAATCTTGGAGGCAGAGTGCTTGGTTTTATATGAGAGGGTGCCCTAGCATGAGCTGAGCCCCTCTGCAGCTTTTGGAACCATCTCCTTATAGCTGTTCTATGATATAGTCATACCATATACTATTAAGTGCATTATAATCCTCGCGGTTAATGCTAACTTTGGTTTGGCTTTATCAAAACATGTCGTGTAAGGTGTCAAACACTTTGGAATACTATCCCCCCCCCCCCCCCCCCCCCCCCGCCAGTCCGGGCGGCGGGTGTAGCATTCCACCCTTCTAGAGGGAGAAGACATGTAGTTACTGCTTTACCCGGTTAAAGTTAAACAGAGCCTCAGCATCACAAAATGGATGCTGCCTCCACAGACACGAGTCTGACCTCCTGCTGCTGGATGAAACTCCGGCAGGGGAGGACTGGACAATAGGTTTCCTGTCCTCCCCAGACAGGGTTTTGTGTATTGGGGCAGGGAGGGCTGCATTCAGTGAATGCTTTACAGACACTGCCTGGGGTACACAATGTGCTCCATGCATAGCCCAGTTCAAACCAGTTGCTGGGGCACACAGCCACTGCTCTGGCATGAAACTGGACAAAGGGAAAGGGGTGTAACCACCCCCTTCTCAGGTCCACCCATATGAGGGACCTAGCCAGGAAGTCTAGCCCCATCCTTATTATAAGTATAGGAGCTGTGTCCCTAGGACTTTAGATTACCCTGGACGAATCTATGAAAGAGATATCCTCGACCTTCGACGTTCCATTCTGACTGGAAGATGGAAGATATCTCCCTTGTGGTCAAGGAGTGACCACTCTGTTCAAACAGGCACCAACAGCAACTTTGCTGGTCTGCATTTTTGAGGCTCCTGCCGGAACCCAAAGAATCTGCGACACAGGACCTGGACTTCCAGACATCTCTGACCTCGACCGACATTCACAGCAAAGCTGAGACACGTGGCAGACACGAGAGACGTGGGACCGGAACTCCTGGACATCCTGCATTTTGCAAGCTGCACTCCTTCAACAAGGTATCTTGAAGTTGTGCTTTGGGGTACTTGAAGCCCCAGCCACAAGCACCATTTGCACTGAAGCCCAGGCCCCATACTCTGTGAGTGTTCCGTGGACCCCGCTTTCGCATTTGAGCTCAACGCATCTAACCGGTACCTAGTCCGTAGGCTAGTGAGCCCCTTGAAGACTCCATTTTAAAACTAACTTGCTTTCCTGGTTGCTCCAGGCTTGATCCAGCTTCCCTGCAAAGGAGAAGCGCCACAGACCTAGCTGGTCTGCAACAGAGCCAATCTTGACATCCTGCGTGGTTTGCGGTTGCCAAGGCTTGTTTGGTGCAATCCAAATACCGCCACCGCAGTCAACTAGATCCATTGTGGGACAGCTCGAATCCAGTTCCTGGTCATTGTCGATGCCTCCTGGACCTCGTGGCTGAAGAGACAAGTTTAGCTACTTCACCTGAAATTACCCAACATCGCCTGGTTCCTTCCTGGTTCCTTCCTGGTCACTGGCTAGTGATCCAGACTCTGTCCCTTCTGCTTTCAGGTTCTTCAGATCTTCGATCCAGCGTTGGAACCACCCGGACACTTTTCCTCTGGTCGCCTGCAACACTTCTTTGCAGCTCCCTATAGAAAACAACGACGAAACACGACACGAAAAGACACCTATGCACCCGGCTTCCCTGGGTGATGTAACACGAGTACTTCGGTGCTCCAGTGGGTCTTGACTCTCAAAGTGTCCTAATTTAAAATGGTTCCATCCTAGTCCATCCGGAAGTGTCCTTAAATTGTATATTTGTAACGTTTACGATCTCCATAGAAAGTCAATGGTAACCCGCACCTGTGTTTAGGCACGGCACGCGGCTCCCGTGGGCTTCCTACTTCCTAACCTTTGGTCGATTAGAGTAGCCCCAGTGATTCCACAGGCCCCAGGCCTGCTTTCTAATTCTCTTGTGGTTCTTATACCCCTTCCTTAGTATATGGTTTGTGAGGCCCCTAGGGCATAACGTATATTGTGCAACTTATCGTATATTAATTGTGTGACTTGCATTGTATTTTTACCTCTGACCTCATAAAGAGTGCATAGGGGTTGTGTTTAGATTAAATACATATATATTTGATGTATACCTTGTGTGGTGTCCTTTCATTTGGTACTCAAGAGATTATAAATGGTAAAACTTGCTTAATTCGCCTACTGAAGTCTTAGCCTGATGTCTGCTGGCCATAAGGTTGACTTTACAACCACCATCAATAAGGGTCGATTAGACTGGTGCAAGGTGCCCACTAGAACTAGTGGACATCATATGCCAGGCTAACTTCTAACAGCAGTCACAATTAAGTTTAGTATATCCGATAGAGACATACTGACCTCAGTCCTATGTCAAATCTTTAGGGTATATTATTCCAATGCGCAGAGCCTATTGGGAATATAGGAACTACACTACATGACTACCATAGAGGGGGACAAGCAGACCCAGCCTTCCCAGAGGGAGGTATCCTCGTCAGACTCCATACACTAGCTTCCCCCAGAGCCCATTCTCAAAGGCAGGAAGCCCCCACACTCATGCAGGCCAGCCTGTGAAGGGTGTGTGTCAGTCTAGGTGCTATAACTTGACATGGAAGGTATGCGCCACTTAAAGGCTGTCACTGCACACAAAGCATTGGCTTTCTCCCTTATCCACAGCTCACAGGTAATTTGCCCTCAAGACCAGTCTCCTCCACCTCGGCCTCTCACCGGGATTAAATGCCAAAGTTTGTGGCTATTGTTCTCGCTTGATCAGGGGCAGCCGGCCCAATCCTCTTGTCTCTCACCGAAGCGGGTCAAACACCAGAGATGGCATAGGTCCGCGGGAATGTCAGAAAGCCTCCATGGAGAGCTGTGCAAGTGTTAATGGGGGGGCAAAGAGGGGTAATCCACATGAAAGCCAAGCAATGAGACGCAAGCCCCACTCCCACAGACAGGCTACACTTTCTGTTAGAGGTGCCAAACAAGCTGCACCTGCTGGGCAGGCCACCTCTCAAGGCCTACTCACCTTTGTTGCTGTGGAAGGCTCACCCAATAGTGTTGACTATTGTCTCCGCAACACTGCAGGTTAAAGCCAGGGTATACATAGCACGGTCAACGGTGCCACACAAAGGAATAGAGTAAAGGCCTCTGCGCTCGGCACCTTAGGGCCCTGCACTCCCTAGGCTGTAGGCCTAAAGCACCGGGCTCAAAGGATGACCAAGAGAGCTACAATAGTGACTGGGGGGCACCTCCTAGCCGGGAGCAGACCAAGCAGGCAAGAGAGGCATGGCTACAGGCACCTCACTGCTGGTGCCTAACTGGGGCCCCCTGGCACCACTGGATAGTCACAGCAAAGAGTTAGAGCATGGGCTGCTACAGCAGCTGTAGCTGCCACATGACCCAGCAGCACACAGGCTCCGGGAGCCACAGGTCTGGGATCAGAGGGTCCCCAAAGGTGCAGAGGGACTTTCCCGGAGTTCCCACTCAGTCTTGAGTGGACAAGAGTTTTGTGGCCCCCGCCGTAACTGCCGATAGTGGTCAATGGGGAGAATTGTGGCAGATTTTTGACTCTGGACTGTCAGAGCCTCACTTAGGTGCAGCCATCTTGCGCGCCAGCACTCTGGAGCATCTTGCGCATGAGTCAGCAGTTGGCGGCAATGGAGGGCGAATGATCTTCACTGCTTAAATACTGAACTAAATTGGATTGAAACACATCACAGAGAGTGGTCTACAGAGCTCATAAATAGAGCACTAAATAGAATGCAACACTTGATACGGTACAAGTATCTCTGTCATGACATTTGAGACATTAAGAAAGTGATATAGCCTCAGACATACGATTGGTCACGTATATGCACACGTTACTATATTTGAATGTGGCGTATCTCTGAAATAGACTGTATGTCTAGGAAGTACTCTAAATTGGCTCTGAGCCACATGACTTAGGGCCTGATTACAATCTTGGCGGGCAGGGCTACTCTGTCATAAACATGATATCCTGTCTGCCTAATTATAGTTCCATTATATCCTAAGGAACTTGTAATATGGCGGACAGGATATCAGTCACATTTGTGACGGAGTATCCCATCCGCCAAGATTGTTATCAGACCCTTAGTCTTGAAGAGAGCCCTTCATTCAATAAGGGTCGAAACATCAACAATTTACCCCCCTTGGTTCCCAAAAGGAGTGTGATCAATAGGGACTGTGTACTGATGCACAACATCCACACCCTATCATACATATGTTAAATCATGTATTGAACCAGGGGCCTTGTACAGTGTCTCATGTATATGGTTAATGTATTTATACACTCACTTGAGCACTGGGTCATCTGCACTTTTTGTACAATGTCTGTAGGAGGCTGGCTTAGTATATGGTGCTAACCTATGTAAGTATAGCACCCTGCACTAATTCAAACAAACCTTATGGTTCTTTTAGTGGTCTTAGACAATGTTAGAAAGCTCTCTAAGTGGTAGCTTTGGAGAGCAGCATTCAGGCTTAGTCCAGAAGGAGTGTAAAGCAGCTTGTTTTACCAGAAAGTAATCTTATTGGTATAGATTAAGTGAAAAAGAACCACACAGTGTATTTATAGAAATATGTATTTATTATAAGACACTCATTAACACATAAAAATATCTCCTACCAGGAGATAGTCACAATGGGTACAATACTTTGCAAATAAAACAGGTAAGTGGCACGAATACACAGTGGTCCCTAGGGGGAGACCAAACCATATGTTTGGTCTCCCCCTAGGAGACCAAACATATGGTTGTGGGATGCGAACCACGATTCAAGTCAAGATTGTACCCAAAAGACGTAATAGTGCTGGGAACTCAAGGAGTCACCTAAGGTTAGTAACCAGGAATCATCTCGGAGGTTGTGTGCAGAGTGGCAACACAACAGCATGCTCAATTCAAATCAATTGGTAAGGTGTGGTTGCAATTTTTGTAGAAGAAGGACCCTGGCCAGTAGACCCTGAAGAAATCCTGTGGAACCCAGAAAGTTGGAGAGCCACTCCACCCTTGGATACCCTAGGAACCAGGATACCTACACCAGTGATGCCGGGTGCATAGGTGCGAAATGGCATCGGAAACCCTTTTCAAACTCAATGGAGGACTTCATGTAGATGCCGCTGACGAAGAAGTTGAAAGTGTCCGGTGGAACCCAAAGGTGGATTCAAGATGATAAATACCTGCAAGCAGAAGGGACAGAGTCTATTCCACTCAGGTGTGACCAGGAGGCATGGAAAATGAATGCCCACCGATGTCGGGTGCTGCAAAAGAGTTGACAGTGACCTTGGAGCAGCAGCTATGTGGATCAGGCAATGCTATGGAAGACCAGATGTCGTTCATGAGCTGTCCCATGTTTGATGTCGAGAGTTGAGGGGTCGGTGTACGATGGGAGCACCACCAGTCTTGGCAACTGCAAACAACGTGGCAAGCAAAAAAGGTGCAGTGTCTAGACCAGCAAGGTCCAAGTCACTTACCACAAGCAGGGGAGTCAGTAGGCCCGTAGCAATCAGGGGGACCCACTAGAGTCAATGAAGACCCTCAAGAGGACCCACAGGCCGGTGGCACTGGAGCCGCAAGAGGACCTCGAGCAGCTCACCAAATATGAAGGCAAGCAGTGCAAGAGATGTGGTGAGGACGAAGATCTTGGTCACAGGAGATGCTTGAGGTTGAGGCTACTTGATGCCAGAAAATCTCTGAGGGAGAAAGCCAACAAGCCTTTGCAACGACAAGTCTACTCAGTGCACAGGTGTTCAGTTCCTGCGGTTCCGTCGAGCGATACTGGCCTCAAACTTGGTTAGAAGACAGTGCAGGCCTCGAGGGTTAAAGAACCACCACCTATGTTGCTGAGCCCTTCAGAGTCCATGGGAGCCCAGGATCAGCAGACTGGTCAACTTTGTTGCGGTGCCTGCAGATGCAGGGAAGTGACTCCTTCACTTCAAGGGAGATTCCGTCAGGTGTCTTGGATGTCCAAAGGAAGGATCCTGTATGGAGCATAGGCACTGACATTGCAGCAGACTTGCAGGACGACAAGACCAGGACCAGCAGAAGTCTACCCATTTGCAGTCTCTGTGCCCAGAGCAAAGCCCGGCAAAGTCCAGAGTGCCCAGACGGTAACAATTGAAGAGGTGTCTTGGTATGAATCTTGTCCCATAACGAATCTAGGGACCCACCCACATGTAAACCCTAAGTACCCTAAGAAAACAGTTGGGACGATTCAGGGGTCCCTCCCAGGGGAGGGGTCGGACAGTGGGGAGGATACTCCCATGTACTTTGTCCAGTTTCACAACAGAGCAGAGCCAACGGCTCCCTAAGCTGGTATGAAATAGAGTATGCAAGGAGGGCACCAAATGTGCAGTTCAATCAGACTGAATGGTGCTGGCAAGCGCCCCCACCCTGTCATACTACACTAAATCCTTTCTGGGAGGTGGTGACACCTCCCAGTGACAGGATAACTATTGTCTTGCCTTCCTCTGCTCTAGCTTGTCTCAGCAGCAGGAGGACAGAATTTTATCTCCGCTTGGCAACAACCATAGTTTGCTGTCTGGGTCTATAAGACTGGTACTGAGAGCACTTAGTACCTCCCGGAGGAGCTTTACAGTGCATGGAATCATACCTCCATACCGTTTACGGTGTGGAGGTATGATTCCAACATGTTTGATACCAAACACAACAGGGTTCGTTACTTCCAGTTTAGAGAATGTCATCGCGTAAAAACACATTGCCACTCTATATATCGTACAGGCTGATGCACTTACACCCAGGGAGAATGTATACCGAAGGTTGTAATGGTGTCCTGTTCATGCAGAGACACTCTCACACTAAAAACCGAGCACTCTGCCGTCAGGATTGAAAGACCTGCTTTAGGGGTGACATATGTTTTAAGGGCAGTGACCTCAGATATAGGGAAAACTATATCTATTGTAAGTAGTGCTAGCACCAGCTTACACAGGCTGCAATGGCAGGCCCGAAGGCACAGTTTGAGTGGTCTCCTATGGGTGGCATAATAAATGCCTAATCCCATGGGGGACCCCTGGTGTACCTATGCCCTGGATACCTCAGTACCATATACTAGTGACTTATAAGGGTACACCAGTAGCTAATCTGGAATGTACCCAAGTATTCAGCATAACCAAGTTAGGGGAGAAGCACCGATTCTGGCGTCCTGATTAGCAGGATCCCAGTCAGACTAGTCAGAAACAGCATAACACCAGGCAAAAAGTGAGGGAAACCATAAAAGTAGATCCTACTGTGATACAAAGTCATACTGCCTACTGCATATATTTTGGGAAAAACATACCTGAAGCAGTAAACCTCTTAATCTTTTTTGTTTACTGTGAATATAATTCAAGTAATGAGTCCTTAATGAATTATTGGAATAATACATTGATTGGTAGACTCCCCTAACAGTCCATGGGGTGTCCTACATGTTAAATGCGACCCATGGTACATTGCATACATAGTAAATATGTCCAATGGCAATAACATTAAGTGACACTATTTAATCTCTTTATATGTGTTTTCACATTGGAAGCACAAACAGCAAAGAAGTTCATATTTTACACTCTACCTTGCCACACCCATCTTCAGAACACCATGATCTGCAACAAGGGGGTACTCTGCTATCACTTTGAGCTCTTGCTCACAGGAAAGCAGATTGTCTATAGCACTCTACATTGCCTTCAACCCTGCACATAGGTCTTCATCAAAGCAGCCGGAGATGATTGCACTGGTGTCAACCTTCTAGTAGGAAAGTGCCCCTTAGTGCCTGGTTACCCCCCAATGTTTGACTGATTCTGATGCACTTTGACTGAGTGTGCACTGGGTCCCTGCTAACCAGGTTATCAGTGCATGTGTTCTTTCCCAAAACTAACTTTGTTTCCACAATTGGTACACCTCTGACACACCTATAAGCCCCTTTTAAAAGGTACCAGTGGGACAAAGGCCTTGTGACCAGAAACGGTCAATAAGGCCTGCAGCATGTATTCTGCCACCCTCAGAGACCCCTCACCAAACACATACACACTACCATTGCAGATTTTGGGCCTGATTCAAAAAGGCAAACCGAGATGTAAGTCTAGCCTTACAACTCTCGGTATTCACATAGGGCATTTACAAGTAGTAAAGTTAGACTTTCGTCTCAGTTTACCTTTGCGAATCGGCCCTGTGTGTTTAGGTGCAGCTAAAATGGAAGAGTCGACATGGCATGCACTCCCTGTGTCCCATGCTTACAAACCACTGCCTATGATATAGGTAAGTCTTCTCTCTAGCAGGCCCCTCAGCCCCAAGACAGGGTGCACTATACCACAGGTGAGGGCATAGATTCATGAGTAATATGCCCTTACAGTGTCTAAGTCCATCCTCAGACATTATAAGTGCAGTGAAGCAACATTATATACATGGACTGGGAGTTTGTCATTACGAACTCCACTGCTCCATGATGGATTTAATGAATGCTAGGACGTTTGATATCAAACTTCTCAGCATAATAAACCAACACTGATGCTAGTGTTTGATTTATTGTAAAATGCACTCAAAGGCACCTTTGCAATGCCCCCTGAAAAACGACCAACTCTCTGGTGTGCAGCTGACTGATTTGCACCAGGCTACCATTCTTAGACATATTTCTGAAACCCTGATGTGGGAGCCTTGCGCTGTCCTGGGTCAGAGACAATGTCTACTCTGGTTGAAGGTGCATCTCACCTACCCCCAAGCAGGAACAGCATTAAGGTTGGTGAGCTTAAACAGCTTTCTGCCCTTTGTTGTGCAAGCCAGGAGCTCTCCAGCTACTAGAGAGGCCCACCCTCCTGACCAAGCCCTACTTTTGGAAGCAAGGATGGCTGGAAAATGAGTAAGTAGGGTACGTCTGTCCCCTCTCTGCCAGGACCATTCCTAAGATGGCCCGAGCTGAAGTGACCCTACTCCTTAGAAAATCCTCCATGTAGAATGGAAGGATTTTAACCAGTAGGATTAGGGGATGCTCCCTCCTCAAAGGGAGGAAACATACAAAGTGTGTGGTTACCCTAAAGGCAAGCAGCCCATTGACTACTACTTGACAGTACCGAAAACACCCCATACTTGAGAATTAGGGGCACTCCTGAATGTTGATCCTCAGATTCCTCGCGACCTAAAGAAGAAGGACAGAAGAGCCATGCAGTAGTGAAGACTCCAGACAACAAATGACTTGGCCCCAGCCCTACCGGCCTGTCTGCAGCCCTCGATGAAACCTTCTCAAAGAAGCAACTCATCTTGCAGGCCCAGCACCTCTAAAACCCAGGAAGGACTGCCTGCCTTCCCTAAAGACCAAGAACTCCCAAGGACAGCAACCCTGTGTACAAAGAAACCAACACCAATGAGCCCTCGCCTTCTGGCTACATGGGTCCTACCCACTTTGCACCCGATGCCCACGGCCCGAGTCTGAGTGGCCCACCACTCCAGTGAAGTCTCCCCAGAGAACTTGACCTTAAAACCATTGGTGGCTGACCTCTCATGGACTCCACGAAAACGCCTGCATCCTCAACAAAAAGGGCTCCCCTGACTGCGACTAGCTCCTGTGAAGGTCTAAAGGTACCCCTGGTCCTCAGACCCCCGACATTGGGGAGCCCAGCCAACAGTGTCCATGCGTCCACGGACATCCCAACTTACCTTCCAAGTCATTTGTCACCTTCGTCCAGCCTCCTGGTCTGAAGCTGCAGCCTCTTTCTGAAACCCAGTTCCTCAATCCACTTGCATTGGGCACCCAATGCTCTATTTGCACCCTGCACCCATCTAGCTGGTGGTGCATGATTGGTGCTGCCTTGTGCCCCCCCTTGTGCTTTCTTAACATCCACCGGGACCTATGCCCTGAAACAACGGGTACAAACCTGCAACCGGTACCTCTTTGCGTGCCCAAGTTTCAATTGACTAACATTGGGCCCGGTGACGGAATTTGACCTCTGCACTTGGCCGCCCCAGTGCCGCTGGTGGTGTAGTCTCTACATTTACCTGACCCTTGCCCAGTGTTGGTCCAAAAACCTTGCAGACCTGATTTGTGAGCACCAGCGGTGGGCCCATTCCAGTCCCAGCCTCCTGCAGGGGAGAGAGGAGCTCCTGAGGGAATTAAGGAAAAGAACAAACTCAAGGAGAGATTTCTGTCTAGAGCAAGGTTAAAGACTACCAGACAGTGCTAAAGACATCTTGAGGACATTCAGAAAGCTTCCCTGGGAATGCATTCTACCCATCGCTCGCCATTCGCTTTATGGCAGATAGAGAAGTACTTCAGTGTCTGGCTATCACTGGAGGATATCTGAGGAGCGGAGCAGGCAGGAAGCCTTTGCCGGATGCCAGATCCCACAACCTTTCCTAAGGCCTGGCACAAGCCGTGGCTAGAGAGGGAACCATTCCAGGCACATCTTGAATCTCACAAAGACTCTCCCGAAGTGGCCCCTTATTGATAAAAGGAACTACTGGCATGGCACGGCAGGTGCAAACCTGAAACACTGATCCCAAAGATGGGTTAAAAGGAATACATTTCAGGAAGATTTTAAAAGTGGTTAACTTATATTTGCCCAAAGACCGACCAGACCTGCGTGCAGGAGTTGCTTTATCCCTAGACCTGTTAGTAAATGCAAAGGCACCACCAGCCTCTGAGGAGGAGGAGGAGGGGTTGTGAGGCTTGTGTTTGGCGCCGGAGCCCCCAAAACTAACCAAGGGAATCCGATTCCAGGCAGCACCAGCCCCTGAGGAGGGGGCGTGAGGCTCATGTTTGGCGCCAGAGCACCCAAAACCAGTCGAGTCTTCCAGCTGCACTGGAGCCCGATTCCGGGCAGCACCAGCCCCTAAGGAGGAGGAGGGGCGTGATGCTCGCCAGAGCGCCCAAAACCAGCTGAGGCATCCCACTGCGCGGGAGCCCGATTCCAGCCAGCAACAGCCCCTGAGGAGGAGGTGGCATGACGCTCTCCGGAGTGCCCAAAACCAGCCGAGGCTTCCCGCTGCACGGGAGCCCGTTTCGAAGCAGCACTAGCTCTTGAGGAGGATGAGGGGCCGCGATGCTCGTGTTTAGCACCAGAGCGCCTAAAACCAGCTAAGGCTTCCCCCTTCATGGGATGCCCGCGGGGTGTGCCCAGGCTCGGCTCGGGCCAAGATGGGCCCGGAAGATGGTGGGCTGGGACAACCCCCTGAGAATTTTCTTTGGACACTCAGGATCATGGTTAAGGGCAGTTAACGCTCATTCAATTCATCAAAGGTACTGTGCATCTGCTTTTTTCTCCTTACTTTGTGTACATTTGTTCTGAGACTTAAGGTCTTTTATTGCTGCCTTCAACTTGGTTCATTCTATTGAATCCTTCTAGTATGGGCAAAAAGAAGGGATCCTGTGGCGATACGAGTACCCTACCACTACCTTGTACTCGCTCTACAATTGGCAATTATTTGACCTGGCCCATGGACATGGTAATTAATGAAATAAGGATGGTAGAGCAGCGTCCTTCTCTTACCCCTGAGGAGCTTGCCCGAGTTGGCCCCTTACCCCAGTCTGATATTCATAGTCCAACGGAGCCCCACCAGGTGACTACACCTAGTGCCGTGGTCATAAGTAATTCTGTCGGGCCACCCGGTCATGCTCACTCAGGAGAGAGAGAGGAAAACCCATCAAAGGTTTGATGGTTTGGCCAGGGGGGTGCGTCCTCAATAAAAGGAAAGGGAGCTGAGTCTATTTATACTGAGCGCAACCCTACTGTCATGGTGGATAGTGATCACCAAGTGAGTCAGAGGATGGTTCAAAACCCAAGCGCTGGAGGAAAAAATATAAAAATAAATATTCCGATGCAAAAAATCAAAATGGCCCCGTAAAAGGCCCAGTAATGAGGATGTGTTGCTAGTACCGAATGCTGCCGAGAATAGCTGGTGTCTACTGAGAGGTAGGTTAGGTGACTTACTGGATGTTAAACTGCGCCCCATCATTGACCGCCTGATTCAAATGGAAGCAAAATTAGCAGAGCTATCCCAGCTAGGGCATTTACCTGTTCTCACGTTATCCAATGCATTTCTATCCCCCCATTCATTTGTACTGCTAACTATAGGGGATGGGAGGGGTCATTGATAACCAAGCTTCTGTCTCTGACACTGGCCTAGCTCCTATTAAAGAGATAGCTGGGAACATTGAAGCACAGCCTATCGGGGAAACACAAGCTGTCCAGCAACCAGAAACCTGTGACCGCAGCCCAGTTTTGCTCCCGGTAATTGACTAACCTAAGGCGTCTGCTCTATACGCTATTATGTTGGCGAATGTACCCAGTCTCTCAGCTGGCAAGATGGAAACAACAAGGAGCCTTATGAACAAATGTATACATCGGCTGAGCATGAATGTGACTGGACACTGAGACATATCTAACAAGATATTGTTGGCAAGAAGTATGGGGGGGTTGGCGGAATGGGGAATGGGTACAAGAGCAATGATGTTGTGGTTTACTTTCGTAACCCGTGGGTTGTAAAGGAAATTTTGTGCCAAGCCAGCGTAGGTATGGTCAAAATGAGCTCTGTAAAGATAGGGCCACTTGGTTTCTTCTTTAAGCACCATGCCACTTTACAACGTAATCTTGAGGGTTGCCCCAAAAAGTCTTATTTTGGTTTTCTTTCCCAACCGATCCTACCATTTAAAAATAGATTCACAGTGTTGTCTGGATTGAAGGACAATGATTGACGCCCACATTAGGAGCTTGAGACCATTGACACCATGGAAGAGAGCAGAAAATCCCCTAGGGTCAACCCTGTAACTTTAATGATCCCCAATTCAGTACAGATCAAAGCCCCAAAAAGCTACAATAACAAGCGTATCAATAGAAGAAGGTGGTCCAGATCGTGCTTGTATTACATATTTAGGCTGGAATATAGCAGGTCTAGCCTAAAAAATGTTGATTGAAGACTGCAACTCTTTATCTTGAATTATGACATGGTTTTTATGAAGAAACCTGGGACGTGAAAGAGATAGCATTTGACGGTTTTACTTGTTTTAGTTTGCCAGCGGTATCGTCTACAGTGGGAAGAGCCAAAGGGGGGCTGACAGCCTGGTTTAAAGTAAATATTGGTTGTTCGATTTATCCCCTTTTTTAGACCAGGGGGAGGCACATGTTTTTTTGGTTGGTTGGTTGGTTTTTTGGGTTGGTGGCAGGTGACATTAGCACTAAAGAAGGGTACCATCAACCACCTTTGATCCCGTTATCTGTGAAGCAGATTACAACTTGATCGATACTGTGGGTTGGAGGGGGGTCTATTCCCTTTAAGGAAGGTGGCTTGGTCCTTAAGAGCAATAACCCCATTGGGTGCGATCCGTGACCTTGCGTTCAGGCAGGTCGTTCCCCACACCGCACAGCTAGCACCACCTGTTCGTGCTCATGTCCTACCTGCCACTGCTGCTGCCATGAGCACAAGTTTGAGACTCCTGTGCCCGCTCTTGCTTCTTTTTTAATTTTTCAGCATTTATTTTCCACTGCTTTCTCTGCTTTTGGCCCGCTCCTCTGGGCTATTGTGTCTGCCTTCCTGCCTGCCTTCTTCCTCTTTTCTGTTGTCCTGCCCCCTCCCCTGTAGATCCCTGGTTCCTTTTCCTCCCCTTGCCCGCTGAGTTTTTTTCCCGCCGCTGTGTCCATTGCGGCCCGCCCCTTCACTCGCCCATTTGCCCTCCCACCTGCTCCTCTCTCCCACTTCACCTTCTTAATAGCGACCGCGCCAAAAGCAAGCCTGTCTGCACCTGCCCCCGCGCCCAGCGCCAGATCCCCTGGCCCCCGTGAGTGCCATGACACCAAACGCTACTACGACACCAACCTCCTCCATGCACTCAACGCCGGGCGGTAACCTCTATCTTCCAGGCCACCCCGAAGCGCACCCAAGGGCCCTTCACCTGCCGAAACTGCAGCTTCACCAGCCAGCATACACCAGCATGTCTTGCCCCTCCCACCAGGGCTGGCCACAATTTATTTTGATATTTGAGGGGGTATTTCTAATGCGCAGCGTTCGCTCAGGAAGGAGCATCATGGCGCTGAGAATCCTGGAACCCGTTCTCTTAGGAGCGAAGAAAGGCTAAATGGCGGCTTTGGTCAAGTCATCGGGGAGGTTAAAAATTCAAGTTTTGAGAAGTTTTCTGAAGGGCTTCTCTAGGGTCTGTTGTCTCAAGTGTTTGGGCATGCTGTTCCAAGCTTTAATAGCCAGGGCGCTTAAAGTTTTTCCCCCTTTTAACTTCAGGTTATACCTGGCGGAGGACATAAGATTGTCTTGGGCAGAACGAAGAGAGCGACTCGGATTGTAGTGTGGGAAGCGTCTGGTTAAGTATTTAGGGCCAGTGTTGTAAAACGCCCGAAAGGCAACAGTGAGTATTTTGAAGAGTATTCTTTTATGGAGGGGAAGCCAATGCAGGGATTTTAGGGCTGCAGAGATTGAGGATCTGCGGGGTAATTTTAGAACCAGGCGGGCAGCCGTGTGAAGGACGCTTTGGAGTTTGGTGAGAGTGGATTTTTTAGTCCCGGCCAGGAGGCCGTTACAGTAGTCGACACGCGAGATTATGAGGGCCACAGTTACAGTTTTCCTGGCCTCAAGGGGGAGAAAGTCAAAGAACTTTCTAAGAGATTTAATAATCCCAAAGCATCTGCCGGCAACATTCCTGGCGTGTTGATCGAATGATAGATCTGAATCAAATAATACGCCCAGGATTCTAGCTGTTGTGACGGTCTGGGGAGGGGCAACAGAGTTATCTGGCCACCAAAGGGCTGGGCAGAAGAAGGTGTTCTTTCCGATGGGGAGGATCTCTGTTTTGCTAGAGTTACATCGGAGGTGGTTAGTATCCATCAATTGGAAGACTGCAGTTAAGCAGTTTTTAAGATTGAGCTCAGCTTTGTTTGAATTTTCCTCTAGGGGTACGATCAACTGAGTATCATCGGCATATGAGGTGACAGGTATGCCGAATGATTCAATCAGGGTGAGAAGAGGGATGAGGTAAATATTAAAAAGGAGGGGACTGAGGATGGACCCTTGAGGAACTCCAGAGGAGACCTTTTTTTCCTTAGATTGAAAAGGGCCAAGGGCGACAGTTTGGGACCTGTCGCTGAGGAATGATCTTATCCATGAGAGGGCTAAGTCTGAAATCCCTATGTCCATCAATCTGTTGAGCAGGATAGAGTGGGATATGGTATCAAACGCTGCTGTGAGGTCGAGAAGTATAAGAATGGCTTTCTTCCTCTGGTCTTGCAGCATTTTGATTGTGTCAGTCAGTTCGATCAAAGCTGTTTCAGTTGAATGTTTGGGGCGGAAGCCGGACTGTTGAGGGTGAAGTATATTATGAGTTTCCAGGTAGGTCTTGAGTTCTTTATAGACTAACTGTTCAGTTATTTTTCCTAAGGCAGGGAGAAGGGTGATTGGGCGGAGATTGGTCAGATCTACTGGGGATTTGTTAGCCTTCTTCATGAGTGATTTAACAACACCCTTTTTCCATATGCGGGGGACAGACCCGGAACTGAGAGACGAGTTGATTATGTCATTAATGGTGGGGTTTACTACGTCTATGATTTGGTGGAGGATTTTAGGGGGACAGGGATCGGAAGGGGATCCGGATTTGCAGGAGAGAATAGCTTCTCTGGTCTGGGCCAGAGTGACGGGGTGAAATTTTTAAGATTACCAACTAGAGATTCAAGTTGGTCAGGGCTAGAAGGCCCTTGAGGGGTTTGAGGAGAGGGGAAATTCCTTTGGATGGAAGTGATTTTTTCGTCGAAGTAATCTGAGATCTTATCGCAGAGATCTTGGGATGGGGGGATTTCGGGTAGAAGGGCTTTGGGCTGAGTAAAAGTTTTTACTATAGCGAACAAGGTTTTATTGTTTCTGACTAGCTTCTTTGATGGCTTTTACGTAGAAGATTCTCTTGGCCGATTTAATGTTAGCTAGGTAATTTTTCCTCAGTTGGGTATAGGCAAGACAATTGTCATTGTCGTAAGTACGGCGCCATTTACGCTCAGCTTTCCTACATAGTAGGTGAGTGGTACCTAAGTCAGGGGTGAACCAAAGGGCATTTTTGGTTTTCTTATGAGTTCTGCCATTGCGTTTGGTGGGGATCCGGTTTTTAATTTCTTGAGCGATCCAGTTATGGAAGAGTTCTGCATCCCTATCAATGTTGCCTGATAGAGCAGGGAGTTGGGTTTGAGGAATGGGATTAAGAGTGAGGTTTTCCTGGACAGTTTTCCAGTTGACCGAATAGTCACGATGGGGATTAGTTTTTTTGATAGTTTGAGAGTGACTATTAGTGATGTGGAATGGGACCAAGCTATGGTCTGTCCATATCTGTGGTAGGGGGGCAAGGTGAAGAGCGAGGGAAGATTAGTACAGACACCATCAAGGGTGTGTCCTCGCGAATGGGTAGGCAAAGTGACACTTTGTTGGAGATTAAATATTTCAAGTGTCTGTAAGAAGCTATTGGTTTGTGAGTCGGATGAAGATTCAAGGTGCAAATTAAAATCTCCTAAAAGAGTAAAATGTGGGTAACGAAGAAGGAAATGTCCCAGGGAGTCGCTAAGGGAGTCAAGAAATTTAGAAGCATTACCGGGAGGGCGATGAATCAAACCGCCTGAGAAAGAAAGGGAATGGCCGAGTTTGATGGAGAAACCCATACCTTCTGTGTCAGTTAGGGGGTCTAAACTGAAAGTATGGCAGTTGAAGGTGCTTTTCAGGATGATTGCAACGCCTCCACCTCTTCCTTTTATTCTATCCTGTCTATGAAAGGAATAACCCTGGGGGAGGGCAATAGTTATATCTGGGTTGCTGTCATCTGAGAGCCAGGTTTCTGTGATCATAAGACAGTCCAGGTCGGAGTCTGTGATGAGGTCGTGAATATCTTGGCTGTGTTTACACATAGACCTAGCGTTGATCAAACCGCCTTTGAAAGGGGGCAGGGAGTCCTTGGGGAGGGGACGGGTAGGGGATGAATGGGCTGGGAAGATTGTGAGTGGCCAGCGGCAGTGGAAGCAGCAAGCCGAGCCGAATACATTAGATAAATCAAGTTTACAAGTGCAGTCATGAATCCCTCGTAAAAGGTGGAGATCGCTAGAGGGGTACCTGATGTGTGAGGCATTTTGGGCAGAGCTTCATGCGCCTGTCGCGGTCCTGGCGCGGACGGGCGCAGACGGGCTTGCCTTAGGCGCGCCTTCGGCGCGCAAACGGCGCTCCCGCTGCGCTCGTCCGCTGCGCTCGTCCGCTGCGCTTCCTGCCCAGGCACATGATATAGGAGATGGAAGGGGCGTGGCCTCAAGGGGGCGTGGCTAGCGAGCACGCCTGCGATGGCGGCTGCTCCACGACAAACAATTACCGTAGCAGCGATCAGTCAGCTGCGTGGTATGAGGACAAGATGCCGAGGTCTCTCAGCGAGGATAGGTAGGCTTTTAGAAGTTAGTAATATCAACTGTTAAAAGCAAGTCACACAATTTACACAATTTTAAAAACAAAAGTGGTGTACAGCCAGAACCCGGCTTCCGCCTCAGGTCTGGGAATCAGACCAAACCAAAGCATCTCAAATGCATACTGCTCAACACTCACTCCGTCCACAGGCATGCCGTCGAACTCTGGGACCTGCTTGACTCATCCTCCCCGTACGTCACTTTCCTGACAGTGACCTGGCTGAATACCTCATCGGCACCCAATGTTGCCATAGCCATTCCGCATGGCTACAAGATAACCCGCAGGGACCGCACCAACAGACCAGGAGGAGGAATCGCCATCATCCACAGAAACACACTCAGAATCTCGACCAACACCAAAGACACCCTCAGCACCGCCGAACACCTGCACGTCCAGATCCACATCGATCCCAACCCCACCATCAGAGGAACCCTTTTCTACAGACCCCCTGGACCGCAGCCACAGTTCAGCGACTCCATCACAGACGTTGTCAGCGCTCACGCCTTGGCCTACACAGACCACATCTTCCTCGGAGACCTGAACTTCCACCTCAAGAATGCCAATGACGGGGGGCGTGACTAGCAGCCAACCATGGTGGCTGCTTAAGGGACAAGCTCCGTAGTTGAAGCGGCCTCTCCGCAAATCCGGCTACTTATCCGACTAATTTAAGATCTCTAACGGAGAGATCCGACGCCCAGGACCGGGCGGAACAGGAGGCGGCAACTTGGACAAAAATCCGAAGCCGGGTGACGGAGCATGGACTACGCTCCTTTGCGGCCTGCGGCAGAGCTGAGAGCCGGGGCATTTCCTTCCAGAGCGGCCGAGCAGGAAGTGGCACTGACCCGGGTGGGACACACCGGAAGTGCCCGTCTAGGGTCCGAAGTAGCAGCAGAGCCCCCAAAACCCGGTATGAGCATAGTCCGGAGTTTATGGGGGGTAGAACAGAATGTACGCAGGGAGCGGAGGTGCCACAAGGGTCACTAGAGCCGGACCAGACTAGAGTTGAGGACCTAAAGGGGAAGCACGTCCCAAAGGCACCCGCCATCTTGGAACTGCCTGGCTGACGCGGACCCCGAAAGACGACGGGGCTGAGGGGAGAGGCGGACACCAACGTTGTCACAAATGTGCAGAATACCTGGGACATGTCTGCTGCCCTATTAAGTGCCCCGGGAGCAGAGTCGATGAGAACGGGGGAGTCACCGGCCTCAGCAGCAGCGAGCTCCGATTACCATCTGCACGGCTAAGAACTGTAAGGTGAGCCCTGCACACGCCCAAGCTGACACAGACTGAATGCTAAAACAAACGCTTGGCGCTGCTGACCACTGATCTGTTTAGGGCCTCCCCTGCAGGCAGCAATGAACCGCCATTGATCGAGCCCCACCACGCAACCAGCGCTTCTGTAAGGCGAGCAGCGCTGCAGACAAAGCAAACACCAATAATGCGCTGAGAGCTCCGTCAGGACCTACGAACTAAATGGTGCCTTAACCCCCTTCCACAAGCGGAGCTAACTGCGTCACGTACTCCCCTTCAATAACACTGGTTGGGGAATAACGTATTATATCGGTGTAATCGCTCCAATCGCCCAGAAAGATCACGTTTGTAAGCACTGCCGGCCTCGCTAATACCCTACGGACTGGTGCCTACTGCAGACACAATAGGTGCAGAATGGACTCAAATAGAGAAGGTGGGGAAGGACCATACAACTAGGTGAGAACGGCGCAGAACGCTGCTGTGATGATTGATGGGACCTGGAATGGACACGCAGACCAGATTCTACCACTAGCTTGTGGTCGTGGGAACACGCTGGACATTCTTCACCCTTTAGACCGGGCGGGGTCTGGTAGAAGAGGGCAAGGAGTGACACAGCTGACGGAGCTGTATAGATCGAAGTGAACTATCAAGTAGGGGTGTTGGGCTACATCCTGTATAGCGGCAAGACTGGATGTGACATATCCGGCGCTCCGATACACGTTGTCATACGTGATACAGGACCAAACAGCGAGCGACGAAGACCGTAGCAGCCGTCGGAATGGCGGGCAGGGGCCCCAAGAAGGGTACGACACAGACCCACATGGATAAATTTACATATGAAAAGGACGCCTCCTCCCCAGTTGGAAACTAGACAACAGCCGGAAAATCCACAGACGGGAACGGGGGGAAAAAGGCAACGCTCGACGACGTTATGCAAGCGCTGACGCAAATGCAGGCAACAATAGACACGATCTCTACCGAAATTACTTTGATTAGGGCGGACTTTCACAAAATGTCAGAAAAGGTTAGCTCCATGGAGGTGGTCACAAAATCTCTGGTGGAGGATCTGTCAGAGCTACAAACAGCTATGGAGCGGATATCGGCAGAAAACAAGACACTGAGGGAAAGGCTGGACGATCAGGAAGGACGCTCAAGGCGGAATAACGTCCGAATAATTGGAGTTCCAGAATCTGAAGGCACCGGAGCGACAGACCTTTATATAGAGGACCTAATCAAATGAGAGCTTCAACCCAAGGGACTGTCCACCTTCTTCTCTGTAGAGAGAGCGCATCTTGTCCCAGGGGGTCGGCCAAAACCAGGTGCGGCCCCACGGCCTATCATAGCCCGCCTATTCAATTTTTGAGACAGGGACGTAATCCTGCAGGCATCGCGAGTTTCCCCCCCAGTCAAGGTCCTGAATTCTACGCTATCCTTCTTCCCAGATTACACGGCGGAGGTCGCACGCAGAAGGAGGACGTTTGTCGAAGTGAAGAAAGAACTTAGGAAAAAGGGAGATTCCGTACTCGATGCTCTTCCCGGCCAGGCTGCAAATTGTGGCTGACAATAAGACATGATTCTTCAATACCCCGGAGATCGCCCAGGACTGGTTGGAAGGCTGGCGGCCGGCCAGTCAACCCCGCAGAGCATATAGGACGAATGGGTCACAGGGCAATGATAGACACCAGCACTCTCAAGCATCAGGAGGAATGGCGGAGGATGGGTCGCCACCAAGAGATAATGTGAATGAGGAAGACAACGAGGAACAATGAGCACCCGGTAACTGTACAGTATTGTCCTTCTATCTGACTGCCTGAAGAACTGCCACTGGACACTGGGCGGAGGTCCTCCACGGAGGGGGAGAGAGGCCGCTGACTCCGGAGAGTCCTCTACCCCAGCGAGCAAGTATATTGTGTTGGGGATGGGTTAAGCACTCTGCTAAGTTGGGGATGCGGGCAGTTCAGGGTCCGTATAGCAGGGGGGCAGGGAGGGGGGGAGTTGGGGGTGGGGATGTTTCCATTTTTCTTCATTGTTTGACTCAGGGAGGTGGGAGGTGGTATGAAGAAACGGATAATCAAGCAGACACGCAACCATCACAGCGGCAACGGCTCATACTGATCGCGGGTCTTTCGCTACCCGAGGGCGGTGACACAAAGCACACGAGAAGATCTGAAGGGTGGGCATGGCATGTAGAGGAAGGCACATTGAGCAACACTAACATGACACAGCAGGTTACATCCAGAAGCACTCATACTACTCCCCGCAAGAGAGACATGGCACAGAGTTCACAGACTGATGCTGGGGATGGAGGACCAAGCGCAGGGCCAGTACCACCACTGCATCTGATGTCTTGGAATGTTAGAGGGTTGGGAGACAAGATTAAGCGCGGACTGGTTCTACAGAGCATTCGAAGGTTGGGCCCTGCTTTGGTCCTGCTACAAGAAACCCACCTAGTGGGCACAGCTAGTCAGGCATTAGACAGACGGGGTTACCATATGATAGTGCATTCAGCCTTCACCTCAGGGTCGCGCGGAATGGGCATTCTAATGCGGAGATCATCCAACTTCGTACTAAAATCCACTAAAACAGACGATCAGGGCCGCTTTGCGGCAGCGCATGGACATTGGGAGGGTAGGCCGGTAAATATAGTTTCAGCGTACATCCCTCCAGCACTCCACACAATTGCTTCTCCGGATCTGGGGAAATTCCTACTTGAACTGCCAGAAGGCGACCTTCTTATAGGAAGAGATTTTAATGCAGTGGTACACAACACACAAGACAGGTTCCCGGCACGGACAAAACCCATGGGCCCCTCCAGACTCAATGACTTTCTGGAGGCGCAAGGGCTGGTGGATATCTGGCGACAGCTACACCCAGAAGAACAGCAATACACATACTACTCCACAGTACATAATAGTCTGTCTCGTATTGACTATTTCCTCACCTTGGGCGAAGGCCTTCTTACCATAGACGACATCCAAATTAAACCCAGAGGCATATCTGACCATTCCCCGATTGTGTTGACGCTGTCCTGTTCAGAAAGGACTCGTAAGAGAGTGTACCCGATTTTTCCGGGCTATTTACAGATAAGAAAAGATTTAAAGAAAACGACCCAGCACTACTTCGCCGAGAATACAACCTCGATAACATCACCTACGATCGTGTGGGAAGCTTATAAAACAGTATTGAGAGGGCAGGCCATTGCAACCATAACGGGACACAAGCGTACACAAAAAAAGGAATTGCTAGAGCTAGAAGCGCAACTAAACAGGGCAAATCTGGCCCATATGGCTGACCCAACGGTAAACACACTACACTCATTACAGCTTTCTCAGCTGAATTTCAGAGAAGGGTGGTAACCTCTCTCTGCAAGAGCTTTAACTGGTGACACAATGGTGGAACTGGAGGGATTTAGGGGGGACGGTGATGAAAATGTAGAGAGTACCCATTCTGTACCATAGCTAGCACCCACCGATCCTTTGTGATAGCTCGCTACTCTTCGAGATGATTTGCGAGAATGTGTGACAAAATATCGATAACACAAATATCGATATACAAAAATATCGGAACAAAAATATCGAAGTCAAAAATATAGGAATCCTATCCCTAACAAGGTAAGTACAAATATATCGAAAATAAAATATAGAATGACAAAAATATCATTTTTTGTAAAATATCGTTTTTTTAAATATAATAAAAATTTAATATTAACAAAATAATACTTATAAATGTAATAAACATATTTAAAAATTTACTATAATATTTAAAATTAATACACAATGTAATACAAATTAATAATAATAAATATATAATACATAATATATTTTTCATTAATAATAACTCTAAATTAATTATTGTCATAACTTAAAAACAAATAAAAATGTAATAAATTACTAATACATTTATTTACATAAAATATTCACATAAATAACAATTATTAACAACATAATACTAATAAAAAAGCGAAATACATTTTAGATAGCGTATGAGTAAAAATTGCTATTCCCACTCCAGAGAGTGCGACAGTAGGGAAAGTGTTGGATAGCGTAGCGGTAACAATTACTATTCCCACTCCAGAGAGTGCAACAGTAGGGAAAGTGTTGGATAGTGTAGGGTTAAAAATTACTATTCCAACTCCAGAGAGTGCAACAGTAGGGAAAGTGTTGGATAGCGTAGGGGTAACAATTACTATTCCAACTCCAGAGAGTGCAACAGTAGGGAAAGTTTTGGATAGCGTAGGGGTAAAAATTACTATTTCCACTCCAGAGAGTGCAAGAGTAGGGAAAGTGTTGGATAGCATAGGGGTAACAATTACTATTCCAACTCCAGAGAGTGCAACAGTAGGGAAAGTGTTGGATAGCGTAGGATTAAAAATTACTATTCCAACTCCAGAGAGTGCAATAGTAGGGAAAGTGTTGGATAGCGTAGGGGTAACAATTACTATTCCAATTCCAGAGAGTGCAACAGTAGGGAAAGTGTTGGATAGCGTAGGGGTAAAAATTACTATTCCCACTCCAGAGAGTGCAACAGTAGGGAAAGTGTTGGATAGCGTAGGGGTAACAATTACTATTCCAACTCCAGAGAGTGCAAAAGTAGGGAAAGTGTTGGATAGCGTAGGGGTAACAATTACTATTCCAACTCCAGAGAGTGCAACTGTAGGGAAAGTGTTGGATAGCGTAGGGGTAAAAATTACTATTCCCACTCCAGAGAGTGCAACAGTAGGGAAAGTGTTGGATAGCGTAGGGGTAACAATTACTATTCCAACTCCAGAGAGTGCAAAAGTAGGGAAAGTGTTGGATAGCGTAGGGGTAAAAATTACTATTCCCACTCCAGAGAGTGCAACAGTAGGGAAAGTGTTGGATAGCGTAGGGGTAACAATTACTATTCCAACTCCAGAGAGTGCAACAGTAGGGAAAGTGTTGGATAGCGTAGGGGTTTAAATTACATACTTATAAATTACATCTATCAATTAATTAATTATTGAAAATTAATTACCAATTAATTAGATTTATTTACCAATTAATAAAAATAAATGTATGCTTCCTACTAATTAATAATTAATTCTACATAATGAAATTACTTCCCACCCTATTCCCCTATAAACCCATAACCCGCTACAGAACATATTTATCAATTAATTAAAATTAATTACCAAAATAATTAAATATAATTACCAATTATTTTCAATTAATGTATGATTCCTACTAATTAATAATTATTTAAACATTATTACATTACTTCCCACCCTATTCCCCTATAAACCCATAACCCGCTACAGAATATGTTTATCAATTAATCAATTAATTAAAATTATTTACAAATAATTCTCAATTAATTAATAATTCCTACTAATTAATAATTAATTTAACATAATTAAATTACTTCCCACCCTATTCCCCTATAAACCCATAACCTGCTACAGAACATATTTATCAATTAATCAATTAATTAAAATTAATTAAAAATTAATTCTCAATTAATTAATTAATAATTCCTACTAATTAATAATTAATTTAACATAATTAAATTACTTCCCACCCTATTCCCTTATAAACCCACAACCCGCTACAGTACTAAAAGACAATATTTAATTAAAATACATTAAAAATAAATAATAAAACATAATAAATACAATATAATATACACAAAATTTATTTAAAAATCGATATTAGTAACATCGAAATTATTTACTTCGATATTATTGACATCGATATTTAAAACTTCAATATTACTAATATTGATATTAAGACTGTCGATATTACTTACCTTCTATATTATGTCCTATCGATATTTAAACTTCGATATAATTGTATATCGAAATTTAAAACTCAATATTTTGTCTGTGTACCGATTTGCGATACTTCCCACCACTGGAGTGGTGAACGGTGACAGGGGAAGTGAGTACTCAATGCTTTTATTGAGTCTTGGCTCGAGTTGTTGCCTTGACGCTGATTTCCTCCTCCTCTGGAGGAACGTCTGCCCCCATACTGCGATCTTTGCTGGCCTTGCTGATCCTGATTTTTCTGCCAATGAGGGGTTTGAACCCTCTGTTGGGAGGGTCGCCAATTGTAAGGTCGGAATCTCTTACGAAATTCCTTCTTCTTTTCAAGGCCCACTGCCTTCAGCGTGTCCAGTTCTGTTTTGATCTGTGCCATCCGAGCCCTGAACAAAGAGAACCGGAGAACGGAAGATTGAGGATTCGTGACTGCGCTACGGGCTTGAGGGCTGTAAGTCGGAGCCAAGATATTCTTCTTGCGCATACCCCATGAGCATAAG
Source organism: Lissotriton vulgaris (assembly GCF_964263255.1). NCBI lineage: Eukaryota > Metazoa > Chordata > Amphibia > Caudata > Salamandridae > Lissotriton > Lissotriton vulgaris. Next base: position 810,847,981 of record NC_141695.1, on the reverse strand, counting down.
CATGCGCCGAAAGGGTAGCTCCATCCGCCGCAGCACTGATGACCTGGTTAGACACCAGACTGCCCTTGGTTAGGATTTTCTCAAAATCTTTGCGGTCTTCCTGTGGAAACATTTAAGTGAATCTCTGTAGTGAGTCCCACAGAGATCTGTTGTAGTGGGCCTGGAGCGCCGCTGCATTGGAGACCTTCAACATGGAGGCTGAAGTGCCACATACCTTCCTTCCCCAGGAATCCTGTGTTCTACTCTCCTTATCTGGTGAGACAGTGGAGGAGAATGCAACAGCATGGGTCTACTTTGCTGCAGCAATTATGACTGAATCCAGGAGAGGGTCAGCTCTGAGGAAGAGTGGGTTGTCCTCTGGTGAACTGTACTTTTTTAAGATTCTTGCTAGAGCGGTCTCGCTCGTGTGAGAAAGATGTTCATCACTGGCTCCATGAGCCGGGTACCAAGGGAAGCAGAAGTTTAGATGCTGCTCTTTGGTGTAGAGTCTCAAAAATTACAGAGGATTTGCTTTGACGAGTTGGCATAGGGATACCCAGCTTTACAGCCCCTCTGCCAAGAATATCCTGAAAAGTGTAGACGTCGTCCGGTGAGACCCTCCACGGTGGACTGTTGGTGAAAGTGGGAGAGTAGTCTCTATGGGATGTACGAGTGGAAGAAGAGGACGGCGTAGGGGATCTGTATGCTCTCCTCCTGCTTCTTGATCTAGACCTCCTTCTGTGTGAGAGCACAGGGGTGCTGCTGCGAGCTCTGGCTCTTGAAGGAGGTTGTTCTTTATCCGCTGTTTGAATTAAATGAGCCAACGGAGATCTGTGCCGAGGGTTCGAGTAATGCTGCTCTGCCGCAACCGTCAGTGGCCCAGTGATGCAAAGGCCTGTACCATTCTGGTGACAAATGGATTGAAGGTGATCTGCTCCTCTCTCTTCTGTCAGGGGACTGTGTAGGAGGAGTGAGGTTCACCTCTTCATGTGCAGACCTTGTTGGGGAATCTTGGTGACCCCCTGACACTGGCCTGCTGGACGTCGAGATTACCACCTCCGAGGATCTGGACGTTGACCCTCGGTGAGAACTGGGAGAGCCTGAAGGTGACGAAGATAGGCTCACTGGAGGTAAGGCGTCCCCGGAAGGGTGCCTTTAAGTTGATCTGGAGCGTCTGTGCGCCGACTGCCGTCTGAACGAAGACATATGCCTCGACTTTGACTTTCTTCTCTTAGAAGGTGGACTTGATCTTGCAGCAGAACCCTCCTTCGTCATCGAGCGTCTCTCCGACGTCGATGCAGTGTCATGTTTCGATGTTCTCTGCCCCTTCTCAGAAGATTGCTGCATCGACATCGACCAGCGTTGGGCTGCCGGCGACGAAGATCTCGGTCTCGACGCTGAAGATTCTTGCACTGATCTTGGCAGTGTTAGATGAGAGACGGATTGACATCGAAGAGCCTTGTCCTGACTTCGACGGAGACTTCTGATTTGACGCCGAAGGAGGTGTCCTGTGCCTCGATGTCAAAGATTGTTGGATTAATCTCGATGGAGACATGTGCCTCGACGTCAAGCGCCGATGATGAGGCGACGACGAAGTGATGTGCATTTTAGCTAAAAGGAGTATGTTATTTTAATGAAATAATTTTTATATCCTTTTCTTTTTTTAGGTGCAGTGGGTTATATACTGTAAAATGGAAATTGTGTTCCTCGCATCCTTTACCTTATCTATTACATTGTTTTAGTAGATTTGATGCTTTCGGATTCAATTAGTATGCACTGTCACTTTAGAAATTGTAAATTAATATGCAACCCCCCTTTTTTTTTATTTATTATGGATGTTTTTAATGTATGTGTTTATAATGGCATGATTTTTATCATTCTGTGTACGTGTGTATCTTTTATGATCTGCTTCTGTGAGATCAAATAAAGACAAATTGATTTGTAAGTCATATGGATACCGGTGAAATTGTGTGACTGTTTTACTCCCATAGGTTAAGATTGAACTGTCCGAAAAATGCAGCGTCCACTTTTTAAACTTAAAAACCGTTAAATTGCAAAATGTATTTTACTGCAACAAAGTATCTTTGGTTCTAAGCAATAAAATCTATATAAAGTAATATTTGTACAAACAATTGGTTGGGAATATTCATGTGCTTATGACTTTGATGAGGATCCCCTGGAAGAGAATAATTTCTTCCTTCATTGGTGGATCAGCGGTGGGGTTTACGACTTTGAATTGGTTGGACCACTCTGACAATAAATGAGCACACAACTGCAATCCAAAATAACCTTTAGATTCAACTGTGTTTATAAATTGACAATTTTTCCAAATTTCTAAGAGTCTTGTTAGGGCCTTAGTTGGTCCCTTTAGTATGTTTAAGAGTTTAAAAGCTTACTGTAGTTAGGGGTAAAAGTACTTAGAAGATGTTTTAGTCCTTTTAAAAAGGGCCCAACTATTAGTAAAATAATAGAAGATACAGAGAATGGGGTTGTGGAACTCAACCTGACCCTTTACCACCATCTCGGCTAGAAGGAGCGAAGGATCCTGTGCAAACCTAAAAAAATCAATACTGGTTCCAATCCTAACCAGGGTAAGCTCCAAGAGCTCTTGGCAGAATATGATAAGAAACACCCTTGTGAAGAGGTTGACCTCACTGCAGAAGGAGAAAGTTGTGATGAGGAGGACAATTCCCAACCCCCTCACCTACCTAAAGAAGATGTGGTCCTTGCACCCATCTTTCCAAAAGTAGTAACTAGGGTACCTAGATCAAACACAGGTGGGACAGACACGCCAAGTGACATTGAGGACAGCCTCAATAAGGAGGACATCCTTTTGGTAAGGTTGACTCAAAGACTAGCACTGGAGGATAGACTCCTGGCTGTAGAAAAGGAAAGAGCACAAATGGGTCTAGCACCCATAAAATGTGGCAGAAATATAATACCTAAGGACAGAGAGAATCCTTATGACCCTAAAATCCACAAATGGATTGTCCCCAAATATGAGTAGGATGATGATATCACAAAATGGTTAGCAGCCTTTGAGAGGGCATGTGCATGGAGACATATGAATAAGTCACACTGGGGAGCTCTACTTTGGCAACTGTTTGCGAACTCTTCTCTGATAATTTCAGGGACAGACTCCTGACCCTTATTGGGACAGATGTTAAGTCCTATGACCTCATGAAGGGTATCCTGATTGAGGGCTCACAAAATCTCAAGTCAGTCCTGGGTTGACTTTGTAGACTACTCAGTGAAAACACTAGATGGCTGGTTAAGTTGAAGTGAAGTGCTGTGATGGGTTTTATAATCTGTTCATAAAAGAACACATTTTAAGTTATTGCATTAATAAAAAGTTGCATCAGTATCTGGCAGACCTAGGTCGAATTTCTCCCCAAGAATTGGGAAAGACGGCTGACCACTTTGTCAAGATTAGGGTGACCAAGACAAACACTGGGGGTGACCAAAAGAAAGGGATTACAAAACCTCCATAGTGGAAGGTGGGTGATTAACCTAAAGATAAAAAAATTAGTCTTCTAAAGGACCCCAAAAACCTGCACAGGATAGTGGGCTCCGGACCCCTTCACAACCCAGCAGTGGGTACAAAGGTAAACATTTGCATTCCCTTAAGGCCTGGTGTTACAACTGTAAGAAGTTGGGACACAAAACCAAAAAGAATGCCCCTAGTACTCCTACAGTTAGAACTGGAATGGCAAGTCTCCAGGTGGGATCAATAGTGTTCCAGAGAATCAAGGTTCACACCGAAGCTACTTTAGTATCTGAGGGTTGGGTAGATTTGGTTACTCATGCTGTCTGGCACTCTAATATGAAGAAAGACCAGCAGCAACTCTTGATTAATGGGACTAGAGTAAAAGCCCTGAGGGATACAAGTGCCAGTGTCACCATTGTGAAAGAAACACTGATTTACCCAGGACAATACTTGGCTGGAAAAACCTATCCAGTCACCAATGCTCAAAATATCACTACAGTCTAAACCATGGCTATGGTGTCATTAGAATGGGCTGTAACTGAGCATGATGTTTTTAACATCATTGCCAAACTAAAACCGTCCTCCCACACCAAAGACCCCCTCCCTTCCAACCTTGTTCAAGACCTTAAATACATCATTAACCCATTCTGGACCTCTATCATCAACACTTCCCTTGCCACGGGCAGTGTCCCTACTTCCCTTCAACTTGGACAAATCACTCCCATTCCTAAAAACCCTATGGTGACCCAATGACCTTAACAATCTACGCCCCATCTCTAACCTCCCCCTTCTTTCCAAAGCCCTCAAAAAATGTGTCCTAGTCCAATTAGATAAACACATCAAAAACTTCAACTTACTGGACCCCCTACAATCCGGTTTCAGGAAAGGTTGCCGCACCGAAACTGCCATGCTTAAGATTGTCGATGACATCCATCACTCCCTCGACAATGGCGAGACCTGCCTACTGATCCTCCTTGATCTCTCGGCTGTGTTCAATACTGTCAACCACTCTGCCCTACTTAACATCCCCAGAGATTGATTCGGCCTCAATGGTACGACACATAAGTGGTTTGTCTCCTACCTTCAACATCGATCATAGCAAATCAAAATTCACAACTGCACCGGTCTCCCTAGGAGTCCTCCAAGGATCTATTTTCTCTCCCTTTCTCTTTAACCCCTTCCATGCTCATGACGAGCTGAGCTCGTCATGAGCCACGGTGCTCCGATGCTCATGACGAGCTCAGCTCGTCATAGCCCGTGGAATGCTCAGGTGCGGGGAGAATTTCCCCGCTGTGCTGAACGTTCCACGGAGCCAATGAACCTGTGACGAGCTGAGCTCGTCATGAGCACAGGAGCACTGTAGCTCATGACGAGCTCAGCTCGACATGAGCATACGGGCGCTCTGCGTGCCCCCCTCCCTCCAGCACAGCAGGGGAATAACACCCGCAGCGAAGGGGTTAAACTCTTCATGGAACCCCTCACGCTCATTCTTAAACAAGCTGGTATCAACTACCACCTCTAGGCCGATGATACCCACCTCTACTATAAGATAAAAACCCATGCGGACATCCTACACCTTAACAACACCCTCACCAAGATTCAATCCTGGTTCCAATTAAATCATCTTAAAACTAACCCCCCAAAAACTGAAATCATTCTCTTCTCCCCTAAAAATAACCATCTCCCCATTCAAACCTGGATCTCTGAACTCAATTCCCTCAACTGCTCCCTATCCTTATCCAAATCTGTAAAATCCCTGGGTATCTCCATCGATAATAGCCTAACTCTCAATGTGCACATCAAAAACTCGGCTAAAGGAGTCCTCTTCACTCTCCGTCATTTAAAGAAAATGAAGCCCTTTATCCCTACTGATGACTTTAAATTATTTGTCCAATCTCTTGTCCTTTCATGCATTGACTACGGCAACGCCATCCTCACCGGAATCCCCAAGGTCCACCTTGCTCCGCTCAAATCTGTGCTCAACCTTGCAGCAAGGCTCATCACAGACCGCAAGCGCTTTGACAACATCTCCCGTCCTCAAAATCCTTAAATGGTTCCCCATTGAAGGCAGGTCTGCTTAAAAAACTGCTTGCATTACACACAAAGTCCTCCATAAAAATACACCACCATACCTGGCCAACAAAATCTGCAAAGCAGGCAGCACACGACCCTTGAGGAGCACCAACGCTCTCCTCCTAGTCCCACCCCTGCAAAAAAAGAAATCCACTCAGTCCCGCTCCTTTTCCGGCAATGCCCCAAACACCTGGGATGCCCTCCCAAAAGACCTATGATGTAACCCTTCCTACCCCAGTTCAAAAAAGACCTCAAAATGCACCTCTCAATAAATATTGGAGATCCTAACCAGTGCCCTGAACTTGCCCTTTTCCCTTCCACTTCTCTGGCCCCCCCTTCCTTCATACCGTTTCCCCCTTACCCACGTCTCTCATCTTCGCCCCCTCCCACTACCCCCTCCTACCAAATTTCCCCCCTTTTGCTTCCATCCTCCTGTCTCATGTCTAACCTCCTACCCCTTGCTGCCCTTTCATGCCTATCCCCTATCCACACCTCCATACGAAATTTGATCTCCCACTTCCCTGTTTTACTTATGTATATAGCACCCGCTCTTCCTACCTGTGTATTTGATTTATGTATACTCAAACTGTTTCTAATTTGTTGACATATTGGTTTTACATGCTGTTAACTGATTGTTTTATACCATGACCACCTTCTCACTCTTGTAAAGCGCTCTGATACCTCTGGGTCCAGTCAGTGCAATATAAAACCTCTAAAATAACTAAATAAATGGGGAGGGGTTACTGACCTGAAACAGGTGGTGGTCTCTTCCAAGGTCCCAGTTGGATGTCTGCTAGGGATGATCTGGAGACCTCAGCTTGGCCTGAGGTAGAACTGAAAACCCACGCAGCCACGCTGGGACTCTCTGCGTTGGAGTGTAAAAACAAGGGCAAAGAGCCGAGCACAGGGTGAAAAAGAAGTGTTGGAGTCTGGAATAATGCCCCAACCTTCCAAGAGGAAAGGTAAGAAGACTGGAGAACCAGCATTTGTACAGCAAAAAGCTGAGGAGCTGTCTCCTCAGGGGGAAGACTTGTCAGCCAGAGGGAACTGAGTCTATGGAACTTGAACCTTAGCAAGTTGAACTCCTGGGCCCAGGGGGACCCTCTGGGGAACAGCTGGGCTTTGTACAGAGTACCTGTCCAACTCTTGAAAGCCTGTGACAGCAAGCTGTTGCCGAGGAAAGGTGAGATGCCCGTGGCTTCCACAGGACCAACTGGGAGGAGGGACTCCAGTACACTGAGGCCAGAGACCCCAAACCTGGTGCCGCTAGGAGAGTGGTAGGGCCTCAGCAGTTCATAGAATTTCTCCTCATATTGAACCATAACATTCCATAGCTGGGTATCTTGGCGAGACAAAAACCTGGAATAGGCTAGTCAGTCATTTCTACTGGCAAAACATGTCCCAGAAAGTAAAGGAGTTTAGCAGCTCCTGTGTCACCTGTAAAGCCAGTGGAAAGATAGGTGGTCACCTAAAGGCCCCTTAATTTTCACTGCCAGAACAACCATCATAACTTCAGACCTATAACCAGCCTCCCGCTCCTCACTAAAACAATTGCAAAATGTGTGCTTGCTCAACTCAACACCCACATTGAAAAATACAACCTACTTGGCACCTTACTGTCTGGATTCAGGAAAAGGTTGCAGTACAGAGACAGACTTATTAAACATCATAGAAGACCTACACAGCTCTTTGGACAAGGGCAAGGCCAGCCTAATAGTCCTCCTAGACCTCTTAGCTGCTTTCAACACTGTAAACCACAACATACTCCTATACACCCTCACGCAGAATTCAGGCATCAACTGGACTGTCCTCCAATAGTTCACTTACTTTCTAAGCTAACACTCGCAGCTTATCAAGCTCAACATCTCAACCTCAAACACAACTCCAGTCTCACAAAGAGTACCCCAAAGGAAAAATTAAATCTCTGCCCTTATTCAACCTCTATATGAAACCTCTTTCACTGACCCTGAAGTAAGTTAAAATAGCCTACCACATATGGTCAAAGACACCCAACTCTACATGAAAATCAAGGACATCCAGCACCTAAATAACACTCTCACCATAGTTCAAGCCTGGCTTACAACAACCAACTCTGATTCCTTTGCACTCCACTGCCGTGTTGCGTGCATGCGTGATTCCGTGTCCCCGACGTGCCCGAGAGCCGGAGCTTGGAGCAGGAGCAGGAGTACCCGGCGACCGGAGCAGCGAGTGGCTACAGGGGAAATTGGAGCGTTGTGTGAACGCTTCCTTGAGCATTTCCTTGGCCTTCATTGAATCGAGGGTATCCTGCTGTGATTTACCGCCACCAGCATTACTCGCCCATCCCCCCCAAAGAGAAGCCTGGACTTCACGCTGCATTGCGCATTTTGAGCGCAGCGTGAGTCCCTACTTGAGCGCCTGCCCTGGGAGGCGGGGGCTCGGTGGGCCTGAAGTGAGGTGGGGGGGAGAAGAGAGAGTGTGCCTAAAGTGCAGTGGAGGAGAGGTGGAAAAGAGTGTGGAAGGCGCAACCCGGAGGAACAGCCGAACTTATCTTTATGTAACCCAATATTTATATTAACCTCGCAGTAGTTGATTTGCGATGTTGTTTAAGGAGGTACCTTTCTTGTTTGACTGTATTTCAGTGAAGAAGGGCACAAGCACATGGCACAACAGAGGTAAGTCACAAAAAAAGTTTATCCAATCTGCTATTATTAAGATTTATCATTAAGTAGGTATTACCCATCCCCCCATCCAGAGGACAGTGCTTGGTGTATTGGGGGCTGGACTTGGGGACAGTATTGCGTAATTATCTAAAACTGCTGGTGAAGTACAATTTGAAGTGCTTAAATGGCCCCTCGGAGAAATAAAAGCCCGCTGGGCCTAGTGCAGAAAGAAAAGGTCACTGCAACCGACCCAAAAAACTCTGGGGAGAATCAGAGATGCTCTGGGGCAGAACCAAAAGCCAACCGTGTTCAAAGAAAAAAAGGGAAAGCCTCAAAGGAGTCATTACATGGAGGAAGTAAGGGAGGCATAGCATCAAACTCCATTAAAGAATTTGTTGGGAACCATTTTAAAAGGGTCTTTTCCCCTGCTAAATCCCCGGCTACAGAAGAAGGAGATGAATCATGGAAAGGGAGCTCCTTCCTAATCTTTGAAGAAAGTACTGTGGATTCAATAAATCTGGCTAACCAATCGGTACAGTCTTTGATAGGATATAGGGGGGCAATAATGTCACCTCGACTTTCCTCATCTCCGCGATTGCGACTACAGACGCCCAATGAAGCCGAAAGCTTGGGATCAAGGAAAAATGAAGAAGTAGCCCAAACCTCAGATGGAAGACTACTGAGTCTTTCCCCCACACATCTTTAACAGAATAGATAGTCCGGTTGTATATGGAACCAAGGGACGAGCGTATGAGGACAATATTGGTGACATTAATGGTGAAAATCAGTCCTTAGACCCAATTATGGAATCTGCAGAAACTCCCGCTTTCTCAATGCTGGAGTTAATGTTAATGCTACAAAAATCACTCCAAGGCTTGCTGGAAGTGACTATGTTGAACCATGATATTTTAAAAACTCAGAAAATGCACCTTTTTAAAATCGAGGGAGAATTACATGGCATTAGGGGGCAAATGCCATCAATGTTAATACCTGTCTCGGACCCTGTATTGATAGCCCCGCTGAGGGAAGGGGGTGAGGAGGTTGGAAATGTTAATCTCCCGATGGTTAATCTTCATGTTGAATCACCAAATACCAATCACAAAGTTTATGTTTCAAGGTGGCCTATGTTGGAAAAAAGGAGGGGAGGATATCGAACCTGTGGGTAGACAAAACATGCGAAAATGGTAAGAAGAAATGTACAAAGAAATGATAAAACAAGAGCAAGGAAAATGACCACGGAACACAAGGAACGTTTCGGAGTACCTGAACAAGTATCTAAGTTTGAACCCTTTAAAGTAGTGAGAGAAATAGGAATGACAAGAATAATTGCAGAGAAACCAGCAAGGATGTTAGTATAAAAGGAGAGTTGCAATAGGAAGCAAAACCACCAGGACAAGGAGCTAAAAAATAAAAACCATTTGCCTCTCAATGTAGCAAGAACTCCTGGCCTTATGACTTCCCCTAATGATAAGTTACTTCGGGGTATTAGCCTGGAGGAAGGGGAAAGACATAATACTCAACTGCCACTGAGGGGATTTAGATTGGAAGGGGATTAGATTAGAAGGAGAGGGGGATAAAGGCAATAAGTGCCTTTACTTCGAAAAAGTGAGAGTGGGAAGGCATGGGAAAAAAACGAAGAAAAGCTCCTATTTAAATAGATCCCACCTTCTTTTTTTTTTAAATTCTTTTTATTGAACAAAAAGAAAAACAAAAGACATGACAAAAAGAACACGACTCTCAGGTGAATGCATTCGGTTTCAAATCATGGATTCAAATCAACACAATACAGAATCAAATAGCAACGATCAGTAATAGGTTCAAGGGGATTCATGTGCTCCTAAGACTAATCTTGTCGCGGGTGGCTCACAAATTTCTCCTTGGTGGCTATTCCACACTCCCCAAACCTTCCCCCACTTCTGCGGGCAACCCCTAGCCACATACACCGATCTCTCCCGGAACATGCACCAATCAAGATCTTCCGCCCATTTATTAATTCGGGGCGACTGACTGGCCCCCCAGAGTTGAGCGATATTACGTTTGGCCACCATATAGGCCAGAGTCACCCATTGTTTCTGGTACGTACTCAAGACGGTTGGCTCCCACACATTCAGCAGACATCTCCGGGCCTCCGGTCGCATCTCCTCACCCAGAACGTCTCTCAACTCCTCGTGGATTTTTGTCCAATACATCTGGACCGCATCACAATGCCAAAGGATATGTATAAATGTACCAACTTCACCACAACCTCTTCTACAAACTCCACTCTCAGCTCTCCCCATTCGCACCAGACGAGGCCTCGTTATGTATGATCTAAGCAGTATTTTTAACTGTACCAACCGGAGCCGCATCTGGATAGAAACTACCTTAGGGAACGACACCACCTCCGTCCAATCCTCATCGTCAAGTTCTAACCCATCTGCACTCCACCGAGCCCTAAGCTGCGCCAATGGGTCCCCTGAGTTGTTCATTAATTTCCTATAGATCAAAGAGATGGTCTTCTCTGGAATATGACCATCCAACACACGGTCCTCAAGAGGAGTTGCCCCTGGAAGCCCCGCGCCCTTGGGTACATGTGTGGTAAGGGCATGTCTAACCTGCAGATAACAAAAGTACTCATTTTGGTGTAAACTATACTGCGTTGCAAGGGATTCAAACTTGAGTACTGATCCAGCACACAAAACTATTGTTTTGAAAATCTGTACAGTTCATAAATCACAATGGAAAATCATTCAGTAGCAGAATCTTTGGATGTTTTTTAGAAGTTCAATCTTAATTTGGTTCTTCACAAATGTAGCCAACGCGTTTCGTCCTCCATGGACTTCTTCAGGGCAAATAGAATGAACTCTTCTTAGGACTGAATATACATGTATTTTTCCATCCAGTCTAGAGGCAGTTTTTAAAAAAATGTCTTTTCTTGGTAAGTGACAGACACTTCAATTTCACAAAATAGGATCCCTCGGGTCAGATAGTCCAATGTAGCAGGAATTTGAAGAGTAGTTTAGGCCGGCTCCATCGTGTGGCATAACAGAAGATGCCAGTTTATTGAAGGCAATTTGGGCCCCACCTTCCCAGAGGATCTGTCTCTGAAGAGCCTCTAGCTCTCTGAAGTATGCGGCCCGCACTGTGTCCATCGAGTTTTGCAAGGCATACAAGAACCATGGCAAAGCCATCATCTTAAAGAGGACGGCCCTCCCAAGCAGGGAGATTGGAAGAGCCTTCCAGCGCTTCCCATCTTTCCTGCATCTACTCAGTGGGGAAGCCAGATTATTATCATATCGCAACTTCGGATCCAGCGTGATATATATACCAAGGTATTTGAACCCTGCCGTCTCGATATGAATAGGGCACGTCGCGGGGATCACCGATGGGCCTCCCACCAACACAAAGAGTACCGATTTTGCCCAATTGATGGCCAACCCAGAATACCTGCCAAAAACAACAAGTACATCAAGGAAGTTGCGGAAGGAATCCCTGGGGTTAGTGAGATAAAGCAGAACGTCGTCCGCATACAGGGAGATCTTGTCTTCCCACTCAGGCGTCCACCGCAAACCCCGTATCGATCAATCTCATTTAACACAGGCAGCCAATGGCTCCATAGCGAGTGCGAAGAGCAGTGGAGACAGTGTGCACCCCTGTCTGGTACCCCTCCCTAACGGAAAGTCACCGGACTTGCAGTTGTTGACGACTACTCTAGCGGGGGGTTTGCATACAGCAAGTGTACCCAACCGATAAATTCATCTCCAAAGCCCAGCTTAGCCAACACTGCAAACAGATACCTCCACTCCACCCTATCAAAGGCCATTGTAGCATCAAGGGATACCAGCACCGTTGCCTCGTGGATTTTTGAGGAGCCTCTGAGGAGGACTCCGTGTAGCCTTCGCAAATTTAGCGCTGTGCTACGGCGCAGCATAAATCCGGATTGATCAGGGTGGATCAGGGTTGTAATCACTTTGATCAACCTAGTGGCCAGAAGTTTTGCAAGTATCTTGGGTTCCGCGTTAAGAAGCGATATGGGCCTATAGGAGGAACATTGTGTCGGAGGCTTGCCTGCTTTGTGTATGACCACTATATTGGCCACCCGCTGATCATGGGGGTGTTCCCCCTTCTCTTTGCATTTCACGAACATGGCACGGATGTGGGGGGCAAGTTTATTAGCGTTCAACTTATTCAACTCAATAGGTATCCCATTGGGGCCTGTCGCTTTACTCGACCGTATCTGCTTGGGCTACTTCCTCGTCTGACAATGCGGAATCAAAATATCTACTGTCTTCCTCCGACAGACGTGGCATGACTATATCCTTAATCATTTCAGCATTATCCATTTCCGTGAAGTCACCACAGGCCGTATAGACCTTCCGATAGTAATCGTAGAACTCGGCTCTGTGATCCTGCGTGCCTCTGGACCTTCCAGTTCAGGTACCAACCCGTGTTCGAGCCATGCGATCAGTTTACCTGCTTTGTCGCCGTGTTCGTAAATACAGCTCTGGACGGCATTGTGCTGAGCCACCACTCTATTCCTAACAAGATTGTTATACTCCCCCTCCTGGAGTCGCAACAAATGGAGCCCAGCCTGTGTGTGTGACCTAGCCACTTCCGCTTCCAGGAGTATACCTTCCGCCTCTTTCTGTGTCACCTCCGCACGGCCTGCCTTCTTCTTCCCTGACACCAAGGACAGTTCTTCACCTCTAGCAACCGTTGTGTATGCTTCCCAGAGGGACTGTGCAGAATCTACCGATCCCGTGTTCTCCATAAAATAACGGTCTGACATCCGGAGAATCTCCTTCTTAATAGCAGGGTCTTTTAACTGCCAGGCTCCAATGGGAGCCACTCTACCCACCGTCGGCATTTCAAGAGCGAGGGAAAGCCATAACGGGGAGTGGTCAGAAATTCCCCGACCAAGATATCTCACTACCTGGATCATGGACGCCATCGCCGCAGGAAACAGCAAAAAGTCCAGCCTAGACAGGCTGCTGTGAGCAGCCGAAACATGGGTGTAGTGCGTCGACGTCGGATTGCGTACTCGCCAACTGTCCACCAGCCCCAGTGTGTCAAGAAATTCTGAGAGCCATTCTGTGTCTGTCTGAACACCCGTGGTGGACTTCGATCGATCTCCCCATCAATTACTGAGTTAAAGTCACCACCTAAGACCAGACCTCCAAGGGGCAGCATAAGAAATATAGTACTCAAATCCCGAAAGGTCTCAGCGGAACCCTCTATTCCTGCTCTAACTCATCTCCAACCTCTACAGTTCCAGGTCTCTCAGTCTCTGGCTCAGGATGTGCATCCAACCAATCCAAGGCAATGTCAGGATTCTCAATAACCACGTTTTCCCATTAAGCTCAATCTGCAGTCAGGCCGGGAACATCATGGCATACTTCAAACCCATGTCTCTAAGCCTCCTTTTGATCCCTAGGAACCCTTGGTGCTGCCTTTGCACCGCTTGCGTAAAATCTGGGAAAAAGTAAAGGTTAGCGTTCTCAAACTTCAGAGGGCCTCCAGACCTGGAGGACTGCAGGATAGCGTCTCGATCCCTGAAGTTAAGTATTCTTGCAATCAGAGGACGTGGAGGAGCCACCCGGGACTCTATGCGCCCTTTCAACAGTAAAGAAATTACTTAGCCCTTTGGGTTGAAGGTGAGTGAGGACTAGATCTTCAACTAATAAATCTGGGGCCTGGCCTTCAGCCTTTTCGGGAACACCAACTATCCTGACGTTATTTCTTCGGACTCTCCCTTCATAGTCGTCGAGCTTCCGGTACGTGAATTCCCCGGCCCTCTTGAGGTCCCGTACCGCCTGCTGTAGTAATGCCACATCATCTGTCAAGCTCGCTGTTTTAATATCTAAGGACTTAAACTTCTCGCTAGTTTTAGTGAGATCCGCACGGATGAGATTTACTTCAATAGTTACTGTATCCAACTTATGATCAAGCAACTCAATTTTCTGTCCCAGAGCTGTTCTCACCCCATCTATCGCTGCCATAACATCCAGAACCGTAGGCTCAATCAGTGGGCCAGTCAGTTCCTTCCCCGAATCCTGCGCTTTCCTAAAGTCCTGTGGGGATCCCCTGGACGTCGTTTATCGGTCCAATTTATTACACTGGACTTATCGAGTTCCCCTGGAGGACCGAGACTGGGACTTCTCGAAGTCGGGTTTGGATTCCATCCTTGAGCTCCTGCTAGAACTCTCAACAGTTAGCAAAACATTCGAGACACACACCACAGTATATATCACGGTGTAAGAATATCCGCTTCCTCCACATGCTGGCCCACCGCCTCCCGCCGTCTCAGTGTCTACCGTTCCCCCAGGCGTTGAACCAACCTTCAGGCCACACTTTTTGTCTTTCACCTGCCGCCTCCAGGTACCAGTTGTTAGCAACACCGGCAGGCCAGGGAGCCCAGGTCTCCACAGTGTCCTCGGGGCAGGACGGCCAAGTCTCTTTTCCAGCGACCGAGGCAGTAGAATGCACACACTTCCAGTAGGGCGGTCACCCTCGCCTCTTGTGCCCCCTGCGGCCCACTGAAGCTGTTTCCTGTTGTCGTATTCTCAGTGGTAGGGCAGCATCTCCAGAGGCCTCCCAACTCTCTCCTCTCCAAGGGCGGCGTCCCTCAGTCCACCGTTCCTGCTCTCGTTCCCGCTGTGGAACCGGAACCAAATCTGCAGCACACGTGACCCTTGAAGAGCTCTCATGCCCCCGTCCCGGTGAAATCAGCAGCTTCTCACCGGTGCATCTGAAACGCCCCGGCAGCCTCACACGGTGGCCGCAGAGGCGGGCTCAATCGCTGGGGGGTTCTCAGCACAGAGTATGCGGGTCTGCCTCTCCTCTTCTGGGCCAAATTCAGCACTCCTACAATCCGGCCGACACTTCCGGTTTCGGACACAGCTTCTCATCGATTTGCCACCAGCCGCGCCTCCCAGTCGAACCACGGGCTTAGCTCTCCACAGTGCCCCAGAAGTATACGCCCTTCGCTCCCGTCCCCGACCCTACAGCGGGACCGGAGTTGCCTCATGGGGAGGTGCGCAGGATCTCCGCTGATCGTTTCCCGTTACTGTGACTAATGAACGTCGTCCACAGAAGCCTCCCAGCTCTCTCCCCTCCGGGGGCC
Source organism: Lissotriton vulgaris (assembly GCF_964263255.1). NCBI lineage: Eukaryota > Metazoa > Chordata > Amphibia > Caudata > Salamandridae > Lissotriton > Lissotriton vulgaris. Next base: position 810,832,698 of record NC_141695.1, on the reverse strand, counting down.
GCATCTCCCAGTCCGCTGCTTTCCGCTCTATTCCCGGAGCCAGGTCTGCCGCACACACGTCCCTTCGAAGAGCTCTTGCACCCCGTCTATTCAACCGCATCCCACTGGTATGAAGAAAATGCCTCGGCAACCTCACACGGTGTTTCCAGCGGGGAGCGCAACCGGGAGGGGGGGCTCTCGGCTAGGTGTACGCGGATCCGCCTCTCCACTCGTGGGCCAAATTCAGCGATCCTCCGTTTTGGCCGGTGTGAGAAGTTGGCCCGATATGCAGCGTTCGCTATTCTAGCGACCGCTATGTATCGTTCCAACGACCCTTATGGTGATTGGTTGTAAGTCAACCTTAGACCAGCTATCCTAGTAGCGTGGATACGAGCAGTCTTCGGGCTAAACTCTAGAGGGCGTGTTAAGCCAGCTGTTATACCATCACATACCCCTTGAACCCCAAGTGAAAGGACACCACACAAGTGTTATGAAAATAAACAGAATATATATTAAGAATCACAACAGCCCTGGACTCTTTATGAGGACAGGGTACTAAGCACAAACCAAAACTCTTAGGAGAATACTTCAAGTGCACAATTTAAACAAGTGTCCGGGGACACGGGAAGTTTAGTGGTCTCGGGCGGACCCGATAAGGCAAGTCGGAAGCGAGGGACTCGGGACCCTAGAGTAAGGAGGCTATGCAGGCACCGAAATGCCGAAGTTACCTAGCCACGAGGGCTGCTGCTGCACAAGTCTTACAGGCGTCGGGGTCTTCGCTGACGAGCCAGGAGCCGGAAGAAAAGGAGTTGCTGGCCGGCGACCAGTGCTGAATAGTTCGTAGAGATCCAAGCCTGGATCAGAGATCGTTGATACCTGAAAGCAGAGGGGACCAAGTTCGTACTACTAGCCAGTAGTCAGAGGGTACCAGGAAGGCACCGGTTGGCCGTCACCTCGACTAGGTGAGTGGGCGACGCTGGGCTCTGCAGTCTCACGGACCAGGAGGCGTTGTCGGCGACCAGGATGGAGGTGCGAGCTGTCCCACGAAGGTTGATGCTGTCGGCGTCGCTGGGCCCAGGATTGGGGCAACAAGCCTTGGCAGATTTCAGGGCCACGGGGTGGGCCTAAAATGGCGTCTTGAGTGGACCAGGAGGGTCCGGGGTGCTTCTCTCAAAGATGGAAGCAAAGGCCAGTCTGGAGCAACCAGACCAGCAGCGTTGGTTGTCGGATGTCGTCAAAGAAGGGCACAAGCCAGCGGCTAGTGACCAGACAACGTACTGAGCGGCGAGCAGAAAGGCCCCACGCAGATCGTGGAGATGCTGGGAGACTGCACTTCGGTGCTGGAGCAGCTCAGGGTCGGGGCTTCTCGGACCCCAGAGCACTCACCAGAGAATTGCTTCGATGGTCGTGCTGATTAAGAAAGCGTGCAGGTTTTGATGATGGCCGGTCCCTCGAGGTCTCGTCGCACCCACAGATCACAGCTGAGCTGATGACGTGGGTAGAGGTCAGAGGTGCCAGGGAAGCCGGTTCTCGTCGAGCTGGGCTGTCGGATTCCTTGAGGAAGGACTTGCAGCAAACCGCAGAGTTCTTAGATGGTGCCCGCTGATGCAGGGTGACTACTCCTTAGCCACAAGGGAGAAATCTTGAGAAGAGTCTCGAAGTCCTTTCGTAGAAAGTATTCTTGATTCAAAGATGATCTAATTTGGAAGGGTCCCCGCTCCGGCCTTTATCCTAAAGAAAGGGGTGGGTACATGACTAGGTCCTGCCCTAAGGGTGGGACCAGGAAGGGGGGTAGTTACACCCCTCTCCCCTGCCGGACTGTCCCCAGGTCAGGGGCTGGCGCCCCTGGAACTGGTTCTGACCGGCAGATGCGTAGTGAGCACCGGGGTGCCACTCCGCAGTCACCTTCTCGCAAAGCCCTACCTACCCAGAATACACAAACCCTGGCTGGGACGGTGCGAACACCGCCCTTGACAGGAACCCTTTGTCCAAGCTCTCCTCGCTGGAAGGACTCCCAGCAGCAGGAGGTCAGACTCGTGTCTGTGGTGGCAGCATCCATTTTGTGGAGCTGAGGCTTTAGTTAACTTTAACCGGGGTTCACAGTTACATACATGTCGTGTCCCTCTAGAAGGGCGGAATGCTAACCTCGTCGCCAGAATTGGTGAGGGGGTAGCATCCCGATTCGTATGACACCTTACTCGACATGTCTGGATAACGCAATACCGAAGTTACCGATATGGCACGCGTTATCATGGAACAGCCATTGGGTCTTGGTTCCGCCAGCTGCAACCGGGCTCGGCTCGGGCCAGAACCCAATTCACACGATTCCAAGCACTCTGCCTTCAGGATTGTCAAGGCCTGCCATAGGAGTGTCTGATAGGAACTCGGGTGTCCATTGTGTGGTTAGATATAGGGCTACTATACCTAAAGCAACGAGCGGGTACGCTACGTTGCCCCAGCTGTCGTGCAGCCAGTTGTGTCAGATTTAGATGGCCATCCAGGGGTGGCATAATACATGCTTCAGCCCCTGGTAGGCCCTGGGTACACCGATGCCCTGAGTTACAGGGTCTGACAGGGTGGCCCAGTTCCAATTGGGTAATGCACCTAAGGTACATGCATCAATTTAGAGAGAGAACAGCTAGGCTGTGGGTCTGATTAGCAGGCCCGCAGCCCGAGAAAGTCGTAAACCAGTGAAACAAAAGCAAAAAGTCCGGGTGATCATAGGATTGCAGACCCTACTCTCCTACATGACCCCCCCCCCAAACGTTGGGACAATAAGCTAACCTTGACCAGGTGAGTCTTCTTGTTCTAAGTGGAAATAACTGGAGAGCCCATCTGCATTGCCATGATCAGTACCAGGTCTATGCTTCACTGTGAAGTCCATCCCCTGTAGGGAAATGGACCACCTAAGCAGTTTGGGGTTTTCACCCTTCATCTGATTTAGCCATAAGAGGGGCTTATGGTCGGTCTGAATTTTGAAATGAGTGCCAAACAAGTATGGCCTCAGTTTCTTCAGGGCCCACACCACAGCAAAGGCCTCCCTCTCTATAGCTGACCAATTTTTCTCTCTGGGGGTCAGCCGTCTGCTTATAAAAGCAATGGGCTGGTCATTACCATCAAAATTCAGTTGAGATAGAACAGCTCCCACACCCAACTCAGAAGCATCTGTTTGAACAATGAATGGTTTGGAGTAGTCTGGACTCTTGAGGATAGGTGCCGTGCACATGGCCTGTTTTAGGTCATCGAATGCTTTTTGACAGCTCGCTGTCCACTGAACCTTTTTTGGCATTTTCTTACTCGTCAGTTCATTGAGCGGAGTCACAATCGATCCGTAATTTCTGACAAACTTCCGGTAGTAACCAGTCAGGCCCAAGAAAGCTCGAACCTGAGTCTGGGTGGTTGGAGGAGCCCAGTCCCTGATTGACTGTATCTTGCTCTCCAGTGGCTGAACTTGACCTCCCCCGACGAGGTGGCCCAAGTATACAACCTGTGTCTGCCCTATCTGGCACTTGGTAGCCTTGATAGTGAGACCTGCCGCTTGCAGAGCCTCTAACACTTTCCGCAGGTGGACCAGGTGATTCTCCCAGGTGGAGCTAAAGACAGCAATATCGTCAAGATACGCCGCACAGAAGTCGTCCAGCCCAGTGAGAACGTGATTCCCCAACCGTTGGAAGGTGGCAGGTGCATTTTTCAAACCAAAGGGCATCACCACAAACTGGTAGTGCCCACCAGGGGTAGAAAATGCGGTCTTGGGCTTGGCGTCCTCAGCTAACCTGATTTGCCAAAACCCAGCTGTCAGGTCAAACGTACTTAAGTAGTTGGCCGAAGCCAATCTATCGATAAGCTCGTCTGCCCTTGGTATTGGGTGGGCATCAGTCTTAGTGACTGCATTGAGACCCCGGTAGTCTACGCAGAACCTCATCTCTTTCTTACCGCCCGGGGTGTGAGGTTTCGGCACTAGAACTACGGGACTAGCCCAGGGGCTGTCCGTGGGTTCAATGACTCCCAGCTCCAACATTTTCTGCACTTCGTTCTTGATGCAGTCTCTAACGTGATCTGGCTGCCGGTAGATTTTACTCTTCACGGGCAAGCTGTCACCAGTGTCGACCTCATGGGTGCACCAATTGGTCTGACTGGGTGTTAGAGAGAACATATGCCGGAAGGATTGAAGAACCTGTTTACAATCCTCCTGTTGATGTTCGGAGAGGCTGCCACAAAAGACAACACCATCTACCGATCCATCATCAGGATTCTGAGTGAGCAGGTCGGGGAGAGGGTCACTCTCCTCCTCCTGTCCCTCATCCATGGCCATGAGCAAACTCATGTCCTTCCTGTCGACATATGCCTTGAGCCTGTTGACATGGAGCACCCTGTGGGGGCTCCGGGGAGTTCCCAGGTTTACCAGGTAGGTGACCTCTCCCTTTTTCTCCAGGATGGTGTAGGGCCCGGACCATTTGTCCTTGAGTGCTGCCGGGGCCACTGGCTCCAGCACCCACACCTTCTGTCCGGGCTGATAAACAGTCAAGACAGCCTTTTGGTCATGCCAAGTTTTCTGGAGTTCTTGGCTGGCCTTAAGGTTTTCGGATGCCTTCTCCATGTATTCGGCAATCCGCGAGCGGAGACCAAGCACATAGTCCACTATGTTGGTTGCAGGCTTTTTGAGAGGTCTCTCCCATCCTTCACCAAACACAGGGGTCCTCTTACAGGATGCCCGTACAAAAGTTCAAAAGGGCTGTAGCCAACCCCCTTCTGTGGGACTTCTCTGTAAGCGAATAAAAGGCAGGGGATCAGGACATTCCATCTACGCCGAAGCTTTTCAGGTAGTCCATGAATCATCCCTTTCAGGGTCCTGTTGAATCTCTCAACAAGCCCATTGCATTGTGGATGATAGGGCGTGGTGAACTTGTAGTTGACACCACATTCCTTCCACATAGCAGTTAAGTAGCTCGACATAAAGTTTGCACCTCTGTCGGAGACGACCTCCTTAGGGAAGCCCACTCTGGAGAATACTCCAACTAGGGCTCTTGCCACAACAGGCGCTGTAGTGGTCCTAAGGGGAATAGCTTCAGGATACCTGGTGGCATGATCCACTACCACCAGTATAAACTTGTGCCCTGATGCTGTTGGTGGTTCCATGGGACCGACGATGTCAATCCCCACCCGTTCAAAGGGCACCCCCACCACAGGCATTGGTATAAGGGGGGCCTTCGTCGTGCCACCTGACTTACCACTGGCTTGGCAAGTGACACAGGAGCGGCAAAACTCCTTGGTATCTTCGTTCATGTGAGGCCAGTGAAAGTGTGAGACAAGCCTGTCCCACGTCTTCGTCTGGCCTAAGTGTCCTGCTAAGGGAATCTTGTGGGCCAAGGTAAGGAGGAAACCACGCTGAGACAAGGGGACGACGAGCCTCCTGGTCATGCCAGGCTTGGGGTCTCTTGCCTCAGTGTACAGGAGTCCATCTTCCCAGTATACCTTGTGGGTACCTGTGGCGTTCCCAGCAGCCTCAGCAGCAGCCTGCTGTCTGAGGGGTTCAAGAGAAGGGCAGCCTAACTGGTCCTTCCCCAGGTCCTCTCGTGTGGGTCCCCCTGAGCCCAGAAACTCAACTTGATCAAGTTCGAGTTCTTTAGGTTCAGTTTCCCGCAATTCTTGGAGGTCAGCCTCCTCTGAGTCCTGATCCTCGACCTGTGGCAAGGGGGAAGGCGAAGCCTTAACCCGACTGCTCCTCTTCTTGGGAGGTGTCTGGTCCGTTGTTCCAGGATCCAGCACCTGCTCAGTGGGGCATCGTCTGACCTGTGACCTGGTCACAGCAACCACGTGTGCTGGCAAGCCTAACATCTCCATGTGAGTCCGTTGCTCCACTTCTGACCATCGTGATGACTCCAAATCATTGCCCAACAAACAATCCACTGGGAGGTCTGAACTAACAACAACCTTTTTCTGGCCATTTACCCCTCCCCAGGAGAAAGCAACAATCGCCATACTATGACTGGTAGTGGCGTTGCTGGCATTGGTCACCAGGAATTCTGTACCTGGCATGATCTGTCCAGGGTCCACAAAGTTAGGCGTCACCATGGTGACGCTGGCACAAGTGTCCCTATAGGCCTGAGCCATTCTTCCATTTATTAAAGGCGTCTGTCGGTATTTGCCCAAAGTATTGGGACTGATATCAGGGGATATATCCACATCCCCTGTACAGACAAGGACAGCCTGAGTGAGTGTACCAGCTAAGCCGTCACACCCCTCAGAACCCAAGGTTAACCCAACTAGTCCCTTGGGAGGCGCACTACTACTGCTGGCTGTACTAGGGGGCACAGGTGCCGTAGGGGCTGCAGTAGCAGGAGTCTGCCCTCCTTTCTTGGTGCACTCACTAAACCAGTGAGTTTTACTTTTACAGTATTGGCACCACCTTTTCGATTGACCTTCTTGATTCTTCTTTTTCTGGGAAGCCTGACCCCCCCCCTCTTTGGGTTGTTGGGGACCTGTCGAAGACTTCTGGTCGGTTTGTTCCCCTTTCGAATCTTTACCCTTCTGGTCTGCTTTCTTCTGACCACCCTGGTTCTGGCCCTGGTTTTGCTTAACCCTTGTTCTGACCCATCTGTCTGCCTTCTTTCCCAATTCTTGGGGAGAGGTCAGATCCGAGTCGACAAGGTGCTGATGCAACAACTGGTTCTGACAATTGTTTAAAATCTGTTCTCGCATGATCAAATTATACAATCCTTGGTAATCAGTAACCTTACTGCCCAGCAACCAGCCCTCAAAAGCCTTAGTGGCACAATCAACGAAATCAGACCAGTCCTGAGACTGAGTTTTCTGGGTATCCCTGAACAGCAACCTGTACTGCTCAGTGGTTAGGCCGAACCCATCAATCAGTGTGTTCTTCAGGATCTGGTAATTGTTAGCGTCCTCGACCCTTGTGGTGAGGAGCTTATCTCTACCTTTACCTTCAAAGGAGAGCCACAAGATAGCTGCCCACTGACTCTGGGGGACGCACTGTACAGTGCAGGCCCGCTCCAAAGCAGTAATCCACTTGTGGATGTCGTCCCCTTGCCTAAAGGGGGGCACTATCTTATTCAGGTGCTTAGTGTCTAAACTCCTGGGTTCCCGTGGGGGAATGCTGCCACCAGTGGGAATCGTCCCACTCAACTCTTGCTCTCGAGCAAAGGCGAGTCTCTCTTTGGCTAGGGCAAGTTCTTCCCTTTCGATCCGCAGATTGACTTCCCGCTCCTTTACTTCGTACATTCTCCTCTGAGGTGATGTCATCCCTCTTCGAGCAGAACCTCGAGAGCCATTGGTTCGAACAGATCTGTTAGAGCCTCTCGACAGAGACCTAACTCGTCCGTTTCCAATGTTAAGCTGGCCCGAGAGAGGCCCCAGGGGTCTCCTAGTACCAAACTCGTGCCGGCTTAAGTTGTCCTGAGTTAGCTGACTAACTATGACTGGCCCTTTGTCTGCCTCGTCCCCAGATGTCTCTGGTTCCTCGTCCTCCTCTTCGCCCTCGGCAGAGAGATGGATAAGATCAGGGTCACCTCGGGTTCCCTCGAGGGGAGGCATTTCCATTTCGGGATGAGAAGGGTCGGTGTTACCCGCCTTCTTGGCATCATAAGTCTCCAAGAGACCAATCAGAAACGGAATGGTAGGGTTTGCACCCTGCTTAATCTTTCGAGACGTACAGATCTGTCGCATCTCATGAAAGCTAAGCGCAGCATATCTGGAGGTGACCTGTGGAAGGTCGACTGACACGAGGGGAGACTCAGAGTTTCCGCCTTTGTCCGACATGCTGTTTCTAGTGTGGTGTAAGTGATGTACCTACCTACACTATGGGTTTACCTACTGAGCCCTTGCTAAGAGTTGTAGCCAAGGTGTGCTAAGCCTTGAAGAGCTACAACAGCTGGTTCAGTAGAACTCAGAGTATTCTAAGCTAGGTTATATGTACCTGGAGTACTTATGCGATCTTTCACAAGATGTTCTTAGGATACGCGTGGTAAAACAACAGCAAGCTCAAATCCCACCGCTGCCACCAATGTGAGAAGTTGGCCCGATATGCAGCGTTCGCTATTCTAGCGACCGCTATGTATCGTTCCAACGACCCTTATGGTGATTGGTTGTAAGTCAACCTTAGACCAGCTATCCTAGTAGCGTGGATACGAGCAGTCTTCGGGCTAAACTCTAGAGGGCGTGTTAAGCCAGCTGTTATACCATCACATACCCCTTGAACCCATTCAACCGCATCCCACTGGTATTAAGAAAATGCCTCGGCAACCTCACACGGTGTTTCCAGCGGGGAGCGCAACCGGGAGGGGGGGCTCTCGGCTAGGTGTACGCGGATCCGCCTCTCCACTCGTGGGCCAAATTCAGCGATCCTCCGTTTTGGCCGGTGTGAGAAGTTGGCCCGATATGCAGCGTTCGCTATTCTAGCGACCACTATGTATCGTTCCAACGACCCTTATGGTGATTGGTTGTAAGTCAACCTTAGACCAGCTATCCTAGTAGCGTGGATACGAGCAGTCTTCGGGCTAAACTCTAGAGGGCGTGTTAAGCCAGCTGTTATACCATCACATACCCCTTGAACCCCAAGTGAAAGGACACCACACAAGTGTTATGAAAATAAACAGAATATTTATTAAGAATCACAACAGCCCTGGACTCTTTATGAGGACAGGGTACTAAGCACAAACCAAAACTCTTAGGAGAATACTTCAAGTGCACAATTTAAACAAGTGTCCGGGGACACGGGAAGTTTAGTGGTCTCGGGCGGACCCGATAAGGCAAGTCGGAAGCGAGGGACTCGGGACCCTAGAGTAAGGAGGCTATGCAGGCACCGAAATGCCGAAGTTACCTAGCCACGAGGGCTGCGGCTGCACAAGTCTTACAGGCGTCGGGGTCTTCGCTGACGAGCCAGGAGCCGGAAGAAAAGGAGTTGCTGGCCGGCGACCAGTGCTGAATAGTTCGTAGAGATCCAAGCCTGGATCAGAGATCGTTGATACCTGAAAGCAGAGGGGACCAAGTTCGTACTACTAGCCAGTAGTCAGAGGGTACCAGGAAGGCACCGGTTGGCCGTCACCTCGACTAGGTGAGTGGGCGACGCTGGGCTCTGCAGTCTCACGGACCAGGAGGCGTTGTCGGCGACCAGGATGGAGGTGCGAGCTGTCCCACGAAGGTTGATGCTGTCGGCGTCGCTGGGCCCAGGATTGGGGCAACAAGCCTTGGCAGATTTCAGGGCCACGGGGTGGGCCTAAAATGGCGTCTTGAGTGGACCAGGAGGGTCCGGGGTGCTTCTCTCAAAGATGGAAGCAAAGGCCAGTCTGGAGCAACCAGACCAGCAGCGTTGGTTGTCGGATGTCGTCAAAGAAGGGCACAAGCCAGCGGCTAGTGACCAGACAACGTACTGAGCGGCGAGCAGAAGGGCCCCACGCAGATCGTGGAGATGCTGGGAGACTGCACTTCGGTGCTGGAGCAGCTCAGGGTCGGGGCTTCTCGGACCCCAGAGCACTCACCAGAGAATTGCTTCGATGGTCGTGCTGATTAAGAAAGCGTGCAGGTTTTGATGATGGCTGGTCCCTCAAGGTCTCGTCGCACCCACAGATCACAGCTGAGCTGATGACGTGGGTAGAGGTCAGAGGTGCCAGGGAAGCCGGTTCTCGTCGAGCTGGGCTGTCGGATTCCTTGAGGAAGGACTTGCAGCAAACCGCAGAGTTCTTAGATGGTGCCCGCTGATGCAGGGTGACTACTCCTTAGCCACAAGGGAGAAATCTTGAGAAGAGTCTCGAAGTCCTTTCGTAGAAAGTATTCTTGATTCAAAGATGATCTAATTTGGAAGGGTCCCCGCTCCGGCCTTTATCCTAAAGAAAGGGGTGGGTACATGACTAGGTCCTGCCCTAAGGGTGGGACCAGGAAGGGGGGTAGTTACACCCCTCTCCCCTGCCGGACTGTCCCCAGGTCAGGGGCTGGCGCCCCTGGAACTGGTTCTGACCGGCAGATGCGTAGTGAGCACCGGGGTGCCACTCCGCAGTCACCTTCTCGCAAAGCCCTACCTACCCAGAATACACAAACCCTGTCTGGGACGGTGCGAACACCGCCCTTGACAGGAACCCTTTGTCCAAGCTCTCCTCGCTGGAAGGACTCCCAGCAGCAGGAGGTCAGACTCGTGTCTGTGGTGGCAGCATCCATTTTGTGGAGCTGAGGCTTTAGTTAACTTTAACCGGGGTTCACAGTTACATACATGTCGTGTCCCTCTAGAAGGGCGGAATGCTAACCTCGTCGCCAGAATTGGTGAGGGGGTAGCATCCCGATTCGTATGACACCTTACTCGACATGTCTGGATAACGCAATACCGAAGTTACCGATATGGCACGCGTTATCATGGAACAGCCATTGGGTCTTGGTTCCGCCAGCTGCAACCGGGCTCGGCTCGGGCCAGAACCCAATTCACACGATTCCAAGCACTCTGCCTTCAGGATTGTCAAGGCCTGCCATAGGAGTGTCTGATAGGAACTCGGGTGTCCATTGTGTGGTTAGATATAGGGCTACTATACCTAAAGCAACGAGCGGGTACGCTACGTTGCCCCAGCTGTCGTGCAGCCAGTTGTGTCAGATTTAGATGGCCATCCAGGGGTGGCATAATACATGCTTCAGCCCCTGGTAGGCCCTGGGTACACCGATGCCCTGAGTTACAGGGTCTGACAGGGTGGCCCAGTTCCAATTGGGTAATGCACCTAAGGTACATGCATCAATTTAGAGAGAGAACAGCTAGGCTGTGGGTCTGATTAGCAGGCCCGCAGCCCGAGAAAGTCGTAAACCAGTGAAACAAAAGCAAAAAGTCCGGGTGATCATAGGATTGCAGACCCTACTCTCCTACAGCCGGCATTCCGGTTTCGGCCGTAGCTATTGTTCAACTTGCCACCGGCCGCGTCTCCCACTCGATCCCCGGGCTTAGCACTCCACAGGGGCCTAAACGTCTACGCACACCGCTCCAGCCCCCGACCTCACAGCAGGACTGGAGTTGCTTCAGGGGGGTGCGCGGGATCTCCGCTGCCATTTATCGTCACTGCGTCTCAGGAGTGAGTCAGGATATGGGGGCGAGGATTTCGTTCCGGGGGAGCTGCTCACCTATGCGGCCATCTTAGGCGCGGGTTAGGCTCCTCCATCCAGATCCCACCTTCTTAATTAATTTGCCCGCTGCCCAAATTTAAAGGGAATAGGATCTAAAGATCTTCGGCAGGTGGGATTTCAAGCATCCTGTGATGGCAAGGAGTTTACTAGAGTACAGTTCTATTCTGACCCGGTCCAGGCTGCAGTGATAAATGAAGAGAAGGAGATACTTAAAGAAGGGATTAGGCTAGTGCCCCAAGAAGAGGCCGTACCAGAATTTTATGCTCCACAACAGAAAACGTTCCTATGTTTCCATGCAGGCCTAGGTAAAAGACAAGTGAAGCTACCTGGAAATTAAGTGGACTAAGGGTTGGAAAATTTCAATATAGTAATAAATAATTCAGACGTGATGAAAGCATGGAAAAATTGGAGCTTTAGTATAAGCCCTGCATGCCCTTCCCAGAGTAATAAGGAGGAAACTGAATTTAATGGGATGCTGAGCGATGTAGAATAGGTAACAGGGCAGCCATATGGCATAAAACTGGTCGCCTGGAAAATAAATGGTCTCGGAACACAGTAAAAACGGGAATTTTTAACAAAGCTTTCAAAAAATAACGAGATCATTTCTATACAAGAGACCTGGTTTTGTGGAGAGCCCCCCGTAGTTGAAGGGTTTCAACAAATACATCGTCCAGCGATAAAGTCTAGCTCTGGCCGTGCTGCAGGTGGCTCATTGATTTTATTGTCAACAAACTTAGTGATTAGGGTATCCCAGATACCTGTAATATGTAAGCGGCTTTTGGCATGTAGGATTTCGACAACGTTTGTTGACAAAAAATATGAAAATATGTTGATTTTAAATGTTTATATGCAATGGGGCTCTCATGAAGAATATGGGATTGCATTGGGACAGTTTAAGAATGATTTGGACTCATGTGATAAATATGGCACTGATTTAATTTTGTTGATGGGAGATTTTAATCATAAATTAAACCCAAAATTGTTAGATCTTTGGTATACAGAAATTCTGGATTCATAGGACATAAAAAAAGCAGAGTTCTCCGAAAATATAATATCAACCGATGCTGCTAAACTGGGAAATTATCTAGCGTCAAAAAGTCTTTTCTGCTTAAATTGCAGGCAAGCTCAAGATTGCCCGGCAAAAAAAACTTTTAAATATGGGACTCAGAATTACCCTATTGATTATGTTTTTATGCTGGCTTGGAACTTTGAATTAGTATCAGACTTTAGGATTAGCCCTTCGGAGTGTAGTGACCATAACCTAATAAAATTAGAGTTGGTAATATCCCCCCAGGTTGCTTGCGAAAAAGTCATCTTACAAGAGATGGAATATCCGAAGCGGATAACTACCCGGCTATCAGATGTATTCATAGAAAGGTTAACTCGTCTGCAACAAAATGTTAAGCTAGGATTCGTGAGCGGCCAAGCCTTATCATGGTATGTTGACAAAATAGAATAAGTAGTTAAATGTATCAGTATAGAATTAAGAATAGATGTAAGGGCACCCAAGGACAAAGAAAGGAGGCAGGCAAAACAAGGAAATTGGTTTAATATAGATTGCTTAAATAAGAAAAAAGAACTAAGTAGAGAAGAATGTAGTCTTCGCAAAAAATTTGACCAGGCTAGGGCTGAAAATCTCGCCAAAATAAAGACAGAATATACCTCACTTATCCATAATGCCAAAAGGGCCCATAAAGAATTATGCTGGGGAAAATTATTGGAGGCAATATAATCTAAAAACATTTGTCAGTTCTGGATGCTAATAAAATCAGCTACAGAATCTTTTGCCCCAATAATTTGTGTAGTGGAAGAGTGGGTTGGGAAGACTATTTACAGGAATTATATTCCCATGAGAGGGAGATTGGAGGGGAGAGTCCAAGAGATTGGAGCGGCCTAGTGGAGAACTTAAAACCAGATTGCTCAATAGCTAATCTTCTTAGTACAATAAGGACTTTGAACTTAACAAGAGCAGCTGGCCCAGATAATCTACCAGCTCTGATAATAAATTCAAACCAGTCCTGGTGGGCAGAATTCTTCTCGAAGATGTTTTTAGCAATCTTAGAACTAGGGAAGATTCCTACAAATTGGAAGGGTGCAATAATTAGGCCGATTCACAAGAAAGGGGATGTATATGCCCCAAAGAATTACAGTCTTATTAACTTGTTAGATATAGGATAAAAGATATTTGCGAAAATACTATTAGGTAAATTAAAAGATTGGGTAGAACAGGTATCCATTGTTCCAGTTGAACAAGGAGGGTTCAAAGAAGGTCACTCCACAATAGCTCATTGCTTCGCCCTGTGGGCATTGGCCAGGAAATCGATAGAGCAAATTGGCAAATTGTTATGTTGCTTTGTTGATTTCCGGGTGGCTTTCGATTCGGTGGATCGCAATAGCCTTTGGGAAGTCCTGGAAAATTATGGGATACTGGATGCTATGTTGATCATTTTAAAAGAGTTACACAGTGATAACTGGGTCCAAGTCATTAGAGATACAAAGGGGTCACTAACTCATAAAATACCTGTAAAGAACGGTCTTAGACAGGGGTGCGTGTTGGCACCCCTGCTTTTTTCAATTTTCCTAGCAGATCTCCCTGCAGTGCTGGAAATTGAAAGAAGCGCGAACCTGCGTATTAACAGTAAAAAAGTGTCTTGTCTTTTATACGCTGACGACCTTGTGATCCTTGACCAAACCGAAATGGGTCTCCAAAGAAAATTAAATGTGTTTAAAAATTACTGTGATGAAAAGTTTCTAACCGTATACATGGAAAAAACAAAGGTCTTACGATTTGGGAAGAGAGTTAAAAATAAAAAATGTAATTGGTTTTTAGGACAAGACAAATTAGAAATCGTAACCAAATATAAATACCTAGCCCTTTGGTTTGATAGTGCACTAAAGCGGGGTACTCACTTGGAGGCACAAGCTGCAAAAGACTTTTCGTCAGTCTGCAGTCTGAAAAAATGTAACAAAGAATATGGCGACATGTCACTTAGACCCATGTTAAATGCATTTGAAGGAATGATCCCCCCGCAAGTTTTGTATGGTGCAGAAGTGCTCTATTTGAGTGGGATCGGTAAGAAGGAAAGATTTTTAAAATGCTGCTGTCTTTACCTAATAGTACCATGATTCAAGCAATCAGAATAGAGGTAGGACTTATAGCCTGGAATGTAAAGACTCAAATGTCCCTACTAAGATTCTGGAAACGCCAGGAGCCAGAAGGCGTGCAAAAGGTCTCAACATTTTGCAGGGAGGAAGTCCTTGGTTGGGCACGGGATGTAAGGAAAACACTCCAAACCGTAGCGGCGCATCTAAAAATAAGCCTTTCACTGCCATCCCTGGACATAGTCTCTTTGGCCATATCACTTCCACCCTCAAGCAACTCAACTGTCTACCAATAGAGGCAAGGGCCATAATAAAAACTGCCTGCGTAACTCACAAAGCACTCTACACCGACAATCCAATCTACCTCACAAATAGGGCTCCCGGTTTTCCGTTTTTACGGATCTTTACATATAAATACAGACGGAAATCTATATTTCCTTTGTCTGTATTTATATTAAGAAACGGAAAAATACTACTAAATTTTGGGGCGCTGCCGTCCGGTATTTTGCCTCCAACATTCCAAATAAACAATGCTGATGTCCCGTGTGAAAGGCAGTTCTTTGCGTTTCTGTGTTTAAGCCTCTGAGCACAGGGGGGGTCCTGTAGACACTGCCTGCAGTCTACTAAGAAGGGGTGAAGAGGGGAAAAAACAACAAAGCCTTGTTATCTAGTTAATGGTCTTTTTAAAGACCTGTGAAGTACTCGGGTGCGGCTGGCCGTCAATCACACTTTGAGATGTTTATCAGCATGACGCTAAATGTCATGGCTATAGAAATTTCACATGTACTTTTAAAGACACATTTATCAATGAATTAATTTGAAATGGAGGCCACACAACTTCCCATTGTTTGAATAGCATGAGAAGTGCAACCTAACGTTGGGGTGACATCCCTCATAAAAATCGGCAGCGAGTCCATTTATCACGTCCAATGTTTTTTTCTCGTTTTTTTTTTTTTTTACATTTATCTGCCGTGCTGAAGCAAATATGCTCAGCTTGACCAGAAACATTCCTCCCACTAAATAACACAGCTTCCTCCGTGCCACAGACACCCTCGCCGAGCACCAGTGTGTCGTGTCATGCACATCCTTCTTGGGGGAGAGGCACGCATTGGAGTTCTGGACTTTTTGGTTCCGTCCAGAGGTGTCAGGGATAACACCCGAAGACCCCGGAGTTCTACCTGTCTCGGTGCACAAATAAACAGAAACACGGGCTTCTCGATGGTGGCGTCAAAGACCAAAGGTTTATTACTGCAGGGACACAGAAGTCACAGAAACTACACACGGGCAGTGTCTAGGAGCCTGTTCGATTTGTACAAAGTGGGTTGCTCCTTATATACTAAATTTTAGGCTTGAGGCAAATTCTTTACATGCTAGTACATTTCTAAACCTTTGTGTCCTAAACAATAAATATTTGGCGTTGCACAGGAATTGTCAACAATATCTGATGTCAAAACATTAAAAAACGAGGGGTTCCCACTGTTCCATCATAATCCCATGTCAACTTTTCATTCAAGAGCCGGACCGCCTCATCGTAAATTTCGTTACCTCCCCCTAATAAAGGCCCAGAAGGAAAGGAGCAGAGCCAGGTGCAGAAGATAGAAAAGCAGGATAAGAGATGTTTGTGGGTCGTAAATGGGCAAGACTACCAGCTTCGGCCGCCTAATCATGATCAGGCCAACGAACACGAGAACCAGTATAGCAGGACTGGCCTCAGGCAGAGGAGGCAGTTTCTGTCGAGTCATGCGGCCATGGCGTGTTCTGTCCTAAGGTGCACGTGTCACTAGCAAGGTGAATCTCCGGCTAAAGCTTACGTGTCCTTAAGTGAAAGAGGTCACTGCGTGTCCATTGACTATGTGAGGGCAAGAAATACAAAATGGCTGCCGTAATCTAAGATGGATGCCATGGGTAGATCAGAAATGTGTTCATAACAGGAGTGCTCTTGCTCGTAGCATGGCGAAAACACCAGGATATGCTAAATGGATCATTTGCGGTTCACTGATACCAAAATTATGTATTTACGACAATGTTGAAAACACGGGTTCAAATCGTCACGGAACCTCAGACCCTCCTTTTGCCCTTACATAGGCAATTACTCAGTCTATGTCAGAGTCTATCTCTATGCTCATCAGGTCAGTGACATGTTGTTGTATCATCATCCTTTCTCGCACCTTTTCTCCAAACGCAGGTGGTTTTCTGAAACAAGTTGCAGCACAGAGACTACACAAAGCGGGACCACATTGGATAATAAGGCAGCACGAGAACAGGAATACTAGGATGATACCAATGACCATCAGAACCTTCCATCCCCACGCCGATAACAGAGTCCAAAACCACTCCATTAAGGACCAGTTTCCCTTGTCTACGTGTATAGAGTCGGAAATCTTGTGTAGCTTAGAGATCGCTTCATAGACAGTCGGAGCATTATTGGGAATAAAAACACAGCAGCTCGATTGGATCATTCTGCATACCCCACCTCGATCTGCAAGTATTACATCTAGAACCATACGGTTCTGCAACGTCATGAGACGATCCACCTGAAGCTCAGCTGTTAAGTTACTAAGGGCACCAGCAGTTTCCGTAATAGTAGATTCAACTACCCGTGTTAGTTGACGTAGATTTCTACTATTGGCCATAGGCCCCCAGAACGGAAGGAAACCTTTGAAGAAGTCTCCAGCTTCCTGACCAGCGGTGTCTTCCTTGCTGAAATCACCTCTTGCTACTCTGGTCTTGTGATAATCTGAAGAAGCAGTGTACGTTGGAGGCAACAGTCGAGCAATATAACATGAACCTGAAAAGTCAGCAGGCAACCATGTATACGCTCTGTCTTGACAGATGAAGTAGGTACCCCTAGCAGTAAGAAAGGCAGGGGAAGAGTTAGACGGAAACGCGTAAGTCTCAACGCACTCACTCCTCCCTAGCCGAGCTCTCGGATTTCTCCCATTTCCTTGCAAACAGACTTGACCTCGGTGAGGCACGACCCAGACTGGAGTGGAGCTCTTACGCTGGCTTTCTCCCAAACTAATGCGATACTCTGTAGAATTCCAACTCAAATATACCCGTAATTCATCTCTAGGGTAAGATGGAGTATTATTGACATCTTTAATCATGTCAATAATTCCCTGGACTAAAGCTTTATTGGCAGAGTTGTATTTAGTGGAACGTGGTGGATGCGGAGGATAGGTCTCAAAGGCATAGGCAAAAATGGTCTGAAAGGCCTGAAATAATCCATTATAGCTAAAAGGCAAGACTAGATAGGGAATGCCTTTATCCATAGTGTGGGGTATCAGGCCACACACCCAGCAGTCTGTTGTGTTAACTACCAGTTGGTGTTGATGCAAGAGCTGTACAAAAGTGTTATTAATGAATTCTGAGCGTCGAGCTTGTTCGTGTTCAGGAAACGAGTGAAAAGAATGCATAGAAGCAACAGTAGAAGAAACAGGATCAAGGGGAGGTACTGTAGTTGTTACCGGTGTAAAAATTAAATGCACACCAAAGACGATTCCACCCACCAACGTTATTAAAACAATCAAAAACGTAATTGCACATTGCATCTAAAAGCATTTGCTATGAAGAATCTTGTAAAGTCTATTTCTGCGAACATAAATTACATTCTCTCGTTGCAGCTCAGGAAGCTCCATCTTCTACAATCCGCTCGCGACCACTGATGATGTGTACGTAGATGAAAATGCCTTTATCAGCCCTGGGAGTTCCCAGAACTAACAGAAAGATCGACCTTGTGTCTGACCCCCGCAGATTCAACTAGGCACACAGCCACGACCCTACGGCTACCCAGACGGCAAGGCAATTTAAAACAACAAAACAATACAAAGTATTAGCAAACTTCCTGGCTGGAGGCAATGTATCAAAATTCAAATGTGTAAAATAGGCAGTTTCCTGCTTTATTTGTCCATATTGCGAGATCGTAAATTGTATCTCAATTTTGCAGGAGCTGTTTGATCTGGAAACAGTGTATTTTCAGCAGGGGTTGCAGTGTTCAAGTTCGCAGATGGCAAATGTTCTTTTGATGCAGAGGACAAATGTTCAGAGTTCAAAGGAGCAGTTTCAGAAGGGGAGTCAAAGTTCGAGGAATCAGTGATTAGTTCTGCATCGCTGAAAGGGATGAACCTGGGGACTTGTTCAGTTTCAGAGGCACCGATTCCTTTCTTCACCCAGTTGTCATAAGGAAGCGGCAGAGGTACACGCTTGACATGCGTTGTATGGATCCAGTTCTTTCGACCAGCCACACGAATAGCAGTTCTCGTTGCCAACAACACTTGAAATGGTCCGACGAATCTGGGTTGGAGATTTCTTGTCCGTGCAAAATTTCGGATGACCACTTGGTCTCCTGGTTTCAGCTGATGACCTGGACTCTTCGGTGGCTTTGGCAATGCATCGAAAACCTGTTGGTGAATAAGACTCAATTTAGCAGTCAAGTCGAAAAGGTAATCAATTAATATTGGGTATTCCAGCTGTTTAAATTCCTTTGGTCTAGGTACCCCCCAAACATTTGCAGGACGACCAAAGACTATTTCATACGGACTAAGCCCTACTCTGGAATGCACAGTCGCTCTTGTGGATAACAGAGCCAAAGGTAGTGCATCTGGCCAGGACAAACCCGTGGATGCTTGTATCTTAGCAAGCTTCAGTTTGAGGGTGCCATTGTAACCCTCAACTAAACCAGCAGACTGGGGATGATTCGCACTGTGGAACTTCTGTTTTATCCCTAAGCCGGCACACACACTCTGCATAACTTTCCCTACGAATTCACTTCCATTATCTGACCATACAATCCGTGGCATTCCAAATCTGGGGAAGTATTCTTTGAGAAGGATTTTGGCAGTAGACAAGGCAGTATTGTCCTTTAGTGGATATGCTTCAATCCATCTGGAGAAAGCACAGACTACCACTAGGACGTACTTTAGATTATTGCAACGATCCATGTGAATGAAGTCTAACTGAATCACTTCAAAGGGGCAGGAAGGAGGAGCGAAATGACCAGCGGGTGTGGGGATTCCCTTGCCAGGATTATGCATCAGGCATACCATGCAATTTCTCACCACTCTCTCTGCACACTTACTAATCCCATCATTCTTCCAGACTGGAGCCAACATCTTACAAATCCCTTTAGAACTGATATGCGCTGCTCCATGCGCCATCGGTACTACTGCAAGCACATACGCATCAGGCAACATCCAACGCTGTTGTTCAGACAAATCAATCCAACACCCACTCGAGTCCAATTTACCCGTATTCTCTTTCCATGCAAGCTTTTCCTCCTCAGTCGCCTCTTTCTGAATTTCTTTCATGCTTTCCACTGTGTCCTCACACATTCCAGACTCAGAAATCCATCTTGCAGACGTTGCAACATACATTCTACTCATCATATTCCTAGCTGTCTGTTTAGCGGTCTCATCAGCAAAAGCATTTCCACGACCAACATCATCCGTGATTGCTCTATGAGCACTGCACTTCACAATCGCAACTTCAATCGGCAAGGTTAGAGATTCCAACAAGTCGTTAACTAGCTGACCATGTTGAATCTTAGTCCCATGGGACGTAATGAAACCTCTCTCTTTCCACAAACGGCCAAAACTATGGGCCACGCCGAACGCGTACTGACTATCTGTAAACACATTCACTCTCTTTCCCTTAGCTAAAACACACGCTCTCGTTAGTGCGATCAATTCTGCAGCTTGGGCAGAATTCTGACTCACTCTCGCAGTCTCCACAATCGTACTCAAAGTCGTTACTGCATATGCAGCAGTCACATCACCATTCTCCAATTTAAAGCAAGACCCATCAACATACAACATGCCATCTGGATCAGGTAACGGAGTGTCTTTAAGATCAATTCGTCCTTTTGTCTCTTCCTCGGTTCTGAAACAACAGTCATGTGGTTCCGAATCACTCGACTCCTTATTAGTCGGCAACAATGTTGCTGGATTCAATACATTGCATCTTTTGATCTGAATATGACTCGCTAGCAGTGTCAGCTCATAGCCTGATAATCTAGCACTGGTAAGGTGCTGTGTCTTAGTTCGGTTCATGAGTGTATCCACAGCATGAGGAACCATAACCACTAGCATGTTGTTCATCACCAAACCAGCAGATTGTCGAATGGAAGCCGCAGCTGCTGCTGTAGCTCTCAAACAACTAGGCAACGCTCTAGCTACCGGATCTAATGTTGATGAAAAATACGCGCAAGGGCGTTGTTTATCACCAAATCTCTGTGTCAGAACACTCAACTCGCAACCTTCTCTCTCGTGAACATAGAGCGTGAATGGCTTACTGTAGTCAGGTGTACCCAACACAGGAGCTGAACACAGTGCATTTCGTAACTCAGAAAAACTCTCCTGACATTCGGCAGACCATGGCATCGGACTCGGAACACCTTTCCCAGTCAAAGCTACCAATGGTTTTGCCAAAAGGGAAAAATTTGGGATCCATTGCCTACAGTATGAGGTAATACCTAAAAAGGCACGTACTTCTCTCTGTGTGCTAGGAACATTCATCTGTGTAATTGCTTTTATTCTCTTGGGGTCAACTTTCTTCCCTCCTTTGACAAGAGATGACCTAGGTAGGTCACTTCTTGGCAACAGTATTGCATTTTCGAAGGTGACACCTTGTGATTCAAACTAGACAAATGATGCAATAAGGAAATTGTAGCTGCTTTGCAAGTTTCCTTGTCATCGGCAGCCACTAGAAGATCATCGACATATTGCACTAAAGCAGAACCAGAAGGAAGTACAAAGGAATCTAACTGACTTTTTAATGCCTGGCTGTAAATGGATGGACTCTCACAATAGCCTTGTGGAGCACGTTTAAACCTGAAGCTTCGACCTCCTAGAGAG
Organism: Lissotriton vulgaris; assembly: GCF_964263255.1. Taxonomy (NCBI): domain Eukaryota; kingdom Metazoa; phylum Chordata; class Amphibia; order Caudata; family Salamandridae; genus Lissotriton; species Lissotriton vulgaris. Next base: position 810,811,657 of record NC_141695.1, on the reverse strand, counting down.
AAGCCGAAAATATCTCTGCTTTCCTCGGCTATCGGAATGCTGAAAAAGGCATTCTTCAAGTCGATAACTGAAAACCATGTGGCTGTAGCAGGAATCAACGTTAACAATGCAGTTATGTCTGGAACCACAGGAAACTGTGGAATCACAATTTTGTTAACCTCTCTAAGATCAATTACAAACCTATAGACTGGAGGCTTTGAAGGATCAGTACGTTTCAGAATTGGCAATACAGGACTGTTACAGACATTTCCTCTAGTTTCTTCTACTACGCCTTTCTTGATCAAATCTTGCACAATCAACAAAAGCGCATGTTCACCTTCACTAGAGATCTTGTATTGTGGGATTCGTGGAAATTTGACATTCGCTTTCAAAGTGACTACATATGGTGGAATTTCTAAAAGACCTACATCGTTAGGACCAGTCGCCCAAAGAGTATCAGGGAGAGAACGCAGCTCTGGTGGGAGCGCATCCATCGACAAGTACATCGGAGAGATGATTCTTTTACCCAGTGTAAGCTGTACTCCTGCCGGAGAACAGTACAATGTCGCATACAGGCGTTTTAACAAGTCTAAACCAAGCAGATTTTCATTACAACCGGTCGTCAAAATCAAGGGTGCTTTCAATTGACGGGGTCCAACAGAAATAGATAAAGGACCAGATACGGGGTTGTAAACAGGGGCGCCTGAAAAACCTACAGAAACATTTGTTAAGCCAGACAAAGGTGCGCCAGGGAGTTTCGCATGAATGATAGAACTTTTTGCTGCACCAGTATCCAACAGAAACGGTTCGACTACACCTGGTGTTGCTACTGCGACATAAGGCCCACTCTGATCTAATGGAACTGATACTACTCCCTCTCTTTGTCCATGGCTGTCCTAGTACTCACTTTGCTGAAATTCCTCATTGGTTTCACAGTAGTCTTCAACATGATACTGTTGAGATCTAATTTGTTGGGCAGACTGTCCATTTCGCTGATCAAAATGATTAGAAGGGCGGTCGTTCGTTTGTGGAGGCATAGCACCTCGTCCTCGACCTCTAGAATTTTGCATAGAACCACCACGACCTCTCTGAGCTGCTGCAGCATTATTTTGCGCTAAGACTGGACACTCATTTTTATAATGACCTTCCTTCTTACAATAAGCACACTGATTCCACTGATATTGCGGTCTTTGAGAACCATAATCTGTCCTTTGATATGACCCTTGCTGTGTATTAGTCTGATTTGTGCGAGGCGGATATGCTTGTTGCAGGAGAACTTTAGTTTTTAAATCTTTCGTTTTCTTCTCTGACTTTTCCTTCTCCTCTTTATCCCTATTTTCATAGTACTGGGCAGTTGCAAGTATTTGCGCAGTCGTAGAGACAGCCCACGCACTCTCAGAATCTTTCAATTTATTACTAAGCTCTGGTAACAGATTGTGCACAAATTTATCAACAAATAGTCTCTGTCCTCCTTCCGTGCTCATATCCTGACCACTGTGATCCACGAAAGTCTCTTCAAACCTTGTGAAAAAGTCGGAGACACTTTCGTCCTTCTTCTGCCTGCATGCGGATAACTTGTCCCAGTTAACGCGCAATGCTGGCATCAGAGTCTTCATTAAGTCGATTATTCTACCCGGTAAATCAGCAATTAGAGGTTCGGGTTTGGAACCACCTATTTGTTGACCATCCGCTGCAATTATAGCTGCCCAGTCACCACCTAGAGCAACTGGATGATTCTCTTTACGAATTTTAGCCCAAATTGGTTGCGGTACTACATTACCAAATAACATGTCAATGTCCGCAAAATTCATCACACAAGCTTCAACTGTCTGCGTTAACTCTTTGTAATATCCGGCTGGATTCTTACGCGGATCAGGCAAAGCCTGTTTCACTGCTAACACTTCAGCTCGCTTCCACGGAATGTGTATCCACACTCTCTGGAATTGCGCCGGGGCGGCAGCAATACCATTCGGTATGTCAGCTTGCACAGCTTCGCGCCTAATTGGAGGAACCTCCCTCATTGGATATTGGCGATTCTGCTTCATACTACGTTTCTCTAACTCCCTCGATGAACGAAGGGATGGATCATTCCTATAACTTAAAATCAGTTCCATCGCTTCCTTTATACTTTGACCAACTATCATACCTGCAGCAAATTCTTTCTGGACTTGAATTAATTCGTCTAAATTTGATTCAGAGTCATCCTCTTCCAATTCCTCACGCAAAAGGGAGCACATTTCATCGAACACATATCGCTGTGTCGGTTCATTCCATTGCATAAATGTATCTAATACATCTCTAGTACTATATCTTCCACTTTTTGAAATCCATCTAAGAGCTGTGGAGTCTAATATTCCCCGTTCTTCAGTACTGGGAAGCTGACTACGTCTCTGAACAGAGTCGGAGGCAGGAGTCTTAATTAAAGTTTTATAGAAGGGAGATAGAATATTAGAAACAGAATCAGTGATTCTCCGACGAACAGAAAGTGGAGTCATAATGCTAGCAGAAGCAGTAAGTAGAGTAGCAGTTGGAACAGATAAAACAGGAACAGTAGGAGTAGCAGGCAAAGTAGCTTGTGAAACAACAGGTGTAAGCGATGCAGGTATAGGTAAAGAAGCCGGCAACCCTGGAAGAGGGGGTGCCGAAGGAACATTAACATTGACCGCAGGAGGTACAGGAGCTTGATTCAGGGGAGCAGGAGCAGGAATACCAGGCTGTCCAGCAACCGGCAATTGAACATTCGGTAAAGGTGGAGCCGTAGCACCCTGTGCATACGGTGGGGGTGACCTCAACAAGTAAGACAGCAGAGGATCCTTTTCGGGGTCCTCTATTATCTTAGCCGTACTCGATGGCAAAGCAGGATAGCACTTGTCTATCGCTAAATTACGCTCTCTATTGGCCACCTCCATCGCCTTCTCAGACTCGTTGAGTTGCAGCTGCTTAGCAGACTGTTCTAAAGTCAACTCTTGCTCTTTCTGTTCTTTCTTCAACTTTTTAATTTCTCTCTGTTTAGATTCTTTTCGCCAATAACGGAAAGAATCAAACATAGCCGGCCGGGCTTTCTTCTTAAACAATTTCCTTTCCAAATTATCAAGAACTTCGGGTTCAAAACTACCATGTAGTGGCCAACTAAGGACACCATCTTTCTCTGTATATCGGATCCACACCTCATTATAAGATATAGGACCCACACCAAACTTACAATACAGATCATAAAGAGGAGTTCCAATCGGAGGAACCAGACATGAGTCCTCCAACCGGGAATCACTGTTGCAACCAAAACACGACAACATACAATTTTTCCGACTTACCATTTTATAATCCGGAACACAGAACAAACAAAAACACAAACAAAAGGTGCGCACTCGAACCAAGAACTTAGGCCTACCAAAGCGAACAAATGTATCGATACCCAAACTAAACCAAAAGATTATCGTAACTAGAACAACCAGTGATAATCTTACGAAACCAAACCAAACCAAGAACTAAAAGGATTATCCAAACAGGAGCAACCCTTACGAAGTAACCAACTAGCAACCACTTAATACTTAACTGAGGCACTGAAGACGTCACCAAGGAGAAACCCGTCACGTCTCGCCGTACTAAGGACTGCACCTCGGGTCCAAGACAGGGCGACGGTCAAGGCAACGGACCACTGCAGCCGTCCGAATGGGAACCCTCGTGGAAGAGAACGTCGGGCCACTTTTGCGATATGCCGGGATCGATGAAGTGGGGCGCCTCCCTCAGGAATCTTCACACGAAGCTTCTCGAACTCTTCAGGCTTTTGGACCGGTACCGAATGACGTCGCCCTACGTTGGGCGCCAATTGGAGTTCCGGACTTTTTGGTTCCGTCCAGAGGTGTCAGGGATAACACCCGAAGACCCCGGAGTTCTACCTGTCTCGGTGCACAAATAAACAGAAACACGGGCTTCTCGATGGTGGCGTCAAAGACCAAAGGTTTATTACTGCAGGGACACAGAAGTCACAGAAACTACACACGGGCAGTGTCTAGGAGCCTGTTCGATTTGTACAAAGTGGGTTGCTCCTTATATACTAAATTTTAGGCTTGAGGCAAATTCTTTACATGCTAGTACATTTCTAAACCTTTGTGTCCTAAACAATAAATATTTGGCGTTGCACAGGAATCGTCAACAATATCTGATGTCAAAACATTACGAACGAGGGGTTCCCACTGTTCCATCATAATCCCATGTCAACTTTTCATTCAAGAGCCGGACCGCCTCCCCTAATAAAGGCCCAGAAGGAAAGGAGCAGAGCCAGGTGCAGAAGATAGAAAAGCAGGATAAGAGATGTTTGTGGGTCGTAAATGGGCACGGCTACCAGCTTCGGCCGCCTAATCATGATCAGGCCAACGAACACGAGTATAGCAGGACTGGCCTCAGGCAGAGGAGGCAGTTTCTGTCGAGTCATGCGGCCATGGCGTGTTCTGTCCTAAGGTGCACGTGTCACTAGCAAGGTGAATCTCCGGCTAAAGCTTACGTGTCCTTAAGTGAAAGAGGTCACTGCGTGTCCATTGACTATGTGAGGGCAAGAAATACAAAATGGCTGCCGTAATCTAAGATGGATGCCATGGGTAGATCAGAAATGTGTTCATAACAGGAGTGCTCTTGCTCTTAGCATGGCGAAAACACCAGGATATGCTAAATGGATCATTTGCGGTTCACTGATACCAAAATTATGTATTTACGACAATGTTGAAAACACGGGTTCAAATCGTCACGGAACCTCAGCATGCTGGTGTTGTCACACATCATCCTTTGGTTATTTAACAGGCGCAAGAAACAGAGCTGGCGCTTGGTATCACAAGACACATGGTCTTACATAATAGGGCGTTATTATATCGGCTGCTTAAGGTGGATTCCATCCTGTGAGGAGAGAACCTGTGACCGAAGGTTACACTGTAGTCTCGGCAGCAGACACGCAGCCTTCTGAGCTGCCTCAACACAAACTCAAATGGATACTGGTAGTAAGCCATGTTCATGTCAGCGGGTTGATGAGCTCCTGATGAGCTCCTAAGCCGTCCTCGGGATTCTGATGCATCACATCTCGGGGCCTTGAAGGCTCTGTGCCCTGAATGGCGAATGCCACAGAGAAGAGTACGGAGTGCGGGGTGGCCATTGCTCCCACTGAGGTCCCTGGAGATCTCTCAACAGCTACCTACTGGTCCATGTGTTAGATTTGCTGAAAGGCAGATGATGGCAGGGCTGGGCAACCGCTTTGCTGCCATGTATGGGGCCCTGGCCATCCCTTTCAGAGAATGAGTGTCCTGAGAAGACTGTCTATCCCCGAGGGGTCTGTCTGCCTCTGATGTCCCGGATATTTCCTGGAAGACCACCCTCTACCCTTGCTCTGACAGCGGGACATCACACTTTTAACAAAGGGCACAATGGAGCTGCCCACGATCAGAGGGGAGACCAGTCTGTAATCCACACTGCGGCCAGGAGGGTGTCTGGGAGGAGGGTGCTTAATACACAACCCTCCAGGCCCCTGCTCTTGGAATGCACATCTGGTGATGGTCCCCACCGCCACATCTGCATTTACAGTCTTCAGGGTCATTAACATATTTACACTTTTTTAACAAAATTGTCCAACGAAAAGACTTTGGATATGTCTCGAACGGGAATCTGCAGGTGGAGTGGGGATTTGCACAGCCCAGGGGGAGCAGAGCGGTGAAACACGGCAGCCCGCAGGGTAGAGTCTTCCGTGGTAAAGACCACGAGCATCCCAATGAATCTGAACATGAGAAGGTAGCTTGTGCACAGGTTCAAGCACTGGTGGTTTCTGTTCGGCCTTTCATCCTTCAGAGGCCACATGAAAGGTTTGGTCCGTTGTTATTGGAGTCTTAAATAGCACACTTTTGCCCTGGGTTCTGCTGGCGCAACAGTCCTGTAAGCAACTGGAACCTGTATACAATAAAACGAAACCTGAAAGGTTTTTATAGGGAATTGTGAAACCATAGGTGGCGTGATGTTTTCTAAGCTCTGCGGGAAGGCAGCCTTTAGTAACCAAACTTTGGTCCAAATCAAACGCACCTTGCATACTATCCCACAAAGTCACTGTACTAGTTGAGAATTGATATATATATAAAAAAATGATTTACAAAGCTAATCCGCCTGAGTTTAATATGGAAATGCACGCATTAGCATAAGAACGAGATCTACAGTAGCAAACCAGCACGAGTATACACGCCTGGAGTTGTAAAGGCGACAGAGGAATAGTCCACTGGGCTCAGGCAAGGAGTGATTGTATATTGACGGCTGTGCTTTTAACCCAGATCTAAATGAGCATTGGCAAAGCCAATAGGTTGGGATTGCATTTTGAGTCCTGACTACAAAATTTAAAAGGCCTGCTGCAGCGAAAATAAGTAGAAAACAATGATGTTCTGTTCTGTATCTGTGGAATTAAGAATGTAAAATATGATGCTTTAGTGTGCTTCTGTGATGTGAAGTGATCTCTTCTGCATTTCTAAGCATGCACTCTATAAGAGACACTAGTATCAGTTGACAGAAATACTGCTCGGGTCGGAGCAGCAGTCCAATCTGTGTATATCTTTTTTTTTACTTGGTAACAATAGGTATAGTACATCTGAGTCGTCAAGCCAGACCGAACACGTTATTACACCAACTTAACAGAACTAGCATTTGCAATGCAATAGGTCTCGCATTATCAAAGTTTGAGCTATTGGTGTTGCATTATTTAGCAATGCCAATAGCTCAAACTTTAATAATGCGAGACCTTTTGCATTGCAAATGCTTGTTCATTTTGAGATGAAACTCTCAGTAGGCCGCTGCGGAAAGAGGTCTATTTATCGCAGGAAATGTACCCGATTTTGAAGCAAAATCTATCAGTAAATGTCGCAAATCGTCTGTTTTCATGTGAAACGCACATGGAATTTGAACAGAAGCTCCGGTGTTGGGCCCCAAAGTGTCTACTGTCACTGGAAAATCACCTTGATTTCAGAGTGAACCCCAATCGAACGATTGAAATCCCTCCCCACCCAACACACCACTCACCCACCTCCCCAGGCCGGTAAGGGCTGCAGTGAGTCTGTTGTCACGTGAAATGCACCTTCATTTGGGGTGAACCCCAATTGCACACAGGATATGTGACGCAGCAAGAATGTTACCACGTAAAAAGCACCTTAATTTCACTCTGTCACAACAAGTGTTCATGTCCCTCCCCTTTTTCTGTGGGAAAACCAATCCTTCCCGCATTGCAAGAAGAAACTGAAGCTTTTACTCTCCAACAGATACCTACATCCACCTCCTTTAGTGCCTAACTAGCCTGCGGGCACTGGCTTTGCACACTCCTAATAAATCAGTGCAACTCCACCCGAGAAAACTATGCATCTAATCTCCCTTGCCCGCACTAGGCCTTACTCCGATTACCTCAGAACTACATCGTCCATCTCAAAGACTTATCATTCTTGCTTTGCTGTTTTTTACTGTCACTATGTACTTTGCCTTTTAACTTCCTGCCCTTTGTTATGCTAGCCAGGACCTCTCCAGTTAGTGGAGATGCCTGCCCTCCTGACCAAGTCCCACTTTTGGCAGAAAGATTGGCAGGAAAATTAGTAAGCAGGAAAGGTGTGTCTCCTTTCAGCCAGACCCACCACTAGGGTGTTTAGAGCTGAAGTGACACCTCCTTAGAAAATCCTCCATATTGGATGGAAGGATTTCAGCCAATAGGATTAGGGGATGCCCCCTCCCCAAAGGGAGAAGGCATCCAAAGGGTGTAGTCACCCTAAAGGTAAGAAGCCCACTGACCACTACCTGCCAGTACATGTAACACCCCTAAATTGAGTATTTAGGGGCACCCTGAACCTTGATCCTCATATTCCTTGCAACCTAAAGAAGAAGAAAGACCAAAGGTACGTGCAGCAGTGAAGACTGCAGACAACAACTGACTTGGTCCCAGTCCAACCGACCTGTCTGCAGTCCTCGAAGAAACCTGCTTGAAGAAGAGACTCATCCTGCAGGCCCAGCAACCTCCACAAAACCTGGGAGGACTGCCTGTCTTACCTAAAGACCAGGAACTTCTGAGGCAAATGGCCCTGTCCTTAAAGAAGCCAATACCAAGGGCTCCCTTGCCTTCTGGATCTGCGAATCCTGCCCAATCTGCACCTGATGCCCACGGCCCAAGTCTGAATGGCCCACCAGTTCAGTGACATCTCCCCAGTGATCCTGCCCTCAAAACAATTGGTAACGGACCTCATCTTGACTCCACAAGGATACCTGCAACATCAACACGAAAGGCCCCGCTGCCTCCAACTGGCTCCAGTGAAGTTTTTCTGATGTCTAACAGCACCCCTGCATCATCAGCACCCTGACCTTGGGGAACCCAGCTGACAGTGCCCAGGCACTCACTGACATCCCAACTTCCCTGCCCAGTCATTGGTCACCTTTGTCCATCCTCCTGGTCCGAGCCTGCAGCCTTTTTGTGAGACTGAGTTCCCTTTTTCACTTGAATTGGCCCTGTATGTACACCCTGCACCCGGCTGCCCCTATGCCGCTGGTGGTGTAGGATTGGTGCTGCCTCGTGGCCTCCCTGTGCTTGTTTAAATCCACAGGGCCTGTACCCTGAAACCACAGGTACTTATCTGCAAACCATGCATCTCTGACCACCCCCAGTCGCCATAGACTAACATTGTTCTCCAGGCCCACCCTTGACCTCTACACCCGCTGATGGTGGAGACTTTGTGTCCACTTGAACCTTGCCTGTGTTGGTCTAAATCCCCAAAGACTGGGATAGTACTTACCTGTAAAGTGCATTACTGTTTTCCTTCCATAGGATTACATTATATTTCTTGCTATTTGTACTGTCTATTTTCTACATTGCAAGGTATTGCTACTGTTGACTGACAACACAGCGTATTTCTAATACTACTGTAAAATATTACTACTACTATTTGCAAAATATTTCTACTGTACTTGAAAGTATTACTTACTTTAAACTGATACTTACCTGCAACTAAGTTCTTCTTGGGTCTAAAATAAAAGTAACTAAGTAATATTTTATACAAACATTGGACTTGGAGTTAGTCATTGAGTGTGTACCTCATTTCTTGACTGTGTGTAGAAATGCTTAACACAGTACCCTGAAAAGCATAAATTCTCAAACACTCTACCATACAGGAGAGTAAGGTGTTATCTACTTTAGCCCCTGTAAAACATCTGGGGATCCACTGGACTCTGTGCACACTATACCTTCCTTTGGTATAGTATATACAGAGCCTGCTCCCTACTCCAGGGCCATTGATCTCCACCTCTCCCAAATGGTCGCCACATTCCAGGAGTAACGCATCTGTCACTATTGTTAGATTTGGTTGGGGAAGGGAGAAGGGTCTGCTGCTAGCCTAATGCCAGTTCTTTAACCAACACTGCAGATCTTTTGCAGAGCCCTCCGAGATATGGACCATATGGGGGAGATTCCCTGATGCAGCACCCACTAGCACTTCAGGTCCCACTGCAGAGCCCGCATATGGGAGCGGGCATGTGTCACAAGCAGGATTCAGGAGGCCATGAGGCCCAGAAGCCTCAGCGTCAGTCCCACCAAAGCCCAGCATAGAGGCTGAAACATCGGTATCACAGCTTGAATATCCTGGACTCACCATTTGGGAGGATGAACCTGAAACTGCAGTGTGTCCAGACTAAGGGTGGGCGTAAAATCCGTTTCGCGGGCGAATTTGCGGATTTTCCGCGATTTCGCGATCCGCGAATCTCGCTAAATCGCGGTAAAATCCGCGAATCAGCGGGGACGAATTTTCAGCCAAGCAAGGGTTACAGTAGCAGGTGCAAAAGTTGAACCTAATTTCTTTGTAACCTTTTACAAAAGGGTTACAAACAAATTAACTTCAACTTGGACACCTGCTGCTAATTGCTTCCTGGCGCCTCGTTGCCTACTTGCAACTATTCTCTGACCCTACTCTGACCCTTGAAGCAGGGTCAAAGAATAGTTACAAGTAGGCAACGAGGCACCTGTCCAAGGAATTAAACCTCATCAGGAAGCACTTACAGATATAAAAAACAGGAAGAAGGGAGAGGATGGCAAATACACCCATTTTGAGTTGTCAGGAGGGGTTAAACTAAAAGAGACCTTTACAGCACAATTTTCATATGCATTTTGCTAAAAATAAAAAGCTGTATGTTCTGTAGGGGCAACTCAGGAATCTGCCCCTTCAGAGATCCGGCCTCTCTTTCTTTCTCTCGTTCTCTCTCTCCCTCTCTCTTTCCCTCTCTTTCTCTCTCTTTCTATCTATCTTTCTATCTATCTATCTATCTATCTATCTATCTATCTATCTATCTATCTATCTATCTATCTATCTATCTATCTATCTATCTATCTATCTATCTATCTATCTATCTATCTCTCTCTCCCTCTCCCATAAACGACTGCATGGCTAACTTAACTATGCAAGCGGCTCGCGAAGACGCAAAAATCCCCGTGAACACGCAAAAAAAATCCCCGCGAACATGCAAAAAACCCAGAGAACACGCAAAAAACCCCGCGAACACGCAAAAAAACAAAAATTCGCACAAATTCGCGAATTTTGCGGATTGCGAATTCGCAAATCCGCAAATTCGCGGATCGCAAATTCGCAAAATTCGCCCATGCTTAGTCCAGACCAGCGTCAATGAAGAGGATCATCTGAGAAAGGGTCAGGTGCGACTTTGACGCACTAGTTTTTTACTTGTGTAACAATATATCTGTAAGAGACATTAGTTAGTGATAGATTCCTTACCTTAGAATATCCCCAGGCGTCAGTCTGGATTCGGAAAGTTTTTCTGCTTAGCAGTACCTCTGTGCGTCAGTAGGTGGTGTCCTGCAGCTCCGCGTCCGTCACTGGCAATGTAGGCGCCGAGATGACGTCATGGAGAGTACTTAGGCCCAACCCATGCGCGCTGACGTCAGCTCTGTACACAACTATTCCCAGCTGAAACACAGAACCATGCAAGATACTGACAATTGGTGCATCTTGGGTGAGGAGCAGGAACAGGGCGAGCAGACTAGTGCTCGGCCCCTCCTGCCCTCGTCACTACAAAATGGAGCCATTGCCCCGGAGGCGCAGCGGACGAGCGCAGCGGGCGCGCCAAAGGCAAGCCCGTCTGCGCCCGTCATCGCCAAGCCATCGCCTCTCGCCAGAATCCCTGGTCCTGACCCAATAGGGGTCCGAGTGTATGATGCTCTGACACTACGCTCCTTGAATAACGGCCAGGTTTGTAATAACTTGCCGACTTGTGTTGGGGACTCGAACTTCGCCTGTGACTCATGCTGTTTTACCTTACCTTGGCCTGGCCTGGTCGGACAGAAAGCGGGGGCGGATAAGCTTACTCAGCTGACTGTCCTACAGCTGAATGTGAGGTCCCTCGCCAAGCATTATTTAGAGATACAGGCACTTTTGCTTGAGGAAACCCCTGATGCTCTTTTTGTTTGCGAGACCTGGCTACATGACACGGATACTAGCCTACCCAATCTCACTCTCCCTGATGGTTATCTGATCAAACTAATTAACAGAGAGACACGAGGTGGTGGGATTGCTGTTATTTTCAAGGAGCAATATACAGGCTCCTTTATTAGAGCTGACATTTGCGACTGCAAATGTGCCAGATTCCAGATAGCTTTCTGTCCCCAGTTCACGTTCTCTGGTCTTTATATTTATCGACCCCCGGGACCTGCCTCAAAGTTTATCCAATCTTTATTAGAAGTAGTGAGCTCCCTAGTAATAGGACCATCCAATTTTACTGTCCTAGGAGACTTAAATCTCCATTTTGACCAGAAGCATGACGCTACTATCAGGAACCTTTTAAGTGATTTAACGGCCCTGCAACTGGAATCTTTTGTCCATACTCCCACACATGTGGCAGGGCACACACTTGACCCTCTCTTTTCTAATATTTTGGAGCTTAGAGTCGACACCCCTAAACCCATGGGATGAACGGATCACTTTCTGATTAAAGCTACCATGCAGGTCAGGGAACCTTTCAAAACTATAGGGTTGAACCGGGTCCTCAAAAGACCATGGCACAAACTTAAATCTGATGATCTCCAGACAACATTGGGGATGTTTCCCGGTGGAGAGGAGTCAGATGTTAACGCCGCATATTCCATCTTCCAGGATTGGATCGTGAAGGGATTGGATGACCTTGTCCCTGCCAAATGGACTAAAGGGCGAAGGTCACCATCCCACCCTTGGTATAATGATGCCCTTAGAGCCTGGAGGAAAGACTGTAAGAGAGCTGAACCCCTATGGAGGCGTGAATATAGGGATGAGCATAAACAGCTGTATTTGGCCAAGTTGAAACTTTACCAGAAAGCCATTTGTTCCGTACGTGCCGCTTTTTACGCTGAAGAAATTAAGGTCAGCCCCAACCCCACCAAATGTTTGTTCAAACTTGTACAAGAGCTTCAAAACAGTAGAGCTCCATCCTCCAATATCACCTCGACACAGCAGTGTGAGGATCTGGCCACTTTCTTTGTTGAGAAGGTTAATACTATATATAGCTTCTTTCTGCAGCACCCTTCTGAGTCCTGTACTTACACTTGCCCTAGTTCTAAGGGGGCGGTCTTGGCCTGTATCCCCGAGATCACTGCCAATGAATTGGCTATAATCTGCCAAAAAGTTAAATCTGGGAGCCCGGCAGACCCTATGCGGCCTGCCCAATTTGTTAATTCCCTGAATTTTTTTCTATTACCCCTTAGATCTCTTCTTAACCTGTCCTTTTCCACGGCAACAGTTCCTGATGCTTGGAAACAGGCCTGGGTCTCCCTGATTACAAAAAAGCCGACCCTGGATCCATCCAGACCGGAGAACTTCAGGCCAATATCCCTCCTCCCCTGGGTGGCTAAACTCGCTGAAGCCCATGCCAACTCTGTGCTTGAACAATTTGTGCACCAAAATAACATCCTGGACCCATCCCAAAATGGGTTCAGACCGGGTCACAGCACAGAGTCTGCATTGTTTGCTTCCACCGAACATCTCCGAGAGATCCTCGCGCCGGTCAGAGTGCAGCGCTGATCTTGCTTGATCTCAGCGCTGCCTTTGACACGGTGTCGCATGGTATCCTGCTCCGCCGCCTGGAGGAATTTGGTATTAGGGAGTGTGCCCTGAAATGGTTTCGGTCATTCCTCCAGGACAGATCTTTTAGGGTTTCCGCCCCTCCCTTCCTATCCAAGTTCCATCATATTGGTCAGGGTGTCCCACAGGGCTCAGCGCTTAGTCCGTCCCTTTTTAATCTTTATGTGCAGCCGCTCGCTGCGATCGCCAGAGAGTGGGGCTTGACGCTGGTATCATACGCTGATGATACTCAGCTAGTCGTCACACTCTCTGAGAGTCCATCTGTCGATGCTACAATATTTAGGGACGGAATAGCTGCAGTGGCTCACTGGATGACCAACAACTGTCTCCAGTTGAATGCCGGTAAAACGGAGATTCTGCTGTTGGGGAAGAATACGACCCTGTGGAATGAACATTGGTGGCCTCCCTCCTTAGGTCTGATGCCTGCTCCTAAGGCCTCAGTGAAAAACCTGGGTGTCTGGATGGATTCCTCATTGGGCCTCCAGACCCACACCAAGAGAGTGGCAGCGACTTGTGTAGGCCTACTAAGGAGCCTTCGTCCCATCTTGGGGTTCTTTGAACCCGCTATGCGTCAGCTTGTGGTTCAAGCTATCATCCTGTGACGCTTAGATTATGCCAGTGTCCTACTGCTAGGTGCCAACAAAACGGAAGTAGCCCATTTTCAGAGAGTTCAGAATTCGGCTGCTAGGACCCTGGTTGGTCTTCCCCGAAGATGCTCTGCCAGAGCGGAATCTCGCATCAAATTTAAGGCACTTTGTCTGGCATTCAAAATCCTTCAACTTCAGAGCCCGGCAATTTTGCGCCCTCTTTTGACTCTGTATGTCCCACAACGTAATTTACGCTCCCTTGGTCAGCACCTTGCAATCATTCCTAAGAGCAGGCTCTGCCGCATGGGTGGACGCTCTTTTCGGGTGCTGGGAGCAAGGCTCTGGAATTCCCTTCCGGTTGCCATCCGTAGTATCGAGAATCTGCTTGCCTTCCGCAAAGCTGTGAAGACCTTTTTGTTCTCCTGCTCCTAAGGCTTTGCCCTGTCTGGCCCGCTCCTTTCACTCCACCTTACCGCTCACTAGCGCCGGGACGCCTCTTTGCTGGGGCAGCTGTTGCGCTTTTACAAACTAATAACATAACATAACATAACATAAAACTAGGGCCGTAAAAGGGGATGACCTTAACCCTAGTAAGGTTCACAGAATGGGGAGGATGGGTGGGGCGGTAAGGAATCTATCACTAACTAATGTCTCTTACAGATATATTGTTACACAAGTAAGTAACATGTGCATCTGAAAGAGACACGTTAGTGATAGATTCCTTACCTTAGAATAGATACCCCAGCAATACCAACCCCCATGGAGGGTCTGCGAACAGGATTACACCAGAAAGCCACAGAGCACAGAACGGCCAAAGAAGCCATCTCTCCTGACCTGACTGTCAAAACAGTATTGTTTGGTAAACATGTGCAGCGAGGCCCACGTGGCTGCTTGACAAATGTCCTGCAAGGGAACGCCGCGTTCCAAGGCAGTAGTGGCTGCAGTCGCCCTGGTCGAATGGACACGCAGCCCAACAGGAGGCTCCTTCTTGGCCAAGGAGTAACACGCTTTGATGCACAAAACAACCCACAGGGAGATGGTCCGTTTGTGCACCACCCGACCTTTCTTGGCCCCCACGTAGCCAACAAAGAGCTGATCACCTACCCGGAACTGCTGTGTACGCTGCAGATAGAATGCGAGCGCACTTTTTGGGTCCAGACGGTGGAGCCTCTCCTCTTCCCTTGAAGGATGCGGAGGCGGAAAGAAGGTGGGCAAGGTGATGGTCTGCCCGATGTGAAAGGGCGTGACAACCTCTGACAAGAAAGAAGGACGGGTCCTCAGAACCATCTTGTCCGAATCAACAGAAAGGAAAGGAGGTTTGGAAGAAAGTGCCTGGAGCTCACTCACTCTTCTGGCAGAGATGATAGCTACCAGGAAAGCCGTCTTGAGAGTAAGAAGACATAAAGGGCTGTTATGAAGGGGCTCAAAGGGAACGCACATCAGAAAAGTCAAAACAAGATTCAAGTCCCACTGAGGCATTATGAAGGGCACCGGTGGAAACGTGTGCGTAACACCTTTGAGGAAACGGTTAACAACCGGGGACTTAAAAAGAGAAGGCTGATCTGGAAGCCGTAGAAAAGCAGAGATGGCCGAGAGGTAGCCTTTGATAGTGCCCAGAGCAGAGCCCTGCTGGGCCAAAGATAGAAGGAACAGAAGGACCTCAGAAGGAGGGGCACAAAGGGGATCCACAGCCTTCGCTGTGCACCAAGCCACAAATTTGTTCCACCTGCAGGCATATACCGTCTTAGTGGAAGGACGCCTAGCTGCCAGAATGACTTCACAGACCTCAGCAGGAAGATCAAAAGGTTTCAACTGTTGCCGCTTAATCTCCACGCATGGAGGTGGAGACTGGACAGGTTCGAGTGAAGGACCGTCCCCTGTTGTCACGACAGAAGATCCTCCCGAAGAGGCAGACGGATCGGGGGATCGATGCTCATATGGAGTAGCTCGGGATACCATACCCTTCGAACCCAGTCCGAAGCCACAAGATTGACTTGGGCCCAGTCACGCCTGATCTTCTTCAGCACTCTGGGCAGAAGTGGTATAGGTGGAAAGGCATAGAACAGAACGCAGCTCCACTTGCAACAAAAAGCATCGCAGAGCGAGTGCCGCCTTGGAAATTCCAACACGCAGAACCGATGACATTTCGCGTTCTCTTCTGTGGCGAAAAGATCTAACCAAGGCTCTCCCTACTACTAAAAGAGACCTTGCGCCACATCCGAGTTCAGATGCCATTCGTGATCCATCAAGCACCGGCGGCTGAGTTTGTCCGCCCTGGCGTTCAGAGAACCTCCCAGGTGTGAACCACCAAGCTAATGCCCTGATGCTCCATCCATGTCCAGAGGCGCAGAGCCACCTGACATAGGGTCCAGGACCCAACCCCACCCTGTTTATTGCAATACCGCATGGCGGTGGTGTTGTTCGTGAACACCTACACTACACTTCCCCGGACAGAGGGAAGGAATGCCTTCAGTGCAAGCCGGATCGCCCGCAGCTCCAGAAGGTTGATATGGAGCTGGGACTGCGCCATAGACAAGAGGCCTCTGATCTCCGCCTCACCCATGTGGCCTCCCCATTCCAGGAGGGACGCATACGTCACCACTGTGTGCTCCAGTTGGGGAAGGGAGAGGGATCTGCCACTGATGAAGGGTAATTTTTGAGAGGGGCTTGTGAGAAGTTGGCCTGGTATATGATGTTCACTATTCTAGTGAGCACCTTGCACCAGTCTAAACAACCCTTATGGTGATGGTTGTAAAGTCAACCTTATAGACCAGCTATCCTAGAGGTAGCATGGACAGAGCAGTCTTAGGCTAAACTCAATAGGGCATGTGAAGCCAGCTGTTTTACCATATGTAACCCCTTTAATACCAAATGAAAGGACACCACACAGGATATATATAAAATATATCTATGATTTATTACTAAACAAACCCTCTGAATTCTTTATGAGGTCAGAGGTCTAAGCACAATACGAGATAATCAGTTTAAATACAATAAGTTGCACAAAATACAGTAGGGCCATAGGGGCACGCTAAACCATATACTAAAATAGTGGTATAAGAACCACCACTCGGAAAGTGAATAGGTCTAGGACCTAGGGAATCGCTGGGGCTATGCTGAGCTACCAAGAATTAGGAAGCAGGAAGCCCACAGGATGCGTGTGCAGTGTCTAAACACACACATGTGTTACCATAGAGAATGAATGGGAATGTACAAGTTGGAAACTAGTTCTTTTAGGGTACTTCTGACTGGACTCGGTGAAAGTTACTTGAAACCGAGACAGTTGGATTGTTGATACCCACAGGAGCACTGGAGTACTCGCGTTACCTCACCCATAGGAAGCGGGTGCATAGGTGTCAAAGTGTGTCGGGTTTCGTTGTCGAATCCTATGGAGCCTGGAGGAAAGATGCTGCAGGCGACCAGGAGAGAAGATCGGGCTGGATCCAAGGCTCGATTGAAGATGAAGAGGACCTGAAAGCAGAGGGTCAGAGTCTGGGTCACTAGCTAGTGACCAGGAAGGAACCAGTCGATGTAGCGAAGCAATCAGGTGCTGACAGGAAGCTTGTCTCTGCAGCCACGTAGACCAGGAGGTGTCGACAACAACTAGGAGTCAGGCACGGCCTGTCCCACAAAGGTTCTCGCTGTCGGGGGTGTCGGCTTCAGGATGGAAGTCAACAAGCCTTGGCAAAGGAGATAAAGTTGGCTTCTCACTCAGACCAGCAAGGTCTGAGGGGCTGCTTCTTTTGAGGGAAGCAAGGGCCAGTCTGGAGCAACCAGACCAGCAGTGGAAATTCAAAGGATCATTGCCAAGATGGCCACTAGCCAGCGGGCAAGTTACCGGGTCTACGCATCAAGCAGGAAAATGCAGAAGGGCCCCACGCAGAACTCATGGAGTGTGCAGGGCTGATCTTTGGTGCAGATGATGCTCGGGGGCTGAGGCTTCTCAATCCCCAATGCACAGCCTCGAGGGAGCCTCGGGTGCTGCACAATCAGCTAGATGTAGACTTTTCAAGATGGCCGGTCCCACGTCTCTCGTCGCCTCCACGGGTCTCAGCTTTGCAGGGACTGTGAATCGGGCTGTTGGATGTCTGGGAATCTGGTTCCCGTCAGGCTCTGTGCTCGGGCTCCGGCGGGAGCGTTGACAAAGCAAGTCAGTGTCGCTGGGTTGGTGCCTGCTTGTGCAGGGTGGTCACTCCTTGACCACAAGGGAGATTCTTCAGTCGTCTTCTTGTAAAGTAGATCTGTGAAGGTCCAGAGTTTCGTTTCAGAGTTTCATTCAGGATAATCTAAAGTCTTGGGACTCAGCTCCTACCTATATACCAAAGCTAGGGGCTGGATTACCTACTAGGTCCCTCCTATGGGTGGGAACAGGGAAGGGGGTGGTTACACCACTTTCCCTTTGTCCAGTTTCATGCCAGAGCTGGGGCTGGAGAGCCCCAGCACCAGTTTGAACTGGACTATGCATGGGACACCTTGTGTGCACCAGGCAGTGTCTCCTTTCTTTGAGCCCTCCCTGCCCTAATACACAAAAGCCTGTCTGGGGTGGTGCTAGCACCTCCCAAGACAGGAAACCTATTGTCCAAGCCTCCCTCGCTGGAAGGACTCCCAGCAGGAGGAGGTCAGACTTGTGTCTGTGGCAGCAGCATCTATTTTGTGATGCTGAGGCTCTGGTTAACTTTAACCGGGAATAGTAGGAACAACATGTCTTCTCCCTCTAGAAGGGTGGAATGCTACCCCCGTCGCCAGAACTGGCGAGGGGGTAGTATTCCAAATCGTATGACACCTTACTCGACATGTTTTGATAAAGCCAAACCAAAGTTAGCATCTGACCGCGAGGTTCATAATGCACTTAAGAGTATATGGTATGGCAATATCCTAGAAGAGCTATAAGGACATGGTTCCGAAAGCTGCAGACAGGCTCAGCTCATGCTAGAGCACCATCTCACATAAAACCAAGCACTCTGCCTCCAGGATTGTTAAGGCCTGCCATAGGAGTGACTTATAGGTGTATATGTGTCTAGATATAAGGTTAGATATAGGTATACTATATCTAAGCAAGGGGTGATTACACCATCTTGCCCCAGCTGAGTGATCAGCCAGTTGTGTCAATTTGGATGGCGAGCCAGGGGTGGCAAAAGGTATGCTGCAGCCCCTGGTAGGCCTTGGATGCACCTATGCCCTGGGTACCTATAGTACACTGTACAGGGGCTCATAAGGTGACCCAATATCCAATTGGAGATGTACTTAAGGTACATGGAGTCCATTTTACAGAGAGAGCAGATAGCCTGGGGTCCTGATTAGCAGGATCCCAGGCCAACTAAGTCGAAAACCAGCTAAACACTAGGCAAAAAATCCGGGGTAACCATCGTCAGGTATCCACCTTCCTACACAACCCCCCCACCCCAAAACGAAAGGAGATAAGGCTATCCTTGACCAGGTAAGCCTATATTGTCTAAGTGGCCATATAAGGAAGTACCTGCGCTAGCATGGTTACCCCCTATCTCATGGTCCACTAAGCAATCCCTTACCCTAAGGGTATCATAGGGTCTCCACCAATGGGAATCTCTAACTGTGGTGTGTTTTGGCAAAGTAAATGGCTGGTGTTGAGATGAAGTACTGAAGTGAGGCTCCTCTAATGTAGGGCTCAGCTTCCTCCAATCACTTTCTACCATATAGGCCTTTCTTTCCTTGACTGAGTTGCACTGTGCTCTCAGGGTCAACCTCTGGCTGCCTACAGCTGGGGGCTGGGTCCATTTTGTTGGCTTACTGGAGGGACAGGTCAGGTTTGGGGCCCTTAGGTCCCAGGTTTGGCTGTGCCCAACAAAATCCATCTGGGGGAGGTCCCTAACTAAGTGTAAGGGAGATCCCTCAGGAGTTTTTGAAATGTCCACCTTGCTTGCTTTGGTGCCCCTAATCTGCTGATGGGGTGGGGGGGGGTTCTTGTGGACAGGGGGCCCTTTGGGGTCCACCACTGGCCTCCCTGACCTCTGCAGCCCTGGGCTGACTAAGGCAGGGTAGAGAGGGGCAGATTACCTGCTCCAGATTGGGTCCCACCTTGGAAGGGTCCACTGACATCAGGGGCTCTGCCAGGCTAGGCCTGACTACCTCTGGGGCAGTTCCTTCACAAGGGGTAGGGTCAGTTCCCTGAGGAGGCTGACTCTCACCTAATGTCTGGTGGGAGGGAGACTTTTCTTCCTCCGCAATGCTATCTGTCTGAGTGGAGTGATCCATAATTTCAGGCTTCACAACACTAAAATCTGTTTGAGTTTGGGCTGTGACCATCGCAGCCCTACCAACCTTTTCAGGGAGGAACTCTGTTTGGGTGTGGGCTGTGACCATCACAGCCCTGCCACCCTTTTCAGGGAAGTCTGCCTGAGCCTGGGCTGTGACCATCACAGCCCTTCCAACCTCTTTAAGAAGGAATTCTGCTTGGGCTGGGGCTGTAGCTATCACAGCCCCAATAACCTCTTTTGGAAGGCCTACCATTTTGAAATGGGTTTCTTGTTCTACCTCAGCCCAGGCTGAGATCTCTAGATCATTCCCTAGTAGACAATCTACAGGCAAGTATGTAGACACTGCCACTCTCTTGGGGCCAGTGACACCTCCCCAGCTGAGATTTACTACTGCCATGGGATGATCTTTCTGCACTCCATCAATGTTGATCACCTGATAGGTGAACCCAGGTCAAAGTTGTCTTGAGGGAACTAGACTGTCAGTCACCATAGTGATGCTAGCCCCTGTATCTCTGTAGGCTTCAACTTTCTGGCCATTGGTGTGGGGCTCCTGCCTGTACTTGCCCAAGGATGTTGGGGCAAGCAGTGAAGTTGGCAAACCCCATGCCATTTTCACAGACAAGAGTAGCTAAGTTAGGGGACCTGGTTAGGCCAAAGTCCACCTGAGCTCCCAAAGTAAACCCAGCCAAATTCTTGGGGGCACTCCCACCACCTGGGAGGTTACTACTAATAGTAACAGGAGGTCTGGGAGTATTACTTGGGGGTATGTTCTCCTTATTATTGGCCTTTGGGCAACTGCTGTCAGTCTTCCAGTGGCCAAGCTTTTTACAGTCATGGCAATAAGGTTTCTTCTGGTTAGAGGAAGTGTTTTGGGACCCACCCCCATCATTGGAGTTTTGGGGCCCTGGGGAAGTCTTGTCTTTAGATTTATCCCCACCTTTCTCTTGAGGCTTGGTAGAATCTTTCTTCTGTTCAACCCCCTGATTTCTAGGCCTAATCCTGGTTCTGACCCATTTGTCAGCCCTCTTACCCAATTCTTGGGGAGAGGTCAGATCTGAGTCCACCAGGTGCTGGTGTAGAAGCTGTTTTTGACAATTACTAAGGATCTGTTCCCTCATAACCAACGTATACAATCCTTTATTATAGTCATGTACTTTGCTGCCCAATAACCAGCCCTCCAGAGCCTTAGTAGCACAATCTACAAAATCAGTCCAGTCCTGAGTCTGTGTCTTCTGGGTATCCCTGAACATCAACCTGTACTGTTCAGTGGTTAAGCCAAACCCATCAATCAGAGCACTCTTCAAACTGTGTAGTTATCAGCATCAAATAATCAAATGTGGAGGGAGAACGAAGGTGTGATCCATTCAGCTTCCTTGGTTATACGATAATCAAAAAATCAGATAGGGATGGATCACTTGTTTTGCATAACCTGGGTATGCAGGTTGCGCACCAATACGTCTCAATTAAAAACCCTCATGCACGTGTCTGATCTTGTGTGGAAGCGGTATATCTTGATTCTCCACTATTCGACACAGGTACGCATAATCATTGGGTTAGTGGTCATGCATCCTCCAGCCAGAGGTTTTACCCCTGGTTACCGCAGTAGTGATCAGTGATGGGTGGGGTATGCCTGATAGAATAAAATAAACTCGTATAGCCAGATAATCGTCTTTAATTCAATCTGGATTCAAGTTGTTGTTAAAAATAATTTGAGTGTGTTGGAGAATAGTTAGGAATCTCACGCACTATGGTCAATGTTATTAAAAGGAGTTCGACATGTTTCAGCCCTCAATTGCCTGGATAGGTCAGGTGGGCTTTCTTCAGGACCAAGTGAAGGGTGTCGAGACCAAGGGCGCTCTGTGAAAGTCCTTTCTTTCTCAAACAGTGTCTTTTCCGCATTGTGCCCTTTGTTGGTTAGGGTTTCGAGGATTGTCCATTTTAAGTCTTCAGTCATGTGGCCTGCCTCGATGTAGTGGGTGGACATTTTTGTTGTACCTTTTTTGCATTTTACATTGCTGCGATGTTCGCAGATACGTTGCTTTGCTTTGCGGCATGTCATGCCAATGTAGCGCATAGCGCAGGGGCACGTGATCATATAAATCATGTGACTCGTGTTACAGTTCGTGTGATGTCTTATTGTCCATTTGAAATTTGGTAGCAGTTGTATTTCTTTTACAGGTTTTGTCAGTGCACAGACTGAGCAGGAACCACAAGGGTAGTGTCCAGTTACTGGAGGTTGATCCCAAAGTCGTGGGACCTCAGTCCTCCTTTTCCCTGGTGGTGGTCTGGTGTGGACTAGTATGTCCTTAAGGTTTCGGGTCCTTTTATTTGCAAATATGGGTTTTGGCCATTTGATATTTGCAGTACTGTATGTGGTCACACATGTCACAAGTGTCTCAGTTCCTTAAAACTGAGGATAGAAAATCTGGAGGGTGCCCTAGGAGGGTCACTCACCACAGGCAGAGGTCCACTGGACTCACCTGTGCCAGACATTCTTTAGTGAGGTGAAGGTGATGCACCTACCTACACTAAGGGCCAGATGTAGGTAATTCCGATTTACCGACTCTTAAATACCGACTCATACCGAATCGGTATTTAAGAGTCGGTAAATTGGAAGGAGGCAGATGTAGGTAAAAAATTACCGATTCTGTAAGAGTCGGTATTTACCGATAATGTAAATACCGAATCTGTATTTCCCATTGATTCCTATGGGCCTTGAAGCCCATAGAAATCAATGTGAAATACAGATTCTGTATTTACAGATTCGGTAAATACCGAATCCTGGCAGGGGGAACGGGGTGTCACTTTGACACCCTGTAGCACCCCAAATGCAGGCTTGTGTGCCATGTGGCACACATACATGCCCTAAGGGCATGTCTGTGTGTCACATGGCATAGGTGTACATGCACAGATGTGCATGTACACTGGAATTCGGTATTTTACCACCCAATAGGATTGGGTGGTAAAATAAGAAATCCTAAGGGCCTGTGGCACTGCAAACTGTGCCACCTACATATGGATTTACAGAATCGGTATATTTACCGATTCGGAAAAATACCGAAGTGGTAAATTTACTGAATCGGTAAATATACAGATTCTGTAAATTCCGACCCACCTACATCTCAAAAGCCAAATACCGGTCGGTAACGACCGAAATCGGCCGTTACCGACCGGTATTTGGCTACCTACATCTGGCCCTAAGTGTTGTCCTACTGAACCTCTCTAGGAGTTGTAGTCAGGGCGTGCTAGGCCCTTTGCTCTACAACAACTAAGTTCAGTAGAACGTAAGTATTCTAATCTTGTTTTAGGTACCTGTATGATCTTTCAAATGATATTGCAAAGATTACAATTGGCAAAACAACAGCAAGCTCAAATCCCAACTGCTGCACACCAATGTGAGAAGTTGGCCTGGTATATGATGTTCACTATTCTAGTGAGCACCTTGCACCAGTCCAAACAACCCTTACGGTGATGGTTGTAAAGTCAACCTTATAGACCAGCTATCCTAGAGGTAGCATGGACAGAGCAGTCTTAGGCTAAACTCAAGAGGGCACATGAAGCCAGCTGTTTTACCATATGTAACCCCTTTAATACCAAATGAAAGGACACCACACAGGATATATATAAAATATATATATATGATTTATTACTAAACAAACCCTCTGAACTCTTTATGAGGTCAGAGGTCTAAGCACAATACAAGATAATCAGTTTAAATACAATAAGTTGCACAAAATACAGTAGGGCCCTAGGGGCACGCTAAACCATATACAAAAATAGTGGTATAAGAACCACCACTCAGAAAGTGAATAGGCCTAGGGCCTAGGGAATCACTCGGGCTACGCTGAGCTACCAAGAGTTAGGAAGCAGGAAGCCCACAGGATGCATGTGCAGTGTCTAAACACGCACGCGTGTTACCATGCAGAATAAATGGGAAAGTACAAGTTGGAAACTAGTTCTTTTATGGGGAGAGTTAATTACCGCCGCCACCGCCGAGAGTCACTTACGGGCAGAGAAAGCATCAGACGTTCCAGCCGCCACCGCCAAGAGTCACGAAGGCATCTGACTCCGCGCCGCCGCTCCGGGGGACTACAACACCCGGCAGACCTCGCGGCGGCGCGTCCAAGGTGACGACAGACGCGCCAGAGAGCGCCACCAGGCCCAATAAAGACAGGAGATTCCCGGCAGAGTGGGGGAGAGTTAATTACCGCCGCCACCGCCGAGAGTCACTTACGGGCAGAGAAAGCATCAGACGTTCCAGCCGCCACCGCCAAGAGTCACGAAGGCATCTGACTCCGCGCCGCCGCTCCGGGGGACTACAACACCTGGCAGGTCTCGCGGCGGCGCGTCTAAGGTGACGACAGACGCGCCAGAGAGCGCCACCAGGCCCAATAAAGACAGGAGATTCCCGGCAGAGCGGGAGAGAGTTTATTACCGCCGCCACCGCTGAGAGTCACTTACGGGCAGAGAAAGCATCAGACGTTCCAGCCGCCACCGCCAAGAGTCACGAAGGCATCTGACTCCGCGCCACCGCCCCGGGGGACTACAACACCCGGCAGGCCTCGCGGCGGCGCGTACAAGGTGACGACAGACGCGCCAGAGAGCGCCACCAGGCCCAATAAAGACAGGAGAATCCCCGCATCGCGTGACGCCCGGGGCGAAGCCCGGGCAAAGGGCGGGCCCTCATCGGCAGGAGGAGGCAGGGGCAGGGCCAGAAACGCTGCAGGAAATATATCTGCGAACCATCCCTCAAGTAAGTCTTGCTTTCTCAAGACTCTATTAACTGTTCATTTTGTCTTCACAACATTAATTTTGTTCAAACTCCCAACTATGCCTAAAAAACTTGAAGAAGTACCGCTAAACACTATTGACAATTACCTTGTTCAGACTGTCAAGAAGATAAATATGCAAATGAGGGAGTCATTGGGGTTGAGCCAATCCCCTGATTTGCGATGTTTGTCCCCATCTACATCTGTATCCATCTTTAATGATGACACCCAGCTGCAAGAAGCACACAGTGTGGTCACTATTACTGATACTACTTCCCAAGGAATACCTGGCACACCGGATAACGTAGCCCCGGCCCCTGAGGGACTAAATGCTGAGGCTGAGGGTGACACAGACATTGATACTGAATTTGATCAGGATAAACAGATTTGTGTCTCTGCGGACAAGCAGTCTCCTATAGGGCATGCCGCCAGGCCTAAACGACTATGCACTAAGAACCCTCCAAAGTGGGGTGGGTTACGCTCAGGGACAAGACGGAAGAGGGCTACTACCCCAAAATCTAAACAAGCGAACATTGTTGAGGATCAACCAAATTACTCTTTTGAGGAGGCTTTTTTTGAAAAAATTGCAGATTTCCTCGGTCAGAGTAACTAGGGAAGGAAGATGCACTTGTCACTTTAAGTCAGAGAGGGGGGTTAGGCAAGGGTGTATACTTGCCCCCCTCCTCTTTACCCTTTATATAAATGAATTGGAGGCAGTCATGGCAACATCCCACATTGACATTCCGCGTGCAAGTGAGACAAAGATACCAGTCCTCCTGTACGCGGACGATGCTGTTCTCCTGGCACGCTCCGGAGTAGCGTTAAATAAACTCCTTCTATCTTTTGGAGATTTTATGTCCTCGCTGGACATGAAAATCAATACAGAGAAATCTCATATAATGATTGCTGGAGCCGCAGGCAGGAAAAGAAAGTCGAAAACATTTTACTGTGCTGGTAAGGAGGTCAGGAGAGTCCCTTCCTTTCCATACCTTGGAGTGACCTTTGACGAAAAGGGCACCTGGGGTCCTCAGCATTTAGTCAAAAGCAACGCTGTTGCTAGAGCGGCAGCAGGGCTGCTAGGCTTTGCTAAAAAACTAGGCGCCCGTCCCATGGAGAGCATCATCAAAGTCTATAAAGCAAAATGCTTGTCCGTTGCCCAGTATGGCTCTGTTATTTGGGGGTATACTAGCTCCGATAAAATACAGAAAGTAGAAAATAAATTCCTGAGATCTCTGCTTTCTGTCCCCCAATCGACTTCGACTTTTGCACTGCACATAGAGCTAGGATTGGGCTATATATCTGACATTTTAAAACTAGCCCCAGTGATTGGTTGGATGAAAACTTGGCTTAACCAGGAGCTTACTTTAAATCACACTATTTTAAAAGATTGTTTACCCTGGATAGAGTCCTTAACATCCTGTGGGTAAGACACGTACAAACGCAGCTAATTCTAGCTGGACGTCCGGAACTCTTCTCATCTCCAGATGTGATAACTCACAAAGACCTTAAATCAGTTAAAAATACCCTGATGAATCTATATGCCCTGGAGAGGGAAGTTATAGAGCTAAAAAAAACCATGGTAAGGAAACACTGTATGTTGTCATCTGTTCCAGGAATGGAACCATATCTTTTCCTGGTAACTAATTCTTATCATCGTTTCCTTTTAACGAGATTTCGTTTTGATTTGATTCACTTTATCCTGGGCAATTTTAGAACGTGGAATAGACCCGATGATGCTGAACCATGTGATTGTGACCACTTTTCCACACAGGACACGATGCACTTTATCATGTTTTGCGGACATTATATTGAGATTAGAAAAAGATATCTGCTTCCAATCTTACGTAATCATGGCTTTATTCAGGTAAAACCAGCCCTGTTGTTCTTGCAACTCCTCCCTAATGTAAAAGTAGCTTTTTCTGTTGCTAGTTTCTTAGTCGCAGGAGCACGTTTAAATAAGCACTGTACAAGACATAGGCACCCTATCCCTGAATAATGATTTTCCTCTTTATCTTATTTATTCAAATGTGTTGTGCTTTAATAAGCCCCTTTTTTTTAATCTTTTTACCATTTTTAATATCTTTGTACGACTCAATGTGATTTTAGTGTTTTTAAAATAATGATTGTTTGTTTTAACTTTGTAACAATTTGTGCTCTGGTGAAATGCTGTTATGTAATTATGCTCGTTCTTTTATGATTTTTAATAATCGAATAAAGATAATTGACTGACTAGTTCTTTTATGGTACTTCTGAATGGACTCGTTGAAAGTTACTTGAAACCTAGACAGTTGGATAGTTGATACCCACAGGAGCACCGGAGTACTAGCGTTACCTCACCCACAGGAAGCGGGTGCATAGGTGTCAAAGTGTGTTGGGTTTCGTCGTCGAATCCTATGGAGCCTGGAGGAAAGATGCTGCAGGCGACCAGGAGAGAAGTGTCCATCTGGATCCAAGGGTGGATCGAAGATGAAGAGGACCTGAAAGCAGACGGGACAGAGTCTGGGTCACTAGCCAGTGACCAGGAAGGAACCAGGCGATGTCGCGGAGCAATCAGGTGCTGACACGAAGCTTGTCTCTGCAGCCACGTGGACCAGGAGGCGTCGACGATGACCAGGAGTCAGGCACGGACTGTCCCACGAAGGTTCTTGCTGTCGGCGATGTCGGCTTCAGGGTTGGAGTCAACAAGCCATGGCAATGGCAACCCATGCAGGAAAAAAAGTTGGCTTCTTACTCAGACCCTATGTAATAAACAGGGGTTCTGCCCAAATTACCCTCCCATACCTTGGCAAGGAGCATCATAGAGATGAAAAAGTAGAATAAGTGGTACTGAGGAATCAATAAAGCATGAACTCATCAAAACAGGATACAGTTTATTATCCTGTTTTTTATAGTTATTTCTGTCGTCATTAAATGATATAATTTAAGAAGGACAATGTTATGAATCACAAGACAAGGTGGCCAAAATATATACAATATACAAAAGACAAAAGACCTATAATTGCAATATATACTTTATATATACAACAGTGTGTACCCTAAACAAAAAGAAAAAAGAAGAACACAATCAATTTTCTGTCAATACCCACTCCTCAGTTTGAGTGGAGTATCACAACCAAGGTAGTCCTTATAGCGCGTAAGTTATTATTCCTTATAATCACAAAAAAATAATGATTATTCAAGGAGCCAGCAAGGTCTGAGGGGCTGCTTCTTTTTAGGGAAGCAAGGGCCAGTCTGGAGCAACCAGACCAGCGGTGGAAATTCAAAGGATTGTCGCCAAGATGGCCACTAGCCAGCGGGCAAGTGACCGGGTAGATGCGTCAAGCAGGAAAATGCAGCAGGGCCTCACGCAGAACTCGTGGAGTGTGCAGGGCTGATCTTCAGTGCAGATGATGCTCGGGGCTGGGGCTTTTCAATCCCCAATACACAGCGTCGAAGGAGCCTCGAGTGCTGCACAATCAGCTAGGCATAGACTTTTCAAGATGGCCGGTCCCACGTCTCTCATCGCCTCCACGGGTCTCAGCTTTGCAGGGACTGTGGATCGGGCTGTTGGATGTCAGGTGAATCTGGTTCTCGTTGGGCTCTGTGCTCGGGCTCCGGCGGGAGAAACGACACAGCAAGTCGGTGATCACTGGGTTGGTGCCTGCTTGTGCAGGATGGTCACTCCTTGACCACAAGGGAGATTCTTCAGTCGTCTTCTTGTAAAGTAGATCAGTGAAGGTCCAGAATTTTGTTTCAGAGTTTCAGTCAGGATAATCTAAAGTCTTAGGACTCAGCTCCTACCTATATACCAAATCTAGGGGCTGGATTACCTACTAGGTCCCTCCTATGGGTGGGACCAGGGAAGAGGGTGGTTACACCCCTTTCCCTTTGTCCAGTTTTGCGCCAGAGCTGGGGCTGGAGAGCCCCAGCACCAGTTTGAACTGGACTATGCATGGGACACCTTGTGTGCCCCAGGC
This sequence comes from Lissotriton vulgaris, assembly GCF_964263255.1. Taxonomy (NCBI): domain Eukaryota; kingdom Metazoa; phylum Chordata; class Amphibia; order Caudata; family Salamandridae; genus Lissotriton; species Lissotriton vulgaris. Next base: position 810,783,036 of record NC_141695.1, on the reverse strand, counting down.
AGTGTCTCCTTTCTTTCAGCCCTGCCTGCCCTAATACACAAAAGCCTGTCTGGGGTGGTGCTGGCACCCCCCAAGACAGGGAACCTATTGTCCAAGCCTCCCTGGCTGGAAGGACTCCCAGCAGCAGGAGGTCAGACTTGTGTCTGTGGCAGCAGCATCTATTTTGTGATGCTGAGGCTCTGGTTAACTTTAACCGAGAACAGTAGGAACAACATTTCTTCTCCCTCTAGAAGGGAGGAATGCTACCCCCGTCACCAGAACTGGCGAGGGGGTAGTATTCCAAATCGTATGATACCTTACTCAACATGTTTTGATAAAGCCAAACCATAGTTAGCATCTGCTGCAGCCCCTGGTAGGCCTTGGATGCACCTATGCCCTGGGTACCTATAGTACACTGTATTGGGGCTCATAAGGTGACCCAATATCCATTTGGAGATGTACCTAAGGTACATCGAGTCCATTTTACAGAGAGAGCAGATAGCCTGGGGTCCTGAATAGTAGGATACCAGGCCAACTAAGTCGAAAACCAGCTAAACACTAGGCAAAAAATCTGGGGTAACCATAGTCAGGTATCCACCTTCCTTCAGGGCTCAGGTGCGACTTCGGCACATTGATGGAGAACCCCAGCAAATGCATGAGGTAGGCCGTAGTCTGGAGGTGGGTGACAACTGCCTGGGGCGAGCCCGCCTTCAACAGCCAGTCGTTGAGGTAGAGGAAGACTGACACCCCTGACCTGCGCAGATGAGCTGCGACCACCGCCATCACCTCCGTGAACACCCGAGGGGCACTGATATGGCTGAAGGGGAGGCCGGTAGACTGAAAATGCTCCTGGCCTACCATGAACCGCAGGTAGCGCCGGTGGGCCGGCAGGATGGGGATGTGGAAGTAGGCGTCCTGCAAGTCCAACAGCAGCCTCCAGGGTCCAGGGCAGCCAGGGTCCAGGGCAGCCAGGACCTTAGCCGGAGTTAACATCTTGAACTTGTCCTTCCGGAAGAATTGATTGATGTCCCAGAGGCCCAAAATGGGGCGTAGGCCCCACTTGTCCTTCTTTGGGACCAGGAAATAGTGTAAATAATAACCACTCCCTACTTCCTGAACAGGAACGTGCTCGATGGCCCCCTTAGCCAAGAGGGCCGTGACCTCCTGACGGAGAAAAGCCAAATGTTCTCCTGACATGCGGTGGTACCGGGGTGGCATGGCCGGAGGGGAGGACAGAAAGGGGAGCGAGTAACCGTGAAAGATTATCTGCAGCACCCACTTGTCCGAGGTAATTTCGCGCCAGTGGTGGAGGTGGTGATGTACCCTGCCACCCACTGGCGTGGGGTGCTCCCTGAAGCTCAGATTAGGAAGGCTTAGAGGCAGAAGCAGCAGGGGTGGAGGTGGACTGACCAGCTCGCTGGTTACCACACCTGCCCCTGCGGAAGCCACGGCCGCGCTGGGACAACAAAGGGTCCTCTACCACTTCTCTCCCTTCTTATCAGTACTTGACGGTAAAACGGGATAACATTTTTCCACTGCCATACGTTGTAATCTATCAAAAACTTCCTTTTCCTTCTCTTCTTTGTCTCGCTGAAACTGCTCTGCATTTCTCATCGTCGTAACGATACCTTCCCTCTTATTTCGTTTAAGCTGTTTGATTTCTTTCTGCTTGGCTTCTTTACGCCATAACCGAAAGGAATCAAACATGGCCGGCCTTGCTTTCCTTTTGAACAATTTTGCTTTGAGATTATCCAAAATTGCTGTTTCGAAACTACCATGAGGTGGCCAACTAAGGACACCGTCATCTTTAGTGTAGCAATCATTATATGCAATAGGACCCACACCATGGCGACTATATAACTCATAGACCGGAGTTCCAACTGGAGGTATCGGACATGAGTCCTCCAATCGAGAATCCGCACCACAACCTTTAAAGCAACTAAACAAAGTACTACGACCAGGCATCGTGCACACTAACCGAGTTTCACAAACTTCAAGGGTTATCGATTTACGATATCCTCGCAAAAATGCAAGACCCTTGGTCTTTGGCGATTGCAATCGTCAAATAAAACAACTAAGAACCAAATACTAAGAACCACAAATGCAATGGAACCATGCAAACAACCACGCACCAACAACAACTAAGGACTCTGGGAGCGACCCACAAATACTTAACTGAAAGAGCAATGGCGTCACCAGGAAGGCCCGTCAATCGTCTCGCTGTACAAAGGACTACGCCAGGCGCCAAAACAGGTCGACAGTCAGGGCATCAGTCCGTCGCAGCCGTCAGGAGGCGGGGATCTTCGCGGGAAAAGTCTTCGGGCCACTTGTTTCAACAACAGGATCGATGAAGCGGGGTGCACCTTCCCTCGGAGATTTCACACGAAGTTCCTCACGATCGTCGGGCTTTGGACCGGTACCGCTGATGTCGCCCCACTTTGGGCGCCAACTGAAGGACTGGGCTTTTCTAAGGCCCAGCGGTGCCAGGGGACAACACCTGAAACCTTCGTGGGTTACCTGTTCCGGCGTACAAATGACAGAGACACGGGACACTTCCTTCGGCGTCAAAGATCGAAGTTTATTTACTGCAGGGAACACAGAAGTCACAAGAAGTACAACGCATGTAGGTTCTAGGAGACTGCTTCAAATTGCAACTGTGGATCGCTCCTTTTATACATATTTCTGTCATAGAACAACATGGCAAACAAAAGGTTACAACTCAGTTCCCACAGTAAACTTCAAAAGGGTCGCTTTCATGTATTCAGGGTCCCGGAACATAATTACAGTAGCATCGCCGGTTCCCAACTGTAAAAGTACGTTATCCCACCATTTGGTACATTCCACTCCGGCTGTAAACGAGTTAAGGAAGGAGTCAGAAACAGGTGCAAGGGAAGACAAAGATAGTCAACAGATTGAAAAGAGTGTAAGGGGGTGATATCAGAAACACGATTGCAGGATCAAAGGAGACATGCCTAATGAATGCACGGCTGAAACAATAGACCGACACGGCAAGATGAGCCTCGAGCGGGGCCATCTGCCTCTGCAGTGTCATCCCCCTCGTCATAAAGACACCCTCAAAGGAACACGTGTCTTCCGCAAGAGCTTGGGAATCCCAGGGTCACGAAGCGGACAGTGTCCGTTCGCTGGCTACTTGAGGGCAAGAGACAAAATGGCTGCTGTATCTAAAATGGAACCCGTGGGTTCAGATGAAGAAACCCACGAACAAGATGAACGGTTCAGGTCAGCGTAGCGAAAATGCGTACACCCACTAAACTCGTCATTTGCGGTTCATAGATACCAAACTCGTCCATATTCGAGCGAGTTTAAAACACCACTTTAATTGTCACGGAACCTCAGTCCACACACGCTAAGGTGCGTCCTGCCCTAGTCCAAGTTAGAGTACACAAATTGCGAACTCGTGAAAAATAGTGCGTTTTTCTTGAGAAAAAACGCTTCGTTGCGGCACTACCGCTTCATGGGCACCAGCGTTTCCAAGACGGCAAGAGTCCGTCTCTTGCAGCTTCCGATCATCAGGCGGAAAACCTACTTGGTTCCGGCTGGAGGTGCCCCGAGGAATAACAACCATTACATACTTCTGATGCCAGCACCCTCGCTAGGGCTGCCTTGGCCAAGAGAGCCACCCTCCATCAGCTTGTCGTAAGTGGGTGGCATGGATGGAGTAGTAGTCTATTACAAGAAAAAGGGCTGCAGTAATACAGGATATACCGGCAGAGAAGCAGGGGAAAAGAATCAGAATAAATACAAAAATCAACCTGCCTGGTACATAAATAGACATAAAGTATCTCATCAGAAAGTCACAATAAAGCCTAGTGATTCAATACGTAACAAATCTCAAAGCCAGATTTGTACCAAAAATGTATATATCAAGTTGATTCACGATATGATTCTTTTTTTTAAAATTCTTTTTATTAACATTAGTCACAGACTCGCGAAATGCATTGCAGTGTTCAATTATCTTAAATTTTTTAGCAATACATTGCACAGTCAATGGCAAATCATACATTATCGGTGCGTTATCACCCATCTCACTCCTCTCCCACCTCCCCCCCTGCTCCTCAATACTTCTGCCAAGGACCCCAGATCTTCCTCCATTTCTTCACGCTACCCCTGGCCTTGTAAACTGTCTCCTCCGCCCTCTGACACCAGTCCAAATCCCGTCGCCACTGGACCCATTGCGGCGCCTCCTGTGCCCCCCAGCTACTGGCTACGTTTCTTTTCGCCACCCCGGCTGCTAAGGCCAGCCATATTTCATTGTACCTTGACCAGTCCGTCGGGCCTTTGATAATTAATAAAACCATTGTGGTTCCACCGGGACTGGCAAACCCACAACTAGCTCCATAGTACGAGCCACTCTGGTCCAAATAGGAACCACGTTTGAACAGTCCCAAAGAATATGAAAGAACGTTCCCTCTTCCTGGCAACCTCTTGCACACAGGGGGACAATGTTCTGCCCCACGAGAAAAGGTGTGTGCGCGGATAGTACACCCAGTGCAAGATCTTAAACTGAACCAGCCGGAACTGGACCCGCACCGCTACTTCACGTAGGCTCTGCAAGGCGTCCTGCCAATCATTGTCCTCTAGGCCACCTATATCACCCTCCCATATCGCAGGCAAAGCCAGCAGTGGGTCAGGCATATTATTAATCAATTTGCGGTAAATGGTTGCCGTGGGCTTCTCTAGAATGGGGTCTAGCAGGAGCCTGTCCTCCATCGGGGAGTACTTCGGAAGTGATGTCTCTAATGGGATGTGAGCGCGTAAAGCGCGAGAAAGGCGCAGGTAATGGTAGTGTTGTGAGTCATGCATTTGGTATTCCTTTTTAAGGTAGTTGAAGGATCTGAGGGCCCTCCCCTTCCAGATATCTCCAAGATATTCGATTCCAATCAACTTCCAGCCCTTGAAGCCGGTAAGCCTCTTCACCTCCTTCAATTGGTCCCCAAACAATAGCGGGGTTCTGCTGGTATAGTATCTGTCCATCCAAGGAATCTATTGGCCTTTCTCCAGCACTGCAGTACCACCCCCGTATGCAAAGGCAAGTCACCCCGAGGTTTTCGCGAGTACAGTAGAGGTTTGCAGTTACCAACTGGCATAGCGTACTTGTCCACCCTGTAGGCTGGCTCCAAGGCCTCCACGTAGACCCAATCGTTAATGTCCTGGAGCTGGGACACCCAATAGTATAACCGCACACCCGGTAGGGCCAGCCCTCTGTCGTACACCCCCTGTGAGAGTTTATTAAGCGGGATTCTCGGGTTACCCCTGTCCCAGAGCAGCATCCACAGGGCCTGGGATATATGCCGGAACACCCCATCTGGCAATGCGTATGGTGAGTTCTGCAGTATTTAGAGGAGGCGCGGCAACGCCCATTTTGAAGAGCGCAGCGCGCCCCATCAGTGTGAGAGGCAGTGAGCACCAATGAGCAACATCCAACACCAACTGACCCAGGTGTGGATCCAGGTTTTTGGCAAAGAACTCTGCCCTGTTCCTAGTGATGTACACTCCGAGGTATTTAAATCCCTCGGTGACTATCAGGGCCGGGCATCGCGACGGGACCCTCGAGGGGGCCCCGGAAATAGGGTTGATCAAGGATTTGGTCCAATTAATCCTATAGCCAGAATACCTGCCAAATAACTCAAAGAGGTGGAGCGCCTGCGCCTTAGAATGGTAGGGTCTGGCCATGTAGAGGACTATATCGTCGGTGTATAGGGATATACGCTCCTCCCAGTCATCCGTGAGCACCAAGCCCCAGAACGACCGATCTCTCCTGATTCAATGGGCCAATGGCTCAAGCGCCAGGGCAAATAGAAGAGGGGAAAAGGGGCACCCCTGCCTTGTACCCCACCCCAGGGAGAACACCCGAGACGTAGCTCTCTTCACTCTCACCCTAGCCACCAGCCTCTCATACAACAGACGCACCCAGCTACAGAAGATCAGCCCAAAGCCCAATCATTGCGGGACAATGAACAGATACGGCCATTCATTACTGTTGAAGGCCATTGAGGCGTACAGCGCCATCAAGGCCTTTTGGGTATCGCCCACATCCTCAGTCATGTACAACACTCCATAGAGGCATCTCAAATGATGCCGCGTACTCCTATGGGGCATGAATCCCGACTGGTCGACATGTACCAAATCAGGCAGGACCACAAGTAGACACGTCGCCAATGCTTTGGCCAAAACCTTGGCCTCCACGTTGATGAGTGAGATGGGGCAGTATGAGAAAACAGTAGTCCGCCGGTTTCCCGGCCTTTTGGATGACCACGATTGTGGCCTCCCGCTGATCCAGCGGGAGCACTCCCTCCTGCCTCGCCTCAAGGAACATGCGTCTCATGGGATCTACTATGACGCTGGCCTTTCATTTGTATATTTCTACTGGGAGCCCATTGGGCCCCTGCGCCTTCCCAGCCTGTAGCGCGTTAAGGGTGTCACCCAATTCTGAGGCTGTGAGGTCCGCCTCTAGACTGTCAGTCTGCTCCTGAGACAGTGTGGGAAGCGCGAAGTCTCGAAGGAACTCCGCACAGTCTGATTCGGATCTGGTGCATACCCGAGTGTACACCGCCTCATAGTAGGACGTGAAGGCCTTCGCTATGTCGACGCTCGCTGACACCAGGGTTCCCGCCTCGTTCCTCACATCCTCGACTCAGGAGCGCTCCCAATCCCTTCGTTCCAATCAGGCTAACAATTTCATGCTTTTATCCCCTGCATCATAAATACGATGTTGCATGGCCAGGGAGTAGGCCAGCGCCTCCCCTTCCGCCAATGAACGAAGTTCACGCTGCTTGAGGGCCAGCTTGTGGCTGTGCTCTGCCGATGGGCCCCCCTCTTGTTCCAGCGCCTCTACCTCCCTCTCAAACTTCTGAGCCCCTATCCACCCCTGGACCTGACCCCGTAAGACGGTCTTGAAAGCCTCCCACAGGATGACCTGGGAGTCGACAGAGTCCTGGTTTTCTGCAAAGTACAACTGGGAGCCCTCCCTCAACTTGTCTGCAATGGAATCATCCATGAGACTCCATGGGTCAATCCGCGGGAAGACCCACCTAGCGGTTACTGCCCCTCTGAGGGTGACACCCACCGGCGAATGGTCTGATATCCCCCGGGCTAAAATGCAGAAGTCCACAAAGTCACCCAATCGGTCTACCTTAGCTAAAATATGGTCTATTCTAGAGAAAGACCCGTGTCGAGCTGAGTAAAATGTGAATTGCTTTTGTGTAGGGTGGTGTGTTCGCCATACATCGCAGAGGCCCAGCGCCGAGGTAAAACTGCGCAAGCCGGCCTCCCCCCTGTGGCCCTGCCTCTCCCCTGAGCGGTCCATGTCTGTGTCCATTACAGCATTATTGTCACCTCCCAATATCAGAGTGCCCCTCGGTAAATCCGCCAGGTGGGACCCAAGCTTCGCTTAAGTCGAGGCGTGTAACCCAGGTGGGATATAGCAAGAGCTGAATATTAACGTGCGACCCTCCCATTTAACTGCAAACGTCATCAAGCAGCCCGAATCCTCATCCCACTTACCCGTTACAATCAGTTGGAGCGCAGTACGAACCAGAATTCCCACCACTCTGGAGTCAGATGTAAACCCCAAGTGGGCCAGCAGCTTATAGCCAAACCTGTCCAGCGCCCGGCACTTATTGCCTCGCAGATGAGTCTCTTGGAGGAGAACTAAATCCAGGCTTTACATACTGCAAGACCAATGTGCGCTTAACTTTATTGCCCAACCCATTCACATTCCACAACCATATCCTTAACCATGACTGATCACCCATTGATGTACAATATCCTAGAATATGCCGGATCCCCTCCGAGCCACTGCTGGTTGCTAAGTGCAAAGCCATGTACCTGCGAGATTAAAACACTGTGAGCCAAACAAAAACCATCCCAAAACACCTGATCCCCCCACTATCCTCACCCCCTCCCTGCCTCCCTGCTAGGTGGGCCCCCCACCACTGAACCATGCAGAGTGCCTGTCGCCCCTTCAACCCCAAAACCACAAATCGAGGGAACATAAATCTGCATTCGCAGAAGAAGTCATACTAGGATGACGGAGTTCACACCTCATGTAGAAATCTCTTAACAGGACCCCCCCCTGCCCTCCCCCCGAGCTCCTGTGGCAACTCAGAAAGGCCATAGATGAAAACTCAGGAACACCATAGAGACCCAAACTTTACCCCCCAAAAAAGGATATAGCCAGCCCGGAGCCTCCTGTCCGCTCCCCTCGAAACCCGGAGTCTAAGAGGTGCATCGACTCTCCTACTTTCATCCATCACAGTGACCCATGTCCACCTCACCCCCGCCGTCACTTGATCGGTGCCTGTCCCTCCTGCTGAGGCTCACGAGTGTGAATGTCGCTTGTCCGGGTCCCCTGACCCACACGGCTGTGCGGCGGCACTGTGACCCATTCTGGCGGGCCACGGTCCGCCATCCCTCCAACCAGTCGCTAGCCTCCGTTGGTGAGTCAAAGAAGAAAGCCTTTTCCCCGTCCAGGATTTTGAGACGTGCCGGGTACAGCATCATGTATTTTATGCCTTTGTCTCTGAGAGCTCTCTTGACCCCCTCAAAGGATCGTCGCTGACGCTGGACGTTAAGCGTAAAGTCCGGTAAAAAACAAATTGTGGCATTGTCTAAGTGGAGGACCCCCGACACCCTTGAGGCCTGCAGGATAGCGTCCCGGTCTCTATAGTTCAAAATGCGAGCGATGATGGTGCGCGGAGGGGCCCCAGGCTTGGGCCTGCCCCCCAGCGCGCAGTGGGATCTCTCCACCGAGAAAAAATTGACAGGCACTTTGGCTTGAGGTGCTGAGTTATAAGATCCTCCACGAACCAGTCCGTGGATGGGCCTTCCATGCCCTCCGGAACGCCCATGATTCGGATATTATTGCCCCACGTCCGGCCTTCCTGATCCTCCAGGCAGGCAGCCATTTCGTCTTGGTTCTTCGTGAGCTTGGCAACCTGCTCCTCAAGTCTCTTTGTCTTGGACTGCAAAGTGCCTACACCACTATCCACCTCCGCGACCTTGTCCGACATTTTACCCAGGTCCGCCCGAATGAGGTTGACCTCCTCAGTCACCGAGTCGAGCTTGCGTTCCATGGTGCCCCTCATGTCTTTGATGGCGCCAAGCATCTTCATGATGGCCACCATAATGTCTTTTAGCGAAGGGTCTGCCCCATTGGTTGCCCCCTCGCTCCGCTGGCTCCCTCCAGGAGGGTCATCTTCCTTCCCCACATTGACGTGTATCTATTTATCTGCCCCTGCGTCAGGGGTCTATTGCGGCCCATGGTCCTGGATTCCCCCTCGATCCGGGCTTCCGCCAACTGTTCCACTCCTTCTGGTGGAACTCCGGCCTCTCACCCGGGCGCGATTGCAGTCACAGAACAATATGGGGCCCCCACTAGATGTTGCGCCCCTCCGCCGCTGTAAGCTTCCTCACGCTCTGCCCCGCCACTCCACTAGGCAAATCGCCGCCTGTCACCGGTCGAGGTCTGCGCACTGATCCCGCTCCAAGACAGGCCAAGTAATAACAGAGGGAAGTTCTTTTTTGCCACAGTGGGGGCCCCACTAGCCCTGATGTTCAGCCACCTAGTGCCCACCAGATTTCAGGCCAGTGCCCTCTAGAGAGTGTCACATTTGGCATGCAGCTGCCCCTGTCACCCAGCCGCCCACCGGGGATCTGGCAGTGACAGCCCCATTACACACGCCAGGCCAAATGTCTTTAGGTGCTCCGCAAGGCCTTATGGTACCAAGCCAGTCTCCGCAGGTCTGCATGCACTGTGGCCCGCTCCACCACCGCCACCAGGTCTGGCCAAGCCCGATCGCCCCTCCGGCCAGCGGGAGCTAAGCCGAGTGCACAGATCACAGCAGACCCCGGGTGCCAGTGCCCACTAATGCTCTGCCTGCCACTTTGTCCCGGCCGCTGCCATCTCACCCACTGCCAAGGGCCCAATGCCAGTTTAGTCCCTCACATCTTCAGGGCACTTAAATTTGCCACACTGATAGTGCCTCTCTTTGCGGCGGGCCTCCACCTGCTACCCTGCAACCTAGGTGCCGCGGCCACTCTTGGCAGGCTTCCGGCCCGCAGGAGCCCAGGCCCACCAGGCTCTACCCGCCCGGGCCTCTCCCGCCGGCCGCTCTGTGTCAGTCGTGCCGCGACTTCCCACTCGTGCCCCCAGACAGCGCTGAGGGCCGCCGCTCTACATACCAAGCGAGCCCGGCCGCGGCAGTCCCAAAAGCAGCTCCACGAAGTCTTCAAACGCTGGGGGCACGGCTGGCACCGCAGCCTCCACCATCGGCCGCTGGCACCCTGCATGCTGTTCGGGGAGCCCCACCCAACAGGATATGCTGCACCCCGGTTCCAAACCTCCGGGGTCTTGAAGTGCCACGCTACTGCTGCCGCCGCACCGCGGCCACTCCCCCAGGCTCTCCGCAGTCACCAGGTATCAGCAACGGGGCCAGGCATAAATGAATGCCATTTCCTGACAGTCGGACTCGTGGCCCGGGCCTCAGAGCAGCCGCTCGAGAAAACTGCAATGCAGATCAGTTACAGGGCGGAAAAGCAGCACATCGCCTCTCTACAGCCCCAGCAGACAGTCAGGTCCCTTCAACTGGACGGATTATGTCGGATGGTAGGTGTAGTTTGTGCCTCTGCTACCGCAGCTCGTCTAGTGTGCGGCCATCTTCTTTGGCTGCAGGCCACGCCCCGATATACAATGATTCTTGTGGTACATTCAACAAAAATTGGGTATATACAATATCTGTTCAAATACCAACATCACAATAGCAATATTCATAATGGTGTATATACAGGAAACAACATTTACAACGCAGTCATTACCTCGCACTACCTTTACATAGCATTGATTACATCGCAACATCCTTTACAACCATGTCGTTACAACGCAGCCATTACATTGCATGTCACTACAACGCATGTCATTACAATGCATGTCACTACAACGTAGGCATTACATAGCAAGTCATTACAAAGCATACCATTACAACGCATTGTACCCTTACACTATCCAACACTTACACGACTGTTGCACTCACTTGAGTTAGAATAGAATTTTTTACCCCTACACTATTCAACACTTACCTTAAATGCAATGTAATGGTATGCATTGTAATTAAGGCTCCCGGTTTTCCGTGTAAACAGATTTTTACATATAAATGCAGATGGAAAACTTTTTTTCCTTTGTATTTATAAACATAAACGAAAAAATACTAACAAACAGGATTTTGACAAAGTGCTTCACCCCAAGATTGTCTAATCTGGTGCACAGAGGAATGCAGCTGCCACGTCTCATAGTCTGAGAGTGCTTCACTTCAATCAGGTGAGCTTGGGCAGTGTTTCACCCCAGGGTTGCCTAATCTAATGCAAAGAGAAATGCAGCTGACATCTATCTGCACATGAAAGGCTCTCTACTAAGAGGGCGGACTCCAAGTACTGCCTTTGATACTCTCCTTTCGCAGGTCATTCATCAGGACCCTCTGGGGGGAGCCTGGGGTAGACATCCCCATCCGGCATGCTCTCCACATGTCACTTCTTCTTTTTTTTTTTTTTAAATAACAGTTTTCATTGAGAACAAACTGCAACATCGAAGACAGTGTACAGACATCATTGGCAGAGTAACAAAAAATGTCAGCATCATATCACAACCTTCAGACCTTCAGGATCACTGAGAAGAACACTTGTTACTCGCATTAGAATTTAACATGATGGTTACAATTGTATGCACAAGGTCAAAACAGCAAGAGAACATGCAAATGGGTCACATGCAATTACGCACTGTCCTCGGTTGCCCGGCGTGGGGCCATCAGCGTGTCATCCTCCCCCCTCAACAATGATAATCTCACCCTCCTCAGTTCCACCGTAGGCGATATGCAAATCTCACTCCTATATTTGTTCCAGGGCCCCCATTTCTGATCTTATTTTCGTGGGCACCCTCTCCCTTTATACACTGGGCGATATTCCCTTTTGCCATGCCCCAACCTATTGTAGCCCAAGACTGCTCCGCCTGTGAGAGATCAGTTGCTTCCCAGATATTAAGGAGACATAATGTGGGAGAGGGTTGTATGGATTTGTCACAAGTCCTGACCAGCTGTCGGATGACGTCTTTCCCGTATTGTTGTATATGGGGGCATTCCCAAAGGATGTGTATGAATGTACCAGTCTGGTTACAGTGCCGGAGGCAGAGTGGGTCAGGCCTCCGACCTATCCTGAAAAACAGTCTGGCGGCAAAATATACCCTGTGGAGAACCTTGAGCTGGACCAGTCGCATCAGAATTGCCACCTCCCAGGGAGAGGCTAGTGCCTCTATCCAGTCCTCGTCGGCCAATTCCCCCAACTCAACCTCCCAGTTCGACCATAGTTTCACCGTTGGGTCAGTTCGGTTATTGACCAATTTCTTGTACGTAAAGTAAATAGCCTTATGGTCCATTGGGTCCAGCAATAGTCTGTCCTCTAGCAGTGAGGAATCCAGGAGGGAGGTATCCTTCGGCAGGGCCGAATCAATGGCAAGGCTAATTTGAAGATATCGAAAAGCCTCCGACGGTGCTAATTGATACTTAATTTGGAGGTCCACAAACGTTGCCTTTTTTCCTTTAACCCACATATCCCCTACCATAGAAATCCCGATCATGTCCCATTCATCAAACCCCGAACAGGTACTGAGGCGGCCTAAGATGTCTGGTTACACAAGGGGGTAGCCTTCGTTAGGCGTCCCTGCCGTCCCAGCCTTTGTTAGACGCCATGCCATACTTTCACCGTACGTGCCATGGGGCCAGTCAATCATAGCTTTCAATGGTTTGTATATAATGCCCTATTATAGCCCCCTTTACCCATTAGCCAATGATAAGTGCGAAAGCTGGGGTCGTCATGTGGGCCAAATACCCATCTGTTAATGGCTGTTAACTGCAAATCCTGGTAGTATAGGCGCATGTCAGGCAGCCCAAAACCCCCATCGTACCACCCCATAGTGAGCTTATTTATGGAGATGCGGGCGGTCAATGCTCCCACAGCAATTCTCGTAATACTGCTTTAATCTGCAAGAAATAAGAATTGGGAACTGGATTGGGAGTATTTTGCAGGGCATATAGAAAGCGGGGCAAGGCGAGCATTTTGAATAGGGACGTCCATCCCAGAAGAGTAAGGGGCAGTGCCCTCAAATGGGTGACGTCTGATCTAAATCACTGAAGAGGACCCAAAAGATGTTGTTTGAAGAATAGAGCTGCATCAGGTGTAATAAAAATCCCCATAGTGCGCCCCAAATATATGAAAGATGTGTAACACCCGGCGTAACGAGCGTGCTGGAGAGGTAAGATAAAGTAAATATCATCCTCATAGAGTGATATGCAGTCTTCATGTTCGCTCGTCCATTTAATGCCTCTGATAGCCGGGTCTCCCCTAATCCAAACCGCCAGTGGCTCCAGCACCATGGCGAAAAGGAGCAGTGACAGCGGGCATCCTTGCCATGTGCCACGACGGAGAGGGAAAGAGAAGGTGCGATGGTTGTTCACCAAGACATGCACCGTGGGTTGTGTATATAATAGTCTGATCCACCCAATCAGTTTGGGTCCAAATCCCATGCGGGTCAGTACAGCACACAGATATTCCCACGCGATAGTGTCAAATGCCATTTTGGCATCAAGCGCAAGTAAATTCCCTTCTTCCTCGAGAGTGTTTATACGCCCCAGTGCACCATGTACTCGACGCAGATTCTGTACTGTATTCCAACCTGGTACAAATCCCGACTGGTCAGAATGAATCAAATCATTGAGATAAGGAGCAATCGATTAGCTAGCAATTTGGCCAGAATTTTGGCTTCTACCGTGAGCAGCGATATAGGCCCGTATGATGCACAATTGTCTGCTGGTTTACCGGGTTTGTGAATTACTACAATGGTGGCCGAGCAAATATCAGCCGGGAGAAGCCCAGATTCATAGCATTCATTATATAGATTAAGCAAATGGGGTGCCAACTTTAGTGCCATTGGTTTGAGAAGTTCGATAGGGAGTCCGTTAGGACCCACCGCTTTAACGGGACGAATATCCTGTATTGCCTTCTGGATCTCATTCATAGATATGTCCTTCTCCAACGCCTCTCTAACCTGCCATTGAAGCTTGCGGAATTCCGTATGGGCCGCAAAGGCGTCAGCTATGCCTTGCTTGTCGGTGATCAAATCATAGTTGGGCCCCTTTACCACTCGGACCCATCTCGCCGACAGTTCCTTACGTTCCAACCATGCAAGTAGTTTACCCGTACGCTCACCCAGCTCATAAATCCGATGATGAGTCGCCAGGGACCACCTAGTGGCGGCTTCTAAGAGCAGCTGCCTATTGTCCTGCCTGTTAATATTGAGACGGTGTTGGGCGTCAGGATCAGGACCCTGAGAAAGGCCTCCTCCAGGCGCAAGATATCCATTTCCAGTTCGACCACCCTCCGGTTACGCTCGGCTCTGTGACCCACCATCAGACATAAAGCCCTCCCCTTGATCACTGCCACATGTCACTTCTGATGTGTGCTGCATCTCGTAGTCTGAGAGTGCTTCGCTTTATTCAGGTGAGCTGGGCAGTGTTAAGCCTATTGCTCCTACATCCGAGTGCCTTCCCCTATTGAATGTGCATTACTTTACCTTGGTCAGCGCTTTCAGCAGCCACTTCTCTTTAGGTTAGCTCCAGAAGGGAAGGAGGAGGGAATAGGGAGGGCGAGCAGTGCATTGCTTTATTGTGTATGCAATTTGCAGCCCTTCGGTTGCAGGGTGAAACACTTTTTGTCAGTTAATCAATTTAAATACTTTCATTGAGTAGTGTAGGATGCAGCATTCGAAAACCATCATGTGATTCTGGGCATATCACTTAATTTCCACATGCCTGTAAAAAATACATATGAACAGGTACATTTAACTGGTGCTCACCTAAGCACTCCAAGACCTCTAGGCCCAGTTCTATTGTACTTTGTGTTTTCTCCAGGGGAGAATCTTTCCGATTTTGAAACAAAGCATTTCACACACACCTCCCCTCAAAAGTTTGAACAGTCAACTTGCGTTTTAGCAAGGTATAAATAGTGTACACTGGAAAATTATTATCTCCCCCTTTAAAACAAAATCAAGAAAATCAGTCAAAAGAGTTCCTATGTAGGTCTAAATAATCCCAGACAAGATATTCTGCAAGGAGAAAAAAAGAATGGGTTGCTCCCGCAAAGACTAAGCTTGACATTTGACCTCTGTCTTTGAATTCCCAGTAAATGAGGCTTTCTCCAAGTTATATGTGGAAATAAGCCTTGCTATCCATGACTGAAATGTTGATGCCGTCTTGTCAAGCCAGGCCCTTGCAATAATAATCCTAAAAACTGCCGTAACCATAAACATAAATTCTGGATATACGCTATTATCCCCTATATTCACCCCTAGCATTATCAACTCATCCGTTAATTTAATCTTCAACCCCAGAGATTCCTCCAGGAATTTTTCGATTGCCAGTTTTAGTGTATAGAGTTGTGGGCACTGTGCAAACATATGTGTAATATTGGCACTGCTTGAGTTACACCGTGGACAAGTTATTCCAGTGCTACCCCCCCACTGGGCAATTCTAGCAGGTGTATGGTACAGAGAATAAACTATCTTATAGTGTTGGGTCTGTAGCGTTGCCGAGCATAACACCGACCGTCCTAGATCTAATGAGGCTTGTAATTCGTCGGGGTGCGCACCGACTTGTTCCACCCACTTGTTAGCATATTTCTCTCTATCATCTGTTTTTGGTGCATAGAGCTCTGCGTACAGTTGCCTAATCGTACCACATGTACTGCGCCCCAAATAGTCCATTATCCTACAGTGAGCCATCCCTGCTGTCCCACCCTGTTTCTTATAAAAATAGCTCCTCAGCTGTAGATATTTAAAAAAGTTGCTCCCTGGTATTTTGAATTTGTTTTGAATATCCTGAAACAGTAGGAACACCCCTTTTACATCCAGCAAATCCCCTAATTTCTTAATCCCGTTGCCATCCCAATCTTTCATAACTGCATCCCTAAAAATCTCTGCAGGAAAATCATTATTTGTATAGAGCCTCAAATATCTATTATGCCTCCCAATACCTAGTTTTTTCCCGACGGCCTTCCAGATTTTATATATAGCACTTAGTGTCTTGAACCTAGTGTGTTTAAAGTAGGCATAATCCACTGTATTTACTAAGGCATTCTCTGCCTCCTTGCCCAGAACCGCTTCATAAACGTTCCTGCTGCCCAATCTCTCTCCATGCTGACCACTGCCTCCTAATAACCCTTGAGAGTATTGGAGAGCTACTGCCCAATAATACAGCCTAAAATCAGGTGCCCCCCATCCCCCCTTCTCCCTCGGTAGTGTCAAAAATCGGTATGCTCTACGTGTCTTCCCCTGTGCCCATATTAGCCTGTTCACTGTTGCTCCTATTCTATTAAACCATGTGCCATCAAAGTATAAGGGAATCGCTCTGAAAATATATAAAAATTTTGGAAAAGTAACCATTTTAATCATATTGATACGCCCCATTAATGTCAAATGTAAGTTATTAATTCTCTCCAAATTTCTTTTAACCTTCCCATAGTGGCTCCATATTAATCTCTATTAATCTGTTCAGATCCGCTGACAGCCAAATCCCCAAATATATTGCTTCTGAAACTACCCTCGTGTCCTGGAATATTGTGAACCTATTCTGCACTACCTGTGTCTTTCCTCTATTTATAAGGTATCCTGAGATCACCCCGAAATTCCTTGCCTCTTGCTCTATTTCGTTCAATGCCCCCCCCCCCCCGGTTCTGGTGTTGTAATGGCTACATCGTCCGCATAAGCAAATAATTTGTATTCCTGCTCATGCAGCCTAACTGGGGGAATCCTATAGTTATAGGTAAGCCTTCTTAACAGTGGGTCCAGATATATGGCAAACAGTAGAGGCGAAGCTGGGCATCCCTGCCTAGTCCCCCGCCTAATCTGTACTGCCTTCGTATAGGATTTATTAATTCTTATTCTGGCCGACGGGTGTTTATATAATGCCTGTATTGCTTTTATATAGCCGTTGCCTATTCCAGCCCATTCCATGGCTTTCCACAAGTAGTCCCAGGCGACCCTGTCGAAGGCCTTCTCGGCATCCAAAAAAATAGCCGCGACAGGGTCTCCGCAACCTCAGCTGCGTCTAGGATGGTAATCATCTGTCTTGTATGTTGGGTAGTCCCTTTACCTGGGATAAAGCCATGCTGTGCCGGGGACACAAACCCCTCGATAACCTTGCTCATCCTTTTTGCCAAGGATTTAGAAAATATTTTTGCATCTGCGTTCAGCAGTGTTATTGGCCTGTATGAACCTGGATCTGTTGGAGGTTTATCCTTTTTTAATATCACAATTATATCCGCCCAGGACTGTGGGACTACCCAACCCCCCTGTGCTAAGCAGCAAATTGCCCACATGTCCGTTCCTAATACATCCCAAAAAGTCCTATAGAATTCTGCCGGAATTTGATCTTGACCTGTCGCCTTGCCAGAGGGGAGACTGAATGTCGCCTCCCTTACCTCCTGAATCGTTAACTGCAGGTCTAGCTTTTCCCTCTCTTCCACGCTTAGCCCTACCTGTGGTACCTGTGCCAAGTATTCTGTGATCCCTATCTCTATGTTATTTAAGTCCTGCTCATATAGTTTTTCGTAGAACCTCCTGAACACTTCTTGTACCTCCTCCACCTTGTTGACTATGGTCCCTGTACTATCCTTGATTTCTTTTATTTCGCCTGCTGCTAGTGTTTGCCTAGTCCTAATTGCCAACAAATGACCCACCCTCTCATTAAATTCATAGCATTTTTCGTTTTTTGCTAGGAAGTTCCCTGCTGCTTTTTGTGCCAGACTAACCCCTGTCTCTGCCTTCTGAATCTCCAAGTCCAACAGGATCTGTTCAATAGATTCTTTCCTACTTATCGTCGCCACTAGACCCTCCTCTAATCCCGCCAGCCTTCTAATCCTCTCTTCCATCCTCTCCTTCTCCTTCTTGCTTCTTAATATAGTATAGCTTAGTGTCTCTCCCCTCACTCTGGCTTTAAATGCGTCCCATACCATATCCGCTGAAGCCGAATACCTGTTCATATCCCAAAATTGTGTTATCCATTCCTGCATCCTTGTAAAGTACTCCTTCTCCTTCAGCAACCCCCGTTCAAATGTCCATGCATTAGTTGTTCTGTCCCTATTTTTAGTCTAAGACAAACTTAAAACCAATGGATTGTGATCCGACACTATCCTGGGCAGCCGTTCTAATGCGGCCCCATACACCAATGAACTAGAGATGAAAAAGTAGTCCAACCTGGCGACCGTTTTATGTGGGGCTGAGTAGTACGTACTGCCTGTGCCTATTGGGTTTTTCTCCATCCACATATCCACCAGTGCGTTATGCCGAAGCAAGTTCTGTACAGCTTTGCATGCCTTTCTCTTCCTCCCCCGATATCTACCCCCACCTCTGTCGATTAGGCCATCCAGACCATTAATATTAAAATCCCCACAGCATACTACGGGCTCTGGCCACAATGCTAGTTCCCCATCCAGAAATTCAATCAACTCAGGTTCGTCTTCATTTGACCCATACAGTGAGGTAAGTGTAAGTCTCCCAGCCATGGTTTCCACATCCAACAGAACCCATCTCCCATCTTGATCCTCCTTTTTCTTTTTGATTTTTACAGCACCTTTCCTGGCTAATATCACCACCCCCTTATTTCTAGCTTCCTGTCCTGTATACGCAAGCACCTCAAACCCCATTTGATCCAACATGAATGTATCTTTGCTAGCCACATGCGTCTCCTGTAGACAGACTATATCAATCCTCCAAAATCGAAGCAATGCAGCTAGCTTTTGCCTTTTTTCTCCATTATTTAGCCCGCAGATATTGATCGTAATTATCCTAACTGCCATTTATTCATGCTTAGTTTTGCCAATTTTCCAGTAACTACTATGAAATTGTCCAACCTCTGCCTCTCTCCTTTATAAGCTTTAAAAATCTGTACTGTATGTCTCCAACCCCCAACACCTGCACCACCCCCTTCACCGCTACCCCCCTTTTGCCCCCCTCTCCCCCCCTCTGCTGACCCACCCCCCCTGTCACAGGCAAATAGGTCACATCAGACCTATGCGTGACCACTGAGCATTGTAGTGTCGCCCCCCCTCTCCTTCCCTCTCTTCTTCTTCATCCACTATTTTCTTACCAGACCCAGACTACGAGGCCCAGCCACATCCCCCCTATCATCCTTCCTCTTTTCCGCTATATATTCCCTCCTACTTCTTCCTAATTCCCCCTTGTTCTGTTAGCTCTGCCAGAAATTCCCCCGCCTTTATCTCGGAAAAGAACATTCTTGTACGACCTGCAGAGATAACTTTTAACTTTGCCGGGAACATCAGATAAGCCTCTGCCCCTTGTCTCTGAAATGCCGAAATGAATTGTCTGAGTCGCCATCGCCTCTCCACTGTCACGTGGCAAAAGTCAGGACTAGCAAAAAATGTTACTCCTTCAAAAGATTTCTTGGAATCTGGCCTGGCTTTCTCCATCAACTCTTGTCTTGCCAGAAAGTTCCCAAAAAAGACCAACATGGCCCTTGGGAGCGTATCTGCACTCCCATCCCGCCTTTTCTTCAATGTCAGTGGAAACCTGTGTGCCCTCTGAACCTCGAGCTCCCATTGCCATGGTACTTCTAGAAAGGCCCCTTTCAGGAGCTTAATGACAAAGCCTCTTGGATCTTGCCCCTCCACTCCTTCATCCAGTCCAAGGAGTCTAACGTTATTTCGCCTCTGGCGATTTTCCAAATCCTCGACCTTCCATTGTAGGTCCTCCACGACCTTTGTCTGCTCCACTCTGAATGCCAGCCAGTCCGTAACCTCGTCTTCCAGCCTGCCAGTTCTCTCTTCAACTCCTACCACTCTCTCCTCGACCTCTTCATATTTTTTATTTACTTTCCTGATTGAGGCTTGGATTTTTTTGTGTCGTGTCTTGCTCTCCGGCTTTCTGCTCTAGCTTCTGCTTGTATCTGCTTTAAGGTGGCAAACATAATGTCCAATTTCCCCCCTTCACCTTTCCCGTCTTGACCATCCTCTCTATACATGCTGGACGTGGCTGAGTAGTCCCATAATAATTTCTTATGGGTGACCCACCATCAGACATAAAGCCTTCCCCTTGATCACTGCCACATGTCACTTCTGATGTGTGCTGCATCTCGTAGTCTGAGAGTGCTTCGCTTTATTCAGGTGAGCTGGGCAGTGTTAAGCCTATTGCTCCTACCTCCGAGTGCCTTCCCCTATTGAATCTGCATTACTTTACCTTGGTCAGCGCTTTCAGCAGCCACTTCTCTTTAGGTTAGCTCCAGAAGGGAAGGAGGAGGGAATAGGGAGGGCGAGCAGTGCATTGCTTTATTGTGTACGCAATTTGCAGCCCTTCGGTTGCAGGGTGAAACACTTTCGGTCAGTTAATCAATTTAAATACTTTCATTGAGTAGTATAGGATGCAGCATCCGAAAACCATCATGTGATTCTGGGCATATCACTTAATTTCCACATGCCTGTAAAAAAATACATATGAACAGGTACATTTAACTGGTGCTCACCTAAGCACTCCAAGACCTCTAGGCCCAGTTCTATTGTACTTTGTGTTTGCTCCAGGGGAGAATCTTTCCGATTTTGAAACAAAGCATTTCACACACACCTCCCCTCAAAAGTTTGAACAGTCAACTTGCGTTTTAGCAAGGTATAAATAGTGTACACTGGAAAATTATTATCTCCCCCTTTAAAACAAAATCAAGAAAATCAGCCAAAAGAGTTCCTATGAAGGTCTAAATAATCCCAGACAAGATATTCTGCAAGGAGAAAAAAGAATGGGTTGCTCCTGCAAAGACTAAGCTTGACATTTGACCTCTGTCTTTGAATGCCCAGTAAATGTGACAAGATAAGAACATGATTTAAAGGCCTGTTTCAAAAAGCTAGTTCTATCCTCCCCTCTGGTCCCTAGAGTGTACAGCCCCACAGTAAAGGTTTCCTAATGCAAGTTACTCAAGGTATGTTTAGGCCTATGTTCTCTTTAAATTATTTTTGCAAAGTTTTCAGATGAATATATTGTGTTTACTTAATCTGAGGTATATATAAATATATCCAAACCTATAACAACTGAGTGCAAGTATGCAGTGTCTATTTAAATACATGTGAAAAAATACTAGCTGCAGCATCTTCTTTTGTTTGCAGCAAAAATAAATCTGGATAAATATAGATAAAATGACCTAAAAATAAATATGAATAAACACAGAGGGAAATGTTAAAAATAAAAATACCATAAAACCGGGAGCCCTAATTGTAATGGTATACGTTGTAAAGGTATAATGCGATGTAATGGAATGTGTTGTAAAGGTAGTTTCTGGAAATGCGAGGTAATGGCATGCTATGTAAGATAATGCGTTGTAAAAGATGTTGCTATGTAAAAACTGCGTTGTAAAGGCATGCATTGTAAATGTATGAGTTGTAACGTCATACATTTGCATATACACACACTGAGGATACCCAGACTCAAATCCCCACCGACCACAGTTGAACTGTCATTTACACAACATACATACAATTCAAATCACATATATCAGTCATCCATAAATATGCCAAAGACAAGGAATCCTTATTTTATAGACAAACCTATTTCAAATGCATATTATACCTGAACCCTGTATCCTGTATTATGTATAAGATTGCTCAATTCATAAATATTAGAATTAATTAGGAATTCTGGTCCTTGTGTTCCAATCCCAGATAAGCTCCCCTCCGTTAGCCTGTTGTAAGTGGGTGGCATGATTGCAGGAGTAGTCACGAATGGGAGGGAGTAGCCCCTTCCAATAATCTAGAGAACACAGCATCTGAAGTTATTGACAGGTGATGGTGTATCCTGCCACCCACTGGTTGCCCATGATGGTCGAAGGGCAAACTATAGAGACTTGGAGACTGCCAGGGGTGGTTGACTGGGCCTACCTCTGGTTTCCTGACCATGGGACCTGTGGGTACCGCGTCCTTGGCCACACTGGGGCTGAGAAACTTGTGGGCGATTATGACTAGGCATTAGAGATGCGCTGGTAGCCCTTTCTGTG
The DNA here is from genome assembly GCF_964263255.1 of Lissotriton vulgaris. Lineage (NCBI taxonomy): Eukaryota > Metazoa > Chordata > Amphibia > Caudata > Salamandridae > Lissotriton > Lissotriton vulgaris. Next base: position 810,760,948 of record NC_141695.1, on the reverse strand, counting down.
GCCATTAAAGGAGCGAAATGCGGACTGGAGTTGGCAGGAAGCCATGCAATGGCCCGAGGACCCGGCCATAGTGCTGAGTCTGCCTTATCTCCGAAGAGACAGGAGACATCAAAGGGCATGCACATAAGGGAAGCTTGGACATCCCCTGAAAAGCCAGTTGTCCTCATTCAAGAGTGACACCATAAAGCCACAGAAAAAGAAACTGTTCTGCTTAGCAAGTTGGTTGTGCCCAGGGCACATCTGATTGTGAACTTAGCTACATCTCTCCCTGCAGCCATAGTTTGGGAGAGTATGGTCTGGGACCATAGGTAGCACCTGAACAACCGAATCCCAAAGGGCAAGGAAGTAATGGCCCAAAAGCAATTGGGTGTTCACAGACTGCAATGGCAGACTGACAGAAGAAAACATTTTCTTACCCAAGTGTCGAAGGTAGGGCAAATGTTAAGGTATGTGATTGATAACAATACCCAAATACAATAGGCTGGAGTCTGAAGTCTTCTTATAGACTGTTTCTTTTTATTGTAGTATAGATTCACGCAATGCAAATAGTGAACCATTTCCTCTTTTATTCTTCTCAGGTCAGGAAGGACCGGGCCACTTGAGAGGAAGCATGCCACTCGAATTGAAGAGCAAAAGCCACAGGTAAGCATTTCTTCTTATTTTAAGACTAGCTATTGGGGAAATGAGTTTGAGAGGGAGAGCACCATTTATTATCTAATATTTATGTCCCACCACCATGTGTGTCAATTATGGATCACTGAAATTATATCTACCTCAAAAATATCGAGTTGCCATAATATCGTTGATAAAGTATCGATGGACAAAATATCGACTGGCTATCTTTAAACAGGTAAGTACTAAAATATCGACTCTAAAATATCGAGTTACTAAAATATAGACTGTATTGGTTTTTTTTGTCTTTAAATTAAGTTAAAACTAATGTAGTAATAAATATATTTATTATAAACTTACTTAAAATTAATAAATTAATGTTATATTAATAAATATTTATTGTAAATTAAAAAAATATATAAAAAAAAGACATATATATTTATATAATTTTTTTAAATTAAATAAACATATATAATAATTTTACCGTAGCATAGCAAAATACTTAAAATGTATTGTAACAACTGTAGTGAATTCTACAATAGCTAAAGCGTTGGATAGCGTAGGGGTAAAATTTACTATTCCCACTCCAGTGGGTGCAACAGTAGGGAAAGCGTTGGATAGCGTAGGGGTAAAATTTACTATTCCCACTCCAGTGGGTGCAACAGTAGGGAAAGCGTTGGATAGCGTAGGGGTAAAAATTACTATTCCCACTCCAGTGGGTGCTACAGTAGGGAAAGCGTTGGATAGCGTAGGGGTTAAAATTACTATTCCCACTCCAGTGGGTGCTACAGTAGGGAAAGCATTGGATAGCATAGGGGTTAAAATTACTATTCCCACTCCAGTGGGTGCAACAGTAGGGAAAGCGCTGGATAGCGTAGGGGTAAAAATTACTATTCCCTCTCCAGTGGGTGCAACAGTAGGGAAAGCGCTGGATAGCGTAGGGGTAAAAATTACTATTCCCACTCCAGTGGGTGCAACAGTAGGGAAAGCGTTGGATAGCGTAGGGGTAAAAATTATTATTCCCACTCCAGTGGGTGCTACAGTAGGGAAAGCGTTGGATAGCGTAGGGGTTAAAATTACTATTCCCACTCCAGTGGGTGCTACAGTAGGGAAAGCGTTGGATAGCGTAGGGTTTAAAATTACTATTCCCACTCCAGTGGGTGCTACAGTAGGGAAAGCGTTGGATAACGTAGGGGTTAAAATGACTATTAATTAATTAACAATTAACATTTTTAATTAATTTACATAATTAATTAATTATTATTAAATTACTTCCCACCCTATCCCCCTATAAACTCACAACCCACTACTGAAAATAATTTACTAAATATTAATTATTTATCAATTAAATATTTATAATCAATTACCAATTCTATTTTAATTAATTACCAATTAGTATTTAATTAACAATTATTAATAATTTACATAATGAATTAATTATTAATAAATTACTTCCCACCCTATCCCCCTATAAACCCACAACCCGCTACAGAAAATAATTTACTAAATATTAATTATTTATCAATTAAATATTTATAATTATTTACCAATTATATTTTAATTAATTACCAATTATTAATTATTTAACAATTATGATTAATTTACATAATTAATTAATTATAATAAAATTACTTCCCACCCTATTCCCCTATTAACCCACAACCCGCTACAGAAAATAATTTACTAAAAATTAATTATTAATCAATTATTATTTTTTACCAATTATACTTTAATTATTTACCAATTAATAATTAATTAACAATTATTATTAATTTACATAATTAATTAATTATAATTAAATTACTTCCCACCCTATTCCCCTATAAACCCACAACACGCTACAGATTTATATTACACAATTATTAAAAAATATTAAAAACTACCTTATTTTCTATTTTTTTTTGTCTATATTCTATCTAGTCGATATTATGTCTAGTCTATATTTTTGATTCAATATTTTGGCTATTATTATCGATATTACTCAATATTTTTGTAGTCTATATTATGTCTGGTCGATATTTTGGCTAGTCTATATTTTTTACTCGATATTTTGTCCAAACGATATTTTGGAATCGATATTATGTCTGTTTACCGTCAATTATGTTCTAATAATGTTATTTTTCAACCTAGAACCTAGTTATGCCTCACTAGGTCCTTATAAATATAGGCATCAACAGAAACTTAGTAAAACAAAAGCCTAAGTCTTGAAAAGGAATGCTCAATTACTTGCTGGCTTCCAGTTACAGCTGGCGTACTCTTCTATAACACCATAGCACAAGTTACTTACCTTCGGTAACGATATATCTGTAAGAAACAGTAGTTAGTATTAGATTTGTTACCTTAGAATATCCCCAGGCGTCAGACTGGATCCGGAAACTTTTGCGTAGCAGTACCCTTGCGCGTCGGTAGGCGTCGTCAGCGGCTCTGCGTCCGTGTCCTTGGCGCAGGGATGATGTCGCTGGAGTACTTAGACACCGCCCTCGTGCACTGACGTAAGTTCTTATACATAGCTTTTCCGGACCAGAAACGCAGAGCCATGATAAAAACCAACACTGGTGCCATGAAACTAGGGCCCTGAAAAGGGATGACCTTAACCCTAGATATCGGTTTGAAGAACTGGGAGGATGGGTGGGGCAGTAAGGAATCTAATACTAACTACTGTTTCTTACAGATATATCGTTACCGAAGGTAAGTAACTTGTGCATCTGAAAGAAACAGGTTAGTATTAGATTCCTTACCTTAGAATAGAAACCCCAGCAATACCAACCCCGGTGGTGTGTCTGCGAAACAATGATCACACCAGAAAGTCCTGGAGAACATAACGGCCAAAGGAGCCATCTCTCCGGACTTGGCTGTCCAGGCAGTAGTGTCTTCAAACGTGTGAAAGGAGGCCCACGTAGCTGCCTGACAGATGTCCTGCAAGGGGACTTCCCGACCCAGGGCAGTAGTAGCCGCCATGGCCCGAGTGGAATGGGCCCTCAGCCCAACAGGAGGCTCCTTTTTAGCCAAGGAGTAGCATACCTTAATGCACAACACGACCCACCGAGAGATGGTCCGCTTGTGCACCGCCCGACCTTTCTTAGTGCCCACGTAACCAACAAAGAGTTGGTCATCCACCCGGAACTGGCGTGTGCGATCCAAATAGAATGAGAGCGCACGTTTTGGGTCCAGACTGTGGAGCCTCTCTTCCTCTTTCGAGGGATGCGGAGGCGGAAAGAAGGTGGGCAAGGTGATGGACTGCCCGATGTGGAAGGCTGTGACTACATTGGGCAGGAAAGAGGGTCGCGTCCGCAACACAACTTTGTCCGGATGGACAGAAAGGAAGGGAGGTTTAGAGGAAAGAGCCTGGAACTCACTCACCCTCCTGGTAGAGGTGATGGCAACCAGGAATGCAGTCTTCAGAGTAAGGAGACGAAGAGGACAGTTATGAAGTGGCTCAAAAGGAGCCCACATCAGATAGGTCAGAACAAGGTTCAAGTCCCACTGAGGCATCACGAAAGGAACAGGAGGAAACATATGAGTGATGCCCTTCAAAAACCTATTTACAACTGGGGACTTGAACAAAGAGGGCTGATCAGGGAGCCTTAAGAAGGTGGAAATAGCAGAGAGGTAGCCCTTGATAGTGCCCAGAGCAGAGCCCTGCAGGGCAAGAGAGAGAAGAAAGAGGAGAACCTCTGAAAGAGGGGCAGAAAGGTGATCCACAGCCTTTGCTGTGCACCATGCCACAAATTTGTTCCACCTGCAGGCGTATACCGATTTTGTGGAGGGACGCCTGGCTGCCAGAATCACATTACAAACTTCAGGAGGCAAACCAAATGGCCTCAACTGCCGCCGCTCAATCTCCACACATGTAAGTGGAGACTGGACAGGTTCGGGTGGAGGACCGTCCCCTGCTGCTGCGACAGAAGGTCCTCCTGAAGAGGCAGATGAATCGGGGGATCGACAGACATGCTGAGTAGCTCGGGATACCAGTATCTTCGTGCACAGTCCGGAGCCACAAGGATAACTTGGGCCCGGTTGCGTCTGATCTTCTTCAGCACTCTGGGCAGAAGTGGTAATAGGCGGAAAGGCGTACAACAGACCGCAGCTCCATTCGCGAGGAAAAGCGTCTCAGTGCGAGTGCCGCCTTGAAAATTCCAATGCACAGAACTGATGAGATTGCGCGTTCTCTTCTGTGGCGAATAGATCTAACCAAAGCTCTCCCCACTGCTGAAAGAGGCCTTGCGCCATGTCCGAGTTCAGACGCCATTCGTGATCCATCATGCACCGACGACTGAGTTCGTCCGCCCTGACGTTCAGAGAACCTGCCAGGTGTTGAATCACCAGGGTCACGCCCTGATGTTGCAGCCACTGCCAGAGGTGCAGAGCCTCCTGGCATTGGGTTCACAACCCCACCCCGCCCAGTGTGTTGCAGTACCACATGGCGGTGGTGTTTTCCGTGAACACCTGCACTACACTCCCCCGGACAGAGTGGAGGAATGACTTCAGTGCAAGCTGGATCGCCCGCAGCTCCAGAAGGTTGATATGGAGCCGGGACTCCGCCGAAGACCAGAGGCCTCTGATCTGCGCCTCTCCCATGTGGCCCCCCCAGCCCTGGAGGGACGCGTTCGTCACAACTACGTGCTCCGGTTGGGGTAGGGAGAGGGATCTGCTGCTGAACCAATCGCGGTCCGTGAGCCACCACTGCAACGGTCTTGCAGTGCCCTCCGAGATCAAGACATGGTCGGACAAGTTGCCCTGATGCTGGGCCCACTGAAACTTCAGGTCCCACTGCAGAGCCCGCATCCGCCACCGGACATGATGCAACAAATGGATGCAGGAGGCCATCAGCCCCAGAAGCCGCAGCGTCAACCTGACCGAGACGCGGGATAACGGCTGAAAGATAGGAATCAGAGCCTGAATATCCCGAACCCGCTGTTTGGGAGGATAAACCCAAAACTGCGGCGAGTCCAGAACCGCTCCGATGAAGAGGAGCTTCTGAGAGGAATACAGGTGTGACTTCGGCACATTGATGGAGAACCCCAGCAGGTGCAGGTGGTCCGCCGTAGTTTGGAGGTAGCTGACGACTTTCTGGGGCGAGCCCACCTTCAACAACCAGTTGTCTAGGTAGGGAAAGACTGAAACCCCTAACCTGCGCAGATGAGCTGCGACCACCGCCATCACTTTCGTGAACACCCGTGGGGTGCTGGTAAGGCCGAAGGGGAGCACTGTAAACTGAAAGTGCTCGTGGCCTACCGTGAACCGCAGGGGGATGTGAAAATAAGCGTCCTGCAAGTCCAACGCTACCATCCAGTCTCCTGGGTCCAGGGCAGCTAAGACCTGAGCATCTTGAACTTCTCCTTCCGGAGGAAGCCGTTGACGTTCCGCAGGTCCAAGATAGGGCAGAGGCCCCCTTTGCCCTTCTTGGGAACCAGAAAGTAGTGGGAGTAACAACCACATCCTACTTCTGGCCTAGGAACGCGCTTGATGGCCCCCTTGGCCAAGAGGGCCGTAACTTCCTCTTGCAGAAGACTCAAGTGATCCCTGACACGTGGTGGTACTGCGGTGGCATGGCTGGAGGGGTCACCTTAAAGGGGAGGGAGTAGCCCCTTCAGACGATTTGCAGCACCTACCTGTCCGATGTGACGGTGCACCAGTGGAGGAGGTGATGGCGAACCCTGCCCCCCACTGGCGTCACATGGGCCTGAAAGCTCGGACTAGGAGGGTTTTGAGGCGGATGCTGCAGGGATAGGTGTGGACTGACCTCGCTGTTGTCCCCGACCACCGCCACGGCGGTTACCACATCCGCCACAGCGTTGGATGTTAGTCTGCGGGCCGTGGCTTGCAGGACGTATGGGGGCGCCCCATCCTTGGCCACGAAAGGAGCGAAAGGCAACAGTTTGCTGGCACGGGCCGAGAGGCCCATGGACTTGGCCGTAGCCCTGGAGTCCTTAAAGCGCTCAAGCGCACTGTCTGCCTTGTTGCCAAAGAGGCAACGGCCATCAAACGGCATGTCCATAAGGGTGTTTTGGACATCAGCCGAAAATTTGGCCGACCTCAGCCAGGCATGGCGACAAATCGCCACAGTCATTGCCATCGCCATGCCCAGCGAGTCCGTGGTATCCAGCCCACACCGGATGGAATACTGTGCCGCATCTCGACCCTCCACAAGGGCTTGCATGAGTTTAGTCCGGACCCCCTCCTGACATTGTGGCAGCACGTCCGCAACCGTGTCCCACAGAGAGTGGGTGTAACGGCCCAAGAGGCATGTGGTGTTGACTGACCGCAACCCCAAACTAAGGGAGGAGAACATCTTTTTACCATACTGTTCGTACCTCTTGGATTCCCGATCGGGGGAGCCATTGGGAATGCGGTCTGGGAGTTAGAGGGCTGGATGACCAGGCTCTTGGGGGTGGGGTGGATGGACAGGAAGCAAGGGTCGCCCGGAGCCGGGCGGTGGCGCCTGGCCATGTTCCTATCTACAGGTGGACCTGTAGCGGGCTTGGACCAAGAGCCCAAAAGAACGTCTGACAAGTAAGCATGGGCGAATTTTGCAAATCTGGCGTTCGCGAATTTGCGTATTTGCGAACTCGCAATCCGCAAAATCCGCGAATTCTCGAGAATTTGTGGATTTTTTTTGTGTGTTCGCAAGGGTTTCTGCCAGTTTGTGAGGGTTTTATACCAGTTCGCAATTGCGAACTTACTTGTCGGCTCGCAACGGTCGCGACTATGTTGTTTCTACGTCTGGTTCATCATCACAGGTTCACAGCACCCTCCGTTTCACCACTGCCACCCTGTTTGACCCATGCCACCCTCTGGTACATCAATGCCACCCTCTGGTTCATCACTGTAGATTATGGGGGGGGAAAGCAAGCACACCTGCCCTGCTTCAACTGACATGAATTCATTTGGGGTTGATTTATTAATGTGTCACTGTTTTAGAATTCCAGTCTGGCACCTGCTTTCTTATCTGTAATTTGCTTTCTGTTGCAGTGCAATTTTTTTTTCCAGGACCTTTGTGGCCTACTTGTAGCTATTCTATGAGCCTGCTGTGAGGGTCAGAGCAGGGTCATAGGATTGTTGCAACTAGCAACTGAACTCTGGAGGGGCCCCTTATGAAGTACTACAGGGAATGGTTACTAATGATGAGTGAACTTTTGCACCTGCTGAGTGCTTTCAGTTTTGCAAAACTCGTTTTTCTGCAGAACAGCAGCTGTAATGCCCCAAACAAACTTAATTGTGAAAGTTGATTTCTAATCCAAAAGTGATCCAAAGAAAGTCAAAAGGCCTCAAATCCCAAAAAGTGCAGGCAAATGTCAACCTGAGGAGTTATTCTGATAAAAATCATCATTTTAGGAAGGTCTATGCTGCTTGCTAGTGGATTTCTTGTGCAGAATTGCAAATTTTTTAATTTCGCGAGTGCAAGATTGTTGCTGCCCGCCGCACCTACATGTTCGCAATTGCGAACTCTCGCGGTGCGTCGCCAAACTCCCGCAGGATCCCGCAGCAAGATCCAAAATGGCGCAGCACTCGCAAAATATCGAGAAAAACAACTCGGCAAACGCTGAATGACGGTAAGTGAACGCCGCACGCCGCAATATTGTATCACCAAGAAAAAAAATCCGCTGCGTGCGAATTTGCAGATTTTCGGTAAATTCGCGAGAGTTCGCGGATTGCGAATTTACCGAAAATCCGCAAAATCCGCGAGCGGAATGGATTTTCCGCCCATGCTTACTGACAAGGCCTCATTAAACGGCAGCAGAGGCTCAGCCGAGCTTGCCTGCGGTTTAAGGACCTCAGTGAGGAGGTTAGTCCTCACGGCCACGACGGGGAGCTCAAGGCCCAAGGCCTAGCAGCCCGCGTCAGCACCACACTATAGGCAGCCCCCTCCTCGGTAGCCACGGTAGAAGGGGAGACAAAACCAGTATCGGGAGAAGTGTCTAAACCACTGGCCTCCCCTAGCTCACCTGCCCAGTCATGAGAAGACTGGCACTCACGTGCCAGAGGGTCCTCGGACCCCTCCCAATCCTCCTCGCCACCCATCTCCTGATACTCAGGTTCAAAGGATGGGGCCGGGTCGGTGAAGAGGAAATCTCCTAGCGGCGTCGAATACGGCGGACCCAAATCGAGGGTAGGACCGGGGACGGCGTCATCCTGGGATGGCGCCGGGGGCAACACCCTGGAGCCGGCACCGGCGAGGTCGTGAGGTCGATTGGCGATGACCCGGATCCGGAGCCAGATCTGGCGGGCCCTGCGGCGTCGGGACCTAAGCCGCTGACGGCCCCGGGTCCGAAGCACCCAGCCTGCTTGGGACCCAGTCGGGCCGCTTGGCCCGAAGGCAGCGCGGGACCCGACTGAGGAGTGAGCGACCTAGGAAGGCCTCGATCTCCTCCGGCGATGCGTTTTGCCCAGGGACCGGCGGGTATGGAGCAGGCCGCGACACCTGTGGGGGAGCCGCGTGGACGGTGTCGCCCGAACCCCCGGCCGCGTTGCGCGAGTGTTGGGGGGAGTCAGAAGAGTGATGTCGCCTCTTCGACTTCTTGTTCCTCTTACCTGAGGACTTTGAGCAAGAAGACTGATGACGACTCCCGAAACTGTGGTAACTCCGGCCCCGCGACCGGTCCCTCAACCTCCTTCCGGACCAGGACCTCGAGTGGCGCTGGGCTGACTGACGGAGCTCGAGTTGCTTGCGGGACCGCTCCCGTCTAGCTTTGGACATCAGGGCCCTGCAGTTGGAGCAGGACTTGTCGTCTTGGTCGGGCCCAGACATTGAAGGCACCGGTGATGGGGGTCGGTAATGGACATCAGTCGGCTGCAATCGACGCAGGGCTTGTACCCGGGCATCCCTACCTGCACCGTCGGAGTCGAGTGACTTCGAAAGATGATCAAAAAGGATCGAAAAAGTCAGTCAAAAATTGACTAAGGGTACAACTTTTTCAGGATCGGCGCTTGCTGGCGCGGAAAAAAGAAGAACTGATGTCAGCACGTGAGGGCGGCGTCTGAGTACTCCGGCGACGTCATCCCGGTGCCAACGATGCTGACGACGGACGCGGAGCCGCAGACGACGCCTACCGACGCTCAATGGTACTGCTACGCAAAAGTTTCCGGATCCAGTCTGACGCCTGGGGATGTTCTAAGGAATGGAATCTAATACTAACCTGTTTCTTTCAGATAACTATTTTAACTGGTGACCCCACTATGATCCCAACCCTCATGTTCTCCTGTTAAGTTGTTTCTCCAACCTCGCACTTCCCCAGCAAACACCCACATACCTGGGCTAGCCACGCTCCACCAGAAATGTTGCAGGTGGCTTGAGCTAACGGTCCCCTCCTGGCATTTTCCCATCTTCTGCGCTTGCATCTCCAGCCTCTTTGTCCATGGAATGCCTCAGAGGGATGGCACCCTGAGTCACTTGAGTTGCTTCTCCACTTGTTTACACTGTCGGGTCCGTCCTCTCTGAGAGTGAAGCTGTTCCAACGGTGCAGTGTTATTCCTATTCTAGAGTCATCTCTCCCTCTTAATTGGGTAGTCGGGAAGAAAAGGGCTCAGAGTTTCCTTGAAACTTTGTAAGAGCCTTAAAGGGACAGCGCTCCCAGGGTGTCTGTAGAAAAAGCAAAAATGCATCCTGTGATGCGTTAGTAGAGAGAAAGGGCCAGGATATGGGACCCCCGCGCCCTAGTCCCCACCACACACCCTCGCCCTAGGATTTCCCCGATTGGGGAAAATGGGAAAACTGGAGAGAGAGTCAGCGTTCCCTTCCTGCTTGCCCTTTCTATGTCAAACTTCAAATTGGAAGGGTTGCAAAGTCAAAAACCATCACAGTATTCTGGTAAAGCCAGGTAAGAGTTGATTAGTCAGTATATAGTACAAATGATCTATCTTCAGGTAGTAACAAAGATTCTCAATACTCCTTCTCTATGGTAGGATACACCCTTCCTTTAGGGAACAGTTTTTGACGGATGTAAAAAAGAGGTCTTTCCTGACATGTTGTGTCCAGTTGAGACAAGGCAGCTCCAATTCCGACATCTGGAGAATCCATTTGTAATATAAATGGTTTGTTAAAGTCAGGAGAAAGCAGTACAGGAGCAGTGGTATGAGCTGTTTTTAACTTCTGAAATTCTCCAAGGGCGATTACAGGGGAGTGTTTAAGGATAGGGGGAGAAACAATTTTCTTGAGCATATCCGTGAGAGAAGAAGACAATTCAGAGACGGAAGGAATGAACCTTCTATAATACCCCAAGAGGCTTAGAAATGCTCTTAATTCTCTTTTTGTTTTTGGGAAGGGTGTTTCAGTTATGGTTTTTATCTTCTCTGTTTGGGGTTCAATAACATACTCCACAAGGAGATAACCCAAATATTTGAGATTTTGGTATGCAAATTTTTACATTTTGTCAATAATATGGAAGTGAGCCTGTTGCAACTCAGACAGGATCAAATGAAGGTATTAAGGTGCTCTGACTGTATCTTGCTGTAAATAGCTATGTCATCCAGATACGCAGAGGAATACTCCTGGTGTTTTATGAGCAGGGTATTCAAGAGTCTCTGGAAGGTGGCGGGGCCCCATGTATGCCGAATTGCAGGACAGTGAGTTGATATAAACCATCAGATGAAGCGAGGAATGTTTTTTCTTGATCGGCAGGATTTAAAGGGGCCCGCCAATACCCTTTTTTAATATGAATGGTTAGTACACAGTATGCCTCACCCAGTTTCTCGATCAACTCTCCTATTCTCAGCAAGGGACACTCATACAATTTAGAAACCCAATTTACCGCCCTGAAGTCTATACAAAAACATAGGCTGCCATCAGGTTTCGGGACGAATGCAATAGGCGAGCACCACTCGCTCTTGGACAAAGCCATTTCAAGCATTTGTGGAACTTCAGCCTGAAGGGCCAGTCTATCTGCTTCAAAGATACCATAAGGACGTTTTTTGATAACAACTCTCTTGTGTGTTGGTATGGAATGCATGACTAACTGGGCTTTCCTAGGTAAGTCAGAAAAGATGTCTGAAAAGTATGTTAATACTGTGAGTAGCTCTTTTCTTTCTTCCCCAGAGATGGCGCTGTTGAGATCAGTACTACCTAAAGAGTTTTCCGATTTTCCTACAGGTATCACTGTTTGAATAGTTTTGGGGAGGTCACAACCGTTTTTTTAAGAGGTTGATGTGATAAAATTGTTCTTCTTTTTTACGCTGATATGTACCTTTTCCTACTTTTTTAGTAATGTCATAGGGACCTTGCTACTCTTTCTTTTATTTTTGTGTTGGAAGTAGGTAAATGAACTAGGGCCCAATCTCCAACCACAAGTTGCCTCCTTCGTTTTCCTTTGTCATAGAAAATCTTCTGTTTCTATTGACGTTTTTCCAATGTTTTCGTGAGCCAGCACTCTCAGCTTCCCTATCTGGGACTTTAGCTTCTTACCATAATCTAGAAGGGAACTAGCCTCATCTTCTGCATCTCTTTCCTATGCCTCCTTTGTAATCTCTAAGAGTGCACGTGGTTGTTCCCTAAAAAGTAGTTTGAAAGAACAAAACACCTAAGCTACTTTATACTTGACTCGTAATACAAAAAGAGCAAGGGGTAGCAACTGGTCCCAAGTTTTCCCACCCCCAAACAACATCTTCTTTAGAGTTAACTTGAAACTTCCATTATATATCTCAAGAAGACCATCTGTCTGGGGATGGTACACATGTGTAATGTCCAACTACTTGCATACTGGCTTCATTATTTTTGACACAAAAGGTGTGCCCTAATCTGTGGGGATTTTCTGGGGATATCCCATGTGTAAAAACACCTCTACAGGGTGGTGAGCAATGACTTTAGAAGAGATAGCTCTTAAGGGAAATGGCTTCAGGATATCATGTAGCATAGTCAACTATGATTAACACATACTGTAAACCTTTTGTGGAGCGTGGTAAAGGCCTTATTAAAGTCATCCCTATTCCATCAAAGGGTTTCTCTATAATCGGTAAGGGTTGTAGGGGCCTTTTGAGAGGTTGGTACGGTTTTTTCTTTTACATGTGGCACATTCATGGCAATATTGCATGGTTTTTGCATATATTCCAGGCCAAAAAGAATTATGCAAAATGGCTTGAACTTGATACTCAAGGGGGACTAACAATTGTGAGTGTCCCCAGCTTTACCAAGGCGATAGAGGATGCATGCAGATGGGGTTAGGGGAATCCTGATTAACTTTGGCGCTCTGCCAATCATTCAGGAGAGACTATCATTCAGCTAAGCAACTCTAAACCGCTTGTCTAACACCTATGGTTCAGGTGTAAGTACAGTATTGTGGACAGGAGGATTCCCCTTAATTCTTTGGATTTGAAACTGGTTCACATTTGTCAGATTTCTAAGTAATAAGTTGATAAAATACGGGCTATCTGTTCCAAGAATTATTTTTTCAGGTAAACAAGGAAGAACCCAAACTTCAACTGAGCTTTCTTGCCCTGAAGCCTTAGTAAGGGTTAATTGTACTATGGCATAGATTGTAGTGTCTTAATGCACACAGCGTATCCCCACTTTTTTATTTGGGACTATTTGGGAGGGATGTACCAACTCACTTTTAACTAAGCATGGGCGAATTTTGCGAATCTCGCGTTCGCGAATTTTGCGGATTTGCGAACTCGCAATCCGCAAAATCTGCAAATTCTCGCGAATTTGCAGATTTTTTTTTTTTTGTGTTCGCGCGGGTTTCTGCCAGGTCGCGAGGGTTTTTGTACAATTTCGCAAACGCGAACTTACCTGTCGGGTCGCAAGTTTTGCGAACTTGTTGTTTCTACGTGTCCAGCCTGTTTGGGACACTCTTCTTCATCACTGGCACCCTCTGTCACCACTGCCACTCTCTGGTTTTCCCATGCCACCCTCTGGCTCACCCATGCCACCCTCTGTTTCATCACAGCACCCTCTGGTTGTCCAGTGTACATTATTGTGGCAAAGCAAAGCACACCTTCCCTGCCTCAAGTGACCTGAATTAATTTGGGGCTGATTAATGTGTCACAGAATATTTTTTTAGCTGGCACCTGCTTCCTTAGTGCTTCCTGATTAGTGATCTTTTGCACTTGCTAAGTGCTTTCATTGTTGCAAAATTAGTTACAACACCTGCCCTGCCCCAACTGACAATAATGAATTAGGGGCTGATTAATGTGTCACTGGATTTGAACTTCCAGCCTGGCTCCTGCTTGTCTCCCTTAGCTGTAATTCAGGACCTTTGTGGCATATGTGTAACTATTCTGAGGGTCAGAGCAGGGTCACATAATAGTTGCAAGTAGGCAACTGAACTCTGGAGGGGCCCCTCAGGAAGCACTACAGGAAATGGCTACTAATGATGAGCTTGAACTTTTGAACCTGGTAAGTAGTTTCAGTTTTGCTAAGATCGTATTTCTGCAATTTAGCGCTTATTCGCGGGGCGCGAAGTTGAACTGGGAAGCCGCGAACTCACGCGAACAGTGCGAGCAAGCCATAAAATCCGCTGCTCGCGGATTTGTGGATTTTGCGGGAAATTCGCGAATCTCGCAGATTGCGAATTTACCGAAAATCCGCAAAATCCGCGAGCGGAACGGATTTTCCGCCCATACTTACTTTTAACCACTGACTGTCTGCACCCGGGGTCTAGTGAAGTGGGGACTGGTATACCATTACATTTTAAACTCACATAAGATTGAGGCCCTATTTCTTGGGCATAATAGATAGATCGGGGTACATCGCTGATATCCATTGGCTCTTCTTCTACCTTCTCCTTTCTCTTTTTACAGAACCCAACTATATGCCCCTACACCCCCACATTCGTAGCACTGGAGTCCTGGATTTACAATGGGCTCTGGTTTCCCAAATTTCATATTTGGAGGTGCCGTGGAAGTCTTGTTCTGTTTTCTTTCAAATGTGTGATTGGTAGATGGTAAAAGGTTTAGCTGTTTTCTCAAAGACTAGGGGACATCCTCAAGATTGAGCAAACGCAAATGTAGTAGCCATTTCTACTGAATGTACTAATGTTAATCCTGCATGCTGTCTTAGCCACTTCTGAGTTTGGAATCATAATGCTTCCAGATATTGCTCAGGGTACATTTCTTTCATAATTTCCTCCTTAGTGGGTTCTAGGGGTTTCAGCCACTGATCTGCAGCATCTTTCATTTGTTAAAACAATGTCTTTGGGGTATCTCCTCTTGCCTCTTTTTCTTTTTGAAAATTTAGCCTGTGGATTTCGATATCTACATCTAGACGGTCCATGATGACTTTCTTGACTTCAGCACAGGTTGATGTGCCATACCCGTTAGCAATTTGGTATGCATCTTGTGCTTCCCCAGTTAATAAGGTGAAAAAATAGAAGAGCCACCTATCCTGTAGCCAGGTACTGGCTTGAGCAGCCTGTTCAAAATTATGAAAGAAAGTCACTAGATCTTCTCCAGATAAATATTTCTGTAGGGGAATCATAGCACCCAGCATGACCCATTGCTGCAACCATTTAGGTTTGACCTGCCTCCATTTTGGTCATGAGGACCCATTCCAGGTTGTGCTGACCCTCCCGGAGTTGATGCACAATGTTTTCCATCTTCTATCAGATGGCCTAATGCCCACATTCTCCGCCACGTGATGGGTTTGTGATGGAGAGCACCACTTTGTATACAATATTCATGTCCCACCACCATGTGTGTCAATTACGTTCTAATAATGTTCTTTTTCAACCTAGTTATGCATCACTAGGTCCTGATAAATAAAGGCATCAACAGAAACTCAGAAAAACTAAAGCTTAAGTCATGCAAAAGAATTGCTCAATTACTCGCTGGCTTCCACTTATAGCTGGCGTACTCTTTTATAACACCATAAACTGTTTAAACTGGTGACCTCTCTAAGCTCCCAGCCCTTGCATTCTCTCTGTTAGTTATTTCACAAACCCCGCTTCTCCCCAGTAAACACCTACCTACCTGGGCTAGCAGTGCTCCTTCAGGAACGTGGCGGGGGTTCATGATAACAGTTACCTCCTGGCATTTTTCCATCTTCAGCACTTGTTTCTTCGGCCTCTGTCTCCATGCAGTTCCTCCAAGGGATGTTGTCTTGCATCGCTTGAGCTGCTTCTCTGCTTGTTCACGCTGTTGGGTCCGTCCTCTCCAAAAATGTGGCTTTTTTGATGGTGACGTGTAATTCCTGTTGCGGAGTCGTTTCTCCCTCTTCATGGGGTAGCTGTGAAGAAAGGGCTCCGTCTTCAGAGGCCATAGGTCATGCCCAACTTCTCCCGGGAAGGTAGTATGAGCCTTAAAGGGACAGGCATCCCTGTTAGACTGTGGAAAAAGTAAAAACGCATCCAGTGATGCGTTAGTCCAGGGTAGGGGCTAGGGTCTGGAACCCCCCATGCCTTTGTCACTGTCAACCAAGGTGTCCAGCCTTTTGGATTCCCTAACCAGTGTGGAGGTAGAGAAGGCACCTGGATTTACTCAGGATGTGGAGGTTTGGACTACCAAACTCTCTGGGATAGGGTGTTGCGTGAGGAAAGAGGGGTCACCTGGGATGGGGCACTGGCAGCGGGTAATTGTCCTGTCCTCAGGAGCCTATTTGTAGGGTATGGACCATGCCCCTAGCAGGACATCCATAAGGGCTTCATTAAATGGGAGTAGCAGTTCTGAAGGGGTGACCTCCTGTTAAAGCACCTCCGTCAGGATGTTGATATGTACAGCTACAGAGGGCAACTGAAGGTCAAGGACCTGGTGTAGGAAGGTACCTCCTGACTATGGTTGCCCCCAACTTTTTGCCCTGTGTTTTAGCTGGTTTTTGACATAGTCGACCTGGGATCCTGCCAATCAGGACCCCAGGCCTGCTGCTCTCTCTTTAAAATGGATTCCATGTACCCTAGGTGCATTACCCAATTGGAACTGGGCCTCCCTGTCAGACCTTGTAACTCGGGCATCGGTGTACCCAGGGCCTACCAGGGGCTGAAGCGTGTATCATGCCACCCCTGGATGGCCATCTAAATCTGACACAACTGGCTGCACGACAGCTGGAGCAACGTAGCGTACCCGCTCGTTGCTTTAGGTATAGTAGCCCTATATCTAACCATACAATGGACACCCGAGTTCCTATCAGACACTCCTATGGCAGGCCTTGACAATCCTGAAGGCAGAGTGCTTGGAATCGTATGAATTGGGTTCTGGCCCGAGCCGAGCCCGGTTGCAGCTTGCGGAACCAAGACCCCATGGCTGTTCCATGATAACGCGTACCATATCGGTAACTTCGGTATCGCGTTATCAAGACATGTCGAGTAAGGTGTCATACGAATCGGGATACTGCCCCCTCACCAATTCTGGCGACGAGGTTAGCATTCCGCCCTTCTAGAGGGACACGACATGTACGTAACTGTGAACCCCGGTTAAAGTTAACTGAAGCCTCAGTTCCACAAAATGGACGCTGCCACCACAGACACAAGTCTGACCTCCTGCTGCTTGGAGTCCTTCCAGCGAGGAGAGCCTGGACAAAGGGTTTCCTGTCAAGGGCGGTGTTCGCACCGTCCCAGACAGGGTTTGTGTATTCTGGGTAGGTAGGGCTTTGCGAGAAGGTGACTGCGGAGTGGCACCCCGGTGCTCACTACGCATCTGCCGGTCAGAACCAGTTCCAGGGGCGCCCAGCCCCTGACCTGGGGAAAGTCCGGCAGGGGAGAGGGGTGTAACGACCCCCCTTCCTGGTCCCACCCCTAGGGCAGGACCTAGTCATGTACCCACCCCTTTCTTTAGGATAAAGACCGGAGCGGGGACCCTTCCAAATTAGATCATCTTTGAATCAAGAATACTTTCTACGAAAGGACTTCGAGACTCTTCTCAAGATTTCTCCCTTGTGGCTAAGGAGTAGTCACCCTGCACCAGCGGGCACCATCTAAGAACTCTGCGGTTTGCTGCAAGTCCTTCCTCAAGGAATCCGACGGCCCAGCTCGACGAGAACCGGCTTCCCTGGCACCTCTGACCTCTACCCGCGTCGTCAGCTCAGCTGAGATCTGTGGGTGCGACGAGACCTCGAGGGACCGGCCATCATCAAAACCTGCACGCTTTCTTAATCAGCACGACCATCGAAGCAATTCTCTGGTGAGTGCTCTGGGGTCCGAGAAGCCCCGACCCTGAGCAGCTCCAGCACCGAAGTGCAGTCTCCCAGCATCTCCACGATCTGCGTGGGGCCCTTCTGCTCGCTGCTCAGCACGTTGTCTGGTCACTAGCCGCTGGCTTGTGCCCTTCTTTGACGACATCCGACAACCAACGCTGCTGGTCTGGTTGCTCCAGACTGGCCTTTGCTTCCATCTTTGAGAGAAGCACCCCGGACTCTCCTGGTCCACTCAAGACGCCATTTTAGGCCCACCCCGTGGCCCTGAAATCTGCCAAGGCTTGTTGCCCCAATCCTGGGCCCAGCGACGCCGACAGCATCAACCTTCGTGGGACAGGTCGCCGACAACGCCTCCTGGTCCGTGAGACTGCAGAGCCTAGCGTCGCCCACTCACCTAGTCGAGGTGACGGTCAACCGGTGCCTTCCTGGTACCCTCTGACTACTGGCTAGTAGTACGAACTTGGTCCCCTCTGCTTTCAGGTATCAACGATCTCTGATCCAGGCTTGGATCTCTACGAACTATTCAGCACTGGTCGCCGGCCAGCAACTCCTTTTCTTCCGGCTCCTGGCTCGTCAGCGAAGACCCCGACGCCTGTAAGACTTGTGCAGCCGCAGCCCTCGTGGCTAGGTAATTTCGGCATTTCGGTGCCTGCATAGCCTCCTTACTCTAGGGTCCCGAGTCCCTCGCTTCCGACTTGCCTTATCGGGTCCGCCCGAGACCACTAAACTTTCCGTGTCCTCGGACACTTGTTTTAATTGTGCACTTGAAGTATTTTCCTAAGAGCTTTGGTTTGTGCTTAGTACCCTGTCCTCACAAAGAGTCCAGGGCTGTTGTGATTCTTAATAAATATTCTGTTTATTTTCATAACACTTGTGTGGTGTCCTTTCACTTGGGGTTCAAGGGGTATGTGATGGTATAACAGCTGGCTTAACACGCCCTCTAGAGTTTAGCCCGAAGACTGCTCGTATCCACGCTACTAGGATAGCTGGTCTAAGGTTGACTTACAACCAATCACCATAAGGGTCGTTTGGAACGATACATAGCGGTCGCTAGAATAGCGAACGCTGCATATCGGGCCAACTTCTCACACCTGGGTCACCTTCTCACCACCATAGCAAATATGTCACCCTAGTCTGTAACCACAGTAAGAGGAGAGACCAAGCCAGTGTCTGGGGAGGTGCCCAGTCCACTGTCATCCGCCAATTCCTCACACCAGTCCATATTTGGGTCCAGGGTCTGATATTCTTCAGGGTTCAGTGGCCCCGACCCATCTTCCCCAAGTCCTAGCCCATAATAGTAGGCCTCAGGCTTCAGCCTGCGGGGAACAGCTCCAGTGAGGGCAAGAGTCTATGTTGGAGGGTGCCCCTCCAGCTCTGTGTCGGAGTCAGAGATCAGAATCGGGACAGCCCTGCTGGAGCTCGTCGGGAGCATCAACAATGGGACCAGCATAAGGGAAATTCGAGAAAGCACCACCTATGCTGGTCTGGATCCACCTGTGGATCTAAAAGGCCCAACTGGTGCAGAGGGAGGACCCGTTGGTATTGAACCAGTAGGGGTTTGCTTCGAAATCAGCAATTGGTGAGCAGGCAGGAGCTGCCCTGTTAACATGTAAATTTCACATGAAGAGCTGCTAAATTTCAAAACCCTATACCATTATCCTCTGAAAAAATTGTCCATCTTACCCCTAGCTCTCAAAGTATTAAGGTCCTAGCTGTCAAGTTACCAATGCTAGGAAATACCAGTTTCAGGATTGTAGGGATTGGATTGAATTGGGAGGTAAGAATGCTATACCTTAATACCAGCTCACAAGACATTTAGCTACAATTAGTTATCAATAATCTTTACAAATCAGCAAGTTCATCTAACTAAGGGAGGCCACCTGTTTCTGATACTGACCTCTTTGTTAAAGTTAACGCTTAGAAGTTGAGTCTTTGGATCTCTCACAATAATAGGCTGCTGTAGGTTAAAGCGACTTTCTTCATCAACGTGGTCCGTCCACTTAGAATAAGTATTCTGACTGTACTTTTGTAGCAACACCATCATTTCTTCATACTTGTTGAATACCAGTTTAGCCTCATCACCAGACATGACACTAATCAAAGTGACAGAACACAAAAAAGCCTATCAGTAAACATCTCTAATCCCTGTCAGCTAGGATTTTACAAATTTAAAATCGAGTTTAGCATTTTATGCATTATTACATATCCATACATGCACACATCTAATAATTTCCAGGTCTTCACTTGTGAAGTTTTTACATTGCAGTCATAGTGAGATAACATTTACATTGTATGTTGTTACATCAGGAGTACCTTACTCCACATGTAAGGTGATAAGCATCATTTTTAGCACACACAGGTATAGGGGTTATGTAACATGGATAAGAGAAGTGCAGCATATCTGAAATTACAGCTGGGTTTCCTCCCAGCACCTGCGATCCACTTCAAGATTGATAATTGGGAGTCTGTCAAACTTATATATTCTGTTCTGGACAGTCACTGGTGTCTTTTGTATTGTATAAATAGACAATGTCTTCACCCACCATTGGTTAATGTTAAGGCTCCTCGTTGCTTTCACATCTGTTCTAGGGCTACCCAGGCTGCCAAGATGAAATGTGAGAATATTTTTCCAATAGTGATGGTCGGGGGTATATAGTATTTTACCCTGTGTCCCATAGCAAGAGAGTTAATGGACGGAGTAGCAGCAAAATACCAGTATGGAATCTATCTTCTTTCAGGTTCAATTATGTGACACAATAGGAAGCCTGCAGAATGTACAAAGCCTGCTGGCCTGTAAATGAATTTTGTTGTGCTCTTGATGTAATCCAAGGGCTTGAGAAATAACAGTCAGAAATATATGTGACAAACTGCTGCTATGTTAGTCAGTCAATCACTTTATTCGATCCAAAAAACACATAGATCATAAAAGTACAGAGAAATATCAAAAGACATAATTTAGCAAAATATCACATATAAATATCTTAAAAGAAATAACATTCAAACATGTTAAAAGACATTAAATTACAATCAACATAGACGGCATAGGATCTGTTATTCCTGATTACTGGTGTAATCTCCTGGATTTCAATGAGAGACAAAGACAGGACGCTACACACTTGCAAACAAAATGGTCAGGATACATTTGTAGGAAATACAATCATGGGTCACTGCCCGAAGTTATATTTCTGCATAAGAGGTAGAATAAAGGTTTTGTGGTAATTCTCATAAAATATACAGAAGAAAAGAAAGTGCGAGTTTGATTGAGTATACACTCCGTCACATGGACAGGCTGGCAAGGATTGAGGGGAAAAGGTTCCTACAGGATAACCCATTTTACAGGGAATCATGTTTAAAGGAAACCTTACTCATGCAAATCGATGAACGGGATTTGTCACAAAAGTCAAGTATGAGGCTGTAAAATTCAGGTTAAAATGACCATAAAGAGGCTCCAAGTAGTAAAACTGTAGTATAAGTTTATTCCAGTAAAAAAGTGATCCCATCCATCCAGCAGCCAACGTCAGATGCAACTGACAGGAATCTGAAGTAGCATCACCACACCAGGTTCTATCACCATGGTGCACCTTTAAACATAAGCAAGGTGACTACAGTGATAAGTAAATATAAGAAACAAGTAAATGCACACTATTACACACCTTCCTCCTATATACAAGACTAACAAGCATTTGCAATGCAATAGGTCTCGCATTAATTAAGTTTGAGCAATTGGCATTGATAAATATTGCAACACCAATTGCAACAAAAGTCTATAAATTGTAGGCCAAAAAAATGTGTCTTTATTTTTGTAGCAATGGTAGCATGCTGCGCTTTAGATGAATATGTTTAAAAGTAAAATGTGTCATACTGCGATTGCCACAATAGGTAATTGTGGATGCGTTAACAATTGATATGTGCGCTGGTGATGTGTGTGCCTGTAGAAATTGTGCACTGATGGCTGGTGGTGCGTGTGCCTGGTGGAAGTGTGCACTGCTGGCTGGCGGTGGGTGTGGCTGGTGGAAGCGTGCACTGACGGCTGGTGGTGTGTGTGCCTGGTGGAAGCGGGCACTGACGGCTGGTGGTGTGTGCCTGGTGGAAGCGTGCACTGAAGGCTGGTGGTGTGTGCCTGGTGGAAGGGTGCACTGACGGCTGGTGGTGTTTTTGCCCGGTGAAAGCGTGCACTGATGACTGATGGTGTCTGTGCCTGGTGAAAGTGTGCACTGATGGTGTGGATGTGTGTGTGTGGTTGTGTGTGTGATTGTATGTGTAGTTGTATGTGTAGTTGTGTGTGTTGTTGTGGTTGTGTATGTGGTTGTGTGTGTGGTTGTGTGTGTGTGTGGTTGTGTGTGTGTGTCTGTGGTTGTGTGTGTGATTGTGTGTGTGGTTGTCTGTATGGTTGTGTGTGTGGTTGTGTGCGTGTGGTTGTGTGTGTGTGTGTGGTTGTGTGTGTTGTGTTTCTGGTTGTGTGTGTGGTTGTGTGTGGTTGTGTGTTTAGTTGTGTGTGTGTGGTTGTGTGTGTGGTTGTGTGTGGTTGTGTGTGTGTGTGTGGTTGTGTGTGTTGTGTTTCTGGTTGTTTGTGTGGTTGTGTGGTTGTGTGTGTTTGTGCGTGTGTGTGGTTTGTGTGTGTGTGGTTGTGGTTGTGTGGTTGTGTGTGTGTGTGTGTGTGGTTGTGTGTGTGTGGTTGTGTGGTTGTGTGTGTGTGGGTGGTTGTGTGTGTGGTTGTGTGTGTGGTTGTGTGTGCTGTGTTTGTGGTTGTGTGTGTGGTTGAGTGGTTGGGTGTGGTTTTGGTTGTGTGTATGTGTGGTTGTGTGTTGGTGCTCTGAGCTCTGCATGTTACTCAGCCCCCAGTCCAATAGAGACTAAATACAGTTATCGTCAAGAGGAGAGTGCGGCCGTGTGTTTGCACATCAGCATGTGACGTTAGCCAGTGGGCTGGCATTCGTTCGTTACAGCGTGTGGGCGTGGCAGCCTGCATTAGAGAAATGGCCTTCGGACGCACCAATTCGAGTCCAAGAATGGGCTCATTCTAAGTGCAGTCTGATTCTCAATTGCAGTTGATCCCTAATCTCATAGTGGCATAATGTCTAAGGCATCTTTAGGTATTGAAAGCGTACTAATTTTAAAAGTGGCATGGTTAAAATGTTCAGAATGTTATGTTTATATTATCCCAATATTCAACATATGTCGGTCACACAATGGTAACGTGTTTATAGTGACAAGCAGAAACAAGCGGGTTGGGCAGACGAGTGAAGTGGGGGGCAGGAGAGCCTTTCAAGGAATGCAGAGACTGCAGGGGGCACACAATGAAAAAAAAGACCTGTGAAGTACTCTGGTGTGGCTGTGTGTGCCCGGGACTGTCTCAGCCCGGGCTGACGCACACACCGGGAAGAGTGTGGGGGGTGGAGGAGATGAAGCCCACTGTGTTTAAAAGTGCCTAAAGGCAGGAAGGGCAGGGCTAGAGGTGGCTTGTTCCAGCAGTCGAACGGATGTCAAAGTAAACAAGCAGCCACATGGATGAGAGCAGGAGAGAGGGAGGGAGGGAGGGCGGAAGGAAAACAGAGGGGGGAGAAGTAAATGAGGGAACCAGTTGACAAAGAGGCACTCTGGTAAAGTGATTAAACACAAAGGAAAAAGTAGCACCTAAAAGATTTGTAGTGGGAGGACACAAGTAGTGCGTCCATGCTCTAGGGAATGGACAACCATACAAAGAGGAATTAAGCCTTTGGCATCTGACCAATAACAAGGAAGCAAATGAGAGTATGAAACCAATAGGTGACCTCTAAGTTTATTTAGAAAACAAAAAGGTCTCAAAGCAGCAATGCATGCGCTGTCTAAACGAGACCTAATAATGAAAACTTCAGGACGCTACACTTATCTTTTTTTAATACAAATTAAGCACTGCTTTGGGGATTCTGAGCACATCAGGACAGCTTCAAGAGCCACCAGAGAGAGAGTATCATTCACCTTTTGAAACAGAGGGCTTCATTTACAAGAAAATGTTGCAGCGCTGCGCCACAAGCCATTTAACAGCACCATGCTGTATCATTTTCAGAGCACAGGGATGTGTTGTATTAACGACACATGATTCATCCCTGTGCTTTCCCCTGCACTGGTGCACAATTAGCTGCCATGCACCCCCGCGGGCACCATTGCGTCATTTTGCAAGGGTGCCTGCGCTGCAGGGAGAATTATTTTTGGGCAGGAAGGGAGGATTGTTTTTGGGCAGGAAGGAACACCTTCCTACACAAAAACACTAATTAGTGGCATTTTCTTCTTTCTATGCCTGTTGCAGAATGCAACATGCAAAGAAACAGGAAAAAGGAGGAGAAATATGGATATTTCTCCTTGTTGCAGCTCCCTTGGAGTGGCATTAGAGTTAGACGCATTCCTAGGTTTTTGATTCCTTTAAATCTGAGAATGCTTCAGATTCCATGGGTGTTGTGTGGGAACACCCACTGCAACACTTATGGAACGCCCCTTTCACGCAGTGTTTTGCGTGAAAGGGCATATATTTACAAGGCCATGAAAAGGTCATGAGAAGCCATGCAAAGTGGCTTTGCCTGGCCTTATAAATATGCTGTGGCACATTGTGCCTCCGGAGCGTCAAAAAAGTGACATTTTGGCAGTGCAAAAGTGCAGCTAGGACCTTATAAAATGAGGCCCATACTCTTTATTGTGCAATGCTTATTCTGTTCACTGTGACTGTCTGACCATGTCTTGTTTTGTAATTTCTGAACGAAGCAGCCTCACAAAAGGCTATGACACAGACATTAGGTGGCATGTTAGCTCTATAAAGAACACCGGACCAAACAAACTGTGTTTCAAAGCCCCACCTTCCTAAGTTTTTTAACTTCTACTGGCAGATTAATTAAAAGATAGTGCAACTGAGTGCAGGAACCAAAGCTGCTGCATTGTGTTGAACTAGGCGGAGACAGCAGCGCAGTGCCATATCTCGTAAGATATGGCACTGCTGCCTTCCCATGCATGGGCACTGAAACAGACTGCCTAGTGCCACACACATGCAATAGTGGAATGGTATGCAAGATGCCAATCACAGGTTTTGTACTGGAAAGCTATCCATTGAGTACAAAATATTAACTAACTTGATTTTTTTCCGCACACTGAACGATGGATGTTCTCTACAGCAAATGTGTGATTTGTGAAAAGTAAGGAGAAATGAAACCATTACTCATTGTTAATGCCTGCCTCAAGTGGGTCTTATCTTTGGTGCAAAGCTGTATCTTTAAAATGTAGGGCCTCATCTACAAGAAAAAGACGCAGTGTGGCACTGCGAGCCATTTAGCTGCACCGTGCTGCTTCATTTTCAAAGCACAGGGATGCGTTGTATTAACAACAATACAAGGCATGCCTGAGCTTTCTCCTGCGGTGGGTCATAATTGGCTACCATGCGCCAGCACAGGCACCCTTGTGGCATTTTGCAAGGGTGCCGGTGCAGCGGGATGATTGTTTTTGTGCGGAAAGAGACATCTTCCTGCACAAAAACAATCATTTATGGCATTTTCCTCTTTCTGTGCATGCTGCAGATTGCGGCACAGATGGAAAGAGGAAAAAATTAGGAGGAATACAAATATTTCTCCTCGTTGCTCCTCCTTCCGCCTACCCTGGGGAGGCGTAGGATTTGGACGCATTCCCGGTTTTACAAAATGTTGTAAATCTAGGAAAGCGTCAAGTTCCATGGATATTGTGTGGGAACACCCACAGCAACACCCATGGAATTCCCCTTTCACGCAGAGTAAAGCGTGAAAGGGGCCCATATTTACAAGGTCAGGACAAGTCACGCAGGCTGGTTTTAGGTGGCCTGGTAAATATGGGCTGGCACACTGCGCCGCCGGTGTCACAAAACATGACGCACCAGCAGCGCATTGGGCTTGTAAATAAGCCCCTCAGTAGAAAAAGCTTTGCATCAAAAACTATGACTGGTAGGGTGGGAATGCCCATGTACCACTTATGGGACCCCCTGACGCAAAGTAACATTAAGAAGAGGACAGCTGTATTTTGTATTACTTGTAAAGCAAACGATTTGTGCTGAAAAGTAAAATACTTTATCAAGATTTTGTACCACTTGCATCACCTTGTGTGACTTTGCACCTGCTCAAAGGCTTAGTAAATATGCCCTCTGGTTTTACTGGGATATTTGATGTTTCTGATCAATTGGCACTCCTAATGAAGTGTTGAGGGTAAAGCACACACTTTACACGAGACTGCCCAAACGTGAAATGTATGTGTAGGAAGGTGGATTCCTGACTGTGGTTACCCCAGATTTTTTGCCTAGTGTTTAGCTTGTTTTAGACTTAGTTGGCCTGGGATCCTGCTAATCAGGGCCCCAGGCTATCTGCTCTCTCTGTACAATGGACTCCATATACTTTAGTTACATCTCCAATTGGATACTGGGTCACCTTATGAGCCCCTGCACAGTGTACTATAGGAACACAGGGCATAGGTGCATTCAAGGCCTACCAGGGGCTGCAGCATGTATTATGCCACCCCTGGCTGGCCTCTCACATTGACACAACTGGCTGATCACTCAGCTGGGGCAAGGTCGTGTAATCACCCCTTGCTTAGATATAGTACACCTATATCTAACTTTATATTTAGCCACATATACACCTATAAGTCACTCCGATGGCAGGCCTTAACAATCCTGGAAGCAGAGTGCTTGGTTTTATGTGAGATGGTGCTCTAGCATGAGCTGAGCCTATCTGCAGCTTTCGGAACCATGTCCTTATAGCTGTTCTAGGATATTGCCATACCATATACTCTTAAGTGCATTATGAACCTCGCGGTCAGAGGCTAACTCTGGTTTGGCTTTATAAAAACATGTTGAGTAAGGTGCCATACGTTTTGGAATACTACCCCCTAGCCAGTTCTGGCGACGGGGGTAGCATTCCACCCTTCTAGAGGAAGAAGACATGTTGTTCCTACTATTCCCGGTTAAAGTTAACCAGAACCTCAGCATCACAAAATGGATGCTGCTGCCACAGAGACAATTCTGACCTCCTGCTGCTGGGAGTCCTTCCAGCGAGGGAGGCTTGGACAATAGGTTTCCTGTCTTGGGAGGTGCTAGCACCACCCCAGACAGGCTTTTGTGTATTAGGGCACGCAGGGCTGAAAGAAAGGAGACACTGCCTGGGGCTCACAAGGTGACCCATGCATAGTCCAGTTCAAACCGGTGCTGGGGCACTCCAGCCCCAGCCCTGGCGCGAAACTGGACAAAGGGAAAGGGGTGTAACCACCCCCTTCCCTGGTCCCACCCATAGGAGGGACCTAGTAGGTAATCCAGCCCCTAGATTTGGTATATAGGTAGGAGCTGAGTCCCAAGACTTTAGATTATCCTGACTGAAACTCTGAAATGAAACTCTGATCCTTCAACGATCTACTTTGCAAGAAGACTACTGAAGAATCTCCCTTGTGGTCAAGGAGTGACCACCCTGCACAAGCAGGCACCAACCTAGCGATCAACGACTTGCTTTGTCGAAGCTCCCGCCGGAGCCCGAGCACAGAGCCTGATGAGAACCAGACTTCTAGACATCCAACAGCCCGATCCACAGTCCCAGCAGAGCTGAGACCCGTGGAAGCGACTTGCTGATTGTGCAGCACCCAAGGCCCCCTCAAAGCTGTGCATTGGGGATTGAAAACCCCGAGCCCCGAGCATCATCTGCACCGAAGATCCACCCTGCACACTCCACGAGTTCTGCTTGGGGCCCTTCTGCATTTTCCTGCTTGATGCGTCTGCCCGGTCACTTGCCTGTTGGCTAGTGGCCATCTTGGCGACGATTCCTTGAATTTCCACTGCTTGTCTGGTTGCTCCAGACTGGCCCTTGCTTCCCTCAAAAGAAGCTGCCCATCAGACCTTGCTGCTCTGAGTAAGAAGCCAACTTCGTTTCCTGTGTGGGTTGCCTTTGTCAAGGCTTGTTGACTCCAATCCTGAAGCCGACACCGCCGACAGTGAGAGTCTTTGTGGGACAGTCTGTGCCTGACTCCTGGTCATCGTCGACGCCTCCTGGTCCACATGGCTGCAGAGACAAGCTACCCATCAGCACCTGATTGCTTCGCGACATCGCCTGGTTCCTTCCTGGTCACTGGCTCTGTCCCCTCTGCTTTCAGGTCCTCTTCATCTTCGATCCATCCTTGGATCCACCCGGACACTTCTCTCCTGGTCGCCTGCAGCATCTTTTCTCCAGGCTCCATAGGATTCGACGACGAAACCCGACACACTTTGACACCTATGCAAGCGCTTACTGTGGGTGAGGTAACGCGAGTACTCCGGTGCTCCTGTGGGTATTAACTATCCAACTGTCTAGGTTTCAAGTAACTTTCACCGAGTCCAGTCAGAGGTACCCTAAAAGAACTAGTTTCCATCTTTTACGTTCCCATTCATTCTCTATGGTAACACACATGTGTGTTTAGACACTGCACACGCATCCTGCGGGCCTCCGGCTTCCTAACTTTTGGGAGCTCAGCGTAGCCCCAGCGATTCCCTAGGCCCTAGGCCTATTCACTTTTCGTGTGGTGGTTCTTATACCACTATTTTAGTATATGGTTTAGCCTGCCCCTAGGGACCTATTGTACTTTGTGCAACTTATTGTATTTTAATTAAATATCTTGTATTGTGCTTGTGCCTCTGACCTCATAAATAGTTCAGAGGGTTTGTCTAGTAATAAATAACATATATTTTATATATATATCCTGTGTGGTGTCCTTTCATTTGGTATTAAAGGGGTTACATATGGTAAAACAGCTGGCTTCTCATGCCCTCTTTAGTTTAGCCTAAGACTGCTTTGTCCATGCTACCCTTAGGATAGCTGGTCTATAATGTTGACTTTACAACCATCACCATAAGGGTTCTTTGGACTGGTGCAAGGTGCTCACTAGACTAGTGAACATCTTATACCAGGCCAACTTCTCACAGTATGAACAAGCCCAGAGCTACACTGAGTTCGTTGCAGGCATCTGCTTCACAGAACAAACACAAATGGGTACAGCAGTGTACTTGCCAGCAACACACACCCTAAAAAAAGGCCTTCTTGCTACAGTAAAGAGAGCGCCAGAATGTCAAAATGACAATTTGCCTTGGTCTCACAAACCCTTCCAACTGAGTTGCGTTTGTGTCATGCAGCTAGTTCAACAACACCGTTTGAATACGTGCAGATTTGACATTGCTATTGT
This sequence comes from Lissotriton vulgaris, assembly GCF_964263255.1. Classification (NCBI taxonomy): domain Eukaryota; kingdom Metazoa; phylum Chordata; class Amphibia; order Caudata; family Salamandridae; genus Lissotriton; species Lissotriton vulgaris. Next base: position 810,732,102 of record NC_141695.1, on the reverse strand, counting down.
ACACTGTGGCCTTGTGGGGACCAACACAACCCTTTCTGGGGCTCAGGCAAGGAACAGATTGTGCCAAAAAAGAAGACCAAATCGGTCTCTAGACTGACAGGCCAATCACAGGTAAGGGGGCAGAGTCCAGCACATTGCTCTGACGTCATTTCATGGAAACCGTTACATCGCAGATAGGGCCTGATGTGTTGCTCAGCATGGTAAAGAGTGGTGGCAGGCCGGCAATACGAGTATCAGGATGGCAAAGGGAAAAGAGATTTTAAGATTAAAGGACCTTTCAACAGTAGTATACCTGTCTTAAAAATGCAGAAATAATATTTTGTTAAACTAAACTTGCTGAGGTGTGACACATTCTCGTTTGCAAATCTCATATCACGCTGCCAAAGAGGGTATCGCGCATTTCAGTTGTAACAGATCCAGCTAGACCCAGATTGACGCAGCTGTTAGCAGGAGTCATAGTAATGCTAATCGACGTAGCACAGCATCAACCTCAGCATGCAAATGGACATTTGTGCTGAAGGTTGACATAAGCGCAGAGCTGAATGGCATTATATCATGTTGCACTTAGATAATGCAGGCAAAGTGGGCAAGAGCAGTGCTAGTACCCCTACGATCCTACACAAGCCAGATCAAATAGAGGCATGCGCAAAGGGTAATCATGTGATATTTCCAAGTGTAACGTGTAATTGTGTGAAAATTACACATACTACTCAATTAACGCATGGGTGGTCAACTGCATAAAGAAATTTGTACTGAAGGCTATGCCATGATGAACACAGATCTCAGGCATTTGTTATGGCCCAATACTAAATGATGTTTAGCCTCATACAAACATAAATTGGTTCCTCGGATTACCTGTAGAGTTGGGCTGGTCAGTAGGGAAACTGGAAGAATTGGCAACAGGCTGGTGCATTTGAAAGACCAGGGAAGCTAGGGCTGTGTCATTTCTGTGACCTCATAGTAACAAGTGCCACACAGCACACGGCGCCGCTAAAGTGATAGTAATCGCGGCGCCGCAAAAGGGAAAATAATCGCAGCGCCGTAAAAGTGAACGTAATCGCGGCTAGTGACGCGAGTGGTGCGCACCCACGCGCGCGACGGCAAAAAGTGCTGTGCACGTCGGGCGCGCGTGTGCGCGTTCTAGTAAGCTGGTCGCCTGCAAGCTTGTGGTGGGTAGCACTTTTCAAACCAGCTTAAAGCTTACTAAATGTCTCGCTGACAGCGCATGCGTGCTGGTTCAGCGAGACCTAAAGAACAAAACTAAGAAACACTACAATAAGCCTGGATAAATTAAAGCATCTAAGTTACATCTGATAGTCATCAAACTTCAATGGTAGTCTGGTGATCCTCTTGTTTCTTGAATTGCTATAATTTTTGCTATACTCTGCAGAACTCGATGGAGAAGCAAGTGAGGAAAATTCATCTTCATTAACCTTTAACTTACTGTTCTTAACCAATTCCGAAGGGACCGGATGATATGTAAACCATCCTTGGGTAGGTTGACCAGTTGTTTTCTTGAGGTTAAGGATGAATATCACTTTGAGAGATTCCTGGACGATATTCAACCACCATTTGCAAAGAAATTATACGTCCAATTTAGACATGGGTCTCTCCCAGTGAGGGCTGTAACAAGCAAGTGGTCAGTGGCCCAACAAGCACTTAGCCTATGCCCGGGGTGCGAACATGCTGAAGAGACAGATCTGCACGTCCTGCTCTTTTGGTCTTTGTACTCCAAAGCCAGGGCCAAATGGATCTTATCGCTATGTAAGTCCAGGGGCTTCAGGGATTATAGGGATGTATACAGATTGCTGAAATATGATTCTTCTCCTTTGACCGTGTTTGCGACTTCAAGATTTTTATTTTCTATGTGGTGTACTAGAGGAGCAAAAATTTAAATGTAAATCGCCCAAAATGTTCCAACTTAACTCTGCATTTACCAGGGTTTTTTAACTTAAATCATGTCTGGCTGCTTCTACTTTTATCTGCTAGTTTTTAATTGTTTTAAATATTATTCATATATTGATTTGGTATAATGAAAATTGTGTAAGTTATGTATATCTTGTAGTGCTGCCTACTGCTGATCAAAATGCTGTCCTATGTAATTTTGTACCCCGCTTTTATGGTTATCAACCAATAATAAAGCTTTCTGACTGACTGACTGACTGACTGTTCTTAATAATAACCACTCTGTTTAGGCTCCAAATGCGTGAATCCTTAGTTTTGATGGCATTCGTCACCACTTTGATTACCCTATGAGGTTTTTGAAATACATTGGAAGTTTTCCTACCAAACGGAGCTCTGATCAATAACCAAATCACCCACTTTGATTGACAGTCGGACCAGGGGATCGATGGTCATACTGAGTAGCTTGGGATACCAAACTCTTCGAGCCCAGTACAGAGCCACAGGAATGACTTGGGCCCGGTCGCAGCTAATCTTCTTCAGCACTCTGGGCTGAAGTGTTATAGGCAGAAAGGCGTACAACAGACCGCAAGTTCACTTGCAATGAAAAGCATCGCTTAGCGAGTGCGGCCTTGGAAATTCCAACACGCAGAACTGCTGACATTGTGCGTTCTCCTCAGTAGCGAATAGATCTTACCAAGGCTCTCTCCACTGTTGAAAGAGACCTTGCGCCACGTCTGAGTGAAGATGCCATTCGTGATCCATCATGCACCTGCAGCCGCCCTGGAGTTCAGTGAGCCTGCCAGGGGTTGAACCACCAGGGAAATGCCCTGATGTTTCAGCCATGTCCAGAGGCACAGAGTCTCCTGACATAGGGCCCATGACCCCACCCCGCCCAGTTTGGTCGCAGTCTGTGAACACCTGCACTACTCTCCCCTTGACAGAGTGAAGGAATGCATTCAAAGCAAGTTGGATCGCCCTAAGCTCCAGAAGGTTGATATGGAGCCTGAATTCCGCCGGAGTTCAGAGGCCTCTGATCTCCGCCTCTCCAATGTGGCCCCCAATCCCAGGAGGGACGCATCAGTCACCACTGGGTACTCTGGTTGGGGAAGGGAGAGGGATCTGCCATTGACCCAATGCTGGTTTGTGAGCTGCCACTGCAGCTGTTGTGCAGTGCCCTCCGAGATCAGGACGTAATCAGACAGGTTCCCCTGATGCTGCGCCCAATGGAACTTCAGGTACCACTGCAGAGCCCGCATATGCCATCTGGCATGAGTGACCAGCAGGATGCAGGAGGCCCAGCAGCCTCAGGGCCATCCTGACAGAAACCCAGGATAGAGGCTGAAAGATCTGAATCATAGTCCGAATATCCTGAACTCACAATTCGGGAGGATAGGCCCAAAAGTGCATCGTATCCAGAACCGCTCCAATGAAGAGGAATTTTTGAGAGGGAATCAAGTGCGACTTCGGCATATTGATGGGGAACCCCAGCAAATGCAGGAGGTCGGCCGTAGTCTGAAGGTGGGAGACGACTGTCTGGGGCGAGCCCGCTAAGCATGGGTGAATTTTGCGAATCTGGCGTTCGCGAATTTGCGTATTTGCGAACTCGCAATCCGCAAAATCCACGAATTCTCGTGAATTTGCAGATTTTTTTTTGTGTTCGCAAGGGTTTCTGCCAGTTCGCGAGGGTTTTGTACCAGTTCGCAATTGCGAACTTACTTGTCGGCTCGCAACGGTCGCGACTATGTTGTTTCTACGTCTGGTTCATCATCACAGGTTCACAGCACCCTCTGTTTCACCACTGCCACCCTGTTTCACCCGTGCCACCCTCTGGTACATCAATGCCACCCTCTGGTTCATCACTGTAGATTATGGGGGGGAAAAGCAAGCACACCTGCCCTGCTTCAACTGACGTGAATTAATTTGGGGTTGATTTATTAATGTGTCACTGTTTTAAAATTCCAGTCTGGCACCTGCTTCCTTATCTGTAATTTGCTTTCTGTTGCAGTGCAATTTTTTTTCCAGGACCTTTGTGGCCTACTTGTAGCTATTCTATGAGCCTGCTGTGAGGGTCAGAGCAGGGTCATAGAATTGTTGCAACTAGCAACTGAACTCTGGAGGGGCCCCAGTCAGGAAGCACTACAGGGAATGGTTACTAATGATGAGTTTGAACTTTTGCACCTGCTGAGTGCTTTCAGTTTTGCAAAACTCGTTTTTCTGCAGAACAGCAACTGTAATGCCCCAAACAAACTTACTTGTGAAAGTTGATTTCTAATCCAAAAGTGATCCAAAGAAAGTCAAAAGGCCTAAAATCCAAAAAAGGGCAGGCAAATGTCAACCTGAGTAGTTATTCTGATAAAAATCATCATTTTCAGAAGGTCTATGCTGCTTGCTAGTGGATTTCTTGTGCAGAATTGCAAATTTTGTAATTTCGCGAGTGCGAGATTGTTGCTGCCCGCCGCACCTACAACTTCGCAATTGCGAACTCTTGCGATGCGTCGCCAAACTCCCGCGGGATCCCGCAGCAAGATCCAAAATGGCGCAGCACTCGCAAAATATCAAGAAAAACAACTCGGCAAACGCTGAATGACGGTAAGTGAACGCCGCACGCCGCAATATTGTATCACCAAGAAAAAAAATCCGCTGCGTGCGAATTTTCGGTAAATTTGCGGATTGCGAATTTACCGAAAATCCGCAAAATCCGCGAGCGGAACGGATTTTCCGCCCATGCTTAGAGCCCGCCTTTAACAGCCAGTCGTCGAGATAGGTGAAGACTGGGACGCCTGATCTGCGCAGATGAGCTGCGACCACCGCCATCACTTTTGTGAACACCCGAGGGGTGCTGGTAATGAATATATGATGATATCCCGCATTCTTTCATCCCGCATACCATCACTCCGCATTTTTTACTACGAAAGTACCATTACTCCGCAAGCCATAATTCCTCAAACTTTTACAACGCATATGACTTTATTACGCATGCCATTACAACGCAAATGCATGTGTGGTGAAGTCATATACTTTGTAAAAGTACTTTATTAAAATATATATGTATATATATATATACACACACACATATATATATTTTTTATTAAAATGAAAAACATTATTTCTTTTAGATTGTATTATATGTATATCTATATTAATCTATACTACTATTATAAAGAGAGAACACAAATCTTTGAGCCAGGTAAACTACAAAGTATTGTACCAATCACTACACACAATACACCATTTGAAAGGGGAGATGTAGCAGAAGGACATAGGCTATAGATGAAAAACGATATACATTTAAAAAAGCAAAAACGCTAAAAGTGGAAAAGTAGTCCCTTGGGGGCGT